>NC_140594.1:577304052-577942166 GCF_964204655.1 Triturus cristatus
ACTCAGAAGTACACAAATTGTATCTTAAAACAAACCTGACTGTCTGTGCCAAGAGTAAAGAAATATTATCCTTTGCATAGACAAAAACTAGAGCAGTAATAATATGTGGCTGAGAAGGACAAATTAAATGGTGGGGAAGTTTAGAAAAATGTGCAAAGATGCTGGAGGTCCTGGAGTTTCTCCTACAATCTTCTCAGGAAAGAGTAGATTTAAAGATCAGATGTGAGCAAGAGGGCTCTTCTTGTATGAGAGGATATCAGACTGACCACAAGAGCAACAACAATCTGAAGGCGCCTTGAGATAGTGTAGCAAGACTGGGAGATCGATTACCTATTTAAGTCATTCAGTAACTACTGGACCACCTTTTCTTACCAGTCTTTATTCTCTGTGCTTTTTCAGCAACTACATAGGTTGCATCCCCAGACATATGTCCAATCATTATGCTTTTGTAAAGGCAGTCTGCTCTCTTTAATCACTTCCCACCACACATTCTCTACCAAATCAGTAGCTGGGACGGAGTTATTTAGTACAGAAGGTAAGCAGCATAATAAGTGATGACCCAGTCATGCCCTTAAAAAATGACTACACAAGCAGAACAACTGTCTTGAACTGAGAGACCTTACCTGAAGAAATGAGCTGGATGTTCCCATGGTAACATCCAAGGTCACCTTGCCCAAAAGGAGCTGAACTTTCCCAGACTTGCGAATCAGCAGCTTTCCCACTTGTCCTTCTGCTAGATCTTCAAGGGAACAGGTGTTCTCTGCCAACATTACCTCCTGTAGAAATAAATTAGGAGTTAATCTATCAGACATCGGCCGAGAAATTAAAAAGAAGTTACTCACCTGTACACTGTGGTTCTCCAGTATTGATGTTGTATGGATGTCTTTCCTAGATTCACATGCTTGAATCTTCTCCGTCGTCTTGGTGGGAGTCCCACGGTACTAGATTTGGAGCACAAGTGTGAATAAAAGACTAGTCATCATGAGGTATAAAGTGGCTGGTCTAAAAGGGGAGGTGGGCGGGCTGCATGTGAATTATGAAAGATATCAATACTGGAGAACCACAGTGCACAGGTAAGTAACTGGTTTTTAATTCAGTATTGAATCTTTCATAGATTCACATGCTTGAATCAGAGTAGCTAGCAGTACAAGATAACCAAAGGAAAGCGTTAAAGGCTAGGACACTTTCTCTCTGAGAATAGGAGAGTCCAATAAGCTATTAATCAAAAAACGAAACATGTAATCAATTGAGAAACTATATATCCATACTATATTTATATATATTCCTGGTGGAATCTTTAAAATCCTAAAGGAAGTATTCCGCTTGCTTCGTAGGGAGAGGCAAGTCAAATCTTTCAGATTTTCATTTCAATAACTCATAGAACCCTTCAAACGTCCTCTGGAAGAGAACTAGCAGGGGATGGTGAAGGAGATGGTGAGAATGGTACAATGTAGTCATCCCACTCCCTACCTGCAGGGTCTGTGTCTTGAACCAACTCCCCTTCCTCCTGCTCGTCCAGGTCGCTTTCAATGTAGTTATCTCTAATGGATCTGACTAGAGGGACCGCCAGATTCTCTTGAGCTGGAGGAGGTTCTGAAGTATTGCGATTCCGGAAAACGTTTATAATAGTCATCCACCATTTGCCTAAGATCCGTGACTAGTAAAAATGGCACTGCTATGGGGTCACCCCATGAAGGCGGCATATTTTCATATTCCTCCCCGCAGTCAAAGTTTTGGGCCAGAGTCATATCCGTGCGGCCTGGGCAGAGGACGATCTTTAAAAGAAAAATCTCTCTCCATATACTCAGAAGTATCTTCTTGGTACTCCTCCTCATTGTCAGTATCTTGACACTTTACTCTTAATTGTGAAGGGCTGGACGCTGGTCAAAAAAGGCACTCATCTGCAGACTCTTCCATACCCAGAAGATGCGACAGAGGAAGGAGAGATACCTTGATCAGGGATGTCCAATCTGTTTCCAGATGTAAAGTGTCTTTCTTCTCTTCCGTCGATGACGAGATGCGCTTTATGTTAATCGTCCTAGTCGGTCCCTGTATTGACAGTGGGGATTTGAACACCGTTGTCGACTGAGTGGTCGCCGACGAGGTCGGGGGCGGCTCTGGATTAGGCAATCATAGACAACCCTCTCATTGAAGCCATCGTTTGTCGTCAGAGCGCTCGTCGTTGGCGCAGAACTGAAAGTAGCCGTCAACGGCGATTTCAATTTTCCAGCCGTCAACGACAGAGCTGTCGTCGATGGGCCCATCGATGAAGTCTTTTTCGCTGATGAAGATTTGTGAGGAGTGTAAGGCACAGAAGCAGTAGATGGTTTCTTTAGAACAGAGCTTGTAGATGGCTCTTTAGAGGCTGCTTTTTCAGATGTATTTCCAGCCTTTAACCTTTTTGACTGTGCAATGAGGTAGAGAGATTTAAGCCATATTCAGATCTGGACTTTTTCTTCTGAAGCCATATTAATATTCTGTCCGCTCTGTCCTTCTGAGTCTTGGCAGAAAACGTTCTACGATATCTACAATACCTCGGTATATGGTTGGTATGTAAGCAATATAAACAGCCCTTATGAGGATCCTCTGAAAACAGCCTTGCCTTCTCAAAAGATCTGCATGGTCTGAACAATCTCTTTTTAGATCCTTCAGACGTTTTGAAATGAAGCAAACACAATACCTTATGTTGAATTCCTTAAAGAATATTCCTAAAGAGGAACAGAACAGGGTCAAAAGTTCACTAGTAGCAAGAACTGAGAAGAGCTCAGGAAGACTTCTTCTCACATGACTTGCGGTTAGAAATCCAAGGTATGGTGGCTCTGCAGGAGCTTATGGTCTAAGGGCTTATACCTCATTGGCTGAAGTTTTGGTATTTTGTATGGATGAAAATTGGTTAACAAATTAAATTACTTTCGCAATGCTTACTAATGTACTCCTTTTAGTACTGCTTATTGAAGTACTGTGGGACTCCCACCATGACGACGGGGAAGATTCAAACATGTGAATCTAAGAAAGATTCAATACTGGGGAAATTGCCAATGGCAAACACTCCCTCGGGACAACATAACCTGCATGACAAAGAATGATGCAACTCATCCAACCATAAACCTGCTTCCTCACCTGGCTTTTTTCCTGCTTGACTAGAACTGTCTGCCCATCTTCAGTCTGCATCTCAGTCTTTATGGGCTTGGCGTCTTGGGTGGGAGGTTGCCCAGGAAGAGTGTCCGGTAGCTGTAGAAACAAAAGCTCTTCCTCCTTAGACAGATTCAGACTCTCCAACAACTCTGGTAGAGATATATCTCGTGGGAGTCCAGGAACTTTCTTCAACGTGGGCTTCAGGTCTGGAAGTGCATTCTTGTCATCATCAACATCCATTGGTTCCTCTTTCACTTTAAGGAGAGAAACCAGAAACTTACTGGGAAGTTAGAGAGAAAAAACATCTCACTATATAAGCATCTCCTCAAGAGAATATGGTACTCAGGCAAAAGCATCAAAAGGGGAAGTGTTACTGCCATTACAACTATTTCAGTAAATGAGGACACAAATCATCTAAAGAGAAGGGCACTATGGCACATCGCCTCTCAAGGAAATGATGAGAGATGCTACTCAAGATGTATATTCTTTTACTAATCAAGTAGCCTGATTTCTAGTCAGGACTAAATGCTTTTAGTCTCTCATTTGTCTATCACTTGGGCTTGCAGTAGAGATTGCAGACAGTTCTGCATTTTCCCACCTTCCCTGAGATTCAGTCTGTAGATTGGTGTGTATCCTATCCTTGGGGCCCTGACTCAAACTGCCTCTCATGTACTCCAATATAGATAATGGTCTAGGAATGTGGCACTTACCTTTCAGAGGAAGGTTCACCTCTGTCTTTTCTTCCTTAGTATCAGTCAGCCATGGCTTGCAGTCCTGGTCATCACTCTCTTCCTTGAACAGCCAGCCAGAAAGTGCCAAAGGCAGCTGCACTGGGGTATTTCTGGTGTCATTCTTTAATCCTGGATCATCGATGAACTGGTGGAAGAAGGGATTTTACAGAGAAGAAAAAAAACACCACAAAAGTGGATTACTAAGCTAACAATGTACACCACTTGCCATTAATTGGAGGACTGGAGAGGGAGCCATTAAAGTGTTCCTCACTAATGAGTAGAAGAATAAACAAGACAATAAAAGCAACCACTGATTTTGAAACAGAGAGTTACAGTAAACAAACTACACAGCCACAACCCACTACACAGAAGAAGAGTTGGGGGGGGGGGGGGGGGGGGGGGGGAGGAGAGAGAACGAAAACACACACACCTCCCCCGCGCCTGCCCCCCCCAACAATTTAATTGAAAAGCTCAGAAAGTGTTACCAGTGACAGACCTTAGTGTGGACTATCACCTGGTCAACTTTCTAAATTTCAAATGTTTCCCACACCATTTATTTACAATTTTAAAAACAAGGAGCAGACATGTCTACAAAAAGAATAGAGAGTCGTTAACACAGCAGAAAACATGTAGAAATGCAAACAGCAAAATGATACCAGAAGAGTAGCTGATCTGTAGACTTGGGGAATAAAGACACCATCCCTTTAAGAATCCAGCAGTCTTCCCTATCCCATTAGGGCTTGTAATGGAACTAAAACTAATTTCCAACAACAAAAAAGGTTCATAGTAACTCTAATTCACGACACAGAGGAGAGAGGGTTGTCTAGGACTTAAATTGAAGCTACCCATGATGCAGATCTAGCATTACAAGAAAGTAACTTTCCCTCCTACATCATTTGATCTTCATGGATAGTCATAAATATTAGAATATAATAGTGTGAGAAAGTGCCATCTTTCTTGCATAGTATGCCCCCACTTTTTGCTGAATTGCTGATGTACTTTGACTGAGTGTGCCTTGGGCTCCTGCCAATCAGGTGCCCAGGGCCTGTGTTCCTTCCCTAAAACTGCATTGAAGCCTAAACCCAATTGGCATCTCTGGCCACATGTCTGCCCCTGGTAAATGGAACCATAGGTACCCAGGTCACTGTGACCAGAGAAGGCCCCTAAGGGCTGCAGCACTTATTGTGCCACCCTTAGAGGCCCTGTACCCTGACACACGCACACACACTTCCTTTGCAGGTTGAGTGTCTTGGTGCAGAACAAAACAGAGTCGATATGGCACACATCCCTGTGTGCCACGCCCACAAACACACTGCCCTGGCATACCTCAGTCACCCCTCTAGCTGGGTGTACTATGCCAGTGGTGTGGGTACAGGTGCATGAGCCCTCTACCCCTACAGTACCCAGGTCCATTCCTTGGCACTGTAAGTGCAGTGCTGCCATTAAGAGTATATGGTGCTGGGAGGTCATCATCACAAACTCCACAGCACCATGATGGCTATACTGAAGACTGAGAAGTTTGTTATCAAACTTCTCAGCACATTAAACCCACACTGATGCCAGTGTGGGATTTAATGTAAGATGCACGACAGAGGGCAACTTAGAGATGCCCTCTGAACCTAACCAACAACCAGCTTCCTGACTGAGAGGCTGCCTAGGCTGCCACCCAGCAGATATGTTGCTGGACCCCTGGGTAGAGAGCCATCCGCTCTTGTGGGTCTGCAACAATGCACATCCTGGGAGAGGTGCTAGGTCTCCTCCCCCAGGATGGGCAGGGGAAGCTTCAAAGGCATGCCGCCTTTGTGAGCTTCTCCTGGCCACTTGCTGTACTCAGCAACTGACCCTCACCGGTTCTGACCCCCACTCTGTTGGGAAGATCGGCGGGAAAACCAGAGTGAGGAAAGGAGGTGTGCCAGCCTCTGCCAACCCCACCCCTCAGGTGGGGGAGGTGAAGCACAACTCCGGGCTCTCGCCATCTTGAGGATGGGGAACCCTACCCAATTAGGACTAGGCTCCTGCCCCCCTCCCACAGGAGAGTGTCAGGCTAGGGGGAATACCCACCCCAGGGAAGGGACCCATTGTTCCCTGACCTCTACCTACCTGTAACGCCCCAAAATGTAGCATTTAGGGGCACCCTGAACCTTCCTTCCTCAGATCCCGAATCCGAAACAAGAAAGAAGAACAAGAAGAAAGAAGACCTGCTGTGCAGCTGCTAACAAGAGGACGACACCAACTGACTTGGCCCCAGCCCTACAGGACTGTCGACCCCCGAACCTACTCCTGCTAAAACCCAGCTTCTCCAGTGGTCAGCAACCTCGAAAACCCCAGAGGACCTGACTGCCTTGCTCATCTACCAAGACTGGGACTCCCACGAGCAGTGGTACTGCTCAAAAACAAGCAACAACCCCTAGTGAAAGCCAGGAACTGCGAATCCAGCACACTCTGCACCCGCCGAGCCCGGCCTGTGCCTGAGTGAACAAAGACCCCGAGGACGTCCCCCCGGCGACTGTGACCAAGAATCCAGCACCCAGGGACCCTCCTCGACGCTCCTGACGACGCCTGCAGCCTCAGAACCTGGGACCCCTCCAACCGCAACCAGCAGAGGGTAAGATTTCCTGACACGTAAAGACACCCCTGCACCCGGCCCCCTGTGCCCAGCTCCTGGGTGCATACCTAACCTACAGCTTCCCAAATTACCTCTCGAAGTGGTGGTCGCACCTGAAGAATCTCCGTCCCCGAGCTTGCAGCCTTTATTCATCTTGCAGCTTCTCCATTGAAATACAATGAGCACCCGACGGCTCAAAAGCACCCTGTACCCAGCCGCCCGAGTGCCCCTGGAAGTGCAACCTCTATCCTATCTTACTTCCCCACTTGCCCTGTGCGAGTGACCAGGAGCCCAGCTCCCACAGCTGCCATAGGCTAACATTGGGCCTAACTCTCTCTGCACTCGGCTGCCCCTGTGCCGCTGAGGGTGTAACAACTGTGCCTATCTGACCCTGGGAGACCCCCGAGTCTATGCCCAGAACCTTAAATCTGCCAGTCGAGTACTTGCCTGAAAGCCGATAACCTATATTTTCTCCATAGGGTAACATTGACTGGTTTCACTTGGAAATTCTTGTGTCGAGTTTTGAAACGTTAAAATATTCACATAAAATCGCCCGATCAACGAAAACGAAATTACTCACCTGTTATCAGGAGAGATCCCAGTGCTGGATCTTGGTGCCCAGCACTGACCCTGAAAAGTAATTACAACTGTACTTACAGATAACTTGATTTTCCTCCATAGGATAACATTGCCTGGTTTTTGCTAGAAATTCTTCTGTCGATTTTTGAAACATACAAATATTCTTTAAAAATCGCCTGTGTAACAAAAACGATTTCTTTCAACTGATTACAGGAAATGCACTAGGGTTGAATCCAGGATCCAACCCCGAGTAAGAAAATCATACGCAAAGTAATTGAAATTGCATTTACTTAAATATTCCCACTGAGTTCAATGTTATAATTGTGTTGCCTATTGCAACAACTGTAGCTATTGCATTTAAAGGTATATTGCTTATTGAAAGTATACAACTACAGCATTTCATTCTGAGAAAGTATTTTGATACCTACTTGTGGTTCTAAAATAAAACTATATATTTTTATATACAAAACAATTGGCCTAGAGTTCAGTTTTTGAGTGTGTGAGACCATTTGCTGACTGAGTGTGTACAACAAATACTTTACACTGTCCTCTGATACTGCCTTACTGCTCGACCAAGCTACCACTTTAGAGAGTAAGGTTATATCTAACTTTAGCCTCTGCCAAACCTCTGGGGACTGTGGACTCTGTGCACACTGAACCTTACTTTGGTGCAGTATAGAGAGCCACTTTCTTACAAATAGCAAGCTTATCCCTCATTAAATCTTAATAATTGAATGGGATACCAAACTGTCAATTCGAAACAAGCTCTAACCAACTAGCCAACAGTTAACCATAAGAATGTTTAAGTGGTGCATGACCCACCACTGAATCTGATCCACCATCTATTGCTAAGCAATAGTACACAATTAACGTATGTACGGACTTTCAAGCTGCAACTTCACAAATCACTCAAATCAGAACATTCCTCAGCCAAGCTTAAGTAGGAGCTTTTCCTCTCTTTGAAAGAGCTTTATATTTTAATGGCAAGGGTCAGACCCAAGAAATGATCCATCACGATACAGATTACTTTAGAGACTGCATAACCTGCTTTAAACGTACTATAATTAGCAAACAGTTGATAAGTTTTCCTTAACTTGTTAGTTTTCTTTCAATACAAAAATCAACACTAAAAAAAATCCAAAGCAGGAAGAGCATTCTCCGCGGGAGCACGAGGATGTTTTAAAAATACTAGGAACAAAAGTGCTTGATTTAAGTGATAATCCAAAACCATATTTGAGATAAAAGATGGATTAGTCCTTAAAGCTACTTTTTCTAAGTGGAAAACCATGCAAGGTGCTTGAAGTGACATTGCTTGGCTTTAGCAAACCCTACAAGTCGAAAACAACTTTACACAAAAATTGCTGCGAAGAGGCTTGGTGCATGGGATCAAACAAACGAGCCAACAACTTTGATAATACTACACTAAGCTCCAAAAGAGGAGATAGGTTCTAAATGTGAGGAAAACCATTTTTAAACCTAATATTTTTAATAACAGGAATAGTGAAAAAGGATTTCTGAGAAGGACTCTTTCTGAAGAACATGATTTCTCTTAAATTTACTGATTGATGAATGTTGCAGGCCTGTTTTAGTGAGGATACAGGAGGAATGGTAGAATCGCCTCTTCTTGGTAGGAGACAGTGTCTATGTACTTCTGTTGACACCTTAAGAACATTTTCCATTTTCAAACATTTGACCCCCTCATGTTCATTCTCTTTAGATTCTTCAAGAATGTTACGCAACAGCTTTACATGCCCATATTGGATGAGTTCAAGGAAGTTAGACTTGGCTAGAACGCTCGTATCTGGAACTTGGTCAGAGATTGGGCTCTCATGGTTCTTACAGTTGGTTGCTTTGGTAAAAATAAGTGGATTCCTTGTATCAACATTGACCTGTCAAGTCTAGGCCAGTCCTGCCACCTAATTGCTTGAGTGCAATGTGGTTTTAGAACATATATTTGAAAAAAGGGGGAGATGTCCTAAAAATCGATCTACCTGCAGCACTAGAAAACGCCAAGACTATGCAATAGAGCAAAACATGTTGGCTATGGCTTTATTTAGTTTTATTTGGAAAGAATACATTTATAACCTAATAAAGTAGCAGAAAATAATATACTTATTGGACTTCTGATTGTTTGAACCCCTATTGAAATCTATTGGGGTGCATCCTGGTGCTCTTGAGTAACAGTTTTCTACTTCGAAGCAGCACTATTGGCAGCTGGTGATGTACAGAGTGTGCACCAAATCCTGAATAGGGGTGGCTCGGGAGGTGCAAGCTTTCTCAACTAGCTGCTATAGTTGTGCTCCTACCAAACTATCTACGATGTTCAAAATGAGGTTTATTTGTTATTATGTTGTCAAAGACATTTCAATCCTTCTCAAGGTACCAGGGTCCCATAAGGAAATAAATATATACAACATCTGTTGCAGCCAGTCTACTGCATAAGGTATAGACTAATCCTGCTATAGTGGTGGAACAACACAATAAGGGGTGGACAACAATTGTTGTAAATAAGAGACGCATGTACTCAGGGGCGTGAGCCAGCCTGACTCCTCCTGATAGTGATGTTTAGATTCACCATGATGAGGAGCCCGCCCAGAGAGGTTTTCTTCATCCCTGAAACTAATCGAAGTCTTTAGACATCAGGCACATAACACGTAGCATTGTTCCTTCCAGCACACTGACACCCATCCAGGGGCCTCAGGCAGAACATCACCACTGAGGTGTTTAGCTGTACAATGTATATTAAACTCAGGGGTTGACTCACAACCCTGAGTCAGTAAATTCTATTATTTAATACCAGTGAATTTGTTGTCCCACCTCTATTGCAGGTCCAGCCCATTTTTAATCAAGTTGACTGGCTAATACAGATGTCCCTATATCTTAAGTGTCCTAATGAGACCCCGGTACCTTGAGGAGGGTCAAAACACAGTTGACAACATAGTAACAAACAAACTTAATTTTATCATTTCGACTTTTAAGTTTCAGATATAAGGCCTGATTTAGATCTTGGCGGATCTGGTTCCGCCTTCACTTTTTCAACAGTTTCACCGTCCACCTACTTGGCAATCTGACCGCTCTACATAAATGTTAGCGGGTCCATGGACGAAATCCCTGCCCGAGTGCCGCAGACTCTGCCAGGGATTTTCACCCACGTTGACGGTGTCATAGTCTGTTGTGGCTGCCAGCGCAGAAGCCCACACAAACTTACTGCTGGGCTAATCACGATGTGCCTTTCCGTCACGGAAACCGTGGCTGGGATACCTCCTACTTTCAGTTGGTGAAATCGCAGGAAATTAGGTAGAAACGTACGTTTTTTTCTGTTCCCCGCATCCGTTTCTGTCTTGAACCCCATTGTCCAGTTCCTCCCTTTGCTGCTACTACATAACCACGATGCTAATCAACTCCGTTGCCTCCGGGATCTAAGGTAAGCTTCTTTTACACAGGTTTTACTATAAATAGTGTGTTAAAAATTGCTTTAGTCGCGTGTATTTTTTTTTTTTATGTGCAAATCATTAGTGTGCATTTTTCAACTTAGCAAGGTAAAAAGAACACACCTGGATTGACACTAAAAAAACCAAGATGTGGTTGTGGGAGTTGTGCTTGTGGTGCCTGTGGGTGTGCATTTAATAGTGTGTGTAAATTGTTTGTGTGCTATGCAAAATGTAAGAAAAGGGGCTTAATACATTACCTTCATATATTTTAGAAGCAAATACAACATATATGTGTATTGACACAAATTAGTAGTACTTACCAGTCTCCACTCTACCAGGGACTCACTTTGTCAACAAATTGGTGCTACGACAACAGAGACATCTAAATAGGCTTGGCGCAAACCCGCTGATCTGACAGCGACAGAGTAGTCAGCAGAGGCATCCGCCACGTCAAAGGAGGTGCACCGCTGACGCGATGGTAAAAAGTCTGTTGATCCTGATGGCAGTTAAACCAGTCCACATTTAAATACGGCTGGCAGGGCTCCGTCAGCTCAACAGAGTACTTGTAACAGCTGACACAAAGCAACGACGGGAGTCCCGCCAAGATTTGAATCAAGCCCATAGTTGTTGGTCATAAAAATCATTAGTATTTGTATCTCAGTCACTTATTGTCTTCCATACTTTTTGCTTTAAAAGATAGCAACAAGGACCACTGCTTATGAAAAATTACCAGTTACCCAGGTTTCCATGGGTTTAGGGTTGCTCTTGGTGCATAGTTACTGCTGCTGGCTTTGTGCCTGCCAACCTCAGGGGCTGACATTGGTGGTACTTCCTGTGTTTGGTACTGGGCCCTGAAAAACATTGGATTTTTTTCCACAACAAAAGTCATTAGTGTGCCTGCTAAAGTTTTAATCCTCTACATCTCTTTGGCTGTGTGGGGACCGAAGAAGAGATCCAAACAAAAGCAGGTGTAAATTCATTTTGTTGTGCGATGTTCTTGAATGGGTTTAGATGCACGTAGGCAGGAAGACCAATGGAGTGTTACACTGAGGCAATATTCTGTTGAGGCAATATATGCTGAATCCAGAGATGCACTAAATCACCTGATTTAACACCAGAACACACTCATGAAGGGCTTCCAAGAAATCCTTCTTTTTGTCATTTGAAAGGTCATCTGCAAATATCTTCATGGATTCCCACAAGTCTCAGTCACAGCAACCTAGCAAAGAATTTGTAATTACCAACTTTAAATCCATGCCACCTGCACATTTTCCTACTGAATGTGTTTCCCTTTTTTGTTTTCCCTATTGGGAGGCATAGTAGCTTTTGGTGCTGAAATGTGAAGCTTCCCCACTGTCAAGATTAGGATAGGATCTTAAAAACACCAGATCCTGACGGCTTATAGTTCTTTAAAAGCATCAGAGCCACTTTAGCAGTTGATGGAGACAGGAGCTTTTCATCTACGAGCTCCAACAAAAAAAAAAAAACAGGTACCAGAGGGAGTAAAGGCCTGATTGAGCCCTGTATTGCAGTGTCTCACCAATCACTGAAACTGATGTCCGAGGTGCCTCTACATGGATATTCAAATTCACTACTTGTCTTAACAATACCTGGAAGGTGGAACGGTCATCCGCTGATCAAACTCTGTAAGGAAGCCCAGTTGTAATATTAGAGTATAAGAGAGGGTCAGTGAACGACAAACAGCATTAGCGAGATGATGGACAACAAGACCGAGCTCTTTATGTGGGTACATTGGCAGGTCTGAAGGAGGCAAAGATGAGAAGAACTACAGGAATCTTTGTGGAGGAAGGTAACAGATCAGGCCTCTTTGGTGCAGGCAGACATTTTGACAAGATAATGTCTTTTAAATAAAAACGACATTTGATTGTTCATGAATATGTAACTCTTTGGGCCATCTGTGCATCCATACTAAGGAAAATGCTACTTATCAGTATGCATCTGTTCTTGGCATGTAGACCTGCAGAGTTGTACACTGTGCATAGATCACCATCTGGTGTTGGGCTTGGATGCTTCCACTTTGTTGTTGTCTTTGAAGAGTCTTTTGTAGTCACGAGATAGGGGACTCCTCCCTTGGACGATAGTGCGCATGGGCATCGACTCCATCCTCAGATTGTTTTTCGCCATGATGGGAAATGATGGAGTTAGTAAGAAATAAAGAGATGTCCATGTGAATGTATCTAATTAAGATAATACTGGAACAGACACAGGTTCCGGGGAGGCGGGTGGGCGTGTACAACTCTGCAGCTCTACATGCCAAGAACAGATAAATACTGGTAAGTAGCATTTTCCGTTCGAGGCATATGAGCTGCATATTGTACACTGTGCATAGACTGTATAGCAGTGTCTCCCCTAGCGGGTGTCACCTGTATCTGTTGCAGTGGTTTTTTAAGAACAGCTTGGCCTACAGAAGCCTGTTGCTTAGCCTGCACATCAACACAATAGTGTTTGGTGAAGGTGTGTGGTGTAGACCATGTTGCTGCTTTACATATGTCATCTAAGGGAATGTTCCCTAACAATGCCATGGAAGCCCCTAGTTTGCGTGTTGAGTGCGCTCTAGGGGGAATTGTTAAAGTGCGTTCAGCCTTTTGGTAGCATATTTGAATGCATTTGACTATCCACCTAGCGATCCCAGCTTTGGAGATGGGGTTCCCTTTATGAGGTGGTGCGAAGGCTACAAACAGTTGTTTTGTCTTTCTAAAGGACTTAGTCCTGTCAATGTAATAAAGTAGGGCTCTTTTGACATCCAGTGTGTGAAGAGCTCTCTCTGCTACGGAGTCTGGGTTTTGTAAAAACACCGGTAACTCAGCTGATTGGTTAAGATGAAAAGTAGAGATTACTTTGGGAAGGAATTTTAGATTTGTTCTAAGAACCACCTTGTTACGATGTATTTGTAAGAAAGGTTCTTGTATGGTTAAAGCCTGGATCTCACTTACCCTCCTGAGAGAGGTAATGGCGACAAGGAAAGCTACTTTCCATGTGAGGAACTGCAGTTCACATTTGTGTAGAGGTTCAAATGGAGGACCCACGAGCCTGGTAAGTACAATGTTTAAATTCCACACCGAAGAGGGTGGCACTCTGGGGGGAATTATCCTTTTAAGGCCCTCCATAAAGGCTTTAATTGCAGGTACCCTAAATAGTGACAAGTGTTGTCTGTTTTGTAAATAAGCAGCAAGTGCCGCTAGATGTAATCTTATGAATATGCTAGATTACATCTTTGTAAGTGTAGCAAGTAGCAAATGATGTCCTGGATTGAAGCATCCAGCGGATCGATTTTATTGTTATTGTAGTAGATGACAAATCTTTTCCATTTTGCTGCATAGGAAGCTCTAGTAGTAGGGCGTCTGGCTTCTCTAAGGATGTTCATACAGTCCGGTGGAAGGTTAAGGTAACTGAACTCTAGGACTTCAGGAGCCAGATCGCTAGATTCAGTTGACCTGGATCGGGATGCCTTATGGGGAGAGACGTAGTTTTTGGTGTGGAACTACTGAAAGTTCCAGGAGTGTTGTGAACCACGGTTGCCGTGCCCATGTGGGAGCTACCAGGATCATTCTGAGGGATTGTTGTCTGAGCTTGCATACTACTAGGGGAAATCAGTGGGAGTGGCGGAAAAGCGTACGCAAATCTGCCTGACCAGTTCATCCATATCACACTGTCTTTTGACAACGGGTGTGGAAACCTGGCGGCGAAGGTTGGACATTTTTTTAAAATAGTTTTTATTCGTCAACATACACATAGATTGCAGGCCCCTGAAATCCCAGAGGTACCTGCCGAAGCATTACAAACATAATATCATTGACGTTGAATATGCTACTTACCAGTGTGCATCTGTTCTTGGCATGTAGGGCTGCTGACATTCATATCTGTGCATAGATCGCCGCCTAGTGTTGGGTCCGGATGTTTGCACGTTGTTGTCCTGGAAGAGTCTTCGAAGTATCCTGAGATAGGTGACTCCTCCCCTGGACCACAGTGCGCATGGGCATCCTCTCCATCCTCAGATTGTTTTTCGCCATTGTGGCAGTGATGGAGTAGATACAGAAAGTGATGACCATGCTATACAGTAATTCTGAGAGCTGCAGCTGCCACAGGCGCCGGGGAGGAGGGTGGGCGATATGAATGTCAGCAGCCCTACATGCCAAGAACAGATGCACACTGGTAAGTAGCATATTCAGTTCGAGGCATGTGGGCTGCTGAATTCATATCTGTGCATAGAATACATAGCAGTACCTCCTATTAGCGGCGGCCACCAGTGCCAGCTGCAGCGGTCTGAAAAAGAGTTTTGAGAACAGCCTGTCCTACAGCTGCCTGCTGTTTTGAGTGTACATCTACACAATAGTGTTTGGTAAATGTATGTATAGTGGACCATGTGGCTGCTCTACATATATCCTGTAAAGGAATGTTTCCCAGGAAAGCCATGGACGCCCCTAACTTACGTGTTGAGTGGGCTCGTGGGGGAATCGTTAATGTGCGTTTAGCCTTTTGATAGCAAATTTGAATACATTTAACGATCCATCTGGCTATACCTGCTTTGGAGATGGCGTTGCCTTTGTGTTGTGGAGAAAAGGCAACGAAAAGTTGTTTTGTGTGCCTAAAGTCTTTAGTTCTGTCGATATAGTACATGAGGGCTCTTTTGACATCTAGTGTATGGAGCATTCTTTCAGCGACATTTTGTGGGTTCTGAAAGAAAACGGGCAGTTCGATAGTTTGATTCATGTGGAACTGCGATATTACTTTAGGCATGAATTTGGGGTTAGTACGTAGTACGACCCTGTTGGTATGAACTTGTATGAATGGCTCTTGAATGGTTAGTGCCTGGAGTTCACTAACTCTTCTTAACGAAGTGATTGCCACTAGGAAAGCTACTTTCCAGGTGAGGAATTGAATCTCACATGAGTGGAGAGGTTCGAAGGGTGGACCCATCAGTCGGGTGAGGACCAAGTTGAGGTTCCACACCGGTGCTGGTGGGTGTCTTGGGGGAATTACCCGTTTAAGTCCCTCCAAGAAAGCTTTGATGGCAGGCACTCGGAATAAGGAGAGGTGCTGCCTGTTCTGGAGATAGGCTGCTATTGCGGTCAAATGGATACGTATTGAGGTGTATGCCAGATTGCATCGGTATAGGTGTAAGAGGTAACAGATTATGTTTTGAGTGGATGCGTCTAGCGGGTTAATGTCATTGTTGTTGCAATAAATGACAAACCTCTTCCATTTAGCTGCATAGCAGGCTCTGGTAGTGGGTCTCCTGGCCTCCTTAATGATCTCCATACAGTCAGGTGGCAGGTTTAGGTAGCCAAACTCTAAGACTTCAGGAGCCAGATTGCCAGGTTCAGCTGTTGCGGATCTGGGTGCTGAATTTCGCCATGGTTCTGCGTTAAGAGTGCAGGTTTGATCCGCAGCCTTTGATGCGGCACCACGGAAAGTTCTAGAAAGGTGGTGTACCATGGCTGGCGCGCCCATGTGGGAGCAACTAGGATGAGTGTCAGTGAGTGCTGTCGCAGTTTGCGTGCCACCAGCGGTATTAACGGTGCTGGGGGAAAAGCGTACGCAAATCTGCCGGACCAGTTCATCCATATCGCATTGCCCTGCGACTGTGGATGTGGGAACCTGGCGGCAAAGCTTTGGCATTTTGCGTTTTTGTTTGTGGCGAATAGGTCTATCTCTGGATGACCCCACTGTTGGAAGTACGGTTGGAGTACTGACGGATGTAGCTCCCACTCGTGCATCTGGTGGCTGTGTCTGCTGAGCAGATCCGCCATCTGGTTGTCCTTGCCGGGGAGGTGTTCTGCCATGAGGAATATGTTCCTCTGAATGGCCCACTTCCACATGCTCTGAGCCAGATGAGACAACTGTGGAGAGTGTGTTCCTCCCTGCTTCTGTATGTAGTACATGGCAGTCATGTTGTCCGTCCGGATCAACACGACTTTGTTGCACAAGTGTACTTTGAATGCCTTCATTGCCAGGAAGATTGCCATCAGTTTCAGAAGGTTGATGTGCATCTTCTTTTGTTGAATTGTCCATAGTCCCTGCACCGTGTAATTGAGTACATGAGCTCCCCATCCCTGGAGAGACGCGTCCGCCGTCAGTATTATTTGTGGAACAGGCTCTTGGAACGGTCGGCCCTTGCAAAGGTTTTGTGGGTTCCACCAATGCAGAGAGTTGTATGCCCGACCGCTCACCAACACTAGGTCTTTTAATTCCCCGTGAGCCTGATTCCATTGACGTGCCAAGCACTCCTGAAGCGGGCGCATATGTAGTCTCGCGTGTGGGACTATGAAAATGCAGGAGGCCATCATGCCTATCAACTGCATGAACACTCGCGCAGGAAGGGAGTGTTGAGGTTTGAACTTTGAGATCAGCATTTGCATGCTGTTGATCCTCACCAAATTTGGCTGAGCTGTGGCTGCCAGAGTGTCTATGGTCGCACCCAGGTACTGCTGTACGTGTGCGGGTTGGAGATGTGATTTTGGGTAATTTAGTGAGAATCCCAGACTGTGAAGGAGGTGGATGGTGATGGACATGTGGCTGGCACATTGCTGGGCTGACTTTGCCTGAACAAGCCAGTGGTCCAGGTAAGGGTAGACGTGAATGTGTTGTCTCCGTAGATGTGCAGCCACTGTAGCTAGGCACTTGGTGAAAACTCTGGGTGCTGTTGTCACACCGAAGGGGAGGACTTTGAATTGGTAGTGCTGTCCCTGAATAGTGAACCTGAGGTATTTTCTGTGTGACGGGTGTATGGGTATGTGGAAGTACACATCTTTGAGGTCTAGTGTGGCTAGGAAGTCTCCCTGGCTGAGCAGCGGGAGAACCTGTTGTAGGGTGAGCATATGGAAATGCTCTGAGAGAATGTAGTGGTTGAGGGGTCTCAGGTCTAGTATAGGTCTGAGCGACCCGTCCTTTTTTGGGATTAGGAAGTACAGAGAGTACACTCCTGTCCCCTGCTGGTTGACGGGCACGACCTCTATTGCACCTTTTTGCAGCATACTGAGCACTTCCTGCTGCAATAATGCTAAGTGCTCTGCGGACATAGGACGGTGCTTTGGCGGTATTGTGGGTGGAGTGGAGGTTAATTCGAGACAGTAACCGTGCTGGATAATATCCCTGACCCACCTGTCCGTGGTGATGGTATTCCACGTGGACAGGAACCGCTGGAGTCTCCCCCCGACAGGTGTTATGTGGTCGGGGGGAAGGGAGAGGGCGTCACTGTTTGTTCTTGGGTGAGGACCTGGTGTTGCCGTAACCGCGTCCTCTGCCCTTGGTGCTGGAGCCACGATATCCACCTCTGTTTTTATCGTAGGTACTCTGTGTGCCCCCTTTATTGTATGTCTGCTGTGACCCCTGTCCCCTAGCTGCTCCCCTATTTCCGGGGCGACGAAAGGAGCCACTACGAAATGTCTGAGTTTGTAGAGCACCCATTGACTTCGCAGTGTCAGTGTCCTTTTTTATCTTTTCTAAAGTGGTGTCAACTTCCGGTCCGAATAAGTAGTCTGGGTTGACAGGCTGGTTTAGGATGTTGTTTTGGATCTCAGGTTTGAATCCGGAGATTCGTAGCCAAGCGTGTCGGCGTAACATGACGCTGGTGTTTATTGCCCTCGCAGCTGTGTCGGCAGCATCTAGTGCGCACTTAATGGATGCGTTTGTAAGGAGTTGTCCCTCTCGGATGAGGAGCTCCGCTGCCTCTTTGTACTCGTCTGGCAGATGTTGGAGTAGTGACTCTAGTGTGTCGTAGTGTGAACGATCGTAGCGAGCCAGGAGGACCTGTGTATTGGCAATGCGCCAGATGTTTGCTGCTTGAGCTGCAATCCTCTTGCCTGAGGTCTCCAGCACCTTGGATTCTTTGTCTGGGGGAGGAGCGTCACCAGTCGTTTGTGAGTGCGCTCGTTTGCGAGCGTTAGCAACCACCATGGAGTCTAGAGGTAACTGCCCTCTAATGTACATAGGGTCCCCGGGCGCAGGTTTGTATTTCTTCTCAATCCTGGGGTTCAGCACCCGTGCCCTGGTTGTTTCCTTGAAAATTTCCTTTGCTGGCTTGAGAACACCTTTCAACATGGGCAGAGTCTTGACCGTTCTCTCAGAGGAGGCGAAAGTGTCCACCAAGAAGTCTTCCTCAACTGTGTCAGAGTGGAGTTGCACACCATGATTGGCTGCAGCACGTTCTATGAGGGCATTGAAGGCAGCAGTGTCCTCTGTGGGAGATGTTTTTGCACCGTAAAGCTGCGTGTCCTGGGTATCTGTTGTGGCACCCGGGTCTGCAGGGTCATCCCAAGCTTGATCTGGGTCCTGCTGCTCCTCAGGATCTATATCCCTAGGGTAGGTGGTCTCATCACCCATGTAGTCCTCCATTGCGTCCGTGTCGGAGGGCGTTGGAGAAAAGGACTGGGGATCCAGATAGGAGGTATGCAGGCGTTCGTATAGAACCGGTTCCGATTCTGCTGGCAGTTTCTGCTTCAGAGGGATTCTGTAAGAGTACAAGGCCTGCTCTGGTGTGACCTTCCGTTTTTGGAGCATGAGTCTGCCGGTGTCGGCGTCGATGAATTGGGACGGTGAAGGCTCAGTAGGAGTGTCTCCAGCAGATGGGGACCTTGTCTGGCGGACACGTGTTCGGATCTCGAACATCTTTGGTGCCGTGGACGGCGGTAAACCAAAAGTAATGTTGGTTGGTGCCGAAGGTGCCTTTGGAGCCTTTTTCGGGTCAGGGCCCGATGTGGACTGGAGGGCTGCCTGTTCTCTGATGCGTTGCAAGGACGCCGCAACTTGTCGCACCGAAAACGCCGAAGTGCCGAAGTGCCGATTGCTGCGCTTCTAATCTCGCTGCCCATCGATTCCGGAGAGTCTTCTTGGATCGGAATCGGGCACAAGCCATACATTTCGATTCGTCGTGATCCGGCGAGAGGCATTTGTTGCACACCGGGTGGACGTCGATATGTGGATATTTGGCGTGGCAAACAGGACACCGTTTGAATGGGGTCCTCGATTCCATCGTCGATGTAACGTCGATGATCGGATTAAACGGATCCGAAAAACTTGAAGAAGTTTGCTAAACTAAGCAAGAAAGCTGTCGATACCGAGCGGGAACAGTACCGACGAAAACTAAAGGCCTTTTGCCCTTAAACTAATTTTTCCTAACTTGAGCTAAGATAAGCACATCCGAACCCAATGGCGGAAAAAAACAATCTGAGGATGGAGAGGATGCCCATGCGCACTGTGGTCCAGGGGAGGAGTCACCTATCTCAGGATACTTCGAAGACTCTTCCAGGACAACAACGTGCAAACATCCGGACCCAACACTAGGCGGCGATCTATGCACAGATATGAATTCAGCAGCCCACATGCCTCGAACTTTACATTATTAACATAAATGAAGAGGCACTTCATATGAAAAACAAACCCCCGATAGGCAGGACAGCACCCTTCTCCAGAAACGGGATAATGAAACACAGAGCCACCCCGTGTGAATGAAGGAACCCTCCTCCTGCCCACATCGGAGACACTCCGGAGATGCGATCAGCCCCGCCCGCCACAGCCTCCTACGTGTAAAATAAACCCTGTGCAAGTATTTAAATTGAATAAGGCGTAGTCGAATGGCTATGGCTGCCCCCCGGGGCGAGGCCAGCGCCTCCATCCAGTCCGTCTCATCGAGGGGACCAACATCCCCCTCCCATTTCCGAAGGTTGGAAATCTTGCATTTACGTGTGTGGCGAACAGATCTAAGTCTGGTTGACCCCACATTTGGAAGAATGGTTGAAGAACTTGAGGATGAAGTTCCCATTTGTGTATGTGCTGTGTCTGTCGACTTAGCAGATCCACAATCTGATTGTGAACTCCTGGAAGGTGTTCTGCAAGAAGGTATATGCTTTATGGAATGGCCCATCTCCACATGCTTTGTACCAGCTGAGACAGTTGCAAAGAATGTGCGCCTTCTTGATTCTGTATGTAATACATGGCTGTCATATTGTCCATTCGGATTAGGACAGTCTTGGGATGTAGATGTACTTGGAATGATTTTAATGCTAGACATATTGCTAGTAATTCTAGGTGATTGATGTAGAGCACTTTTTGTTGAGTGGCCCACTTGCCGTAAATTGTGTGGTTTAGGAGATGGAATCCCCAGCCGGTGAGTGATGCGTCTGCTGTTAGCACTATCTATGGAACCGGCTCTAGGAACGGCCGCCCTTTGGAAAGGTTTTGAGTGTTCCACCACTGCAGAGAACGATGTGTGCGGCTGTCCACCAACGCCAGATCTGCAAGTTGTCCTTGAACCTGGTTCCACTGACATGCTAGGTATTCTTGTAAGGGGCGCATCTGAAGTCTTGCGTGAGGTATGATAAAAATGCAAGAGGCCATCATTCCTATGAGTTGCATGAATACTCTTGCTGGGAGGGAATGCTGTGGCTGAAATTTGGTGATTAGGGTTTGTATACTGGTTATCCTGGCTGGATTGGGATATGCCAGAGCTCTGGAGGTATTTAATGTGGCCCCTAGATACTGATGTATGTGGGAGGGCTGAAGATGTGACTTGGTGAGGTTTACTGTGAATCCCAAGTTGTGTAGTAGGTGTATAGTTTGATGAGTGTGATGAACACACTGGTTAAATGACTTTGCTTTTATCAGACAGTCGTCGAGGTATGGAAAGACATGGATTTGTTGTCTTCTCAAGTGTGCTGCTACTACTGCAAGGCACTTTGTGAACACCCTGGTTGCGGTGATCAGCCCGAATGGAAGGACTTTGAACTGATAGTGTTGTCTGTCCACTATGAATCTTCGATATTTCCTGTGAGCAGGGTGTATGGGAATGTGGAAGTAGGCGTCGTTGAGATCTAGTGTGGCAAGGATGTGGCCTTGTCGAAGTAGTGGGAGGACCTGCTGAAGAGTGATCATGTGAAAATGATCTGACTGTATGTAGAGATTGAGAGGTCTGAGGTCGAGTATTGGCCTTAGGGTGCCGTCCTTTTTGGGGATTAGGAAATACAGAGAGTAAACCCCTGTTCCTTGATGTTGTAAGGGAACTAATTCTAGTGCCTGCTTTTGAAGCAGTGAGAGAACCTCCTGCTTTAAGAGCATGAGATGTTCCGTGGACATTGGCCGCTGTTTGGGTGGTATGGTGGGTGGGGTTGCTGTAAGTTCCAGGCAATAACCATACAGGATAATTGGTCTTACCCACTTGTCTGTGGTGATGGAAGTCCAGACAGGTAGGAACTGTGATAGTATCCCTCTGACCTGGGGGGGAATGGTCTGGAGGGAAGTCACTGCTTATTAGTGGGGGAGGTGCGAGTGTTGTTACCTCGTCTTCTCCTTTTGTCGTCATTTCCCCTGTATCCACCTCTAAAATATCCTCTGCTGGGGGATGTTTGCATGGTGTTTTTGTAGGTAGAAGAGGCAGTGTCTGCTCCGATGTTTTTGGATGCTCCTCTATAGAAGGAGCGACTAAAGGAACCACGGGTGGATGGAGAATGTAATGCTCCCATGGACTTAGCAGTCTCTGTGTCTTTTTTCATTTTTCCGAGGGTGGAGTCTACAGCCAGTCCAAAAATTTGTTCTTGATTGAACGACTGATTGAGGATAGTTGTTTGTATCTACTGTTTGAAGCTAGAGATGCGTAGCCAGGCATGTCGTCTGAGTAACACGCTAGTGTTAATGGACCTAGAGGCGGTGTCAGCTGCGTCAAGGGTACACTTGATTGATGCATTGGTTATTAATTTGCCTTCTTGAATTAAATCATTTGCCTTGGTCTTCTATAAATGTCCTGTTTTGGGGTCTATGTGGAGAGTTTTTTGTTTTGGATCAATAGGATCCGGCCGAAAAAGTTCTTCCTCTTCGGAAACCGCTTTCGGCGCGGATTTCTTCAGGTCCGAGCGAGGTTTGGATTTCTGCTCTGAGGCCTTGGGAGGTGGTTTAGGGTCCTTCGGCTTGGCTGTGGAGGCTGAAATCTTTTTCGGTTCTAAATGTTTTGGTTTCGGATCAGATGACTTTTGTTTCGGCGTCGAGGTGCTCGGTGCCGATGTCTTTTTGGCAGTAGGCTGCACTCCCGGCTTCGGTGCCGATGGTGCCTGCGGAACACTGAGATGCGGTTTGCTCGGTCCCGAGCTACTGGAAGGCTTGTCCCCTTATCTTCGTAGCAGGGCCTGGGGCCTCTGAAGCTTGTTTTCGGTCACGACTGGGGCCAGCAGGCGAAGTCTTGACCAGGGCCTTCTTTTTTTCGGCTGGAGTTGGGGTAGGGGCAATTGTACTCACTCGTTGACCAGGAGGGATGTGGTCGTCTGAGTCGCCTGCTTCGGACACGATTTCCAGCTCCTCAGAATCCTCCTCCGGGACATCGGGGCCTTTATCGAATATGTCCACCAGTACCAGAGCTGCTTGCTGCGCCATGATGTGTCGCCGGACCCGGCGATCACAGATGGTCGTTTTAGATTTAAAAGAGGCACAGGCTTGGCAATTGTTCTCGGCGTGCTCGGGCGAGAGACACAGGTTACAGACCTTGTGGTGGTCACTGTGTGGAAATTTAGCTCCACACTGGGGGCATTTTTTAAATGGGAGTCTTTTCCATAAGCTGTAGGCCCGAACGGCGTCGATGGGCCCAGTGGCCTGGGTCGTTGACTGGAATCGAGTAGTTTAGGTGCGCGTTGCAGATCACGCAATCGAAAACAATATCGTCGAGTTTTAGATAGTTTGCGCGTCAAAAAGGTTTGGAGAAAATGGTGCTGAACCGGAGCGCAGAAGTTAGATCCGAACCCGATGGCGGAAAAAACCATTCTGAGGATGGAGTCTATGCCAATGCGCACTATCTCGTGACTACAAAAGACTCTTCCAAGACAACAACAAAGTGCAAGCATCCGAGCCCAACACCAGATGGCGATCTATGCACAGTGTACAATCTGCAGCTCATATGCCTTGAACATATGTTTTTGTCAGCACATTTAGGGTTATACATTGGTGCAAACTGTGCATCCTGTCACAGTGCTGCCAGAAGGCCTAATGCAAAACATTTAGAGATATATATATATATTTTTTTTAAACAAGTGAGCTAATGCCAACCAAAGAAATACTGCCTTGTTGGCTAGAATCCAGCAGTATCAAATATGTCTGGGTTTTCAGAGGTAATGCAGTCTGAGCAACTGGTGATTTGATATTATCATGGACCGCTAACTGTGGCAGAATCGCTGTTTGAGCATCATCTAATAATAGAGACCAAACTCAGGACTATGTGAAAAGTATAAAAACCATATATTATCAAATTCTGTATGACGTATGGAATCTAGTGGTATATGCCACACCACACTTGTCCTGACTGGCTAGCAGAAGACGCTGAACATGACGTCAGATTTATAGCATTTTCTTACCAAAATGGTAATTCCCTCCCGTCTACCTCGATCACGAACATATTCTTGCCAAGAAGTGACTCACATCTTTGTTTCCCCCGAGTCTCCTGGGCACTAGTGTGCCAGACATGTATGAGTTTTCTATGGATAATGTGTGCTAAAAGGCGATAAACCGGGTACAGGAAATTAGGGGAAAAAAAACTGAAAACAAAATTCTGATTAATGGTACTTGTGTTTTTGGTTTCAGTAATGACTTCTGGGCTACATGGAACAATATCACAACCTGATCTTTTTTTAACATCTACACATACTCAGTAGAACTCGTTGAACATGGCTGGTCAGATTTTTTGCATTTTTGTTTCCAACTATGGCAATTCTCTCCAGTCTCCTCGTGTGGGGACATATCCCTGCAAATGATTGAACCACAGCTGTGTTACCCCTCGTTTGAGTGTGGAGGTTCATCACATGCATGGGTTTTTAAAAGGGGTGATCATGAATTCACACTCTAACCCACACACAAGTAATTGTTTTGGATGGGGGAGCATGCAATGGGAATTTCTGCAGTATGCGGGCTCGGGGTCAAAGACACCCAGGAAATACTACCAACCTCAGACATTTTTTGATAAACAATTTTATTTGAATTTTTAACACACAACAGCACATCATGACACCCAGCTAGTACAACAACAATAGTCATAGCAGGTAAGATGGATACAGGCCAAATAAATATATTGATACCCTCATCTGGCGGACAGACAATGATTGAGATACAGTGGAATAAAGGCTCAGTCCAACTGTCTGTCACTTCATCCCACACCTGACCATGTTTCAAGGGACAACCTCGGTCTTGATATACGGGCAGCTCCTGCTGCGCACATCAGTCCACCTCCCGTTTCAATTGTGCTAGGATGGAAGAGGCAAGAGTATCACAGGTGAAAGGTCCACCTCCCAGCCAAGGCACATCAGTTAATTCCGCTACCACAGCAGTCTAGAATTCCTGGTTCCACGACCACACCATGTGATAGCATCGCCATTATCTGTGGAATCCCTAGGGCCATCACCTGCAGCCGTTAGCTGTATCTGACAGTTAAACCAGTTGTTAAATCAGCAGCTGAGCGGAGAGATAGTACAGAAAGGTTGGTCATCCCCAGACCTCCGTCATACGGGGCGCATTGGCAATGAGCGGAATAGACTGCCATTTTCCGAGTTCTTCTTTGGTCCTCCATGTTAGGGGCCCAAGGATGAGGGACAAAGTGAGCACAGGATGAAGCGTCACCAAGATACCCAAGTAACAAATCCTAAGATGGCGGATGGGGATGGTCCCGCCCTAGAGCCAGGGGCAACAGTACTGACTTGGTCGGATTCACCTGGAGACCTGAGACTGCCCCTAGAAGATGGAGGATGCTGAGGCAGCGGCGTCCACTCATCGCGTGGTCCAGAAGGTAAAGAAGGACATCAGCCAAATATAATGCTATAAGTTCCTCCTGCCTCTCAGTCCATCTCCATCCACGTACTTGGGCGTCACCTCGGAGCAGGTGCACCAGTGGTCCGATCGCCAGCACTAAGAGAAAAACAGACCGGGGACAGCCCTCTCTAATAGGAAATGCGTCAGAGAGTACTCCATTCACCTATACCCGTGCAGCGGAATTAGTGTTAAGTGCCAGGACGAGTCCACGAAAGTAGGGCCCAAACCCAGCTCGTAGCAGTACAAACCCTATATAAACCCAATACACTGTATCAAATGCCTTTTCTTTTTTTTTTTAAATTATTTTTATTTGCATTTTTAGCAACAAAAAACAATACAACTCATTGCCGTGTATACATGCATATTTGTGACGATACAGCTCCGCACCAACCCCCCATCAGTAATAGGGTGGCATTCCCCACTTCCGTATGCCTTAACAATATGCGCTTGACCCGCCCGCCCCTCTATCTCTCCCTTCCACGCATTTTCTAAATCACCAGTATATGTCCACATGTCCCCCAGACAGCCCAAACCTCATCCGCTTCCCGCCCGTTCCAATGAGTAGCACGACCCTACAGCGCCTGGAGCGTGTTTTGTGCTAGCCAGTGTGTGAAGGCCTCCCAAATGTCTTTAGGCCATGAGCGCATCGGCATGAGCTCCCAGTACAAAGCGAGTTGTGTTTGGCAATATACAGCGCTCTTTACCCAGTCCCTAATACTAGGCGTCGTTGCCATTGCAACTTGTCGTTTGGCCAACAGAATAAGCATCGCAGGTAACTTCCGGTGTTTGGGTTTTATCATAGGTAAGATTCCTAGTAGCGCAGCTTACGGCGTACATGGGATCAATAGGCCCGTGATTTCGCATATTATCTCCATCACCCTGGTCCAAAAGGACGCCAATGCTGGACAGTCCCACGCCATATGCAAGAAAGTAGCCCCGCGTGCATCACAGCGCCAGCAAGCATCCGTTTCTCTCAAGCCCATGCGGTGCAGCCGAACAGGAGTGCGATATGTCATATGTATATATTTGAAATGGATCAGGCGTAGCCTGTAGTTGGGGGATAAGATCTCAAGGAGTTTACAACATAGATCCCAGTGGTCATCAGAGAATTCGGCACCCAGTTCCCTGGCCCACATGACCCGCGCCGCCGGGATCACTACGGGATGGCTGCATTGCATACGCTGGTACAACCGGGATATGAGCTTGCGTCCCGACTCCACCGTTAGCAAATTTTCAAGGGCCAGTAAATCCGGCAGCGGTGTCGGAAATGTAGGAAAGAGCTTTTGGCACGTGTGGCGAAGCTGATAATAAAGGAGCGTGTCAAGCATCGTTGGAG
Source organism: Triturus cristatus (assembly GCF_964204655.1). Lineage (NCBI taxonomy): Eukaryota > Metazoa > Chordata > Amphibia > Caudata > Salamandridae > Triturus > Triturus cristatus. The sequence goes on from NC_140594.1 coordinate 577,330,663, forward strand.
CTTCATCCCCACAGAGCTGCTCCAGTGTGAAAAAGGTCTCCCCCGGGAACAAATCTCCCCCCGTGTGAAGGCCTCGCGCCGCAGCTCGCTCCCCAGTGCGCATATGCTGCAGCGGGGACCACATCGGATTCCCTCGTAGAGGCATCGATCTGGTATATAGAATGTCCAGCCCGGCCCTCCGCTTCAGCCCATCCCAGGCCCACCTAAGTGCATGTACCGGGTCGATTTCAGTACATCTCTGCTTATGTGGCGTATAGACAGCCACGGCGAGCGGCAACGGTGCCGCCCTATCCGTCTCTATCGCCACATGGGGCTGAAACGGTGTGGGGTGCACCCAGTAGTGTAAAAATTGTGCTTGCGCGCAGTAGGCATAGAGGGAGAAATCCGGCGCCGCCAGGCCCCCCTGTCGCTGTGGGAGAGTGAGTCTCCCATGCCACCCTCGGCTGCTCCCCCCCTCATGCCAGTTCTACCATCTGCGAGCGCACTTGGCGTAAAAAGCTAGCTGTCAGTGGCAGCGGGATGTTCACAAATAAATATAAAAACTTTGGTAGGATGACCATTTTGGCCACAGCAATTTTCCCGGCCAGCGAAAGGGGCAAGTGCTTCCAGCGGCTGACCCTCTCCTCCACCAAACGCAACACCCGTCCATAATTTTCGGACCATATTTGCTGCATATCCGTGCTTATCCAGATCCCCAGGTATCGCACTGGTCCGTCAGCCCACCTCAGCGGGCAGTCCGGGGCAAAGCGGGGCGTCCCGGTCGTCAGAGGCAGAATGACTGATTTCTCCCAATTTATGGTCACTCCCGATAGCCGGCCATATTCTACCAGCTCCCCTGTCATGGGGGAAAGATTTGCCTGCGGTTCTATCATATATAAAGTAATATCATCTGTGTACAGTGAGATGGTTAGTGCCCTTGACGAAAACCCAATGCCTCTGTCCGCATGGTGCTGCCTAATGCGGGCCGCTAAGGGTTCTGTAGCGATCGCAAACAGCAGGGGTGATAATGGGCAGCCCTGCCTCGTACCTCTTTTAATGTCAAAGGGCGCAGAGATAAGCCCGTTTACTCTAACCCGAGCAGTGATGCTGGTATACAGTAACCTGATGTATCTAATGAAAGCTTCACTTACTCCCATTCGCTGCAGCAAGGGAAACAGGAACCCCCACTCCAGGGAATCGAATGCTTTTGTGGCGTCCAGCAGCACAGCCACAGCCTTAACATGCGGGGCTAAATAGTGTAGCACCCCGAAGAGGGTTCGAAGATTGTGAGCAGTCGAGCGGCCAGGCACAAAGCCCAACTGATCTGGGCGTATCATAAGTGGCAACACCGGATGCAACCGCACTGCGAGCATTTTTGCAAAGATCTTCGCATCAGTATTGATCAAAGATAGTGGCCTATAGGAGTCGCAGCGCTGGGCATCCTTGTCAGGCTTCAAGAGGGCAATGATGACAGCCTCTCTCATCGATGCTGGGAGTATGCCTGCCTCAACCGCCTCAGCATATACTGTCAACAGTCGGGGGCCAGTATATCTGCGTACTCCTTATAAAACTGTGCCGGTAGGCCATCCGGACCAGGCGCCTTCCCGGCTGCCAAAGAGCCTATTGCGTCCCTGACATCTTCTACCGTGAAGGGCCGGTCGAAATATCCTTTTTGGTGCGCATTAAACCAAATGAGCTGTATCGTATCAAAGTAGCCAGACATCTCCGCCATCGGAGGCGCTCCCCGGGTGCAGTATAAGTCCTTGTAAAAATTCCGAAATGTAGCTAGGATTTCTGGGGGTGTATACACATGCCCACCTCCCGGTGTCATCACTGATGAGATGAAGGGGGAAGGTCGTTGTGAGCGCAGCAGATGGGCAAGCGTTTTGCCCGGGCGGTCTCCCTCCCCATATCTGCGGGCTACCGCATGTTTAGTCAAAAATGTAATCTCTCTATCTGCTTCAGTCTGGTACTCCGTAAGTTTGGCACGAGTCTCCGCCAAGGTCGCCGCCGAGAGGTCCAAGCAATACCGCACCTCCAGAGCATGTATACAGTCTTCCAGCCGCTTTAGCGCACCTCGGATGTCCTTCAAGACTTTGGCCTGCCCCGCTATGCAATGACCTCTGATCACCACCTTGAATACGTCCCACAGGGTGCCCACCGACGCCACAGTGGTATCAAATGCCTTTTCAAAAGCAATGAGAAAGGCCAGGTTGGGTGAAAGTTAATGGGGATGGGCCAGTGACACATGGAGGCATAGGATACAGTGGCATGTACTACGTGTCGGCATGAAGCCACGCTGATCTGGGTTTATGAGAGTATGGAGGACCAGCTTGAGAGCAGAAGTGGGGTGCATATCTTGACCTCACCGTAGATAAGGGAGATTGGATGATAATCAGTGCAGAAAAGTGAGAGGGGCTGTTTCTTTGGAATTACTACAATAGAAGCAGTGTCTATTTCCGAAAGAAAGGCACCCTTCTGTGCCAACTTGTAGCAAAGGGCAAGGAGCTGGGGAGTCAGGGTTTCCTGAAAGGCCACGTAATACTCCACGGGGAACCCGCCAGAATCTGAGAAGGGGACAACTGAGGGAAAGGCACTTCAGTGAGGAACTGGGAAGCAGGACCTGGGTCCACTTGGGGAGCAACTGTATACAGGTGACTGTAGTAGTGGACGAACGTGAACTAGGTCAGGGAGAGTGAGGGGAGTTACACTCAAGTCATTCACTATATTAGGCACAATCCTGTTTGCTAGTGGGAAGGAAGCCAGACAGTATAACAGCGTCCCATTTTTATTCACCCGCCACAGACTCGGACTGTTGTAGAGCATCACAGGTGTTTCGCTGCTTCTAGGGACTGAAGTCGCATCTACTGCGCGAATGAAGCTCAACTGCCGGGGCACCTCACCATGGTGGTCGGCGGCAAGACCCCTTTCCAAGCGGAGGGTGCGGGCCTCCAAATGAGTGATGTAGAGGGAGCAAGAACACTCCTCTCCTCGAACCAGTCCCTTGGCATGCCCCCCAATATTTGGATTATCGGCAGCCTAAAGGATCCAAGTTCAGCTAACAGAGCCTACATTACTTTGGAAATAAGCTTGCAGTTCGTTTCCGATGGCCTGAGTGTACGATTCGTCTTGGGTGTACCATGCATTAAGACACCACATAGGGCGCGTGCCACACCTGGGGGAGCCAAGATGAAGAATAGGAGCATGGTCTGATATGCCACAAGAAAAGATCTGGGTGGTTGATACCACTAGGCAATCTGGGACCAGCATGAAGATAAGATCAATACGAGAGTGGGTGTGGTGTGCGGCCGAAGTGTGAGTAAAATGAAGCTGCTGAGGGTTCCACACTCTCCAAGCATCACAAAGACCAAGAGTGGTGGCCTTGTCAGAGAGGGGCAGAGCCCCGGTGCGGCGTGATGCGGGGAGGGTGGTGGGGGCAGTTGTGTCTATGTCCGGGACAGGGACAGCATTGAACTGGCCTCCTATCAGTGTCTGCCCCTATGGGAGATCTAGAAGGACCCGGGATAGGTCTCGGGATAGGTCTCGGAGGAAGGTATCAAGGGCCATTGGGGCACATAAAAGCACACAAGATTAACGGTTTGGCCCTCAGCAGTCCCAGCAAGAGCAAAGTATAATCCTGAGGGTCTCTGACGTCATGAGTGACGCTCATAGCGAATGTGAGACTCAAAAGAATAGCCACCCCTTCAGCACCCCAGACAAAACCAGAATGAAAACTTTTGCCATACGCTCCGCGTGCCTGGAAGGGACAATGATTCCCCAGGAGGTGGGTTTCTTGGAGCATCAGGACCTCAGGGAGGAATCAAGTGGCGCACCCCAGTGCGTTTTACATGATCCAGTAGCCCATTACAGTGCCAGGACAACACTCGGAAGGATACCATCACTGGGGAGGGAGTGTGTGCAAGATTAGGGGGGGGATGGGGCAGAGGCGTCTTGCTCTGCCAAGGAAGACAGCTGAAGTGGGCGCCAGTGTTAAGTGACCGAGAGACTGAGCCAAGCTACTGAGGAGAGGACGTAAGTGTGTGTCCGAGTGCCGTGGAAGACAAACAAAGCATAACATGCATTAAAAACATAACAGAAAGCAATCTCCACCCCAAGAACCCCTCACCACCCCATTATTCCAACCCCAGAAGCATCTGTCACCCATGAATCAATAACTAAGACACAATACAACTTGAAATCGGGAATGGAGTGGCGGATCCCTCCGTTTTATAGGATCACTTGCAATCATGAGGCAGTCGCATACGATTGTCACAAAATACTGCCATAATACACATCACAATGAGTAGTGAGCAAGAGGTACTTCTCGTTCGCTGCAGAGCGCCCTTTACTGGAAATTTAGATGTTGGGACTTTGTGAAAAGTCTGTCAGCTATCAGCTCACTAGTCGGTGTAGAGGCTGCTGCTTGAAGGTACTCTTGATTCGATGGAAGTTCTACCAAGGTGGTGGTTACTGTGGAATGTGTTCATGACGTGGATTGATCTCGTGGGCCAGGAGACCTTGAGGATGATTTGGATCTTCTTGTGCTACGTCCTTTTCGTGAGCGGGTGTGATTCCTCTTCAGTTTAGGAGCTGCTGCTGTCTGGGTGGACTCAGAGGGCCCCTTCCCCAGATGGGAGAATCCGCTCTGACCGTCGAGTGGGCGCTCTTCTGTAAGCCATATCCGGATTCTCGAATAAATGGGATCTGTTAGCATAGACAACTCAAAGTCTGGCTGGCAACAGGAGAAGGGAGGGAGGTTGAGTGCACAGAGTTTCTGCTCGGCTGCCAAGTAAAAACAGCGCTGTTGCTGCACCTCCTTAGTGTAATCAGGAAAATATTGCACCCTGGCGTGGCTACACAGGAGGCCCAAGAGGGATCGGGCCTCATAAGATCTCGTCCCTGTCCTTGAAATTGGTAATTTGGGCAATCATGGGCCTACGTGGTGCCCCCAGCAATGGTTTGGAGTCAAGGCTCTGGTCGCTCTCTCAATCGTAAACTAGGGGGACAACAGGTCTGACGGCATCCAGAACCTGATCCATGCTTCGAGGAAGTCTGCAGCCTGTGGCGGCTCACTACCTTCCAGGATACCTACGAGGTGGATATATTTTTGCGGCAAGACTTATTCTCCGCATCTTCCACACAGCTGTGGAGCCTTGTCATGCGTGTGAGGATGCCTGGCATACAGGATTTCGGGGTGATTACATCATCCTCTACAGTGGACAGACGAGTTTCTGCCTTCATGATCCTGGCTATAGCGCTGTGCAGTTCTTGGCATAGAATGGCGACGTCTACCCGCAACTCATCGATCTTGGCTTCCACGGCGGCTTGGGAAGTCTGGATGGCATGGAGGATTGTGGTGAGGTCTACCTCCGACGTGGATGGCCTCTATGCACCGCCTCTCTCCACCGGGACCTGTAGCATATTAGTCCATGTGGGTCTGTGACGCACCGGGCGGAGAGATCGGTCTTTGCCTATTGCAACCAAGGGCCCCGATGGAACGGAACGCCCTCAGAAGGGAATCCATCCTGCTTGCCTTTGAGCAATGGCAGCACAAGAAGTCGTTCTCCAGGGGAACGCACACTGCAGTGGCTCCAGTGAGAACAGCACACTCACCCAAAAAGGGGAGGTCAACAGGCCATGTGAGCGACACATGGGTGGGCACTGGAGGGGCGTAAGCAGGATGAGGCAGGGCAGGCGCGGTAATTATAAGGCCGGCCTCTCCCCTTATCAATTCTCACCCTGAAGTAGCTCATCGCCTGCAGCGCTGGTAGGTCATGGGTCCAGAGTTCCGAGGGCTGGGCTCAGGTCAGGCAGGCCAGGTCCGCTAACACAAAAAAGGCTGCAGAAATTGGTGTGCGAGAAGAGGCACGGTCCATGAACCTCACGGACTGAGAGGGCACAAATCAAGAAAAAAGCAAGTCCAACATACAGCAATTCCAGGCAGGGGGCCCATGAATACTCGGTGTCAGGGCCCAAGTGCATTGGGTCTGCCCCACAATCCCTTAAAAGCGGACACAGGTCACCAAATCACTGTCCCTGTTCCCCCAATCAATGATCCAAATGGTGCTCCAGTACTGCGGCAAGGGGCGGGGGGCCAAAAAGCACTCACCCAGGGCTACAATGACAACTACAGGGGGCACCCCCACCAGTCTATCCTCCAGGGCCAGTGGTGATATTAGATAGGGGGCGCTCGTCTCAGCCAGATAAGTGTGTTAAGAGGGGCACTCCTAGGATCTCAGGGCAATATAAATGGAGGGCACAGACAAGTTCTCTTGCCCTTCAAGGAGATGAGGCCACTTGGAGCAGACGCCAAAAGGCGTGCATGCCAGGAGCAGGGGTTTGCCTCGCCTTTGATGCGTTGAGGACCCACTTTGCAGGGGGCTTTGACGGAGGCCGCAGGAGCTCAGGGTTAAGGCAAGAGGTATCGCCCGGGCCAGACTGGCTGTGTAGTCGGGTGCAGGGCCCTGCTGCTCTCTTGGTTATCCTCTGACCGCCGTTGAAGGAGGCAGGTCCACTGAGGAGGAATCTGGCGGTCGGCCCTTTGGCTCTCGGTACCAACTGCACGGGGTCTTGATCTCGACTGCCCGGCGCACCACAGTTCAGGCGGTGAGCACCGGAAGGGCTGGGCAGCCTCAGCAGGATGTAATGGGGGTCCCCTGGTTCACCGCCACCCTCAGCCACATAGCTCCCAATCTCAGACATCCATAAACCGCAGAGATCCAGCGAAATCCAAGGTGATGTGACTGGCTGATCATAGCATTTTTGATTACACAGAATGTACTGAAAATTTCAAAGTACGGATAAAAAAATATTCACAATTTCTTGATTTCCTGTAACAGAAAACTCCAGAACTTCTGACAAAAGATAAATGTCCCACCATCCAACGTTGCCACACGTCTCCAAACGAAAACAGTACCCCGCATGTGTGAGTGGTCCTATTGCACAGGACAGAAATAGTCCAAAGCTTTAACTGTGTGAAGACCACACCGACAGTACACGGACTTTGCAAGTTCATTTTTGGCCTCTGCTTATTGATTATGACAGGCCCACCCACTCGAGGTTCTGATCTTTTTGAGGGTAAAAGTGTGGAAACAACGGGTAATAGGACTTCTGCTGTTCATCACAAATTGCAGAACTTTATGGCACAGAAATAAGAGAAATTCTGGATTTGAACTAAAACTGTATATTTGCAGGGCATTTGGGTGGGCAAAACTGGTGGAATCCATACCACCCAGGTCCTCTGATGTTTAGTTTTCAGAAATGTCAGAGAGGATGTAAGTTTTACCTTAGTAGTGGCTGACCCCGGGCCCAAATATCTCAATCAACCGCTGTGAGAAAGTGGCTCTGTATATACTGTTCCCAAATAGGGACAGGGTGTATAGAGTCCACAGTCCCCAGAGGTTTGGCAGAGGATAAAGTCAGATATAACCTTACTCTCTAAAGTGGTAGCTTGGTCGAGCAGTAAGGCAGTATCAGAGGACAGTGTAAAGCATTTGTTGCACACACTCAGTCAGGAAATGGTCTCACACACTCAATAACTGAACTCTAGGCCAATGGTTTATATATATAAAAAAATATATGCTCGTTTTATTTTAGAACCAACAATAGGTATTAAAATATACTTTCTCAGAATGAGATGCTTTATATAAATACTTTTGCAATGTGCAATTGGCTTTTGTAGAAAGTTACAAGAGGATGCAATAGGCAACACAATTTTAAACACAATAATGCATTGAGTTCAATGGAAGTTTCAAGTTATTTGCAATAGATTACTTTTTGGATTACTTTTGGAATTCCAGGACTGGATCCTAGATTCAGTTCTGGGACAGTACTTAGAAACAAGTGAAAAAAGTCGACTTAATTACTGTGATGATTTTTAGACAATATTTTGCTATTTTAAAAGTTGATACAGAAAATATTTCATAGAAAACAGTCAATGATTACCTATGGCAGAAAATTCAAGTTGCAGGTATAGTATGTTCTCGTTACTTTTGTAATCCAGTACTGGGTGCCTAGACTCATTACTGAGACCTTTATCCAAAACAGGCAAGTAATTACGTTTTCAGAAATTATCCGATTTTTAAAGAATATTTAAAGTTTGCATAAATTGACAGAAGAAATTTCACAGAAAAACAGCCAATTATTTTCTATGGGAGAAAATTGGGTTACTGGTAAGTACAGTTGTAAGTATTTTTCAGAGTCAGTGCTGGGCACAAAGATCCAGCACTGGGAGCTCACCTAATAGCAGGTGAGTATTTTCGTTTTCGTTACTCGGCTGATTTTTGGTGAATATTTAAAATTTTGAAAAGTGCACACTTAGAAGAAATTTCAGGGAAAACCAGTCAATGTTACCCTATGGAGAAAATTGAGTTATCGGTTTAAAGGTAAGTACTCGACTAGCAGAGTTAAGGTTCTGGACATAGACTCAGGGGTCTCCCAGGGTCAGGTAGGTACAGTTGTTTCACCCTCAGCGGCACAAGGGCGGCCGGGTGCAGAGAGAGTTAGGCCCAGTGTTATCCTATGAGAGGTAGGAGAGGCTTTGGTTGGTGGCTGCTGACTAGCAGGCCACATGGCTGTGGGAGCAGGGCTCCTGGTCACTTACTCAGGGCAAGTGGGGAAGTAGATCGGTGTAGAGGTTGCACTGCCAGGGCCACTCGGGCGGCTGGGTGCAGGGTGCGTTTGAGCCTTCGGGTGCTCAATTGATTTCAATGGGAAAGTCCCGGTTTAGAAGAAGACTGCAAGCTCGGGGACGAAGATTCTTCAGGTGCCACCACCACTTCGAGAGGTAAGTTGGGTAGTTGAAGGATAGGTAGGTACCCCGGGATTGGGCACAGGGGGCCGTGGGGCGCCGGGGTGCCTTTTGGTGTCGGGAAATCTTACCCTCTGTTGATCGCGGTTGGGGGGGGGTGCACCTGGTTCTGAGTCTGCAGGCTTCTTCAGAAGTGTCGAGGGAGGTCCTTGGGTGCCGGACTCGGGGTCACAGTCGCTGTGGGGTCGTCCTCGTGGTCTTTGTTCACTTCGGCACAGGCCAGGCTTGGCGGGTGCAGAGTGCTGGGTTCGCGGTTCCGGGCTGCTGCCAGGGATTAGAAGTAGATTTTGAGTAGAGCCTCTACTCATGGGAGTCCCAGGGGGCTTAGAGTCAAAAGGTAGCCAGGTCCTCCGGGGTTTGTGAGGTTGCTGGCCACAAGAGATGCCGGGTTGGAGTAGGAGCAGGTTCAAGGGTCGACAGGCCGGTAGGGCTGGGGCCAAAGCAGTTGGTGTCTTGCTCTTCTTAGCAGCTGCAGGGCAGGTTTTCTTTCTTCTAGCTCTTCTTCGGATTTCAGAATCTGGAATATGGGGAAGGAAGGTTCAGGGTGTCCCTAAATACTAGATTTAGGGGTGTTACAGGTAGGTGAAGGGCAGGGACCAATGGGTCCCTGTCCTGGGGTGACTTTGTGTTTTCTTGTACCCAGACACCCAGCCTGCAAGGGCAGTGTGTGTGTAAGGGTACAGGGCCTCTAAGGGTGGCACAATGAGTGCTGCAGCCCTTAGAGGCCTTCCCTGGTCACAAGGCCCTGGGTACCTAGGGTACCATTTACCAGGGGCTGACATGTGGCCAGGGTTTGCCAATTTGTGTTTTGTGTTTGGGAAGGAACATAGGCCCTGGACACCTGATTGGCAGAAGTCCAGGGCACACTCAGTCAAAGTACATTTAGCAATTCAGCAAAAAGTGGGGGCATACCATGCAAGAAAGATGGCACTTTTTTCACAACCGCACCCAACAAATCACATAATTCCAAGCTTCATTTCTGCCCTTTCCAGGGTCACATTCTATTCTTAGTCCTTTCCTTCCCTGGATGATAGGAAGGTACAAGTTTAATTGGGAGAAGTATGAGAATGTAAAGTGTTATTAAATGTACTACTACCTATTGAATTTCCCTCCATTTCTGGCTTTGTACTGTATGTCTGTGTCCACAAAAACACTTTTTCAAAACACTATCAGAATTACCGGCATTGTGGGGCCGGAATTCAGAGTGGTTGAATGACACTCTAAACTACATAGGTTTCATTTAACAACAAATTATATTTAGTTTTCATTATCAAGTAATGCATTATCAGTACACGGTGAAAAAAAGACTGTATACCACAGCTCTATTGCTGTCCCTGGATATCACAGGCTTTTAAACAAACTACCAACCTGAGAAATCACCAACCCACAATTTTGTGCCTCAGTAAAGAGGCAGAGACTATTATAACTATGGCTATTCACATTAATAAATAAAACCACCTGTGGCTTGGGAATGTTTTCACTCAACTTTTGTTCTCTATTCGACCTCTCTCCCACACCCACACACAATGAGCTGGAACATGGTACAACATCACCAGAGATCTCATCAATAGACAGCAAGACACAGGATTACGTGATCAGAGTAGGAACAAATCTCCAAAATCTAATGACCTAGACAGACCCAATGTTGAGTGGAGTCTTGAGGGTATTCTTACGTCATCCTTCTCCAGCATCCGCAATATATTCTTGGTCTCTTCCTCCGTTTCTCGTTTCTCTTTCTTTATATTAATGATGTGGGAGGGTCCTAGGTCTGTCATATCAACAGAACTGTCCCAGTTGCCTGTAGAAGAAAAGTGGAGTACATATGAACACAGGTCCAACCTAAATTCAGTCTATTCGCTAATCATCATCAAAAGCCAACACAACTTGGCCAAAAGTGCTCTGGTCTTATCTATCATAGAAAGTACTAGGCTTACTATCACAACACAAATTGTCTGCTAGGTCATCCCAGAGAGTCCCAGTGCTATAACTCAACTCCTGTACAGAGTGCAATAGATGGTACTAAGAAACTCCTACGTAACTATATATTTCAATAGCGGTTATATCATACTCTATGGATGTTGGGGAAGCTGGACCAGTGACCAAACAACTCAAATTATATACAAATACAATACGTTTATTATATCAAAAAACAATAAATAAATATTGATGTTTCATTCAGATACAAAATATACTTTATAATTCTTTTAAAATATATCATCCACACTGTTAATCATGCATATCTCAACCATTCAATAATACATCCCCATTCAGTCTTCCATATACCATATTCCACTTGCTCCTGCCCCGTTCCAGCGCGGATGGTGCAGTTTGTTGTGGAGGGCAAGGTGACCTGGATACACTTTGATCCACTTCCGGTTTAGGGGACAGCTGGTTTGCCTACGCGAGACTCCTGACTCACTGCTAAATAAGCAGCATCCCGGAGCGGACGCGCCGAAGGAGCTCCAAAGACAAGCCCGTCTGCACCCGTCCACGCCTGGAACGGGCCCAGGGCCACAACCCCTGTCCGTTATGCACCAACGATGGGGCCTAGATTGATCTATACTAAAGATACTCTTCAGAGCCTCAACACACCCATGAAAGATCTTTGCCAGCAGCTTGATCCATTGAAGGAACCTAAGCTTTGTACATACTAGAACTCCGACTTCCTCTTCACCAAAACAAAAGGTTATCCGAGCACGAAACAAGATCTACACCTGCAAACACCTCCACATAAGTTGTTCCTAGGTCTGCTCTTGAACACTCGCTCTCTAATCAAACACAATATTGAATTTGCAGAGTTGCTTACAGCGCACAATATAGATGTGTCTTTTGTTACTGAAACATGGGCAGACTGCACCTTTGATCTTGAGCTGTCCCTAGCCATCCCCCAAGGCTACATATTAATCAGAAATGATAGACAGGACAAGCGGGGAGGTGGCTTAGTAATCATTTTCAAGGATACAATGTTGATAAAAAGCTCCCCAACAGGAAGCTGTCCTGACTGTGAATTGCTCTCCTTTAGAATTATTCTAAGTGACAACTATACATTTAATGGTACATTACTATATAGACCCCCTGGGCGAAAAACAAATTTGACGAAATAATTAGTCATATCATCGAATCTAGCACCGATTCACAGGAGTTCTCCATTTTAGGTGATTATAATTACCACCTAGAAAATGCAAACGACCAATATACAGCTTCTCTTTTAGAGCTGATGGCCAGTGCTTCGATGCAACACTTGGTTAAGCACTCAACTCACGAGGCCAGTCACACTCTAGATGGAATTTTTACATCATATTCCCAACTAAAAGTACAGGAGGTTTTGCCAATCCCATGGTCAGACCACACCACCTACAGGATATTTAAAGGGCGAAATTGGAAGAATATTTACCCGCAGCAGATGCAAAGCACTAGCATCCTCCAAACCAAACCTAATGTCTGAAGTAAACTTGGCAACTGATAGCTTCACCAACTGGGTTGAAGCGGCAGTAAATACTCTAGCTCCAGAAAAAACCTTCACTGGTAAACGCATGATGAAATCAGAACCCTGGTTCTGTGACACTACGTATCCAGAAGCAACTCTGTAGAAAAGCAGAGAGACGCTGGAGAAAAAAATCATACGGAAGTCGAGAAAATTTTATAAACACAATCTTTGAGCACATATTAAAAAAATTATCCCGGACAAGAAAAGTTGCTACTTCACAGAGAAAATCTGGCAGGCAGGCAACTCTAGTAAAATACTTTTTTTGACCTTTAAGGAATTAGTAATACTACCGGCTCCTCCAATAGAGGACAGCAGTGTGGCATTCTGCAACCAACTTGCAGGGTTTTTGTAGGGACAAAGTGCAGTCCATCTTCGATTCCCTCACAGAGAAGGGTACTGACCCCCCAGTGGACACCTCCACTACATCGCCTTTAAGACCTGTCCATGGTCTGGATTCCTTTGTTTCACCTAATGCAGAACAGATATCACATAGTCAGAGCAGTTAAATCTGGAGCACCATCAGACCCATGCCCCCCTAAAATATTCCAACTGGCATCTGATGCAATTAGTGAGCAACTCAGTCTACTTTTCAAAGAGAATATCAGTTCTGGCGTTTTCCCAAATGTGTGGAAAACGGTCTCAATTCTTCCCCGATTAAAAAAAACAAATTTGGATCCCAGTGACCACAACAATTATAGACCTATTGCGAGGATCCCCTTTCCGGCTAAGGTCCGGGATCAGATCCTAAACTCCCAACTCACCGCCTTTGTGTCCTCTGAAGACCTGCTGGATCCCTCACAATATGGTGTCCGTCAAGGGCACGGCACGGAGACTACCCTGGTTATGGCAGCAGAAGAGCTTTGTACCACGCTGGACTTGGGTGCAAGGGCCACCTTGATCCTATTGGATCTATCGGCGGCTTTTGACACTGTGAACCATGACATTCTTATCAAAAGGCTCCAAAAGGTAGGAGCTAAGAACTCTGCTCTAAGTCTGATCAAATCCTATTCAAACAACAGGCTGCAATTTGTTGAGGTTGGCGATTCCTGTTCAGAACAGTTCACACTTCCATGTGGGGTGCCGCAGGGCTCCTCACCAAGTCATACTTTGTTCAATCTATATGTGACCCCCTTAGCTGATGTCCTTAGGCAGTTTGGCTTTTCTCTGGTTTCCTACGCGGACGACACCCAGATTGTGGTGTCCATCTCAAGCAATCTGGAGGAAACAGCTGCTCGCTTTAATCAATGTATGTCCCATGTAGACCATTGGATGAGCGAAAACTGCCTAAAGCTTAATGGAAGTAAAACCGGTATTCTCCTGTTGGGATCCGATACCTCCTTTTGGTCACAGAACTGGTGGCCTCTGGACAGGGGAACTCTTCCTACTCCAGTGCATAAGGTCAAGAATCTAGGCATCATCTTTGACGACAGACTTAGCTTTCAACATCAAATCAATAAGGTCGCCTCTCAGGTTTATCTAACACTGAAGTCAATCCGGAAAGTGAGAGCCTTCATCCACCCAAACGACGTAAAAACACTGGTGACGAGCTTAGCAATGGCCAGACTGGACTACGGAAATGCCCTTTACTTGGACCTTCAGAAACAGCACATGCTTAAACTTCAGCGGGTGCAAAATGCTGCCGCCAGAATGTTGCTGAATATTCCCAAGTTCCAGTCCGTTTCTCAAGGCCTAAAAGGACTCAACTGGCTCTCGGTAAAAGAGGACAGAATTTAAAATCTCTATGTCTAGCGTATAAAGCTGTGCATGGTACAGGACCTGCGTACCTGAAACAGCACTTTTCATGGTATCATCCTTGTAGAATGCTACGCTCAGCTTAGAGCAAACTTCTCCAGATTCCCAAATTTAGGAAAGTTCGCTGGGGAGGAAGCAGCTTCATCCTGAACACCATAAAATTGTGGAACATGCTCCCTCTAGCCATTAAAAACCTCTCTCTTTCAGAAAAGCACTGAAAACTTGGCTTTTTTCAAATTAATTCCTACCTCCTTTTTCATAATGCTGGCAGACTCCTCCGATGCAGCGCCTAGGCGCCCCCGGGCATTGGAGCGCTATATAAATCTCAAAATCAATCAAATATACAACAGTGCATCAACCACTATGTGGTATCTTGCTATCCGTCCATGGATACAACATGCCTTTCTTTGTTATCATTTAGAAAATGATAGAGGCTTAAACGGCTGGTAATCAATAGCAACACAGTTTCTTATATATAAGTTTGTAATCCAGAATCAAAATGTGTTCAATGTGGTGAATTGACAGTCACTGTACATAATATTAGTTTTTCTACTATTGACAGTTATAAGACTGCTAGGGTTGTATAATTTATTCAATTTTCTGTAACATAGCAGAGGACCGACATCCAGGTTCACTGAGGAGGATGAGGATGAAGCCCCGCAATGAACCGCTGAATGGTAGAATCCGCAGGGGCATGAAACAAAAGAGTACCATCGCAAGGGAGGTCAACTTGACGCGCCCTAACATTCTCAGGGAAAACACTATCCTTCAGCCAAGCATGGCGACGGAGAGCCACTGAAGAAGCCATGGTGCGACCAAGCGCCTCAGAGACATCCAGAGCCGAGCGAAGAATAAACACCGCCAGCTCCCCGCCATCCAACACATGGTGCAGCAGATCAGCGCAGGCACCCTCATGAGAATTGCAAGACAGAAGGGACTCCGCTGAATCCCACAAGCAAGAAGTGGCTCTGGCCAACACACAAAGCGTGTTGAGCGCCCGCAAGGCAGCACTGGAGGAGGCGAAGATGTTGCGCCCCCATGAATCTATCCACCGGGCCTCCCGTGACGGAGGAGACAACACCAAGGATCATGCGGAGCAGGACGGTGGTGGTGCAAGAGCGGCTGGGGCACCGGGCCCCCCGTGGCAGGATGCCCCCAGGCCCCCAAGAGAGAATTATGGAGCAAAGCTTCAAAGGGAAGAAGCAGCTCCCGTCCACCAGAGCCCTGATGGAGAACCTCAAGCAAATGAACCGCGGGGAAATGGGCAGCTGGGTCGCCCATGCGCAAAATACCCGCGGCTGAGGAGACAGCCCGGGCGAAGGCAGCACTCGCCTCTGTAGGGCAACGCGGTGGGGAGAGCAATTTCTCCATGGGCGGCGGCTGTGAGCTAAGCCAGCCGTCCCCCAGCCCAACCGGAGGAAGAAAAGGCCAAGCTCGGAATGAGGGGGGGGGGGGGGGGGAAGGTTGACAGACGAGTGGGGAACCTGAGGCGCCTCTGGGGAAGACTGTGGGCGCGGGGACGGCGAAGAGCCCTCCTTGGAAGACGCCGGGGAAAAGGCCACGACGCGGCGTCCCGTCTCCGGTGAAGAAGAGACAAACAGTTGCTGAACCTCTGGAGAAGAGCGGGGCCTCAGAAGACGAATCAACGACCTGACGCCTGCACGGCGCCGTGGAGTCCGCCACTGGAGTCAGCTCAACATCAACCGGCGCCGAAGGGGATGCCGAGACGACCTCTGCCACGACTTGCACAGCGGGAGAACCGGGAGGGGTCGGAGCCGGGGCGGCCAAAGAACGGTGCCGAAAAGGCACCGACTCGACCTCAGACGAGGCAGCCACCTGCGTGGAGAGATGAGGGGGGCCCGGGGACACAACCCGGCCCCTAACCAGCCCCTGCGGCGCCGCCAGGGCCAGCAGCCGCCGGCACCTGAGCGGCGTCAGCTCGGCCTCGGACAAGGCCGCCGCCTGCCCAGAGGACCGAGGGGGACTCGAGAATGAGCCCGAGTCCCGGCAACCTCCCACGACACCACAGGGACCCCCACGGGGGTTTGCGGCGAGGCAGAGGCACCGTGGTCTGAAGGAGGGAACCCCGTAGGGCTGCACCCAGACGATACAACATCTCCAAGACCTGAAGCTGAACCTGTCGGCGCCGGAAACTCCGCAGAAGGCCCCGAACATGGCAAGGGATCCACAGACGTCCCAGGAAGAGGAGGAGGAGCCAAGGAGGCAGCATAGACCTCCATTTAGGCTCTGGTCGCCCCCACGCCGAGAAACTGCAGGAAGGGTGGCGACGCGAGAGGCCACACGACCCGCAGAGAACCCGCGCCCCCCCACAGAGCAGGAACCGGGCCTCGGGGACAAACTGCAGCACTTACCAACAGGCGAGCGACGCCCTTGCGGACTCTCTGGGAGGGGGACGATGTCGGAGATGGAAGCTGCGGTTCTTGAACCCTTCCACGGGGGATGGACGCGTGGACAACGCCGACCTGGACATGCGGGCCGAGAGGAGTTTCATCCGGCGCTCCTGCCTGGACTTCGGCTTCATCTGCTGACAAGCCTCTCAGTCCGTGGAGTCATGGTGCTCCCCCAAACACCACATACAAATGGGGTGAGGGTCCGTCACCAACATCTGGCGCGCGCAAGACTAGCACGTCTTGAAGCCCGAAGGTCTTCGCACACTGTTCCCAAAAAGAAACGCAAAGCGTGAAAAGAAGGCCAGGAACACGATCCGGATCCGCGTTGCACGCGGAAAAGAAGGAAACTGACGTCAGCGCGCCAGTGTGGGGCTTATGTGACCTCGCTGACGTCACGCCCGCGGAAGACGGTGGGCAGAGTCGCGTGGTGCCACTCCCCAGCTCGCAGAGATGCTGGGACAAGAAAATTTTCGGGGTCCGATCTCATGCCTGGGGATAATTCTACGTTAAGGAATCTGCGGCTAGTAGTCTCGCTGTGTTGCGTCCTGGTATAAAACCACATTGGTCTTCATAGACCAGCGTTTCCATCACTCCTGTCAGCCGGCTTGCTAGTATTTTACACAACACCTTTGTGTCCACATTCAACATGGTGAGAGATCTATATGACGAAGGGTCCGTTACATCTCCCCCTGGCTTGGGCACCATCTCTATGAAAAGGGATACTTCGTCACACAAGCGTTCTATCAAGCACTTAGCCAAGTTATCTTCTTCAGTAACTCATATGACAGCATGCTGAATATGTGCAGCATAGTAGTATATTTCCAGGTTTGGAAGCCCAATGCCACCTTCTTTTAGTACTTGTTTCAGGATGGCTCATGACTGACAAAGGAAGAGAGATCTAGAACTGTACCGATGTCTGGATCCCTCCAAAACCCGCCTCAAATCATAATTATATTGCTTCTCTGGTGTATGAGCCACTGTAATGCCCAAATACCGTAATCTGCCTGTCACCCAGCGAAACCCAAGTCAGGCAATTCTGTTATGCGATTAGATGCCAAGGCGCTTTTTTACTCTCAAGCCTGGGACCTCTCCAAAGCGCTTCAAACTTTCCATTAGCCAAGCAATGGAGAACCTGGGAAAGCGCAAATAAAATAGTGCATCATCAGAGTAAAGGGAAGCTAGATGAGTGACATCTCAGACGTTAACTCCTATTCCCTCATCGAAGTTCAAATCAGATCGCTAGTGGTGTAACAGCCAAGACAAAAGGCAATGTGGGAAGAGAACAACCCTGCTGAGTCCCCCGCCCAACTTCTCAGCTACCAAACACAATTTTACCATTAAACACTCTAGCGGTAATCTCCTCCCTCCCATCCTGCCAGCGATGGCCCATTCAGTCACCCCAAGCTCCCAGTTGTGTGTGCTGTTTAGGAGGAATACACAAAGCCTAATTGAAAACTATATCCAGTCATGTGACAAGAGTTAGGCTGCAGGCACCAAATGGCTAAAGTAAGACAATGTCAAAAAGTGGCATTTACAGAATTGTAATATAAAAACTTACTTCACTATGAGTTAAGGTTTTAAATTAGGATTCCAGAGATACCAAATATGAACGAGGTATCGCTTCTCATTTGGAAATAACACTTAAAAAATGTAATAAGAAAACTTCAAGGTTATACTATTGGCTTTGCAGCAGTGAAAAGCAAATGTAAGCGTTTTTCACAACTAGGACATGTAAAAATTAAAAGTATTAGTCCTTTTTTTTTTTTTTTTTACATACATGCACCCTGCCCTTTGGGGTGTCAAGGGCCTACCCTAGGGGTGACTAATATGTATTAAAAAGGAAGGTTTGGGGGCGTGGCTTAGGGCATCAAGATGGCAGTCTCACTCTAAAAGTGCGATGGACCCCTCCTTCATCCATCGCCATCCACGTTCTACCTGGGAGTTCCCGGTGTGCACAGCGAAGGTATTACTCTCTTCTGATGGCTCCCCGAACTACCAAGACCGGTGGAGTTGTGCTGCATCGCTCCCTAGAGACTGATATCGTGGATGCAGTGCCTGATTTTAAGTTGGTGGCCGCGTGAAGACAAACAACTTCTGTTCCCTTAAGGCAGCGGACGTCGATGGCAGTATCGTCTCCCAGCAGATCGCTATGGGTGTGCAGCAATCTCCTTAGGGGCGTCCGGGCATTGCGGGGTTAGGCGGTACCCTTTGTTACTTGGCAGCTTCACCGAGCTCCATGCCTGCCGACAGGAAAGCCATCTGACCTCCTGTGTGGGTCTGATTGCCCTGTTGCTCTGATGGGAAGGGGGGGGGGGAGGGGGGTTGGGGCTGGTTTCAAAATACAACTAGATGGGACTCTTCCTCTGCATCTGAGCCAAACTGTGGCACCGATTGGTGAGGCATCTACTTCACAGCCCTCCTCCTCTACAGTATAAGACCTGCACAGAGCATGACTAGGAAAGGCCCATCTCCCCTCCCCTCCTTCCCAGCAGACGTGTGGGGCTACTAGCTACTGGGCCCTACCCCATTACTACTGCTGTCCCACAGGACATTGGGGTACTGGCTCCTAATTCTGTAGGCTTCCATCCTGAGCCAGATGCTCTTTTAGACATTGACTTGTACATTTGACTGCTATTGCTTATGCCGCGTTTTCTAAAGTGTATCTACAAATCAGAGTATCTTCCTTCTGTCGCAGTGGAGCCGGAGGGCTACTAGACTCCCCGTCCTGCTGTGAAGGTGCTGTAGGCCTTCCAGGGAGAAGGTCCTGTGACGTATCAGGTGTAGGGGCTGAGGTGCCCAACGACTCTCTTCCATATAGGGCCACCACTCTCCTCCCCCCTGACACCCTATGGCCTGCTGCTCCCTTGCCTTCGTGCCCAAGCACTTAGCAGCTCGTTCTGCTGCGCATTTGCAGCAAGCAGGCCAAGTCCGGATTCACCCCGACGACGGTCTTCTGCACGACCATGGAGAAAGATAAAGCCCTGAAGCCAAATTCCTCCCAGCCCCATATTGATCAGTACACAACAGGGCATGGCGGGCATCCCCCACTCTAGCACGGACCTACAGGCTTCCAACTAACGGCGATGAACTTAACATTGATAACTGCTCTACACCAGGAACTCATGTGCACCTTGTTGAGTAGCATATTTAGAATTGGTATTTCTCCTGCAACATGGAGGGGTCCACCACTACACACCTCAAGTTACTCCGGTTTTGTCTTTTGTTACAGGATTTAGGGTGACAGATGCTTCTTGGGGAGAAGAACGGGGTGGGAAGAAGGGCTTGGTTTGTATCTATGTTTCTTTGGTTATTATGTGTTGTCTTTACACATGCCAGCTTAAGCCGTCACACCACACCACTATCGCTACGTTTCAAACCTCAGCACTGCACCCTCTCCAAAGACAGTGAAACCCCATTGCGGGCTGCCACGCTTTTCCTTGCTAGACCATCCTTTTTAGTTCCCGACTTTTGACAACACTTGCATAGCATCCGTTCACAGCATGATGTGGAATGTAAATGGCCTTCTGGACCGTATTAAGCATTTCACAGTATTACGATATGCTCAGAGTCTTACCCATGGTTATGATGCTACAGGAAATGCACTTACTGGGCAGGATTTTCCCATTCCTGGCACACCAGGGCTGTTATAGGATGTATCATGCAGGGCATGCCAGGGGTTCCCACGGGGTGGCAATTCTGCTACACTGTATCTTTCCTATGGTGGTTACTCAGCCATCTCAGTCACAGCTGGATCCCCAGGGTAGGTAGCCCTGAACGGACTGCTGGAGGGCCAGCCACTGAACTTCTTATGTCTCTATGCCCCCCCCCCCCGCCTAAACTCCTTGTTCTTGTTTACGGCGCTCATAGCAAAACTCCCTGAAGGGTCCACATTTATAACGAGTGACTTTAATGCCGTCACAGACCCTGCAGTTGATTTTACTGGTGACCCACTGGAACACCGTTGCACTGTTGCACACCACCTACTCAACTGAGTAAACACGTTGGATCTCTGTGACATTTGGCGGATGTGGCACCCCAGAGAACAGCAATATACACATACCTCTGCTTCTCACCACTCACATACGTGCATTGACATGATCCTAAAGCCTGTGACAGAGTGTCTGTCGCCCTCACACATAAGGATTTTTCTGCGCTGCATTTCTGACCATGTTCCTGTACTCCTGCAAATAGATACGGAGACTGGCGCTCTGCGTCCCATAAGGAGACTTAATGCATGGCACCTCCATGTCGAGGCCTATGGTCGCGAGTTGGAGCTTGGAATCAAAGCATACTTTAAGACCAATGAGGACACGGTGCAATTAGCAGGCACTTTGAGAGGTCGGCAAAGCCACCATTAGGGGCTATGCTAAAACTATCCTTTGTGCCAAAGAGAAGGCGAAAACCTATCACATTAGCCAATTGGAGGCTAAACCCCTTCGACTGGAAACAACTCCCCACAGACCTTCAGGGTGATGTAACCCAGAAATTGGCGCTGTTTATGGAGGAGATACACCTCGCCCACATCTGCAGAGGGGGGAGATAAAAATGGCACACTACTGCATTTCTTGGCCTCCCGACCCCTGGCAGGAAGGATTGTTCAGGAAATAAGGGATCTATGTGGTGTTCTTCATCATACCTCTCTTGCTATCCTACAGACGCGACATGAATTACTTCCACATGTCACACATGGTACATATCTCCCAGAGTTTAGTCCTCTAGATGTAAAGATTCTGATGGGAGCCCTTGGGAAAATAGATGTCTCAAGGAACAATCATACACTGATTATTAATACACCAGACTCATTGAGCCAACTCAGGACCTGACGGAAGGGCTGGTTGGGTCCACTGGAGGATGATGACTGGAGAGATGCCATGATGGCCCTCAGAAACATCACGAAATCCTCCAAACTTAAGCTGATACAAACATACTATTTTCACTGTGCATATCTCACTCCAGATTGCCTCTTCAGAGCAGGTCTTCTTGCACGTCCTGGATGCTTTTGCTGCTTGTACAAATCAGTAGATTTCTATCACATGGTTTTGTCCTGTCCTAACACACTACTGGAGGGCAGTGGGGGCGCAACTCTCTGTGGTGTTGCGATTGGAGGTGGATCAATCCACACTGGGAGTGTGTGAGGAAATTGGGGGCAGACAGGTGTACTGTGCCCTGCTTAGTACCGCTACCATGATGGCAAAGAGAGACACAGCATCATGTTAGAAGACTCCTGATACCCCAACGATTACTCAATGATGCTGTGGAGTGGACTGGTGCGCCCAACAGGAGAAACCGGTGTATGAGGCTCAAGGTTGTCCTGCTAAATACTATCAAATATGGAACAAATGGAGGGGAGAGTCCGGACTGTATTTGTCCTTTTGATCTCTTTTCCACGACTAGATACTGGGCAGTCCTGTTGGCTTGCTTTGGGTGTGTTGAGGCAACCAGAGGTATATATGCACAGAAGTGGTGATGACTATGTACTTGATGTGTGGATGACCTGCTGTAATGTAAAAATCAATGCAAATTTGTTTATAAAAAAAAAAAGGAAGGGTTGGGTCTGGCAAAATGTTTCTTTTGTCAGATCGAAATGGCACTTTAAAACTTCACACACAACCTCGCTAATAGCAGGCCTGAGGCATGTTTAAATGACTACTTAAGCGGGTGGCAAAATCAATTCTGAAGGCCCACTAGTAGCATTTAAATTTACAGGCCCTAGGCACATGTAGTACCACTTTACTAGGGACTTATAAGGAAATTTAGTCTACCTATTGGGTATAAGTCAATTCTTCCATGTTTTAAGGAACGAGAACAAGCACTTTGTGCTAAAGTTAGCAATGGTAAAGTGCACAGAGTCCTAAATCCAACAAAACCGTGTTCAGCAAAAAGGGGAGGAGGAAGACGAAAAGTCTGGGGATGACCCTGCAGAAAAGGGCCATTTCCAATAATGCGTCAGCCTTCTTATATTCCTTGCTATATCTCAGCCAGAAATAAAACCACATTGGCCTTCTTGTACCAGACAACTCCATAACTCAATCTATAGGGCAATACCCTACATAAAACTTTTGTGTCTGAATTAATCACAGCGAGCGATTGGAGGATAGCTCCATAGGGCCACCTCCCGGTTTTAGCATCATATATGTGACTCCCTTCCACATAATAGATTAAAGGAAACTCATCTGAAGAGCCTCCTCAAAAATCTTTAGCAATTTCTTAGTTAATTGTGAAGCAAAGACCTGGTACAATTCGGTGAGTAATCCACTTGGTGGATTACCATTTGGTATCAACTGCAGGGCTTCCCTCAATTCTTCCAGTGTAACTTTGCCCTCCAAATCCTCCCCAAGAGTCACTCAACTGCAAGAAATAAATGGAGCTAAGCTAACCTGTCAAGTGTTCAGGGTACGCCGGGTGTGTGCTACGCCGGGTGTGTGCTACTAAATCAACTGCAAATGGACGTACATTGATTTGTTTATAACCTCCTGTGTCTTGGCCACTGTACCATCAGGATTAGGTAATGCCTATATGGGAGAAACATGATGTTTCTTTGCAATAATCCAAGACAGGAGCCAATTTGTTTGTCTCCCTTCCTATGCAACTGCCGATGATATTTATTCAGCGTGAATTTGTCCAATCCATCCCAAGTGGCACCTAATGCTCACTCTGACAATAACACCTCAGGAGCGTACTCGGAGGAGGTTGAGGCATAACGCTGGAAATCCACAAGCTTCTACTATATATCCAGAACCCTTGCAAGTTTTCCCCGGACCCTGTGAATCAGCCCAAGACATTCCTCCTGGACCATCGCCTTTGTTGCTTCCCATTCATTAACCCAAGTGCCACTGCTGCCTTAGCTACCCTCAAAGTACCACTTAATAAGTGCACCCAGGGTTTCAATACAAGTGGGATCAGGAAGTAACCCTGTCGGGAGTCTCCATGTAGCATGCGTTCCTGCAACCGCCCCCAAGATGCATTCAAGTATTTGCAACAGCGATCTGACAAAAACCTGCCAAGATACTGGACCAATTGTATAGCCGGAGCAGCCAGTTTTGAAACCAAAATGCAATGCAATCTGCTATAGGTATTGTGAATCAGTAAGTGACAAGAATACTCTTTGGCTGTAGGATGAAAGTTTTTCCTAATATCTACACACCCCATGTTTTCGATAACCTCCGAGTGTACTTGTCATCCCTGGCTTTGTACCCTGCTTCGGGGGCAGACTATCAATCCATCTAAGGTGCAATTAAAATTCACCCCAGTCCCTCATATAACTGAGAGTATCAACATATTCAGCAAGCAGGTTGTGAATCTTAGAGTAAGACAACTTATCATCACTGTTAGAAGCATAAACGTTAATGTATATTTCCTTCCCATCCAGCATACCATAAACAAGGAGATATCGACCCTCAACATCAACCTCTGAATAAATACATTTGAAGGGCACTCAACCTGCTACCACAAATCAACACCCCCTAGCATAAGAAGAGGAAGAAGAAAAGTACAGCTGTCCCTGCCATTTTTCCTTTACTTTGAGTTCCTCCGGATCAATGAGGTGGGTACTCTGAATACAAGCAATATCAACCTTGTGTCTTTGAGAAATAAGACCACACTATATCAATTTGTGAAGGCATTCATTGTTGTGGACATTCCACCATAATATATTATAATGCATGACCATGTATTGAATATGCTACTTACCAGTATGCATCTGTTCTTGGCATGTAGGGCTGCTGACATTCATATCTGTGCATAGATCGCCGCCTAGTGTTGGGTCCGGATGTTTGCACGTTGTTGTCCTGGAAGAGTCTTAGAAGTATCCTGGGATAGGTGACTCCTCCCCTGGACTACAGTGCGCATGGGCATCCTCTCCATCCTCAGATTGTTTTTCGCCATTGTGGCAGTGATGGAGTAGATACAGAAAGTGATGACCATGCTTACAGTAATTCTGAGAGCTGCAGCTGCTACAGGCGCCGGGGAGGAGGGAGGGCGATATGAATGTCAGCAGCCCTACATGCCAAGAACAGATGCATACTGGTAAGTAGCATATTCAGTTCGAGGCATGTGGGCTGCTAAATTCATATCTGTACATAGAATACATAGCAGTACCTCCTATTAGCGGCGGTTACCAGTGCCAGCTGCAGCGGTCTGAAAAAGAGTTTTGAGAACAGCCTGTCCTACAGCTGCCTGCTGTTTTGATTGCACATCTACGCAATAGTGTTTGGTAAATGTGTGTGTAGTGGACCAGGTGGCTGCTCTACATATATCATGCAAAGGGATGTTTCCCAGGAAAGCCATGGAGGCCCCTAACTTACGTGTTGAATGGGCTCGTGGGGGAATCGTTAATGTGCGTTTAGCCTTTTGATAGCAGATTTGAATACATTTAACGATCCATCTGGCTATACCTGCTTTGGAGATAGCGTTACCTTTGTGGTGTGGGGCAAAGGCAACGAAAAGTTGTTTAGTCTTCCTAAAGATCTTAGTCCTGTCGATATAGTACATGAGGGCTCTCTTCACATCTAGTGTATGGAGTGCTCTTTCTGCGACAGTTTGTGGGTTTTGAAAGAAAACAGGCAGTTCAATAGTTTGATTCATGTGGAACTGCGATATCACCTTGGGCATGAATTTGGGGTTGGTACGTAGCGACCCTGTTGGCGTGAACCTGTATAAATGGCTCTTGAACAGTTAGTGCCTGGAGTTCACTAACTCTTCTTAAAGAAGTGATCGCTACTAGGAAAGCTACTTTCCAGGTAAGGAATTGAATCTCGCATGAGTGTAGAGGTTCAAAGGGTGGACCCATCAGGCGTGTGAGGACCAAGTTGAGGTTCCACATTGGAGCCGGTGGGTGGCTTGGAGGAATTACTCGTTTGAGTCCTTCCAAGAATGCTTTGATGGCAGGCACTCTGAATAGAGAGAGGTGCTGCCTGTTCTGGAGATAGGCTGATATTGCGGTCAAATGGACACGTATAGAGGTGTACGCCAGATTGCATCGGTATAGGTGTAAGAGGTAACAAATTATGTTTTGGATGGATGCGTCCAGCGGGTTAATGTCATTATTATTGCAATAAATGACGAACCTTTTCCATTTGGCTGCATAGCAAGCTCTGGTAGTGGGTCTTCTAGCTTCCTTAATGATGTCCATACAGTCAGGTGGCAGGTTTAGGTAGCCAAACTCTAGGACTTCAGGAGCCAGATTGCCAGGTTCAGCTGTTGCGGATCTGGGTGCTGAATCTCTCCATGGTTCTGCGTCAAATGCGCGGGTTTGATCCGCAGCCTTTGATGCGGCACCACGGAAAGTTCGAGAAAAGTGGTGTACCATGGCTGGCGTGCCCACGTTGGAGCAACCAGGACGAGTGTCAGTGAGTGTTGTCTGAGTTTGCGAGCCACCAGCGGTATCAGCGGCGCTGGGGGAAAAGCGTACGCAAATCTGCCGGACCAGTTCATCCATATCGCATTGCCCTGCGACTGTGGATGTGGGAACCTGGCGGCAAAGCTTTGGCATTTTGCGTTTTTGTTTGTGGCGAATAGGTCTATCTCTGGATGACCCCATTGCTGGAAGTACGGTTGGAGTACTGATGGGTGTAACTCCCACTCGTGCATCTGGTGGCTGTGTCTGCTGAGCAGATCCGCCATCTGGTTGTCCTTGCCGGGGAGGTGTTCCGCCATGAGGAACATGTTCCTCTGAATGGCCCACTTCCACATGCTCGGAGCCAGATTTGACAACTGTGGAGAGTGTGTTCCTCCCTGCTTCTGTATGTAGTACATGGCGGTCATGTTGTCCGTCCGGATCAACACGACTTTGTTGCACAAGTGTACCTTGAAGGCTTTCATTGCCAGGAAGATTGCCATCAGTTCCAGAAGGTTGATGTGCATCTTCTTTTGTTGTGTTGTCCATAGTCCCTGCACTGTGTAGTTGAGTACATGAGCTCCCCATCCCTGGAGAGACGCGTCCGCTGTCAGTATTATCTGTGGAACAGGCTCTTGGAACGGTCGGCCCTTGCAAAGGTTTTGTGGATTCCACCAATGCAGAGAGTTGTATGCCCGACCGCTCACCAACACTAGGTCTTTTAGTTGTCCGTGAGCCTGATTCCATTGACGTGCTAAGCACTCCTGAAGCGGGCGCATATGTAGTCTCGCGTGTGGGACTATGAAAATGCAGGAGGCCATCATGCCTATCAACTGCATGAACACTTGCGCGGGAAGCGAGTGTTGGGGTTTGAACTTGGAAATCAGCATTTGCATGCTGTTGATTCTCACTAAATTCGGCTGAGCTGTGGCCGTCAGAGTGTCTATGGTTGCACCTAGGTACTGTTGTACGTGTGCGGGTTGGAGATGGGATTTTGGGTAATTTAGTGAGAACCCCAGACTGTGAAGAAGGTGAATGGTGCGGGACATGTGGCTGGCACATTGCTGGGCTGACTTTGCTTGAACAAGCCAGTCGTCCAGGTAAGGGTAGACGTGTATGTGCTGCCTCCGTAGATGTGCAGCCACAGTAGCTAGGCACTTTGTGAAAACTCTGGGTGCTGTTGTCACGCCGAAGGGAAGGACTTTGAATTGGTAGTGCTGCCCCTGAACAGTGAACCTGAGGTATTTTCTGTGTGAGGGGTGAATGGGTATGTGGAAATACGCATCTTTGAGATCCAGTGTGGCCAGGAAGTCTCCCTGCTTGAGCAGCGGGAGGACTTGTTGTAGGGTGAGCATGTGGAAATGCTCGGAGAGAATGTAGCGGTTGAGGGGCCTCAGGTCTAGTATAGGTCTGAGTGACCCGTCCTTTTTCGGTATTAAAAAGTACAGGGAGTACACCCCCGTACCTTGCTCGTGGACGGGTACGACCTCTATTGCGCCTTTTAGTAGCATGCTTAGCACTTCCTGCTGTAAGAGCGTTAAGTGCTCTGAGGACATAGGACGGTGTTTTGGAGGTATTGTGGGTGGAGTTGAGGTTAATTCTAGGCAGTAACCGTGTTTGACAATATCTTTGACCCACCTGTCCGTGGTGATGGAGTTCCACGTGGACAGGAACCTTTGTAGCCTTCCCCCGACAGGTGTTATGTGGTCGGGAGGAAGGGAGAGGGCGTCACTGTTTGTTCTTGGGGGAGGACCTGGTGTTGCCGTATCCGCGTCCTCTGCCCTTTGTGCTTGAGCCTCGATATCCACCCCGGGTGTTTTTATCGTAGGAACTTTGTGTGTTTCCCTTGTTGTAGGTTTGCTGTGACCCCTGTCCTCTACCTGCTCCTCTATTTCCGGGGCGACGAAAGGAGCCGCTCCGAAAGGACTGCGTTTGGAGAGCCCCCATGGACTTTGCAGTGTCTGTGTCCTTTTTTATTTTCTCTAGGGTGGTGTCAACCTCTGGCCCGAATAAGTAGTCGGGGTTGACAGGCTGGTTGAGGATGTTATTTTGTACCTCAGGTTTGAATCCGGAGATTCGTAACCAGGCGTGTCGTCGCAACATGACGCTAGTGTTTATGGCTCTCGCAGCTGTATCTGCGGCATCCAGTGCACACTTAATGGATGCGTTGGTGAGGAGTTGTCCCTCCCTAATGAGGATCTCTGCTCCCTCTTTGAAGTGGTCAGGGAGATGTTGGAGTAATGTTTCTAATGTGTCGTAGTGTGCTCGATCGTAGCGAGCGAGTAGCGCCTGAGTATTGGCAATACGCCATATGTTAGCTGCTTGGGCCGCAACCCGTTTGCCGGAGGTCTCTAGCACCTTGGACTCTTTGTCCGGGGGAGGAGCATCCCCTGTCGTTTGCGAGTGTGCCCGTTTGCGAGCGTTCGCAACTACTATGGAATCCAGAGGTAACTGGCCTTTAATGTAGGTAGGGTCCCCAGGCGCCGACCTGTACTTCTTGTCGATCCTGGGGTTTATTACTCTTGCCCTAGTGGGTTCTTTGAAGATGTCCTTTGCTGGTTTGAGGACACCTTTCAACATGGGTAGAGTTTTTATATGCCTTTCTGAGGATGCGAAAGTATCCATGAGAAAGTCGTCCTCGACGGTGTCAGAGTGGAGTTGCACACCATGATTGGCCGCAGCACGTTCAATGAGGGCGTTGAATGTGGCAGTGTCCTCTGTGGGAGACGTTTTCGCTCCATATAGTTGCGGGTCCTGTGTATCCATAGGTGCACCCGTGTCTACAGGGTCATCCCAAGCTTGGTCAGGGTCCTGTTGGCCTTCAGGGTCCATCTCTCCGGGGTAGGGGACGTGGTCACTTATGTATTCCTCCAAAACGTCTGTGTCGGAGTGTGTGGGAGAGAAGGACTGTGGATCTTGGTAAGAGGAATGGAGAGGTTCGTAAAGAACTGGTTCCGAAGCCACTGGCAGCTTTTTCTTAAGCGGGATTCGGTAGGAGTCCAAAGCTGGCTCGGAAGTTATTCTCCTCTTGTGGAGCATCATTCTGCCGGTGTCGGCGTCGATGATGTGTGATGGTGACGTCTCTGCAGGAGAGCGTTCGGCAGGCGTGATCGTGGTGTGGGTGACACGTGTTCTGATTTGGAACAGTTTTGGGGCCGTGGATGGCGGCAGGCCAAAAGTGATGTTGGCTGGTGCCGGAGAGGCTGTTGGAGCTTTTATCGGCTCGGAGCCGGACGTGTCTCGGAGGACTGCCTTGTGCTTGATGCGTTGCAAGGACGCAGCAACTGGTCGCACCTGGAGCGCCATCGGTTCTTCGGCGCCGACCGGTTCTGTAGAGGCAGGCGCGGACTTCTTCGGCGCCACTGGGTCATCGAGTCGAGGAGCGGTAGTAGCCGTCGACGATGATTGTGCCTTTGGTGGTGCTGTTGAAGCGGTGTGAGACGCAGCAGCCAGTTTGACCTTTGTGGCCGGAGCCGATTGTTTCGGTGCCGGGAGCCGAGTAGGTTTGGCGGCACCGAAGGTCTTTTTCCGTGTGTCGGCGCCGACGTCGGCTGCTGCAAGCTCGGCACCGAAGTCTCGTTTGGTGCGGTCGGTGCCGACGGGTTTGGCTGGCGTCGAAGGTGTGGTGGGCTTCGAGCCGACCAGCGTCACTTTTGGTTTCGGTTTTGGATGAACCAATACAGCTTTCGGTTTCGAAGAAGGGAAACCAGCCGTTTTGGGTAGCAATGGCTGCCGCTGAATGTCAGAGGCCGGGCCAGAGGGCGGGGCCGAGGAACTGCGGGATAGGTCTTGGGTAAGGCCCGCAGGCGATCCCTCGACCGGAGCCATAGACTGGCGCACTGGGATGTCCTCAGTCTGTACGGGTAGGCCTTGCTCGTCACCGGAGCTACTCTCTTCGGCCCCTAAGGCCTCATCGTAGTCTCCTACCTCGGTGTCGGCTTCATCTCTGTGAAAGAGTCGTTCTTCGATGTCTTCCGATCCGGAGTCGTGTTTGGAAGCGGGGCTGGAGGGTAGGTTCTCCACGTCTTCGACATCTTCGTCCTCGGCGCTGAAGATGTTGGTCGGGGCCGGGGCCGGTGCCGCTTGCTGCGCTTCGAGTCTCGCTGCTCGTCGATTCCGGAGAGTCTTCTTGGATCGGAATCGGGCACAGGCCATACATGTGGACTCGTTGTGATCCGGTGAAAGGCATTTGTTGCACACCGGGTGGACGTCGACATGGGGATATTTCGCATTGCATACAGGACACCGCTTGAATGGTGTCCTCGATTCCATCGTCGATGTCGTGTCGATGGTCGGGTAAGATGCGAAAAAAGTCGTTTTTGAAGTTAGTAAACTAACAAAGATACTATCGATACCGATCGGGAACAGTACCGACGCGAGCTAAAGGCCTTTTGGCCTGGAAAAACTTTTTCCTAACTTGAGTCAAGATAAGCACATCCGAACCCAATGGTGGAAAAAAAACAATCTGAGGATGGAGAGGATGCCCATGCGCACTGTAGTCCAGGGGAGGAGTCACCTATCCCAGGATACTTCGAAGACTCTTCCAGGACAACAACGTGCAAACATCCGGACCCAACACTAGGCGGCGATCTATGCACAGATATGAATTCAGCAGCCCACATGCCTCGAACATATCGTTTTCCCTACTGGTGTGGATGCAAATTCGCTCTTCAGCCAGCTCCTTGGAGGCTCAGCATATACTATGTCATGTCAAATGAAAAAGAGCTGATTAGTACCTTCCGCTACACCACTCTGAGCTAAATATGTGTGAATTAGATGGAAAGGAAAAAAATAAAAAAGCCAAACCGAGCACTTTCCCCATCCTCTCCGGGTAAACACTTCTAAACATTCTACAAGAGTGTCTGCCCAATTAATGTGATTTTCTGAACCAACTGATCAAACGGCTTCCTGAAACTAAAACCCCTCACTTAATAAAATAAAAGAACTGTAAGATAGACACTATTTAACTATCAGGAAGCATGCAGAGGTATTGCTGTGACTTTTCCCCCAGCCCCTAGGCGAGTTTGATGTCAAGAGAGAGAAGACAACACTCACCTCAGCTGTCCTATCTAGCTAACCCGTCACGATCAATTTGCACTCCTACCCTTGCAGTAGTCTGAATCTACACCAGTATCAAGTGTCTTGTTCTGGAACCCGGTAATATCCCGTGTGTGTGTGTGTGTGTGTGTGTGTGTGGGGGGGGGGGGGGGGGGGGTAGGGGGTGGGGGGGACATGGTCACCCTGCGTACACGATCAGCCACGTTCCCCTGAAATCTCCAGAGGCCAGTCTTGTTCCACTCCACAAGCCTCCACAAAGGAGTGGGCCAGACAGTATCTCCTCATACCCCAATTTCCATCTTCCCCACCATGGGTCTGCCCAACTCTGCCCTGCAGCTGCTGTCCACAGCAGGAGCCAGACCACTGGGATCAATACTGAAGGCTGACCAGATGCACGAACTTCGACAGTTGCTCTCTGGGTCCCGGCCCGGTTACCCACCTGCAGTCAGTCCCCCACCTGTTGCAGAGCTGTAAAGAAATTAGACTTACCATCAAGGAGAACACGTAGCTTTGCCGGGAATAGGAGCATATACTTCAGTCCCATAGCTGAGTTTTTGTACATCTCATGTGTTGCATTTTCTGCGTGTAGGTGTGGAAGATTCGAGCAACTGCTCCCTCATACCGGACTTCAGAGAGCATCCTGGCCTGTCTCAGGACGATGTCCCTGTCTCTGTAGTGTAGAATCTTGGTGACGAGAGCCCTGAGAGGGACTCCCAGGGGAGGTATCGGACGAGCGCTCTTTGTGCCCTCTCAATGAAACACTGAAGAGAGATCTGCAAAACGGAGGGTATTATTTATCCAGTCTTCCAAGAAGTTTTCTGCGTTTTCCTCCTCCAACCTCTCCGGAATCCCTAAAAAGCACGGGTTACACCTCCGTGCCCTTCTCTCAACATCCTCCACTCTGTTGTCTTGTTGGTGGGCCAGAGCAGACTAGGAATGCATGATTTTTTGCAGTTCAAGATTTCAGTTTTCATATTTTGCATGGTTTCTTCTGTTTGAAGAGCAAGTTTGCTGACTTTCCATAGATTCAATCTCAGGTGATTAAATCTATAGATATAGCATCTATTTTGGTCTCCAAAGTGTGGCCAGACTTCTCAATGACAGCCAGGATCAGTGCCCCCGAGGGACCCTCTGTTGTATCCGGCAGAGCCGTTTTTGCCTGTGTGGAGGCAAATTGATCCATTTTGATTTGTTGAGCAGAACAAGTCCCTTTGACTTTCACCATACTGCCCTAGACAATATTCCTCTTAAACACTTAAAAAATTGAGGCGACCAAAAGATCCGACAAACTACAACCAGTTTTAGTTAAAGTAAAGGTGTTAACCACTACATAGTGGCTCTAGCGCCTGATCAATAGGTGCTCCAAGAATGTTCTCAATTAGGGTGTCCCAAGCCAGTCTGTACTTAGCCTGGGGCAATGTGCTTCAAAAAAGGCCATTGGGGATGACTCAATGAGTGCAGGAATCCCATATACCCAGGCACTGTTCACTTTATGTGGATTATTCCAACTCCCAAAAGTATGGGGGGAAATCCATTTAACCTGCAACATGTTGAGGGTCTTCCCCCCCCCACCATCAATGGCATGTGGCAGGGTTAATGAATTTTGAAGAACGTACTGCTTCTGGATGAGTCGCAGCTCACCCCAAAGCCCCCAATTTTAGAGAAGTATTTGCTCACAGGAGACAGTGCTTCACTCAAACAGGTGAAAGGTGGTTGAAGGACCAGGACACCCTTGGTGCTGCATCCCACACCACCCTCAGCTCCTAGTCATCTCCAAGAATCCGGAGACCAGAGAGATGCCTTACTGCTGTGTCTTGCCTCGAAGACAACTCGTTGGAACTTCCTAGAGAAAAAAGCATGTTCTGGGCCTTGAGAACAGGGGCAAAACCTAGATGTCGCACACCTATGTGGAGGATTAACTTGATGATCACGATCACATCTCCCCAATAAGCCACATTTATCTGCAGCCTAGGTGGCATGGAATGAACTAGAGCTGCAAGAACTGCATGAGAAGGAGGGCATGGAATATAGACAAATTGACTGTACCTGCTGGTGAGTCTTCACTGCTACCTCGATGTTCCAACTGTTATACTCATTTACAGTCCTTTTCCTGAGACTCCTTGGCATAATGAACTTTGGTGACAAACAGTTAGAGCCATAAATGATCTCTGTCCAGTCTCCCACTGATAGAGAACAACAACCAAAAAAATAGGTATAATGGAATCCCCTGAATTGACATGCAGTTCCTTTTTTCACCTTTGCCAACCAGTAACTCTTTTCCAGTTTGACTAGGGATACTAGATCTCTTTTTTGGTTGAGGGTTTGTTAGGCGCCAGGTAGGTATAGGTGCCACCGGGCACAAATGTAGTTCTTTCGATGGGCAGGGGCCGGCGAGAAATCCCTGCCTCAGTGGCATCCACAGTTACAGATGGTGCAGCTACACTTGTCAGTAATAACGCACACCACCTGCACAGTGGATGCCAGGCCACAAAAGCTCAGCCCTATGACCAGACCCTAAATCGTATCCTACAGATCAAGTGCAAATCAAGCTTCCCTGCCCTATGAATTTCAAAGACGGTCAAGCATTGTTCTTCACCACATGCACACAGCATCACCTCCAGTGCAGGCCAAACCTCTTTGCACTGCGACACCCAGAGAGCACCAAGTGAAATCTCTAATTTCCTAGGCAGAACAAGCCCTTCTACCATGTCACCAACAGAAAGCAGTGGGTCACTAAACCATGCATACATTCATAGAGCATACCTTTTTTCTTCATCATTTCTGCCGGACCCTGCTCAAAGATAGAGTGAGACTGGATAATCTCTGGTCGCCCCCTGCCACGTCCAGCCCCATCACGTTGACGCTCACGATCCCGGTCTTTCTTTTCCTTCTTGATGGTCAGATCCTCTTTCGGCCTGGACAGAAATGTGTAGGGTTTGGGAAAGGGCAAATGGGAGAATGACCACAAAACCATTAGTTAAGGAAGCCATCTTCAAGTACAGAGAGTGTCATAGTTTGTATTCCAGGCGAAGCTCTGCACACAGATTTCAAGGCAGAGAAAATAAGCAGAGGGAAACAGAAGAGACGTGGTCTATCATTTAGATATGAAGACCCTTAGCCACCTTAGAAAACTGTAAATAAATCTCATCACCACACAGGAAAAAAAGGAAACTCCAAATGCCAGGGTCCATTATATTTCAGGGCCATTACCTCTTTCTCCGAGTAACTTTCGCCATACTATTCCCTGAGAAGCACCCTCCATGGGACATCTGTTCTATCTCAATTCTTTGTCTTATCGAAACACCCACGCTGGTCCTTGCACACTGCACTCCCCCTTGAACTTGCATTTCCATCATAGGTCATCTTTTTAATTGACCACTGTCTCCCTGAGTCTCTCAATGCCACAGTCCCTTGTAAGGACCTCCACACATTCTGCAAACTGAGAAATAGCAAATTATTTATTGTTGAGCTAGACTCATCTGGACATCCAATCAAACTTTGGAATTGATGTATTCCACAAAGAACAATACCTACAAGCCTTTCATCTTGCAAAATAGCCTTATTGAGAAATACATTTCTACTTCTTCAAGGTCAACATGTTTGCCTGATCACAAGTGATCAATTGGCAATTAGTCAGAACCATAAATCGAATTATCATTTACACAATGGCTGGAATACTAGTTAGTAGCAGGGGTAGACCAATCACTTCAAAACCTAAATGTGATGTACCGTATAAAAATACCGACCCAAATAGGGTGGGTCTTTAGCCTCCTCAAGTGACGGCAGAGGGAACAAATAGTTTCTTACCTGTCGGTGTAGTTTTGCAGCTTGAAGATTTTCTGGATTCAGTATGCTGTGCATTATTCCGCGGTCTACTGTTTGGGTCCGGAATCGTAGTGTTTTTTTCATTCTTTTTTTTGTGGCCCAGGAGGGCGTCGACGTCCCACCATTTGGTGTCCTCACGTCACGTCGGCGGGCTTTTTTTTTTTTTTATCCTCTTCCTCCTGTCTCATCTTTCTGGCGGAGGTGGGTGGGTTCACTAGTGAATCCAGAAAGTCTTCAGGCTGCAAAACACCGACAGGTAAGAAACTATTCGTTTTGCAGCGTGAATCTTTGTGGATTCACTATGCTGTGCATAGACTTTGTAGCGGTTTGCTAAGTTTTTGGCGGCTAGGTGGAAGATGAGCGTTGGTTGTTGAATATATGTTGAAGCACTTTTTGTCCTACTTGTGCTTCCTTGTTCATCTGTATATCCATGCAGTAGTGCTTAGTGAACATGTGCACGGAGGCCCATGTTGCCGCCAGGCAAATGTCTTGGATGGGTGTGTTTGCCAGGAAGGCAATTGTTGCTGCCTTTATGGTAGAGTGGGCTTGTGCAGCTCCTTGTAGTTCTTGTCCTGCCTGCTTGTGGCAGAATTGTATTGTCTCTGCGATCCATCGTGCGATGGTGCCTTTTGTTACCGGTCTTCCCAAGAAACTGCTTGCGAAAGACACAACGAATTGCTTTGTTTTCCTACAATCTTTAGTTCTCTCAATGTAATGCATCACTGCCCTTCTAGCGTCCAGAGTGTGCAGTGCCCTTTCTGCGCTTGTGGATGGTTTCTGAAAGAAACTTGGTATCTGTATTGTCTGGTTTAAGTGGAACCTTGACACCACCTTTGGCATAATATGTGGGTCTGTTCTCATTACCACCCTGTCTTTGTGAATTTGAATGTAGGGTTCTTGTAGTGTTAGCGCTTGCAGTTTGCTTACCCTGCGTAGCGATATGATTGCTACCAGAAAAGCTGTCTTTATGGTGAGCATATGTAGAGAGGCCTTGTGAATGGGTTCGGAGGGCGCCTTCCTAAGTTGCGTGAGAACTACATTGAGGTTCCAAGCCGGTGGTGGTACCCTTTTTGGGGGGGGGGGGGGCATTCGTTTCGCCTCCTCCAGGAATCTTTTTACCACCTGGGATGTAAAGAAACTTTTCCCCGTTTCTCCTCTTGTGTAGGCTACTATTGCTGCTAGGTGAACCCTTAGCGAGGTGTAGCTTAGGTTGCTCTTTATCAAGTGTGTTAAATATCTTAGCACTGTTGATTCCCTGGTTTTTCTCTTCTTTTGCTTTTCCTTGAAGCACCATTGGGTGAACCTTTTCCATTTTGCTACATAACACTTCCGTGTGGTAGGTCTTCTTGCTTCCCGCAGCACCGCCAGCGTGCTCTCTGGGAGTTTTAGGTGTGCGAACTCTAGTCTTCAGGAGCCAAGCTGCTATGCTGAGGCTCTCCGGTTCTGGGTGGAGCACTTCCCTGTTTTGCATTGAAAGCAGGTCTCTTATTTTGGGGAACTTGTGTGGTGGCCCCTGCGCCATCTCCATTATCTGTGAGAACCAGGACTGCCTGGCCCACTGTGGTGCTACCAGTATCAGTGTCATGTTGCTTGTTCTGCATTTACTGAGCACCCTGTGTATCAGCGGTATCCGGGAAAAGCGTAGGCAAATGTCTTCGACCAGCTTATCCATAGGGCATTTCCTTGGGATTGCTGCCCTGTCTGTCTGGATGCGAAGTTGTGGTATTTTGCATTCAGGTGTGTTGCAAACAGGTCTATTTGTGGGGTCCCCCACTTCTTGAATAGCTTTTGCGATTCCTGTGTTTTGCGCCCCCACTCGTGGGATGCCGATGTCTGTCTGCTGAGTCTGTCTGCTTCCACATTTTCCTTCTCTGGTAGGTGTATCGTCAGGAGGTCTATTTGTAGTGGGATGGCCCACCTCCAAATCTCCTGCGCTTGGCTTGATAGCGCCACAGATTGTGTGCCTCCCTGCTTGTTGATGTAGAACATCGTTGTGGTGTTGTCGGTTTGTATCAACACTCTCTGGCCATTATGTTTTCTCTGGAAGGCTTTTAGGGCAAGGAACACAGTCTTTAATTGCGGGTAGTTGATGTGTCTTATCGCATCCGTCTGTGTCCACTAACCCCTCACTTTGAGCTGGTTCATGTGCGCTCCCCATCCTATTTGGGATGTGTCTGTTGTGATGGTCCCTGTTGGAGTTGGTGGTGTAAATGGTTTCCCCTTTGTTATGTTCTCTTTGTTCCACCATGTGATCTCCTCTTGCACAGCGTCCGTTACAACCACTAGATCCTCCCAACTCCCTGTTGCCTGTGACCATTGCTGCTGTAGCCATTCCTGGAATGGTCTCATGTGGAGTCGGATATTGGGGACTAGGTGAATGCAGGACGCCATCATCCCCATGAGTTTGCTCACAGTCCTCACAGTCAGAGGTTGAACCTTCTGGTATTGGCGTGTCTCCTTCAGTAGTGCGAAGGTTCTCTTCTCGCTGGGGAACACCCTGCCCTGAATTGTGTTGAACTGTGCGCCCAGGAAGATCTTCACCTGTTCTGGTTGTATCGAGGACTACCTCTGTGTGGGTGGACACGTTCGGTACAGCGGACTCACTTTGAGGTGGGTTGCTGCTGTCCCCCCGCCCTCCTCGTTTGTCCACGTCCGTTCGGTAGCCCCCGAAAGGACTGGCCCCTAGGTTGGTACTGCCAGTTTTGCTGTTGCTGACCTTGTTGTGCCTGGTTGTTACCCTGATAACTTTGCTGGAAGGTCTGGTGCGACGTTCACGTCTGGTTTCCTCCTCTGCCGTTCGGTCTCCTCGAGGGGGTGCCCCTTCTCATCCCTCTGAACTGCAGTGCTCCCATGGCCCTCGCAGTTTCGTTCTCTATTTTGAGTTGTGTCAGCTTCTCGTCCACTGGAGTGCCGAACAGTTGTTCCCCATTGAAGGCTGTGTTCAAAATGTTGTTCTGGACCTCCGGTTTGAAACCCGAGATCCTTAGCCAGGCATGCCTCCTTTCTGTCACTCCAATCATCATGAGCCTGCTGGATGTGTCCGCCGCATCCAGGGCTGATTTTAGGCAGGTGTTGGCCATGTTCTTGCCTTACTCCACCAGGTGTGTTGCCCTTTGCTGGTATTGTTCTGGGAGATGTTTGAGTAGCTGTCCGACCTCTTCCCAGTGTTGGTACGCATGTCTGTTTATTAGGGCATTGGAGTTCGCAATGCGCCAGTGAATTGCTGCATTCCTTTCTATTTTCCTCCCTGTGAGGTCTATCCTCTTACTCTCCTTGTCTGGAGGAGACCCAGAGTTTGTGGGAATGTTGGCCCTCTTTCTGGCTGTCGCCATTATAATGGAGTCGGCCGGTACGGATCCCTGGATATATGCTGGATCCTTCGAGGAAGGTTTATATTTTTTTCTCTGTTCTAGGGGTTACCGACTTGCAGGTTGCTGGCTCCTTGAAAGCTTCCCTGCCCTGGTCCAGTACACTTGGGAGCATGGGAAGGAATTGGCTCCTAGTTTGAGTGGGTAGCAGTGTTTCTAAGAGGAAGCGGGCCTTTGGTTTTTCTTCCTCTAATTTGACCCCATACGTTGCTGCAGCATTCTTGATGACCATATTGTAGATGCCAATGTCGTCTGGCGGCGAGGTCCTGCCAATCCAGGTCCTGCACCGTCGAGGGAGTCAATTCCAAGTTTGTTTGTTGATCTTCCTCGCCTTCTCCCTCGTAATAATACAGGCCCTCTACATCCTGTTGCTCTGCTGGTTCTGGAGTCTTCGGCGGCGGCGAACTCTTCTTCGACTTCTACCTCGACAACCGCCGAGGGCTTCGAAGGGATGGTATATCTGCTCATCCGTTCTTCGAAAACCTTCTTCCTCTGAAGGATTCTCTCCATTTCGGCCTTGAGCCTTCTTTTCTTCCTCTCCATTTCGGCCGCCTGTTTGGCGTCGAGAGTTTCGGCGCTTCTCGATGTTGACGTCGAAGTCGCATTCGGCTCTTTTTCCATCGGCGTCGAGCGCTCCTTTTCGGGGGCGTGCTTCAACGACCTAGGTTTCTCTTGAGCTTTCGCCGGCTGGGAGTCCTTTTCGAAGGATCCGCTGGGCTGTTTGTCCATGGACGCAGCTGTGGCTGTCGATTGCTTCAACGCCAGTGCTCCTTTCGAGGACTTTGGCTCTGGTTTTCGAGAGTCTGTCGGGGTTTTAGGGGGTCGACGTGTCTCTTACCTCCTTTGTCGACTTCTTATCTGTCTCCGTGTAGTCCTCTGGTCCCTCGGCGATGTTGTCCTCTTCCCCGCTGGAGAGGCTCAAGTCCCGGAGCGACGGAGGTTCTCCTTGGCCTTGCATGGCGTAGTTCGCTCTCCTCTGTCTTTCCCTTACTCTGAGGGTCTTTGGGGTGAATGCCGAACAGGCGTTGCAGTCCTTGCTCTCGTGGTCGATTGGCAGGCAGAGGTTGCAGACCGGGTGCTGGTCTTTTTGCGCGTATTTGTGGTGGCAGTTACGGCAAAATTTGAATGGGGTTTTGTCCATTCCTGCACTCAGGGAGCCCCGTGTGCGCATTCTCCTTTGAACGTCGAAGTTCTTTACCTTCCTCTCCTTCTTCGTCGTCCCGGCTCTGTGTTCCTGGTTGTGAGACGAAAACTCCAACTTCTTGGTGGTTTTCTGCTCGATTTCTTCTCCTTTTTCCCCAAAACTCTGGAACTCCTCGGAGACGATCCAGACCCAATGGCGGAAAAAAGAATCTGAAGATGGCGCCCAAAGGTGGGAGCTTCCGGAGGAAGCACGCCGACGTCACGGGAGGCCACCAAATGGTCGACGTCGACGCCCACCTGGGCCACAAAAAACAAAAAAAACAAAAACCACTACGATTCCGGACCCAACCACGAGACCACGGAATAATGCACAGCATAGTGAATCCAGAAAGATTCACGCTGCAAAACGCTAGTTTCTCGGAAGATGCGAGCTGGTAGAGAGAGGGTAGGTCGTCCGGCAAAACTGCTGCATCCACACTGACGGCAAAAACTAGCATTCCCTCTACCATACCACATATAAGTTTTTTAGTGATTGGTCTACCCCTACTACTAACTACTATTCCAACCACTGTGTAGAAGATAATTCGATTTATGGTCCTGACGAATTGCCAATTGATCACCTGTGTGACAGATCAGACAAGAAACATACAAAGCTAACGGCAGCTGACCGTAGGTTCCGCACCACAATCCCCTTCACATTTCTTTTAGTAAATAGACCTGTGCATCCACTTCCGGCACTTGCCGCCGTTTACTACCACTGGAAAGCAGATAAACAGATGTATGCCAATAGGGAAGGTGTACCAGAAAAAGATTCAGTATTGCCAGTGTCAGTTCATCATCTTCTTTTATCAATGGAAATTATTGATCATAAACTTTAAAATCAGCCAAAGCGTTTCGTTCCTTTTCAGTAGGAACTTAGTCAGGGCTGAGTCCTTGGGATTCTAGGCAAGGGCAGGATCCCCCAAAGTCAATCTTACATGTGGACCTTTTTTGTAGAAGCAACCACAAAACATTATGTCAGTGGTTTGCCACGTCTGTTTTTAATTGGACAAGAAGACTCACCCATCAAATATTATTTAAGAGTACTACTTAGTCTATTTTATACTTTCATCAACACACCCATGTACACTTCACGGCCCTACACTCGCATTTCACATTTCGGCTTTGGAATAGAAGATCTCCGAAAAAGAGCTCCTTCAAGGGTGCCTGTCGGGCATTGCAGCACCGGACAGACGAGGAGCAAGCTCAATGATGAAGCATGACACCCATTTGGGTATGTGTGGGCCCCAGTTCCAAAAAGAGCAGATTCAATCTGCTTTGTCCTAAGCCCTGCACTGAAAGAGTGGTTTTTATTTTCTGTTTTGTTGATCAACCTAATAAAAAGATTTCAAAAAAAAAAAAAGAGCAGATTCCTGCACCACACCTTAGGATACTAGACCGACCAGTCCTATATTCTCTTGTTTTACTCTCTCAAAAAGAACTGCATACTTGGATGATATTCCCATAAGTTCTATCTGTACCAGAATGATGCTCAATGCATCCTTCAACAGGTGGTGTCTTTCATACTAATTTTAAAGTCTCCTATAAAGGAGAGCAGGTAGCACAGACTCAACATGAATAACCCAGAAGATTAGAGATTTGTGTTGCCTTGCCTGGGGAACAACAGCTTTCTCAACAGATTGAGATCATGAGCATTCTGGATGACTGCCACTTCAATTTCCACTCTAGTCACAAAAATTAGTTATTCCTAATAGCTAGTTGGTATCATCTCAAATGAAAACTGCATGGTAGTGAAGGCGCCCCACTCATCCAGCTAGACTTAGCAGTTGTATTTGACGTAGTACATATTCCCATCCTCCTCTGTTTTATGGAAATAGCATCCTTCTGTGTTGTCTCATGAAAATAGGCATCCAAGACCAAGCCCTAGACTGAGCCCTCTTATTTCTATTGAAAATAATAATAATAAATGATTGATAAAGCGCCTGGTTACGCTGACACGGTGTGTCCCCACGCTGAGACCAAGGACCAACAGAGGAAGATGATCGCGGTTAGGCAGGAGGAGTAAAGTAATGAGAGTGAAAAGATTTAGGAGGAACAGAATAACCAAGTTTTCAGTTTGCTTCTGAAGATTTTCTCAGAGGGTTCTGCTCTCAGATCGGGTGGAAGAGAGTTCACAATTTTTGAAACTAGA
Source organism: Triturus cristatus (assembly GCF_964204655.1). Classification (NCBI taxonomy): domain Eukaryota; kingdom Metazoa; phylum Chordata; class Amphibia; order Caudata; family Salamandridae; genus Triturus; species Triturus cristatus. Next base: position 577,372,020 of record NC_140594.1, read on the forward strand.
AAGGAGAAAGAGCCTGCCCCTAGTCTCTGCCCCTACTCTGGCCTTGTACGCCTTGAACTGTATCTAATTTAACTTTCTACATCCCCTCAAAGTGGTTTGTCGAATATCCTTCAGGACTCTTATAATGTAATCTCAATCTCAGCCATGTGCCCCTTTCTTTTCAATCTTCTTAGCGTAGCTGCCATGGCAAAGGAATCACTCAACTCTGACTTATGCATGGTAGGACCATAACGTCAAGTATTTAAGAGCTTGATGACTAGGAACCACTCAAAACTGAATGCCAGCAAAAGTGAATTCCTGACCTGTGGCCCTAGCTCTTATTTTAAACTTGTCCTCCCACTGACCGTGCTCCCCGCCTCCTCTCCCCTCAAATACCCTACCAGGCTGGGTGCCCTGCCTGCAGTACTGGGATCTGCAATAAGTCTCATATCTTAGATGTGAATTCACCATTGCATCAAAGGTCCATTCAGTCATCAAACCTTCTTCCAATATCCTCGATCTTCTCAGGTAGAAAATCCCTTTCTTAAGTTTTCCATACCAAATTCAAGTCCCCATTTATCTTTTCTTATAATCTTGACTAGGTCTATGTAATCTTGAAGTCTTTAAAGGAGGTATACTGGCATTCCAGTATAGCTGCATTAGCTTCATGATTGGTTAATTCCTAGAGATGCAAATCTTGCACTTTTTGTGAACAAATCACACTGGGGAATTTCTAAACTGTAGATTCTCCTAACAAATTAATGTCCTAGTGGTGAGGGTTCTGTTCACCTTTCCTCATCCAGGACAATGCAAGGCGTCATCACACATTTAATGAGGTGCGTTTCATCTCAGATAGGTTTATGTTTAGTGATGTAGGTTCAGATGCACAGCCACATGACACTTTAGAGAGAGAGAGAGATACTTACTCCTCCTTTATTTTCCTGCTGATGATGTTTGGAGTGAAGGTTTTCTGAAGAGAAAGAAAAAACATACTGAATTGCAGCATAATCTATGACAAGTCACTGTCACAATAATAATAAAAGCACAAATGTTATTTACAACTGAGATTTGGTAACAAATACTTAAACTTAATGTACTCTCCTTTTTGCAATGATCTATTTTGTTATTTCAATCTCGATGGTGCTCATTATTAGCCCTCCAAGGCTATGGTGGAAATGCGGACTTCAACCTTTCAGGGTTCAAAACTTGGATCAGAAGGTGACAAAGATGAAAGTGCATATGTGGTGTTTACATAGGTGGAAACATAGCCCAACGGTTACTTGAATGGCTTGCACTTCTACACCTCACAGGTAAGAGATTACAGTGGGAATTAAGGAGAATGAACTCTTGTTACAGTAGTTTTCTAAAGCATCCAATTAACACCACATTTAAGAACAAGTGCTAGAGCAGCCATGGACCGGCGGACTGGGCAGGCTGTTAGGTCTCCAGGATATGGACTGAGGGTGATAACTTCCCCTCCCCACTCTACCTGTATACGCCGAAGAAGCCTTACCCTATCCAGGGAACGGTTTGAACTAGAGTACACACATAAGACGTGACTCATAACCTTGCCAGGTTTACGCAACCTCATCGACAGGTTTTGTAGTATTACAGGGTGCCTTTCCCTGATTCTACCCTTTCCCTACTATTTTTGACGGTCCTGATGAAGCGCTGCGGGATCCATTAGGGACCCATTTAGAGCGCGAAACATGATGACCACTCTTTATTTTTAATCCTCACTAGAACACTACCACACAGGTTGAGAGTAGAGGGACTATATTTGCTGTATACCCTCTCTATTAGCATAAAGTGCATCTCCATCCCCACCTTTTTTTTAAATCTAACTCAGAGGACTCACCAATAAACCTATCAGGGTACCAACGGGTTATTTTAACCACACTCACCATCACCACTTGGCCCACACACCCTCATGCACAACTGCGGCTGCTCTTTAAAAGATCTCCGACAGAGAGCTCTCCTGTAGAGCCCGTGAGGGACTGCAGCGCCACCCCCACGAGGAGCAGTGCCCAAAGATGATGCTCTACACCTGAAAAGGTGTGTGAGGGCACAACACATACAGGAGTACCACTCCCCACTCCTACACATTCGTTCCTTTTTGGAGAAACTTTAATTTCCCTCTTTTTGTTCTTTGCAACCATAACAGGCTGCTGTCATTTTATCTCCCTTTAGGAACTGGTACCATCTGTATTATTTTACTAGTATCACAATGCCATTCATATCCTATCTGCTGGCAAAGGAAGGCCTTTTCAGCCTAGCTTCATTCTCTTCAGAAGGGCCTTGGTTGCCTAGCTCTAGGACTGATGAAAGGTCTTTGCCTCCTAGTTTTGACCGTAAACAGGACAGTCAGAATTTAACTCTGACCGTATTTAGAGGCCATGCACATCTGACATCTGCGGTATCAAATTAAGAAATTGCTGGTGTATCTACTGTGATGAATGTATTTGCAGAGTGAAGCACCCGTAACACCACAAATATTAAACAGCTACAATAAACAAAAATAGTGGCTATTGACACAAGCAGATGATGGACGGAACGCTGAAACTCACCCCTGTTGTGTGTCGATTTAGATACCGTATATAGGTTTCCCGATTTATGTCCTTATATAGGCTCAATTCGCATTGCCCATATTTAGGCAAAAAATCCTACCCTTATTTAGGCATTATCCATGCTAACCAGATACCGGCATGGCCACGTACATCCGTTCACCTACGTCACAACGAGTTCTTGGAAAACCAGACTCTTAAGCCTTCAGAACTTCCCCTTGCTTGGATGTTGATTTCTCCAAGAACTCATTTATTATGCATGAACATCTATTCTTTAGGGGTTCATTCATGACGTTATTCTGCCCGACGTTTAAGTCAATTCTGGCATTCCTAAACACCTTCAGGGTATAAATATACCTTCACTTACCATGGCAAACCACGGTCCGGCTGCCTACTTGCACGGCTAGGTTCGCCACGGCAAGTTCGGAAGGAAGTCAAGTCACTGCCTGACACACTGACCAGACGCAGTCATCCTCCTCGCAGAGAATCCAGCTCCAGTGTTTCTGACCCCCCTTGCGGGGTGTTAAGAGATCGAGACTCGGAAAGAGATTTCAACCTCACTCATTCTAAGGTATGGAGCGGACTAGAACCTAGAGGGACTTTTGGAAAATCTTGGCAACTAGACTATAGACAAACTGCACCTACTTCTTACCTCGTACTACACTTCGGTTAGGCACACAGGGGTAGAACTAGCTAGAAGCATCAGATGAGTATTAACATTTTAGCATGTGTTATTTATGTATGTATTTTTATGAATATCTGTCATAGCTATAAACCATGCTATTGCAGTATTATTTTATCTTACTGCTAACGCTGTACGTATTATACTTCGCATTCTGTCTTACGATTGTAGCAGTTCATATCTCTTGCACGAGAAATAAAACTGTTCAATAAACGTCCGTCTATCTGTTTCTGTGTAACTCTGTAGAAACGAAGCATGCACGATTGAATGAGTGAAACGCTTATCTATTGTTTCCACGATTCTGAGATTGTTCCGACTCTAAGGGAAACAAAGTTGTCATTTTATGCGGTCAAAAACTAATACCTTCTTGTTTATTCGAGAAGTTTCTAGTGACCACTGAGTTAGCTGGCACACACAAGTAATTAAGTTTAATGTACTCGATAGAGACATACTGACCTCAGTCCTATGTCAATACTATAGTGTATATTATTCCAATGTGCAGAGCCTATAAGGGATATAGGAACTACACTACATGGCGCCCAAGTGTTTGGTAAGGCACTAATTTAACGCTAGATACTGAAGTAACTCAGTCGTGCTCTTCTCAGAAACCCCTACTCATAATACTCCATAAGACGTTTGGAGTGGGTAGGAATAATATCCGCCATAGCTGAGTAGGACAAAAATCCTATGTATTAGCTGTTTGGTTTGTTCAACGTTGAAGGATACAGTGTTCCAAAATATTGTGTACCTTATCTTTGTTCCCTTGAAACTTGCTCTGCACTTTTCATTAAACAATGTCCCAAAACGATGATAATAACACCGGAACCGGTGGAGCTGTACCCGACGAAATCGCAGCAGCTTTTGATTATACAGGTTTTAATGAAACAGATGAAAATGCGAAAATCATCGTTCCAAATTTAAGGAGAGCCATTACTCTAAAACTAATAAAACATGGTCTAACACCAAGAGGTGGTAGAACAGTTTTTGTGATAGAGGCACATGAATCTCACCATACAGTTATTCTATTCATGGATAGTATTCCCAGAATAAAATCCAGTAACTAAAACGTTTCACTTCTACAAAGAGGATGAACCATCGGAGGAATATATTCCTTTCGAGGATATTGAAATTCCACTCAAATACCAGGAGCATGATCTCTGGTTTAAAGGTGCCCTAAAACATTACCATCACATTACCAGGCTCGGTCCACTAGGTAGACCAGGAGCAACATGGCCGATTTTAGCCGGCTACACACCTCATCCTGACAATGAAGCAATGTCAGACGTAGAATTACTTAAATCAGATACAAAATTTAATAGAATTACACAGTTAAACCACAACTGTCTGAAAGTCCTGAAAAGGCCTTTACTAAAAACAATCCTACCTCTTCTAAAAAGAAGTGGGAAAATAACAAACAACATTCAAAAGAGAAAGATTCTCAATTCCGAGGTAGGTTTTCTCAAAAGGAGCCCTCTGAAAGGAGGTATAACCTCAGGAATAGGGATAATTTGAGAAAACCTGACAGGTATCAAGATACTGATACACGTTCCTCTCGTACCTTTCAGATATCGTCACAGACATCCGAAAGAAGAGGACGATCAGAACAAAAAGAAGAACGCGTGAAATCCAAAGACGATCAGCACGTTCAGAAAAACAAACCAAGACCTCAATTCTCCAAGAAGAAAGTAGCAGGTCTGAAGATCAGGCATGCCGAGGATTCTGAGAACACAACTCAAGAACGGAGAATGGGCTCAGACAATGCTGGACAGCGCAGCAGAAGTAACAATAGCTCACCAGAACCTGAAGGGACTTCTGGAGACAGTGGACTTGAATGAGGACATTCCAAGTTGAAACTGTAGACACCAGGGTTAGCTCTCCACATAGGTTATATGAAATAACACTCCGGATGGAAGGAGACATACCAAGAAAAGTGGGAGCATCTTTCAAGAAATTATGATACACTTCTAGCAGAACGGGACTGGCCACCAGAATTTGTCAGAGAGTGCCCACATGGCGAAGACATCATTATGCAAGCCTTCTCTAACCATGTTCCAGTACATTTAAAATATACTTATGCCAGGAAATGGGCAGTGGCCCAAGCCTGAGCATTATACAAAAATCATGTAAGATGGGATGAGGACTCACCTCACCATAGGATCCAGTTAAAAAATCAACCAAAACTTAGATGGTCCCCTAGTTGGTGGCCAGAGGAATTGGGCTCTGCCCCGTCCCCTAAAGAGGTTGTAAAGGATTTGGGTGTGCGCTTGGACAACGATCTTACTCTTGAAGAACATGTAAACAGCACCGCTGTCACCTGCTTCCACACTCTCCGCATGCTGCGGAGGGTCTGTCCCTTTCTTCCTATTACCACTCGTAAAACCCTGGTCCAAGCATTGATAATTAGCAGACTAGACTACTGCAATGCTCTATTAATTGCAGCCAAAGAAAAATCTTTAAACAAATTGCAGGTGGTCCAGAATACTGCAGCTCGCTTAGTCAACAACGCACTTCCCAGGACCCCTTCAGCCCCCTTGCTTCGTGACCTTCATTGGCTCCCCATAAAAAAGAGAGTCAGATTTAAAATCTGCTGTATGGTTTTCAAATCCCTACACAACCTGGGTCCTGGCTATCTAGCACGGAAACTTGTAAGATATACTCCTACAAGACTGCTGAGATCCAGCCAACTTGCATACCTGCAAACCCCTCGCATTAAATTGGCGCGGATGGGAGGGAAGGCGTTCTCCCATCTGGCACCTCATTACTGGAATCTCCTCCCTCTACATCTACGTCAATGTACCAACCTAGTGGCCTTTAGGAAATTGTTGAAAACAGAACTTTTCTAATCGTACTCTCTTTATTGGTCAACCGGCAGTCCTAAGCGCTGAGATACCCCGTATGGGGTGATTCAGGCGCTATATAAAACCCATAAATAAAATAAAATAAAATAAACCAACTGCACAAAGGCAGTATCCAATTAAGCAAGAAGCTAAAAAACAGGTCAGGGAGATCTTAGATCAACTTGAATACCAAGGGGCGATTGAAACATGCACCTCATCAATGAACAATCCTTTGTTTCCTGTTTCCAAACCAGACAATACATATCTTCTAGTTTTGGATTACAGACACTTAAACTCTTGTTGTAAAACATTTGCAGTGCAAAATGCGCATAGTACAGCATTAATGTATAACATTGTGCGTAAAAAATATAAAACTACATTAGATATTTCTAACGGTTTCTTTTGTCAAAACATAGCACCTGAAAGTAGGTATTTGACAGCTTTCTCAATAATGGGGACCCAGCATCAATTCGGTCGTCTCCCTCAGGGATTCAAGAATAGTCCAGGGTTATTCTCAGCAAGGGTAACAGAGTTACTACAAATTTATGATGACGAGGCATTGTCATATGTTGATGATATCTGACAGACGATGACCTGAACAGGCACTTGAACAGGGTGAATACCATTATACTGGGCTTCACCTCTGAAGGTTATAAATTAAATTTCAAAAAATCAAGAATCGCCCATCTCAACGTCCTTTTCCTAGGATATGCACTATCAAATGAAGGCAAAAGCCTGGCAGCCAACTTTTTAGAAAAGTGTGCACTGCTCCAAACTCCAAAAACAATGAAAAACTTAGTCAATTCTTGGTTTCCTAAATTTTGAAAGAACATACATTCTAAACTACGCAGAAAGGGTTAACCCTCTCTACGAATTAATCAAACCTGATTTTAAAATCACACATTGGACACAGGAACACACAGATATCCTGCGTTCACTTCAAGCTGACATGTTAGCATCAAAACACTTACAAACATGCGTAAATATACGCAACTTAGTGATCCGAATCATTCCGGGTCAATGCGGATTCACCCACTCAACGTTTAACAAAAGGTGAAAAAGTACCAATTGCATACAAATCACATTTGTATACGCAAGCAGAAATGAAATTGACATCGACAGAAAAAATTCTGACAGCAGTTCAAACCGCTGTAGCAAAAGAAAGAGCCCTAGCACAGGGGAAACGCATTATGGTCGTAACCCCTGTACTAGCCTTAGAGGCAGTTACAAAAGCGAGTATTCCGAATGCTAAAGCTTTACATCCAAGATGGATACAATGGGTTAATTCTCTTGCTACAACGGATGTTGAATATGTTTTTGATCCTTATTTAAAGACACAAGCATTCCTACAATAAGAACACAGATTTACTCTGCCTACTGAATTTCTCCCTCTTGACCAGTACGAATTTATAATTTATACTGACGGATCTGCACAACCCGCTACTGAGGGTAAGCAAGCTTATAGTGCAGCATGCGCAATCGTTAAAGGTAGTATGCTCGATGTCAAACTTAGACCAATGGTCACAAGAACACAATCTCTAGGAGATTGTACAGCTCAGCGAGCTGAACTACAAGCATTTAAAATGGCACTTGAAAATACGGATCGCGAATTCCCCACACTCAGTGTGCGATTCTTTTTATTGTGTTCAATCATACAATGAATATTTCCAGAATTGGTTTCAAAGATGCAAAAGGTGGCACAATCAAGCATAAAACGCTTTGGGAACAAGTAGTTCAGTTGCAAAACGGACTACAAAACACTCACGTGATACACACACCGAGTCATCAATGTGATGGTGTTCACGTTGAAGGAAATTATTTGGCTGATCAAGCCGCGAAAAGGGCTGTGCAAACTGCTTCCGTAGCTGCAATCACTCGTTCAAAAACAAAAATAGACAGTGAAATAATACTGGCTGTCAATGCTTCAAGCAAAGGCAGCGGTGCAGAGTTACCTAAAAGATTTCCACTCAAATGCTCATATATAATTGATGCGAACAGCGTTCCTTTCGCTCGAATCCCTGAGTGGGGGATAGGGTAATACCAAACATGGAATGATGAGCAGCTTTGATTTGCGAAGCACATCTGGGAGAGGGTCTGACACATCAGGAGATCTCTAAAACAATTTTAAAACTAAAAGAGATGTACTGGTGGCCAGGAATGAATACACGGATTCACACTTGTATCAATGAATGCATAGACTGCAATAGAGATCGCAGTACAAAACGCCACCAGGCACCTGTCTACAACGTAGCCAGCCCAGTACAGACACCATTGTTAGACAGCATTAGACTATCTATATGCAGCCATCCCTGTGGACGAATGCAGTTCCACAAACACTACATCAAGGTTCCTTTGGATGTGGCCTCAGCGCTCGGCTGACGCTCGAACTGTTAGAAAAGATTTGCGATTCTTTATCGGCACATACGCAACTGGCACACTACATTCTGACCAGGGTCCTGCGTGTAGCTCTCAAGCTTACAAAGAAGCCATGGCCAGTTTGGGCGTAGCATTGCGGTATTCTTCTCCATTCCATCCTGAGGGAAATTCTGTTGTGGAAAGAAAAAACCGGGACATAGCAGTCTATAACAGCTAGGGTATTAGGTTCGGGTGATGGGTGGGTCAAACATCTTTATGTGGTCCAACGCTCATTAAACAATTTGCCAAGAAGTTCTCTAGGGGATGTCACTCCATATGAAGTCCTATTTGGAACTAGAATGTTGATTCCGGACCTGGACATGAAAGGCACAGAGGTGGAAAATAAAAGTTTGATATCAAAGATTGTTTGGCTGTTTTACAGGACTTAAATGAACTAAGATCGAAACAAAGCAACGTGTTCCTGAAGCCAACCACTACTGGGGAAAAACCAACCGTCCCAGCAAGGCTTGTCTGGATCTCAAAGCTTGGTGATCTAGTCAGGGAAAAGATGGCGGACAAGAAGGAATTTGGGCCTTCTTACAGACAACCAGTAACTGTCCTAGCAATCCACAGATCGAGAACAGTACTACTGCCACCCCTTGCTGGTAAAAAGGGAGAAAAGATTTGTGTCCATCGACCTGATCAAACCACACTATGTAGCTGATACTAAGCAGTAGGCCAAGTGGACTCCGACAATGTAGCAGACGCACTCCGCTGGCTACTATCCAAGAGGTTCAAACTGAGAGACTCATCACCTTTGAAAATTCTACAGTGAGAAATGAAGGACTAAGCAACAAAGCTATGGAACTCGTCCCTCTTGAGACCCAAATAACAGTTTGTCCTGATACACCGGTCTACAACGAAGTAACAAGTGACCAACTGGTTCCAGGGATTTCAACGAATCCTGATGCAATTCAAACCATTGACAGAACTGCCTCTAGCTATTTCATTTACTTTGATACATTTTTGGGGGATCCCAGCGAACCTGAAACAATGCCAGCACAAAGAACTTTCAAAGAACAAGCAATAGACTTTTTTCATCTCCTGAAAAAGACTTCTGTGGTTTCAACATGGATTGAACTATGGATGGTTTTGGTTTTCTACTTTGGTTGGCTCTAGTAATAACTCTGGGTATGCTGATAAATGGAAGATATATTCAAATGGACACAGCAAGTAAAAGAGTGAACTTACTTCTCCAGCCACACAAATCATCCCATCGTGAAGCAAGAGACTTATCAGCAGTGAACATCACAGCCGTTCCTATAGCAGATGGTATAGTTTGGGACAGAACTGAATATGACATTTTTGGCCCGTCGGAACATTTGAAGATTGCACACTTATTTAAAATTTCATCAAGTGACTTTATTGCCTCTAGTACCTTTTCTGATGATTGGGACTTCGAGATTGTTAATAACATGATGTCTGATCTAGGAATGTCTGCAGTATTCACAAATCACGAATATTTAGAGGGTTCATCAGACTACGAACAAATGTATTGCTATAACCACTATGGTCATCATTTCTTGCATAAAACTGCATCACCTAGAAATGCATTTATGTATAACCAATAGGAACATTGTCCTACACCTCCAAAGGGTAGCTCAAAAACTTGCAATGAAATTTCCATACTTATCAGGGTTCAACTTATCAAATCCAGAATCGTTTTATTTTAAGAATAAGAACAAGACAGGAACGAAAAATATGTTAACCAATATGAAACAGATTTATTCTGCAGCCTTTATTGCCCAACTGTCTAGACAGGGTTTCGACTTTTGGAAAGACAACATTGAGACAAAATCTGTCTGGGGTACAAAAGAGTGGCAAGTGCAGGGGGTAGAAGCTTTGTTTAGAGCCTGTATCACCCCTGAGCAAATTATGTTTTTGAATGACACTGTCCAACAAACGTCTTGCCTTGGGTTAGCTAAGATCAAAGGCATGAACACACCGACCATACCTATACCTGCAAGTAATAGCACTACGAGGGGGGAGGTCGACATACATAATATTTTGCATCACAACAGATCAGATCCAGAATGGAAAAAAAATGGTTGCTCTGGCCCACAGACACAAACAACTGTCAAGATCAATTCCTGAACAAAACACAGGGTTTCACTACCAATAGGCCAGACCCACGCTATGTTCAAAGACAGCATCCAGGGGTAGTAACAACATACAGTGTAGGGAAAATCTGCCATGATTGGCTATAGAAAGCTACACTGCAGGATGTAAAACAACACTTATCTTTACTTAACCCCTTCCATGCTGCGCAGATTCCGCCGCTGTGCTGACGGAATCTTGCGCGGGCGTGGTCATGACGGAACGGTTCCGTCATGAGCACAGCTCAACCGTGGCTCATGACGGAACCGTTCCGTCATGAGCACCGAAGGGGTTAAAGAAGGCGCAGATTTTAGGGAATTCATGCTAGGACCAAGAAAACCGCATCAAAAACGTTTCCTATATGCCGGTATCTACGCTGCTTATAATGAAATATGGAAGATTACCCAAGCAGAGACTGCAGAACGAATACGAGAAATTGATCGTATTATTTTAGAGAAATCTCTCTCTGTAGTAGACAATGGGTTAACGACAGTCGTCCAGGATATATTCATTGGACAGCATTGTGTCTTCTGCCATAGACATCATGGAACAAGACTTGGTCATGTTGCAACATGGTCAGTCTCAATTACGTTCTATAATGCTATTAGGCTGGACGCTCCAAAACTTGCATTCAGGCTATGTGCCTTGGCGTTTAATCAACACTACGTCACTGTTTTCAGAATTCAATCTCACTGATAAACAGATCAAACTGGCACAAAGGGGAGCAGACTATACGGTGCTGAGCATTAAAAAACTGGAGAAATTACCATTCACGGTGGCAGAAAAAACAGCTACTGAGTGGATCATACATGGTAAAATTACTCTTCCTGTTAAAATTCCATTTTCAGTATTGCCTAAAACATATACCAGCAGGTAAATATGAAAGGTTGGGTAAATAATACATCAAGACATCTTGGGATTTACCTTACACACACCGATGTTGGAGTGGGGGGCGTGAAGTGTTTCTTAGCGGTACAAACTGTGAAAACGCACTAAGCGGTTCTCTCCTTTGTCAGGGTATTAATTTACACGGGGCCTGCGATGGTTCCCCTACAAACTTATCCTGTCACCTGCAAGGCTCACCAGCTGCAGTGATTAATCCAATTTTTGGACTACTTTTGAATGGAAGTTACCTCATGTTGAATGATCACAGCTGCTGTGGCATTTTGCCAGGTATCCCATATCTAGTTACAGTTACATCCAGGGTCACTTGCTGTATGCAAGTCTGGTTTCCACAAATACAGACAGTCAGGGAGTCGCCTCTATGGCCTTCACTGAACATCTCTTCTATACGAATTGATACTCTAAGCAGAATGAAAGCCATTCTTTTACAACAAACTGTGGCACTGACCTCGGCCAAAGAAACCTATGATCTACAAGTCGCAAGGACTTCTGCCGAGATACATGACCTTTTAAATACAAACTACCATATACATTTCCCAGAAATATTAGAACGTATCTTAAACATGTCTGATACGAGCGGTATTGTACATGTATTTAAGACTGTGTGTTCAGGACTGTTGGCACCTTTTCAAGCAGTCCTCAGAATAATTCCCAACTTCGTGCACTCTGCGTTTGGCGGACTGCCACTACTTTTTGGACTTGTTGCAGGGATCCTATTTTTGCTCCTACTGCTCCGATATGGCAAGCCAAATCACAGATGTCACTCCAAGCACCACAGAGAGAGCTCTATTGGAGATGAGGAGTCGTGAGTGCATTGTTCAAATTTTTGGTTTACCTTGTCTACGAAAATTAAATACCACATGGTTTCTGTCATTTAGACCAATCTGGCAAGATTGCATTTTACCTGTTCTACGCTGCCTGCTTTGTGGTGAAGAATGCGTGCTAGACATCTGTCTGACACTCCCATCAGTCATGCCTACGGATATCGATACTCTGCTGGACCTGGTAACGGCCCATGCTGTGTGTTGTCCCCAGCGGCTACCAATCCTGATGACGGCATTCATGGAGATCTCACAGACGCATATTGCTACTGCTGAGGTACGAGAGGAAACAACAGGCACGCAGGTAACATCCGATACGAAAATTGCTGATGCAACCAATGCTGACGGCAATGCTTCTCATCTATGTGCGGTTAGTCTTCTAAACAAGGTAATCCAACTTTCACCTACTACGGTAGATGACGTTTTGTCTACAGGATTAGAAGATTTCATGTTTTCTCCATCCTCATACACTTACTTGATTCAGCACACAGTGTACCGGGAAGACTCTGAATTTGGCCTTCATTTTTCAAAACAAAGACTAAACTTGGAACTTTTTCCTAGGATTATTTTTTTTTTCCAAATTTGAATTTTTCTTTTTATATGGCACAGTCATCTGCTTATTGTAGAACTATTCATAGAGAACAGAATTCTTTGATACACTTTCAAGAAGACAATATGTCACCTTGTCCAATAACAATTGATTTATGTAACTTGACATGAAATGGTTTCGGTCTTTTTTCTTCTGTATTTACGAGCCATTTTCATAATGTGTTTATATATGTATGTTCCTTCATTTAGCATTCAATGTAAATATATGCTTAGAATGGAACATTGCTTTAATATGTACAGCACCAGTGCATTTTTTAGGCATGGCAACAGTTTCTATGCATTTTAGGATGTATTCTTATTCATATTCTTAGCCATCCATATGTAGCTATATTTTAGATATGTTTAGCATGTTTAGGATTTAGTAATGTCGTTCATACAAAAGTGGAGTGGGTGTTGTGTGTCGATTTAGATACAGTATATAGGGCTCCCGATTTATGTCCTTATATAGGCACAATTCGCATTGCCCATATTTAGGCATAGAAATCCAACCCTTATTTAGGCATTATCCATGCTAACCAAATACAGGCATGGCCACCTCCATCCGTTTATCTACGTCACAACGAGTTCTTGGAAAACCAGACTCTTAAGCCTTTAGAACTTCCCCTTGCTTGGATATTGATTTCTCCAAGAACTCATTTATTATGCATGAACATCTATTCTTTAGGGGTTCATTCATGACGTTCTTCTGCCCGACTTTTACGTCAATACTGGCATTCCTAAACACCTTCAAGGTATAGAAATACCTTCACTTACCATGGCAAGCCATGGTTTGGCTGCCTACTTGCACGGCGCGTGAGGATTTATAAAACAATTAACACAGAATAACAATATGTACATTTTATCTTATGTCCCTCCAGAGCAATGGTAAAATAACCACCAATTCAGTAAATCAATTTTGAGAAAGGGCAACAGTACTCATTTCCTGTCAGTCAGTGCGATGAATTTCATCTAGGACCCTTGTAATTCTCTTTCAGACAGAACCCCTTTGCTTCAGTTTGAGCTAGCCCCAGTCTTAGGACGGTGACTTTGCACTTGATACACAGTAACTGATATGCTTTAGAGAAATACAAATCTCTCATCGGTTCCCTTATGGTTGTTGGCTAGGTCATCTTCAAGACCAGCAATGGCACAAAAAGAGTCGTCATTAATAAAGTCTCTGTGGAGTAAAAAAAATTAAAAAAAAAATAAAAAAGCAATAACTGAAGACAGACTCACTTACAAAGAAGGGATTGATTGCCAACACAGTTTAATATCCGACCATTTGCGTTGTCCCGCCTAGCTGACTGACCTATTGTTTCCTCAGAGCCAGGGAAGGTTGTCACCTTTTACAGGCAAGGTGATCTGTGCTAGCCTTAAAACATTAGTTCACATGAGAACTTTGATACATGAAAATCCAGCCCTGCTCATTAAGTCAACAGATTATTTTGCTTAGAATGGGGCACATAATGGTGTTTTAAGAATTTTCCATGGCTTTTGGTTCCTGGGGTCTCATTTTGAACACGCTTTTTTTTTTTTTTACTTGTTTTTTTATTAGATTTTCCACATATGTAACAGACATTGCATATATCAAAAAACATTGATCATATCATGCAACATTTGGCAGTATAAACATTTCAACCGCATTCCCCTCCCTGGCAGTGGCCATATGATAGTTAAAAACACTTTTGGTTGATTGGCTTGACGGGACCAGATCGTTCTTGAAATACGTTTCCAGTGATCTGTAAGAACTTCTTGGTACATCTGTGGGGGGGCAACACCAACCCACCACCCATAGCAGTCGACAATCCCAACATGACAAGTTATACATCTTTATAAATACATCAACCTCTTGGAGGAGGACCCCTGCAATAATTTTCTTCTTTCAGTAGCAATATTTTTAACTTTGCACCCTGTGCGAAGGCTGTGTGGATTTATCTGCCCCTTCCTCTCCTTCCTCGGGTGATGTGTTCAGCGCAGACTCAGCAGTGCGCGTTAAGAGGTACTGTTTAAGGGGGCCCCATACGTCTTGGAGTCTTGATTTACGGGGTAGCATCTCAGCGTATTTGCTCTTGACAATATATTAAGTCATCTAACCATTCTTTAAATTTGGGGGCCCGGCCCCTGCCCCATCTACATGCAACTCTGCGCTTTGCTAACAGCAATGAGAGTGTGATGTAATGGCTTTGGAATCTGTGCAGTATACCCTAGCAAAGTCAATAATGGACTGCATTCTACCGTGATAGATGTCATCTGTGATCATATACAAAGCTTTTCTTGATCATTCCAGACCATTGAAAAATAAACTGATAGAGGAAATTGGGGAGGGAGGGCTGTTTTTGCACCAACAATGGGAGCATTCTAGCACATTTTCAGGGTGGCGACAGACTGCATGGCCGAGGGCAAGTTGTTTAATATTGAACCTTGAGAAAGCCTTTGATTCCTTAGAGTGGGACCATCTATTTGCGGCACTCAAGAAATATAATTTAAGCTCTGCTTTCCTTCAGCTAACCAGTCTGCTTTATACTGAACCAACCATCAGGGTCAAAATGGGCGCCTACATATCAGACATAATTCCAGTGCAGAGAGGGACAAGACAGGGGTGCCCTCTGTTTCCCCCCCCCCTTTTTGCGCTGGCAATAGAGCCACTAGCAGAGACAATAGCACTTAACTGGGAGACAGTGTCCCTCTGGGAGATGGCACACATCAGGTGTCGCTCTACGCAGATGATCTCATCTATATTAGAGACATTGAGAGGGTCCCCAGGCAGTTGGCGCAAATTCTGCAAGACTTTGCAGAGCTCTCGGGGTTAAAGGTAAATGTTGATAAATCCTGTATATACTCATCTGGTGGAGGGAATCACGACCCGGGCCTCGTCATCAGTGACAGAAAGGTACAGTGGAGAGAGGACACGTTTCGTTACTTGGGTATACAAATCTATCGCCTGCTGAAAGATTTATTTGACGGGAACCTGGGCAGAGCACTAACAGCCATCACATCTCAGATGCAGTTTTGGAGCACACTTCCACTTACTGGAACGGGTAGAGTGGCGCTCACAAAAATGGTAACCCTCCCAAGGCTTTTATACTACTTCACAAATTTGCCCGTGTATATTCCCGATTCGTAGTTTGCCATGCTGGAAAGGCTAGTAAGAGACTTCCTATGGGGGGGTGCCAGGCCTAGAGTTGCACTAAGGAAGTTGTACTTACCCAGGGAACAGGGAGGTTTAGCAGCTCCGTGCTTCAAGCACTACTATTTAGCTGCACACCTGCAGTGAATAGCGCGATAGCTGTCTGACCGACACAGCGAGGACACAGCGACCATGCAGCCGCCCTACTCATTGGCACGGAATCATCAGGCACTTCCACCGAGGCCTCCAGAGCCCCTATTGCTCGCCCTGGCATATAAATGTTTTCGCAGGAGCCTTTACATAACCCGAGATATTGCGCTTAATGCACCAGCAAAGCCCCTAGAGGGGTCCCCAGAGGTCAGACAGTACTCACAACGACTGCACTCCGGGAATGGCAAGAGGCAGGCATTCAAACTCTTGGGGATTTGTACGTGACGGGATGCTTATATCATATGCATCTTTGGTAGAGGAAGAGGGGCTTCCACCAGGACAATTCCTGATACACCGCTCACTGACAGCCACGCTCACAGCCAAGTGGGTGACATTACCACAGAGCCACAATCACACCTCACCATGTAATACTTACATGTCATGGTACAGGGTAGAAACCTCACACGGTGGTTCGCAGCTTCGTTTAAGATATACAAGGCGGTAGACCTGGACTCGCTCCAGCGCAACTGGGAACAAGATCTAGACCGCCAATTCTCAGATACGGAGTGGGCCCAGGCGCTAGAAAGTCCAACACTCATCCCCAGAAATAAGCGGTTCCGGCAAATTCAGTTTTATATAATTCACAGAACATAACTCACGCCTGCCAAAATTAATCGGTACTTCAACTGTGAGGATGCTGTATGCCAAAGATGCGCTGCCTTGGGTGCTGACCTGATACACATGCTCTGAAACTACACTCATATTTGCACATATTGGAGGGAGGTGGCCAATATACTACACACCTGCACCGAACTGTGATACCTTTTGAATGGGCAACGTATGTCCGACACAAATTTCAGAGAATTCCCAACACCAAAATAACCTCTAGGTTCCTGGACTCCGGCACATAGTGGCAGCCAAGAGGCTGATTACCAAAAGATGCAGAGCACCAGACCCCCCTCACGTGCATGCATGGCATCACTCACTACTTGCATGGGCCAAAGCGGAGAGCATCACTATCGGGCGTGAGGAAACCATAGGCTTACGACAGGTTCCCAGTGCAACATACTGGGATGCGCTCCTAGCGGAGCTGCAGAGGAACACAGGTGGGGGGGAATCTCCTGTGGAGTAGCACTGCAGATGGAAACCCCACGTGCGTGCCGCAGTTCCGGGTGGATCGCGACACTTTGACAATAACTATACATTAGTTGTGCATACAGACATATTCATACTCCATAGTAGAGAGGGACCGTGCAGACAATAGGCATAAGTGTAATAAGCAAGATCCACACATGGAGATGGGTGGGGTGGCTACGGGCTGGATTAATGTTCGTATTTTCTCTTTGATTTCTCGTTTCTAGTCAAAATAACACTGGTACTTCGATTGAACTGTAAAAGGACTTTATGCATCATAAGTAGCGCAACAATAAGTATGATTTGATCATCAGTGGTTTGCCCACACTTGCAAAAGACATCATGATATACCATGTATGTATAATATGCACCGTGCTTGAATAAAGTCTTTGATGTAACCTGCAGCAAACCTATAAATCTTTAAAGCAGATGTGCCTTAACAAATGCATTTCCAAAAATGTAGTGATGACTGTACATGTATTGACAAAACTGAAAAGTGTAATAAAACAGATTTTTAAAAAAACAACAACGGGAGGATTCTAGCATGATATGGTTAAGTGTACTAGGAGGGGAACTCTTTAAAAGGCATTTATTTGTTTAAATCTTTTTATGAACATTTATAGGGTGTCAAGAGGACAGTAAAGGTATCCCTCCTGTACATCAGAGTGAGGTCTAACATAGGCATCAGGCAAATTGCCTCTACAGAGTGCACCATAACCAAGCTGAAAGCATGCCATCGTGAATATATATGTTATATCCCTCCTTTCAACCCTCAACCCCCCCCCCCCCCCCTCAAACTCTGTGAACCATCAACTTGCAGAGTATAATCCCTCTTTGACAGTGATCCACTTCTAAAATACTTTTCATGCCTAGTCAGCCAGTCCCCAGGCTTCCTGGTACCAACACCCCATCAAAGGTCTGGGTGTAACGAGCGAAGGCATGAGATCTCGCTGCATTCTAAGCGAAAATGGCCCAGGGCTCTACAGCGCAGACAAAGAGTTAAACTAGACAGGCCACTACTGAGGTTTTCATTTAAGTACGAACATTAGATGGGTGCCATTCATACTGCTCGTCAGACGTTCAATGGGCAACAATGTTCACAGTCTATGGTATCACTGCGTGGATGGTGGAGCACGCCACTTTCTTCCAGTTATAGCGATCATTAGTTTTGTGGCTCCCAAGCACCGGAGGTTGAGGTGCCATTCCTGATTTCTTTCAGTGAGATGGACTTGAGGCCTAGGTGCTTAACCTCAGGTGTAAAGGGGAGCAGGTACGTCAAGATGATTTGTACGAACTTGGAGACCTCTTCCCAGAGTTGGCGCATCACTGGACATGCCCACCAGATATGAAGCACGTAACCATGGCCACCACAGCCCCTTCAACAAGGAGAAGTGTTGTGGTACATATGGTGTAGTCTGTGGGCAGTGTAGTGCCAGCCGTACCAGACCTTGCAAAGGATATCTCTCCCTAAAGTAGATGTGGAACACCTGTGTATGTCCCATGCTTAATCTATCCCACTGTTTTGACGTTATTAGTATCCCTAAGGAGTGTTCCCATCCCTGATTGCATTTCCAGGTCTGTGGTCTATCCTAAGCTATGAGGAGTTTGTATAACGCAGAGATGGTACCCATGAGCTTGGGAAAAAATGAGTCAATTTGTTTTGGCTCTAGTGGCTCCTTTGTGGACGTGGTGGGGGGGGGGGGGGGGGGGGGGGTGTTACCCAATGTAGGATCGGAGCATATTGGAGCCTTTCAGGCTTAGGGATTGCAAATGCAGTTCTGCACTGAGAGAAAGATTTAGGGATATCAGTATCAGATGTGTTTGAAATCAGGCAGCCTCCCTCCCGCCAGTTATGAAAGACTCGTACCTACAGAGCAGGTGTGAAGACAGGGTTGTAATGAATAGGAGTGCAGGGGGATGGGTATTGCACCTATCCACTCGATTCAACATGAGTCCCAGGTTCTGAGGGTTGTGGAAACAGGGGTGCCAAGGTATGCACTAGGTGGTATACTGCGACTATTCAACCACACTAAGTCCCAAAGAGACTAACGCACTATTGCGTGATCTATTCCCCGCCTGTTCTTTTCCAAATCCAGCATGGACCACTGTACGCATTTAGGCTGCAGCATAGTAATGCGGTATGAAAGCCCCCGCCCACCCCCCCTCGAGTCTTGGGATGTATCATCAAGGTCTGTGGGAGTCTGGGGGCTTTGCCTTTCCAAATAAATGACTTCAAGTGGCGCTGGATATTCTTCAAGTATGCTGGGTCAAGCCAGATCGGTAGGGCCTGAAAAAGGTACAGTAGGCATGGGAGAATATTCATCTTGACCGCATTCATCCTTCCCAGCCAGGAAAGCATCAATTTCCCCCACGATCGCAAGTCTGTAATTAAAGGTGTCATAAAGAGGTGGTAGTTGGTGTTGAAAAGAAGACCTACAGATTTCTAGAAGCGTATTCCAAGGTATTTAACAGAGGATTTTGCCCAGTGGAAGGGAAATTGTTAAGTCAATTCTGCCTCTTCGTCCCAATCTAGTGTTAGGTGGAGTATCTACAATTTCTCCATATTGATTTATTATAGCCAGTGGCTTTTTCAAATGCCTGAAATAACCCTTTTACTGTTTGTAGCAAGTTCTTTGGGGAAACTACAGTCAGGGGGACTCATCGGAATAGAGCAAGGTTATTAAGTTCTTGCAGGCCAAACTTTATCCCCGAAACATCCTGAGATTGCTGGATCAGGTATCAGGGGCTCGATAAAAGATGGTGAATAATATATGTGGTGGGGGGGGGGGGGGGGGGGGGGAGCCTTGCTTTGTAAATGGTGTTGAATGGTGTCCGTTCAGAATGGCCCTTGTTGAAGGATTGGCATATTTTGCAAAGATCATCTTCACAAAGTTGGTATCTATAACCAATTTTCAAAAGAGTTAGTTGCAGGAAGGCCCAGTCCAAGCTGTCAAAGACCTTCTCGGGCATCCAATGACAGAAATATTGCAGGGAATTGTGTGAGGGAGGCTTTCTCTATTAGGTGGATAGCCGAATTAAGGTTATCATGTGCTTCTTTAACCTGAATAAACCTGCTCTGGTCTCAGTGTACCAGAGTAGGCAACACATCATTGAGGCCTGTGGCCAACATTTTTGTAAAGAGCTTTGCATCTATGTTGAGGAGGGCAATATGGTGGTATGACGGCGCGACAGATCTTTGCCAGGTTTTGTATAACTGTCACCACTGTCTGCCCCATGGACTGTGTGATCGCTCCAGACTCTGTAAAGAGGTTAAACAGGGTTGTGAGTTTGGGAATCATTCGAGTGAGTATATTTTATAAAACTGGTCTGTGAGACTGCCCGGTCCCAGTGTTTTGTTACGTTTTAAAGATGTGATGGCTTGGCAGACACCTTCCAGAGTAATGGGGTCCTCCAGAGTGTATTTCTGGATCTCAGTAAGCAGTGGCAAGCAGACTTGCTCGAGGAGTGTCTCCCCATCTGTAGTGGGGGCTGGGGCACTGCTATAAAGCGACTCAGAAGTAGTGGAATCCTTCCACCTTCCCAGTTTCAGCAGTGAGACAGGTCCCTGTACCATCAAGAATTTCCTTGACATACTCCTTTTCACTCCGCAATGTGTGTGTTAGGTCAGTGCCCACCTTGTCACCACAGACGTACAAGCCTTTTCTAAGGTGAAGCAGTGAAAGCTCAGCTCTTTTCATATAGTACTTCGATAGCTTTTCCAGGGCTGTAGTGACAGCAGGGATGGTATGACACGAGGGAAGTTGGAGACCCTCCGCCTCAAGTTTCTGGATATCTGCCTCCAACTGTTCGACCTCCAGTTTGCGGAGTCTGTTGTGTTCAGCTACCCATCATTACCACTTTGAAAGCGTACCAGACTCCAGGCATAGAGACAACCCCTCATTCGTTAAGCTAAAAGTATTCGTCAATACAATTGCATATTTCCTGCTGAATAGTGGGGTCCCTCAGTAGAGAGGTGTTTAGCCGTGAGTACCGGTGACACCTGTTGTGCGGCACTTGCAGGTCGAGCAGGACAGGCGCATGATCAGAGAAGGCTATATGTCCCATCTCTGCTGAAAGGCTCCCATTTGTGCCCACCTGCCTCCCTCGCCGTCTTTATTGGGATCCCAGACCATGTTGAAGTCCACTGGGGGTAAATTTTGCCCTATGTAAACAGCTACACCCCACTGTTTAGTCGTTCCCAAGGAATGATAGGCCACGGGATTCTTCACTGTTTCGATGCTCTTCCCGGTCCCCCAAGTCAAGTGCTGGATTGAGGGGTGGCCTCCAGGGTCACGCCAGTTCTCCAGAAATGCCCCATTGGACCCACATAGGGCAGTCATTTCAAAGTCAGAAGCAAAAGCTCAGTGTATCTCTCCCACGTGCCAGGCCAGGACAGTGCTGTTCTTGATCTCCTGGGTAGGTAATACAACTCCCCGGCTCGGACTCCTGAGTGGCCCGAAACACCAGAGAGTTTCTAATCAGTCAAGTAGTTGGTGTTGTCTGGCCCCCGGACCAGTACCTTGCCGCAACCACGTGGGTGCCACCCAGTGTGTTCCAAGTTGTGGGACAATCTTAGTTCTGCAGTTTACGATGTTGAGAGTTCTGCTAGGCTGCCCAGAAGGAGTTCCATCAAGGTGACCGCCTTCTTCACATCCGTGAGAGTGTGACGTTGGACTAAGAGTTCAAAGGAAAAGCCAAATAGATGTGTCCACTGGAGAGAATACCATCCTCCCGTGTAGCTGGGCGAAACACAGCTCATTGCTGTAGCAAGAGTTGGAAGACCTCTTGATATACTATGCAGGAGTACTTCTGAAAGCTGACCTCCCCTGCTTTCCTGGCATGGCATAGGAGTTTCTCTTTATCAGAGAATTAATGAAACTTGATCAAGACATCTCTAGGTCTCTGCTGCTGGGACTGCTTTTTTGGGCCCACACAGTGGGCTCTATAAATCCGCACTCCCGGGTGATTGTCGCCCAGCAGGGACGAGAACATGCGGCTAACAAAACCCTCCAGGTTGGCGTAGATGACTTCTTAGCTAAGTCCTCAGAGCTGAAGGTTCTCCCTTCTCGATCGGTTTTCGAGATCCTCAAAGGTATCAACCGAATGTGTGAGATTTTCCTCCAGTGCTTCACATCTATCGGTTACATTATTCTGAGCAGTCGATACGGCTTCCACTTACTCGTTTCTGAGCTCAGTTTTGAAGACACTACGGCTATATACTCTGTCTGTTTTACTAAGTGCATTGGCAGGTGTAGAGGCTAGGACACCTGCGCAGGCTGTATCCAGGTATGCCAGGAGGCCGACTTGGGAGGGCACCCTCTTTAGGAGGCATGAAGGCCCCCCTTCCTTTCAAAAATAGTAAATTCTTTGTTCTGTGACCTTGTCGTAGTTCACCACTTGCAAATGCTACGGTGCTCCACCATCTCCAGCAGCAGGCCCACAGTTGCATGTATATGTCTGCCAGGGGTTTCCTTTCCTGGCCAGCACAGTGTGGCTGCGGGGATTGCTCGCCAATCAGGGGTCCATTTTTGATATTCAGGGAGCGCCAACATCTTATTCTTCCCTAGGGCTGGGATTTCAATGAGTGATATCATTGGTCAAGGTTCCAGGACGCACCCCGGAGAAGGTTTTGCTAGGGTGGCGGTGGGAGGGGGGGGGCGGGTTGCCAGTGCTGAATGCAGGGTCCCCTTCATTCTCCCCCACCCCCTCCTGAGCATGTTACCGCCACGCGACCCACAAAGCCTCTCTCCAGACAAGGCAGCAGGGCTCGTCTTCTACGCTACTGGGACCAACACACCGCTGTGGCTGCACTGTGGTCTCCCATAGGCCTTTTCTCTGTGGCTCACAACCTGTCTTTTTCTAGGCTGCTGCAATGGCGTGGGAGCCCTCCTAAGCCCCTGATCCTTGTCATCCCCAATAGCCGAGTTGGCTCCACTAGCCCATGGAAACCAGGGTTAACAAGCAAGCCCACGGGAGAGATAGCGGGATGTGTCCTACCAATCTACCATCTTGGCCACGACCCTTAAAAGGTATTTATTAACTGGCATGCCACACCAAGGAAACTTAACCCCTTCAGTGCCCATGACGAGATAGTCTCGTCATGGAGCGCGGTTGCGCTGTGCCCATGACGAGACTATCTCGTCATGAACCCCGCCCGCTAATGAAACGACCGGCACAGGGCGTGGAAAGGGTGGGGCACTGAAGAGGTTAAGACTTTGTGCAGAAACTGATGTGAAGTGCTTTAATGTATATGGTTTGGAAAAATATGACTTTAATACAAATACTACTTAAAACATTTTTTTATTTTGCTTTAGGGAGTTACAGTCAGGGAACAAGTCTTGCAATTGCATGATCCACTCACTGAAAACTTGTGTGGGCTAGAGAAATGACCTTTATTGCTAAAATATCATTTAAGGCATTTCATCTTTCTAGGTGCTGTCGCCCAATGTATTTTCAGTATTACAGACCAAAGAGATTGTGTTTATTCATAGGTAGCTTGCGGCAGACAGATTTAAAATTGATCTTCTTTTGAAGAGTTTTCTGCAATCTCTCCGGCTTTCCTGAACGGATGCACTAGTCTCAAACCTGTGAATGCAATACTAAAGACTTCAAACTGCAATGGCATCCATTTAATAAGGCGTTCCTATTAATAAGATGCGATGTAAGGTGTAATCTTTCATTGATCTTTAACCAGAGGCATGCCAGAGTTGTGAATACCTTGGGATTGGTTCAGCTGCTACATCGAAAGCTCTAAATATGGGCTTCGTTATTAAATTCAATGCGGCATTTGATGGGTAAAAGTTAGAAAAAGTAAATTTCTATGAAGGAGCCTGAAGTAGAAAATAACACTCAATTACATGGTTAGCTAGATTTATATGGGTCCAGTCCACATTGTGCAGATGCTTAGGAATGGCCTCCCATAAGCTTCTGCCAGTTCCCTCTGTTTGGTTTGTCAGCGGATACACACATAGGGCTTGTCCATCTGTAATTTTCTCCACCACGATTTTCATGATAACTTTCTATAATTCCATTATCAGCTAAAGAAAGCAGGACGTGTCAGACTTTACTAAATCAAAGCCTACACTCTTCCGGAGACTAGGTTCCTACACCGCACAAGTTGTCTTACAATCATTTTTCCCTAGTTTGAAAGGACTATGAAGCTGCATGTGTACTGTACAGAAAACACACATAAAATAGCAGATCTGAAATTCCATTTCTTCCATAGGTAATAAGATAGTTACAAGTATCTATCTAAGAAAAGCAAACATAAGTCAAAAGGTGTTAATTTTACTTGCCAACCCTTCGGACTGAGTTTTAAAGAATTCAGTTTTAACTCCATCACCTGTACCCAAGTGTCAAACATATTTAAACTGTCTGGTCAATCTCCACTATTCACAGTTTCATCTACCTCAAGACCAGTGATTGCTGCAGCAGACTTCACAATAAACCTATGTGTAGGAGAGTGGAATCTGACTAATGGTTGCCCCCAACTTTTTGCCTGGTATTTAAGTGGTTTTTGACTAGTCTGGCTGGGATCCTGCTATCCAGGACCCCAGCCTATCTGCTTTCTCCCTAAAACTATTGTGAGTACTCTAGGTACAAACATAATTGGATGCTGGGCATGCCCTACCAGTCCCTGGTAGATGGTACCCTAGGTACCCAGGGCATGGGTCCCCCAGTAGGCCTACCAGGGCTGCAGCACTTATTGTGCCACCCTGGGACAGCCACCCAAACTGACACCACCAGGCCACTACTGTAGCCTGGGTAAGGTGGTGCTAGCACCCCTTACAGGGATGTAGGTTCCCTATGTCCCATACCATTACAACACATATACTCTCATAGGTCACCCCTATGGCAGGCCCTGGTAATCCTACAGGGCTGGGTGCTGAGGTATGTGTGAGGGGGGACCCCTACGTGAGTAGGGCCTCCCTGCAACCTTCGTAAAAATGTTACTGGGTTGTTTGTAGTGTAGCCATACCATATACTCTTAACCGCATTATAAGTTAGTGCGTCATCGCTGTAACTTTGGAGTGGCTACACAGAACCATATCGTGTTTGGTGTCAAACATGAAGGAATCCTACCCCCAGTCCAGCCATGGGCATGGGGGCACGATTCCCCCTTGCTAGGAGGGTGATATGGGAAAAGCGGTAGAATTTGGAAACCAATTTAAAAGTGCACATGTACCACAAAATGGCTACTGTTCGCCACCTACACGATTCTGGCTGGCTGTTGCTGGGGAAAACCCCAGCCTCGCCATCTGGACAATAGGGCTCCTGTGGCAGGGAGGTGCCAGCACCTCCCCAGACAGGATATGTGGATTGGAACAGGGTGGGTGCACCAAATGTCCTTTCAGAGTTGCACGTAGGCAGCTGCAGAGCCCCAATTCTGCATACACCGCCTGGAACCGGTTCAGGGGCGTCCTGCCCCTCGCCCAGGCGGGAAACACACAAAGGGGAGTGGGTGTAGCCACCCTTTCCCGCCTCTACTCTGATTGGTAGGCTCTCTTTTGGACCATCCCCTAATCTTGGGGATATATGGGAATAACTTTGCCCTAGAGCCTTAGATTCGTACAGAACTTCACAGAACTGACCTTCGACGAGCTGCTGCCCAGCTGACTGAAGAAATCTCCCTTGGGATAAAGGAGTTATCCCCCTGCTTGGCAGGCACCTAAAAGACTACAAGATACCCGGTTGGAACTTCGTTGCTCTCACGACCTTCGACGCCTTCCAGCAACCTCGAGGTGGGTCTCCAGTGCATCCCAGCGTCCTGTGAGCGTGCCCAGCAAGTCTGAGCACCCTGGACCACGTGGGTGTCGAGATCCCCGCATACCCCGAGACACCGGCCACCTCTTGTCCAGCACACGACCCCGACCAGTGGGGAAGTTGTGCTTTGGCCCATTCTTGAGCCAACCTTCAAGCAGCATTTGTGCCGACCCTCAGCTCCCTGGCCCGCTCCGGTGGCCCGTGGGAGCCCTTTTACGCACTCCATTTTGCTGCCTTCCGCGGTCCCTTGTCTCTCGACTGGTGGGCCCTGACGGAGGACAATCTTCTTTTCTAAGAGTTCCCCTGGTTGCTCCAGGCCTGCTCTACGCTCCCTGCAAAGGAGAGCACCCTCAGACCACATGGGTCTGCACCAGCAGCTGCTTTGTTCATCTTGCGTGGGTTGCGGTTGCCAATGCTTAGTGGATCCAATCGGGACACTAACACCGCAGCGACCCTCAGCCGACGTGGGACAGTCGCCCTCCAGAAGCTGGCCTTCCTTGAAGCCTCCCGGAGCCCGTGACTGCAGAGCCCAGCTGTACCTTCCACACCTGAAGCACCCGACATCCACGAGCTCCTTCCTGTGAGCTCCCTGGTCACTGTGCTGTGACCCAGACTCTGTCCCCTCTGCTTTCAGGTTCATCTTTGTCTTTTCTTCAACTTCAATCTTCACGACTTCAGCGACACTTCCAGCTAGCAGCAGTTTGGACTCCTTTTCCATAGAAAATCAGCCCGCGACCCGACACCAGAATCGACCTATGCACCCGGCTTCCCTGGGGCAGGTAACAGTGGTACTTCGGTACTTCCGTGGTGGTGGGCTCTCCAAAGCCTTAAGTCTCAAGCCTTAACTTTGTACTGTTGTTAGAAGTGTCCTTAAACCTTAATTATTCAACCGCGACATTCTCCATAGGCTAACATTGCGATCCCGACAGCAACTTCTCGCACTGCACACGCCTCCCGTGGGTCCCCTTCCTCTTAACTGTGGGTGGATTCTTAAGGGGCCAGCGATCCTGAATGCCCTAGGCATTGCCTGTAGAATTGTCGTGGTTCTTATACCACTATTTTAGTATATGGTTTGGTCCCCCCCTGGGGCCCATTGATTTCTGTGCTATTTATTGTGTTTAGAAATGCTTGTTTGAATTGTAACTTTGCCACTAGCCACATAAAGTGACTGTGGGATTCTGTCTAGAATAAATACATATATTTTATATATATATACACCTGTGTGGGCTACTCTTTCATTTGGTTATTCAAGGGGTTATTATGGTAAAACAATAAGCTTAACACTCCTTCAAGACTTAGCCTGAAGGCTGCTCTCCACAGCTACCACTAGGATAGCTTTCTTTAAAGGTTGTCTTAAACCTATCATCAATAGGAGTCGAATTGGACTGGTGCAAGGTGTCCCTATAACTAGGAACAGCATATGCCAGGCCAACTTCTCACATTGGTGTGCAGCGGTTGGATTCAAGCTTGCCATTGTTTTACCAGATAACACATTGAATTTCTAAAGTGAAAGCCACAAGGTACCAAAGGTACATATAAATTCAAGCTAGAATACAATAAGTTCTACTGAACTTGGAGTTGTGTGTAGAGGGTCTAGCACACCTTGACTACAACTCAAGAGAGGGTTCAGTAGGCCACACTTAGTGTAGGTAGATACATCACTACACTAAACATGTCTTCAAGTGGCACTAAGGCTATGGAAGGACCCCAGAGGGTCCCAGTAGATAAGTATGATAATTTCACCTTTGCTGAGCTCAG
Organism: Triturus cristatus; assembly: GCF_964204655.1. Lineage (NCBI taxonomy): Eukaryota > Metazoa > Chordata > Amphibia > Caudata > Salamandridae > Triturus > Triturus cristatus. The sequence continues at coordinate 577,399,838 of NC_140594.1, forward strand.
GGAAATGTGCACCCTTAGGGGACTGAAGACAGAAAGAGGTGCCAACACAAAACGTCTCAAGGAGATCCTGCTCATAGCAGACTTTATGGAGTCCATAGGATCCAGAGGGACGGACAGAGTGGGTGGGCACCCCTCAGAAGAGGACACTCCCATAGTGGAATCTGAAGAGGAAGAGGAAGAGGATGAAAATCCTGACCTGGAAGAAACAGACCACTCACAGCATGGAGGTGATGGCCCAAGAGGCACTCCCTCCACCCTTAAAAGGGGAGTGGTGGGTCCAAGAAGGAACAGATCCCCCTCAGTGGGATCCAACCAGTCTAAGGGATCCAAAGGGTCCTCTGCCTCTTCTCAGAGAAGAGAAACCTCTCATGAGAGGAAATGCAGACTGATCAAATTTGAGCAGGCTAAGCTTGAGCTTAAAAGAGAACAGTTAGCATTGGACAGGGAAACCCTGGAGCTTCAGAAAGCTTCAAGAAAGTGGGGTCTAGAGATCCCTGGTGGCAGTAATGAAACCCCTAGAGTTAGAGAGAGAGTCCCTGACAATAGGAACCTCCACAAGATTGTGCCCCCCTATCAGAATGGGGATGATATCCACAAATGGATATCTGCTCTTGAAAGGGCCTGTAGAGTACAGAGGGTCCCTGTAGAGCAGTGGGCAGCAATCCTGTGGCTCTCCTTTTCAGATAAAGGGAGAGACAAGCTCCTCTCTGTAAGAGAAGAGGATGCTGATGATTATTATATCTTGAAAGCTGCTTTAATAGATGGGTTTGGCTTAACCACTGATCAATACAGACTTAAGTTCAGAGACACCCAGAAAGCACAGAATCAAGATTGGGTAGACTTTGTGGATTGTGCAACCAAGGCACTGGAAGGTTGGTTAAATGGCAGTAAAGTTAATGATTATCAAGGATTGTATAATCTCATTATGAGGGAGCAGATTCTTAATAATTGTCAGAACCAACTTTTACACCAGCACCTGGTGGACTCTGATCTGACCTCTCCCCAAGAATTGGGAAAGAAGGCAGACAAATGGGTCAGAACCAGGATCAGGCCTAAGAACCAAGTTGGTGACCAGAAGAAGGATTCCACTAAGCCCAAAGAGAAAGGTGGGGATGATAAACAAGAAAAGTCCTCGGAAGGGCCCCAACAAACCAGTGCTGGGGGTGGGTCTCAAAATACTTCCTCTAATACCAAGAAACCATATTGCCATGTGTGTAAGAAACCTGGCCACTGGAAGACTGACTCCAGCTGTCCTAAGAATGGCAATAAAGAAAATGTTCCTCCAAAACCAGCTCCAACACCTCCTGTTACTACTAGTAGTAATCCCCCAGGTGGTGGGAGTGCACCCAAAAACTTAGTTGGGTTCTCTTTGGGGACACCAGTGGACTCTGGCCTAGCCAGGTCCCCTGCATTAGCAACTATGGTCTGTGATGGTGGCATGGGGTTTGCCAACTTTACCATGAGCCCCAGTATTCTGGGCAGGTACAGACAAGAACCAATAATCAATGGTCAGAAGGCTGTGGCCTATAAGGACACAGGGGCCAGTGTCACCATGGTGACCAAGAGGCTAGTGCCCCTAGATCAGCTTTTACCTGGGTTTAGCTATCAGGTGACCAACATTGATGGAATCAGGACAGATCATCCCATGGCAGTGGTAAATCTCAGCTGGGGAGGAGTCACTGGCCCCAAGAGAGTGGCAGTGTCCCCAAACTTGCCTGTAGATTGTCTACTGGGGAATGATTTAGAAATCTCAGCCTGGGCTGAGGTTGACCACAAGGCCCATTTGAAAATGGTAGGAATTCCTGAGAGAGTGGATGAGACCCTGAGGGCCTCACCTCCACCCCAGGAGAAGATAGAAAGAGTGAAGCCTGAAACTATGGATCACTCTACACAAACAGAGAGCATAGGGGAGGAAGAACAGTCTTCCCCCCACCAGACTACAGGTAAAGGTCCAGTTTCTCAGGGAACTGACCTTGCCCCTTGTGAAGTAACTGCCCCAGAAGTGGACAGGCTTGGCCTGCCCACCTCTCTGATGGCAGGGGATCCTTCCAAGGTGGTACCCAGTCTGGAGCAGGTATCCTGCCCCTCTCTACCCTGCCTCAGTCAGCCCAGGGCTGCAGAGGTCAGGGAGGTCAGTGGACCCTTATTGGGCCCCTGCCCAGAGGAACCCCCTTATCAACAGATTAAGGACACCCAGCAGAGTAGTTTCAGCCAGGTGAATATTCCTCTACAAACTGAGGGATCCCCCTTACCCCTAGGTATAGGCACCCCTCAAATGGATGTTGTTGAGCACAGGGAAACCTGGGGCCTAGCTGCCCCAAACCTTCCAGTGCCCTCCACTATTCCAGCCAAAGGGATCCAACCCCCAGCTGTAGGCAGCCAGAGGTTGACCCTTAGGGCCAGATATGACACCGTCATGGGCAGAAAGGCTTCCATAGTGGCCAGTGATCTGAGGAGGTTGAGACCAACCCAAGTAGGGTCTCACTTCCAGACTCAGACACCCCACCAGCCCACCTCTGACCCAAAAACCAATACAGGTAATTTCCCTAGACTTTGGAGAAACTCTAGAACCCCTTGGGGTAGGATTTCCCAAGTGGACCATGACACAGGGAGCAACCATGTTAGTACAGGTTCTTCCTTATATGGCCACTCAGGAAATAAAGGCTTATCTGGACAAGGTTAGCCTTATCTCCTTTCGTTTGGGGGGGGGGGGGGGGTTATGTAGGAGAGTGGAATCTGACTAATGGTTGCCCCCAACTTTTTGCCTGGTATTTAAGTGGTTTTTGACTAGTCTGGCTGGGATCCTGCTATCCAGGACCCCAGCCTATCTGCTTTCTCCCTAAAACTATTGTGAGTACTCTAGGTACAAACATAATTGGATGCTGGGCATGCCCTACCAGTCCCTGGTAGATGGTACCCTAGGTACCCAGGGCATGGGTCCCCCAGTAGGCCTACCAGGGCTGCAGCACTTATTGTGCCACCCTGGGACAGCCACCCAAACTGACACCACCAGGCCACTACTGTAGCCTGGGTAAGGTGGTGCTAGCACCCCTTACAGGGATGTAGGTACCCTATGTCCCATACCATTACAACACATATACTCTCATAGGTCACCCCTATGGCAGGCCCTGGTAATCCTACAGGGCTGGGTGCTGAGGTATGTGTGAGGGGGGACCCCTACGTGAGTAGGGCCTCCCTGCAACCTTCGTAAAAATGTTACTGGGTTGTTTGTAGTGTAGCCATACCATATACTCTTAACCGCATTATAAGTTAGTGCGTCATCGCTGTAACTTTGGAGTGGCTACACAGAACCATATCGTGTTTGGTGTCAAACATGAAGGAATCCTACCCCCAGTCCAGCCATGGGCATGGGGGCACGATTCCCCCTTGCTAGGAGGGTGATATGGGAAAAGCGGTAGAATTTGGAAACCAATTTAAAAGTGCACATGTACCACAAAATGGCTACTGTTCGCCACCTACACGATTCTGGCTGGCTGTTGCTGGGGAAAACCCCAGCCTCGCCATCTGGACAATAGGGCTCCTGTGGCAGGGAGGTGCCAGCACCTCCCCAGACAGGATATGTGGATTGGAACAGGGTGGGTGCACCAAATGTCCTTTCAGAGTTGCACGTAGGCAGCTGCAGAGCCCCAATTCTGCATACACCGCCTGGAACCGGTTCAGGGGCGTCCTGCCCCTCGCCCAGGCGGGAAACACACAAAGGGGAGTGGGTGTAGCCACCCTTTCCCGCCTCTACTCTGATTGGTAGGCTCTCTTTTGGACCATCCCCTAATCTTGGGGATATATGGGAATAACTTTGCCCTAGAGCCTTAGATTCGTACAGAACTTCACAGAACTGACCTTCGACGAGCTGCTGCCCAGCTGACTGAAGAAATCTCCCTTGGGATAAAGGAGTTATCCCCCTGCTTGGCAGGCACCTAAAAGACTACAAGATACCCGGTTGGAACTTCGTTGCTCTCACGACCTTCGACGCCTTCCAGCAACCTCGAGGTGGGTCTCCAGTGCATCCCAGCGTCCTGTGAGCGTGCCCAGCAAGTCTGAGCACCCTGGACCACGTGGGTGTCGAGATCCCCGCATACCCCGAGACACCGGCCACCTCTTGTCCAGCACACGACCCCGACCAGTGGGGAAGTTGTGCTTTGGCCCATTCTTGAGCCAACCTTCAAGCAGCATTTGTGCCGACCCTCAGCTCCCTGGCCCGCTCCGGTGGCCCGTGGGAGCCCTTTTACGCACTCCATTTTGCTGCCTTCCGCGGTCCCTTGTCTCTCGACTGGTGGGCCCTGACGGAGGACAATCTTCTTTTCTAAGAGTTCCCCTGGTTGCTCCAGGCCTGCTCTACGCTCCCTGCAAAGGAGAGCACCCTCAGACCACGTGGGTCTGCACCAGCAGCTGCTTTGTTCATCTTGCGTGGGTTGCGGTTGCCAATGCTTAGTGGATCCAATCGGGACACTAACACCGCAGCGACCCTCAGCCGACGTGGGACAGTCGCCCTCCAGAAGCTGGCCTTCCTTGAAGCCTCCCGGAGCCCGTGACTGCAGAGCCCAGCTGTACCTTCCACACCTGAAGCACCCGACATCCACAAGCTCCTTCCTGTGAGCTCCCTGGTCACTGTGCTGTGACCCAGACTCTGTCCCCTCTGCTTTCAGGTTCATCTTTGTCTTTTCTTCAACTTCAATCTTCACGACTTCAGCGACACTTCCAGCTAGCAGCAGTTTGGACTCCTTTTCCATAGAAAATCAGCCCGCGACCCGACACCAGAATCGACCTATGCACCCGGCTTCCCTGGGGCAGGTAACAGTGGTACTTCGGTACTTCCGTGGTGGTGGGCTCTCCAAAGCCTTAAGTCTCAAGCCTTAACTTTGTACTGTTGTTAGAAGTGTCCTTAAACCTTAATTATTCAACCGCGACATTCTCCATAGGCTAACATTGCGATCCCGACAGCAACTTCTCGCACTGCACACGTCTCCCGTGGGTCCCCTTCCTCTTAACTGTGGGTGGATTCTTAAGGGGCCAGCGATCCTGAATGCCCTAGGCATTGCCTGTAGAATTGTCGTGGTTCTTATACCACTATTTTAGTATATGGTTTGGTCCCCCCCTGGGGCCCATTGATTTCTGTGCTATTTATTGTGTTTAGAAATGCTTGTTTGAATTGTAACTTTGCCACTAGCCACATAAAGTGACTGTGGGATTCTGTCTAGAATAAATACATATATTTTATATATATACCTGTGTGGGCTACTCTTTCATTTGGTTATTCAAGGGGTTATTATGGTAAAACAATAAGCTTAACACTCCTTCAAGACTTAGCCTGAAGGCTGCTCTCCACAGCTACCACTAGGATAGCTTTCTTTAAAGGTTGTCTTAAACCTATCATCAATAGGAGTCGAATTGGACTGGTGCAAGGTGTCCCTATAACTAGGAACAGCATATGCCAGGCCAACTTCTCACACTATGGATTTGACCACCAGCTGGATTCTCTTTCATGAACAATCTAAGCAAAATAAAGAGCATGTCCAAGATACTGGAATGTAGCCCCTAGTTAAGGTGTGAAAAGCCATGATCAGATTTGAAATAATAGGCGATTACACCGCTGCTCTCAGCTACCATTTAAAGACTGACAAGAAGTGCCACTTTGATAAAACTAACTGGAAGGAGATCATGCCTTCATTGTAGGCTTGATTCTGTTATGTAGCCCTAAATGCTCGGCTACAAAAGGTAGGATTGATATTGGAGCTCTCTGATAGCAAGAGACAGCACTTTCAAGAACAGAGGCTGATTTTTACACTGTTCTAGAAACTAATGCCTGTGCTTAAGGATGGGTTGATGTTGGTTGACTTTGGGAGTTTGCAGTAACTTAAATGAAAAGATTTTAGTACATAAGCAGGGGACAGATCAAACTGAAAATGGCATGGGTTACAGGACAAAAGCGCCACTCCCACCACCTCCACTCTACTCATATTTTAATTCCAACTCCTTTCCCACAGACACGATAACACCAATCCAAATCCTGTGTTGACTTTATTTCCATTTTAGATTGGCCTATGTGAGTATTGATAACCTAAGCACATGAAAGGGCCCTCGTTATTTTGGTGTTGGTGTCTTTCCACCAGGAAAGTTCTTTTCTGATGGGCATTACTTTCCATCAGAGTCTCTTGCTAAATCCAAACACTAGACTCTTACTGTTCATGCCTTTTTACAAATGTTCGAATAGTTGTACGCGGTTGTTTTTGTTGTTATTTACCTTCACAAATTACTTGTGTTAGTGTTTGTATGTAACTAGATGAAGTGATACAAGGTAACATCCAGCTGGTAATAAGGACTTGGAGTTAGAGTTGTAAATACAAGATGACAACTAGGTATATAAGAATGGGTTTTCCCGTGTTAACGTTTAATGGAAGACTCAAACATTCGTTGAGAACATTGGTGGGAAGTTGTTCTTGGAAAACAGATGGGAGCTATAACCGTTAAAGCAAAACATAAAGGTATGCCATCAAGAAATAATATTTACATGTTTGCTTTGACAGATTTCCGCCAATATTTCACTGCAAAAAAAGCTGATGTTCTGCAGTATTGATACAGGCTGTAATTAAGTTATATAGGTTTCACAGTAGTGGTTAAAATGAGTATTTTTTGTTTATAATTCTGGAGTCTGTATATATTTATTTGAGCGATGTCCTGATGAAGGAAGAATTCCTTTCTGGAATTCACTGATGTTTGTACTGTCATTTAACTGAAGAAATTAGTCAAGATTTTCTGAATTCATTGGTGATTATGAAAAATTATTAAATGGTAGGTTGGCTTGAATCAAACATATTTTTTCCCGAAACTAACATGGATATTATCGAAGGGACCTGTATCAATTTGGATTACAAAGGTTATTGATCTTTGGGGACAACATTTTATCATGCAGGAGGACCCTGGTGGAAACTGAGCAGTCAAAATTAATTAACATTTTGAAAGAGCAACAAAAATAGTAGTGAAGTGAGTCTAGATAAGGGGCTTTATAATTTAACAGTCAGCACTTGACTTAACTGTTGTGCCGAACGCTAACAGCCAATGGGTAAGTTGATGGGACCAAGGGTCGAGCGTCACAAATGGAAAGAGGCTGGGTGGGATATGTGTTGGGGCAGAAATAGCTAAAGGCCAGAGGAAGATGTAGATGGTCGACCATAAGGAAAGGTGTCAAACAGGAATAAGAATTGAACACAGGCGGCACACAGGGAGAGAGGGACAGATGCCTAGTAAAAGGAGCAGAGTAAGGCAATGGCTGCGGATAATGGGTGTAAGACAAGAACAAAAAAGGATATAGGAAAGTTGAGGGTGAAATGGTACAAAGCTCTTGTCAGAAAGCTCCATCACTCTCTGCACTGTGCTAGAGACACTCCTAGCATCACTTCTTGACTCAGTATTCAGAAAATAAGAAAAATGGGAAAGACTGATCTCTCGTTTTAGGCAATGGAGTGGTTGCGGTTCCAAGATGGTGAAATCACTCTATGCATGAAGAGTTATCAATGCACCACCACTTCACCAATTGGAAGGTTCAATGTGCGCGAAGAATAATGGCGGCACTTCCTTGGCAAAGCAAGGATATGCAGTCCATCTAGCTACTTCGTATTTTATGGTCCATTTCTTGTAATACCCCTCAAATACTTGTTCCGTACTTGCACTTAAGTGCTGCTATGCGAAAATGCAAAATGTGTTTTTGAATAGGTAAATAAAGTGAGTTAATTACCAAGTTTTTATTATGGTGCATTTTTTGCAATTTTATGAAACAAAGACATCTATAAAAGCACTTGAAAATGGACTGTAGTCAGAACAGATTAATGTAAGCAATCAATAGAAACTGGAACAAGCGCAGATGTCAAGGACCTTCAAAGTGGTTGGGAGAGGTGGGGGCAGATCCTATACAAAAAACATCAATCAATTACACATGGAGGATAAATGTCACACAAGCTGAACTTTAGCCTTTACCTTTTTGACTCCTCCAAGGGTGAGGTCCCGGGATCGAATGGATGGCAGTCGCCCAGGGGTGACCGGGGCTGAGGGTCTGCGTCCCATTGGTCCTCGTGTTCCTGGGATAGATGGACGAGTGCCTCCAGTGGCACTTGCCTCGTTGGCTGAACTACCATCTGCCATGGTTTCTCCTCCTACCAACAAGGACACAAAATAATGCTGAGACACAAAAATGGGAGGGATGAGAGACCAGGCTGTCTGAATACAATGTATGAAAGCACTGCCTGCTTGAAGTCACTGTGATGTGTTCAGCCATCAACACACTGTATAACATACAACTGTTCAGTCGATGGGCAAGTGAAGAACAATTGACCCTGAATATTCAGGATCTGAGCAGGAGCTGTTCCGAGTCACAGGTATATGTCAACCCACCCACACACACCCTTTTTTACCTCTCACCCCCAAGGTTCTTCTAAATTCTAGGGCTTTAAGGCAAAAAGCAGCACATGAAACATTAAACAAACAGATATATAAGAAGAGCTTCGTGCTCAAAATGGTTTAAGACAAAGTTCAAGAAAGTATAGTAGGGAAAGGACATGTACAATTACATCTCATATGACTCCAGGCAGAAGTGCAGGTACTTGGCTCAGTGACATGAAAAGAGCATTTCGATCCTCATCACAAGACACCAGAATACTTCCCATGTAGGGCATACTCCCCACCTACAACTTTCCAACAAGACACACCAATAAAAGACATTTCAAGTGTTCTATCCCTTACTCCATTAACTACATGCATAGGCAACATGCAACAAATACCAAAAACATTCCAAACAAGCAATGCAATGTGCTACCCATCTGCTAAAGTGCTTTGATCCTTCCTGAGAGGAATGAAGTGCTATATTAATCTAACTATACTAGGACAATCTGTAACAGGTGTTAATTGTGCAGTTAAAACTCCATTAAATTATAATCATTAAATGAAGTCCGTCCTGCCAAGGTAAATAATTGTGCCTCTCACATTCAATGATCAATTATCCGGTAAGTGGCAGAAATTGAATTAACTACAGATAACATGACCCATCATGCAGAACTTCATGGCACTTCCCAGTTTGGCCCTCCTCCCCAGTTTTCTTTACGGGCAAGGAACTGCTACAGTACAGACCGCATCTACACAGAACAAGACACATATGTGCTTTCTACATTGCTAAATGATTTAATTTGTTCCTCATGTAATATACTCATTTCCACGGAATGTGGTGTATGTATGCTTATCATCATAAATGCCAATAAAAAGAATGTTAAAAAAAAAAAAACTACAGATAACATGAAACGCTGTACTGATACGAAGGACACAGTTAACACCGAAAAATTTGGACATTTGAACCTACAGGTTTACTACCTCGCATAAATGCAGATTTACCAATTTTAGGATGACAGATTTGTAAAATTAGTCTTAGACACCTGTGGCAGTCGCTGGTCTCCTGGGCTACACTCAGAAAACAGCTGTGAATCACTGTTAGCTCCTTGCTACTCAGGGTCTAAAAAGCCATGCGAAAATGCTGTTGCATGTATGCAATGTCATTCTTTTCCCGAGACAAACAAAATATTTTTCCCAGTGGAGAAACCCCTTTTCCTACACCATCAGTAGTTTTGGAGGTGTCCCCAGCTCATTCCTATCTTGAAATGGATTAACTCCTGCCCCTGTCAGATCTAAATCTCAGGCCCCTTCCAGGGTTGGGGTAGGTCAGAAACAAACTTGTGAATTGTGGCGGTTACCAACCTTTCCAATGTTTCCCTTTCTTGGAATACCCACTTCTTGTCCCGGAGTAGGATTCACACATGTGCAATATTACACCATTATCGGGTAATATAATGCATGGGTGAAAAAAAAAACATGAAGAGTGCCAATTGAGGTTTGTGAAAGCCAAACCTGAATTTGTACTCATAAAAATGAGCTGCTTGCGCATATTTGACTTTTGTTTTGGATCATTTATAACCAATGTAATGAAGCTAGAGATATATGGTTAGTCTGTCATGAACCGACTGCAATTCTTGCGGCATAATTTTGGAAAAGTTGTAACCTGTCAATCATAAAATTTGTAAGATTAAGGAAGACTGATTTACAACAGTCCAAAAGTGCAAATACAAACACATTAACAAGCATTGGAAATGCAATAGGTCTCGCATTTGTTTGAGTTAGAGGTATTGACATTGTAAATGGCAATGTCTTTTACCAACGTGTTATGGAGTGTATGTATGTGGTGGGTAGTGGAATTATGTGGGTTGGATTGGATTAGTTAGCTGTGTAATTGTGTGACATGGATTTGTGTAGAAGAATTATGTGGCATGGTCTGTAGTGGAATTATGTGGATGGTATTTATATGCCATTGAGTGAGGTGCAATTATGAGGAGTGAGATTTTGCGTTATGGAGTGTGATTATATGGAATGGTATTTTGTATCGTGGAGTGGTGTGTAGTTGAGTTTAATTATGTGGTGTGCTGTTGATTTTTGTGACAATGTGAAATTGCATGGTGTGGATTGGATGTATGTGGTGTGTTGTGTAATTGTGTTGAATTGTTCTATGTGATTTGGTGTTGAATTATGTGCTGTGGATTAGAAATGTGTGGAATTTAATTGTGTCCGGTGGAACTGTGTTAATAGCTTTGCCTTTTTTTGTGATGAAAACGAACAAACAGGTAAGAGTAAGCTACAGATCTGTGTGTTTAAATAAAACAAAGAGAGTTAGATCTATTGGTGTTGTAAATGTAAATGTTTCTTGCCTATGTGTTATGGAGTGGAATGAATGTATGTGGTGTGTAGTGGAATTATGTGAGTTGGATTGGAATTGTTAGTTGTGGTGTTCTGTGGCATGGAATTGCGGGGTGTTGAATGGATTTGTGTAGAGGAATTGTGGCATGCTGTGCAGTGGCCAGAAGATCACAACACATGTCATCAGTGAGTGTTTACCTGACTAATCTAGGAAGCATCAGACAGGTCAGTGTGTTAATCAGTGGACAAAGGAGCACGTCAGATAGTAGTGTCAAGGAGGAGTGAAGCCTAGGAATGCATTTATACAGCAGCTGCTGTTTGAATCTGTGACAGCTCAACCATGGCTAACCGAGCTCTAATTAGGATTAAATGTATATTCATTATGTCCCAACAAACAAGCACGTATTCTACAGGGCAATGAATGAAAAAATCGAATAGCTTGAGTACCTGCTGCATTTTCATATCGTATATGGAACAAAGTACCTTTTGTTGTAGGCACATTTGTTTTCCATTTTATGTTGCTCTTATTTTTATGTTCATTGTAAGGTGCTGGGTACCTATGCAGTGTTTCATCCCAACTATATGGAGCATGAAAACTCACAAACCAACTCACCCATTCACAGATTTGACCCCAGTGGTGCACTCATCCTTTCATCCTCCTATGGTTCAGAGAACAAGTGCTGGTGGGTAACAGTCATATGTTTAAAAAATGCCCGATGACGCTAGCATTGAAACGGGCTTTACAAAATGCACGATAATTCAGAATTTGATGCATCATGCCTTATCATACGTCACTTCTGTGTATTAGTGCTGTTTTGTGTGTTAACCACCTAATTCGTGTTTTCCCCTTACACTTTTAAAATGAGAGCGTATAACCTGTGAGAAGAAAAAAATATCCAGGGTGTGTGCCATAGGTAGTCAATTGAAACAGGAGACCGGCGTAAGAATCCTGAAAAAATGTTGGCATGCCAACCGAAGCGTCGGTAACATACAGTGCTTCACATCTTCTGTTTATTTAAGAAGGTGCGCGCAACACTCAAACAAGCAGGGCACATGTGCCTGCGGTGCAATGTCAAGAGAAGGGAGCTGGCATTGCAGGCTGAGCTGTTATGGCTGCAGCCAGGTGCCTGCAACTGCCTGTTGACGTGGGCTGGGCTGGGCTGGCAGAGCGTTGGGAGCTAAGAGCACCAAGCATAGAGGTGGTGCCAGGGCCAAACAGGGCCCACGCCACCTCTCCTTTCCCATAGCATGCACACACATACCAACAAGCATGAAGGAGACCTACCACCGCCAGGTGACTGTCTCTATCAACCAGCGACCCCACCATCTTGCATGCTGCAGAGCAGTGAAGGCGGATCAGCTGCTGTGGGGAGGAGGGGAGGTTGGCAGGTATGATAACTACTCAGTGGGGATCACAGTGGCCCCTGTGGGTCTAGAGCTGATCCTGAGAGAGGCAGAGCCCAGCCGACGACGAATGCGCAGTCTTCCTAAGCAGGCAGAAGGGCTCGGAGGAGCGTAGAACAGGCAGGCAATTTTTCAGTGGTGGGAGGGCACTAGAAAAGTAGATGCAGCGCCAAAACAGCAAGTAATAGATAAAGCACGGCGCTCATGAAATGGGCACCTTGCTGAGAGTTAAAGTATGTTGCAAGGTATTACAAGCATTGGCCGCGCGCGCCTCGCGCTCAGTATAGAGAGGCGGGGGAGGGGGGCTGAGAACAGCAAAGCGGCCACAAAAGTAAAAGTGATTGCGATCAAGCGCAGCGAGCGATGCGCTTAATGAGCATGACGAGGTAAGCCATATGGCGCCTCTGCTCATAAGCGCGCGCCAGCGCACATGCACGCAAGCTGTAGGCCGACCATGGTAGCAATTTTTTAAGCCCTTACAAAAAGTCTTGCCACACCACCGCATGCGCTGGGTCAGGCGAGACCTAAAAATGTGCACCTTGTCAGAGAGGGGAAAAAACAGTACACAATGCATTTTAACGTCTACAACTGGAAAACCGATTTTACCATCGAAGAATTGTGATCTGAAAAAGCCAGCAAAGAATCAATCTTTACTCCTAGGTTTTCAACCACAATTAGAGGAGTAATGGGCCTTTCCAAAACCTCTGCAAATTGCAGACTGAAAGGTTACACTGAGGGTGAATTCTTTACAACGTGAATCTGGTTATCCAATAAAATGTCCTTATCATTGACCAATTAGACTCTAAGCGCAACTATGCATATAGATAATAAATAGACCGAAACATGCAACCAAGCATCATGACTGCCCTTTCTTAATCTGTATGAAAACTAAACGAAGACTGAAGTTTCTAAAATCAATCATATTCCATTGCCAGTAAGACATTACAGATATGCTTTCCTCTATCTTCTACAGATGAATATGATGATTAATGAAGCAAAAGCAACACATTCACAGACAATTCACTTTCTGAATAATAGCACTTATTTCTATACCTTTCACTATAGTCACTCACGTGTCCAATACTTAACCTAATGTTTTCAAACCGGTTTCCTATTTGCTAAAAGCGTACTTTTCATGTGATCTAAACCAAAATAATTATGCTATATTAATAAAACACATAATGAGTAACACAGCATCTAGGACTTCAAGTGAGGTTTCCAAAAATCTCAGTCTTCACACTTGCCGTTAACTTTGTGACTAGATCTACTGGATGCTGTTACTGGACTACAACATTTAATTATTCCATGTCCACAAGATGTAAAACTATTTGAAAAGGCAATTTGGAGACAAATTTTCTCCACGTTGCATGTAAAAGCTGTTCCGCCCTGCCCAATTACTTTTCCCTGGCCTGCCCATCTTTTTCCTGAAGTGAACTTGACAAATCTTCGACTCTGCTGGAAGCACTCTATGTTTTTCACTGTGCTGGAAGTAGGTTAACTAAATGCACTCTAAACCGGAGGGTGGCTACTGTCCTCTTATCCAAGGCTATGGGAAGACTGCTGGTGGTGGCACGAGCGGCTTGCGGGACGATGAACATGTGGTGGAGATCAAGAAGATTGATATAATGAATAAAAAGATAATGAAGAGATGCGGGCATTTAACCTGATATTGAAATTCGGGATCATGAATTGGTGGGATCTGGATCTTTAAGATAATTGGTGTATAAACCTTTGAAAAAGCAACTTATGCTCTTAAAAGTGCTATATAGAGTATTTTTATAACCGGCTTGTTTTAGAAAGATTAATATGATGGTGGAACTAAAAGGTAACTTTTGCAGATTTTGGAGGGCTATTCCTAATTCATTAGCTCATGGGGAAAATTGGTAAAGCCCGGAAGACACAGCAGTTCACTTTAAGCCACGAAATACATCTTGGCTGTACAACATCAAAGAAACCAATTATTTAAAGGGGCTATTGGAATTGATTGGCTACACTACATCAATAACATTTGAAGAAGCAACACTGAATTTTGGAATTAATGTTACACATGTAAATATACGAACATGCAAAATGAATAACTAATGAAATGAATATTGTATTGTTATTCAAAAAATAAATGTAATAGTTCTTTAATTCAAAAAGTGTTAATATGTTTTTCTTTTTCGGACTCTCCAATAATTTGTACCATTTATTGTTACAGTGGTTTACGGAAACTGGGTGGCAGCAGAATTCTAGTTCAGGTTTTACCTTGTAGGGAGACTGTCTACAGGCTCTTCCTGTTAAGGGTCAAGCAAGTCCACCATCACACCGTCCCAGCACATCTAAAACTTATTGAGACTTTGGCGTGCAAAGGAAACCATGGAATCATTTGGAACCTCAGCCCAAGACTACTTAATGAGCTGTAATGACAAAGTAAAAGACCTGTTATGTGTTCTATATATGCCAAATAACAACAACAACACCTGGCATCACTAGCCTACATTATGTGTGGGTAGTTTTACTATTTCATTATAATGGAGTGACTTGTGATGTCCTTTTAACCCATGTACATAGTGGCACAATGTAGTGGTTTTCAGTGATGTCCACAGTGGACAAAAAAGCATGCACTTCCATGTGCTCAGGACCCCCTTACAAAACCAGTTTTAGCTATTGGGTGGGTAAGAGGTTTATATACACTTCCCTTTGTTTAGCCAAGGTTTCACCTACCTCAGTAAAACTCTCCAAACGCCCACGTCCCTTCCTGTATTGCTGGCATTCAACTAGCTAAAGTGGGTTTATCTTTCGATGTAAAGGCAAATCTTCATTGGCACTCTGTCCACTGCTTACAGGCACAGAAAGCAAAATCTGCACCACCCCACTTTTTGATGTATACCTATTCATGGTCATGTTGTCCATAAGGATCTGAACTGCCTGACCATATACAGATTGAAGTAGCACCTTCAATCTACAGAGATAAAGAGCCTTCGAATCTCAGTGGCGTGTGGATGACCCATCAGGCACAGATAAGGTGTTTGTCATGATTGTGGCAAATGCCAGATGAAAACAGAAGAGCTTCCTGCAAGTCAGATTGTCAAGCACCACTGCAGGCTTTGAGCCACATCAAAGGAAATTTTAATTCTACTGAAAACAGACCTCACTCAAGAGCACAATGCGACCTCACTTACAGAACAAACACAATACAAGAGCACAAGAGTCATAGCAGTTACAAATTTGTCAGAGTAAAAAGATGAATCACTCCCCCAAACATCAGTATCATAATCTGAATGTCCGTAACTTGATGAGCGGGACCATTGACACCATTGCGCTCAACACCACCCTGCATGAGATAGAGGTGGGACTAGATGATTAACAAGGATTTGCAATGCAATAGGTCTCACATTTGCGAAACTTTCAGCTACTAGCATTGTAAATGACAAAGCTTGTATCTATGAGTTGATTTTTAAAAACAGATAAAAAGGCATTATCATTTACAATGCCAATAGTTTAAAAATTCGCAAATGCGAGACCTAGTGCATTGTAAATGCTTGTTTTTAGCATGCCCGGGCCGATTTTTAATCCCAAACTTCACAATGACGGAAGATTACTCTAGGACAGCAGTCTTCAATCTGTGGGGCGCGTCCCCCAGGGGGGCCCTGGAGTCCTGGGAAGGGGGACGTGCATTTCCAGGCCTAACTTCTGCTTGGAATGCAAAATGTGCTTTTCTTTTTGGGCAAAGGCCAGGACCCTTCTTTCCGATCGTTAACCTGCTTTAGCTGAATTTAATTGACTCATGTGCTGTAAAAGGAAGAGGCCTGGTGAAACAACCCTTCAAGTAAGTGTTCATGCCAGGGTGCCTGCTTGCCTAAATGACATGCAAATGTGCGCTAGGAGTTAATCTGCAAATGTAAAGAGTGCTTGGGAGTGGTTCTGGCTTTAATAGCTAGAATCACTCCAAGCATTGAAATGGCAAAGACGTGTTTTTTGTTTTTTTGCATGGTGGTGCAAAGAGGTAACAACTGGGCTGCGAAGTGCATGCTTTTAACCATATCTGCATTTACACAGTGCTTAGTACCCCTGGGGATGTGTTGAAGGGACAAGTATGCAAAAAAAAAAAATAAAACATTACTTATGGTTTTATATTACTCAAATCTACATTTTGGAGGCTTCATTATATTTTTTAACTGTTTGCAGTTTGTAGCAGTCTATATTATAATGGGTGTAATGCAACTATAAAATAACGACTTACACATGCACTGTGCTTTCTGTCACATGCTGTGACCTCATAGCACTAAAAATATACAAGTCACTATTCTCCACTGCCCCAGCCAAATTTAATTCTGTGTCCATCTGGTTACACACAGACCTCTGCAGTGCATTAAATAATAGAGGTTTTAAAATGTAGTACAGTGCTTTTCCCATTGAGTAAATTTATTTTCCATTTAAACTACCCATTTTTTTATATGTAGCTAACTTATGGTGAAAGACCTAAAAAAACTAACAAAATATTTTGGGATTTATGAGAGGCTTGTGCTTTTTTTCAAGCTTTGGCGGCACTAGCGTCTCAATCATATCTATGATACAACGCAAAGTCAAACCTGCATGGCCTCATAGATATGGAGTAAGACAAAGCAGCACAAGTCGCTGTGTGCCTTACTCTATGTCAAGTAGGTGTTCCATAGTCATTGCAGTGGGTGTTCTCACAGAGCACCCATGGATTTTGACACTGCCCCAGATTTATAAAACCATGTATATGTAGGACAGCGCCAAAACCTTACGCCTCCCCACAGCAGGCGTAACGATTTCTCCTGGTTTTTCCTCTTTCTATGTGTGTTCCTCTTTCTATGTGTGCTGCATTCTGCAGAATACATGGAAAGATGAAAACCCCTCTCAGGATTTTTTTTTGCAGGAAGGTACCCCTTCCTGCACAAAAAGAATCCTGCCTATGTTGGCTTTAGGCAGCAATTTGTGCACCAATGCAGGAGGAAAGGACAGGGATGCACCATATTTCATAAATAAGGTGCATTTTTGCCCTTTCACATTGGTGTAGGGCAGAGCAGCAACAAGACTTGCAGCGCTGCCCTACGCCAATGCCTCATAAATAAGGCTCTTTGTTTTAGCCATGCCTTTGACCACGCCCCCAAGCTCTCTTACTGACCTTTGATTTGCTAAACACAGTTTAATTTATTTCCCCGAAAATGATTTGCTGTGGGAATTGGGGGCGTTTATGGTTGTCGATAGTTGGCAATGATGAGGAGGACCAAGTTCTAGACATTTTTGTCGACTTTACAGACTAGCGAAGCCTCTATACATGTGATTTATAGCAAAAGAAATTATACAGCGTCATTCAAGATAGGAAGGGGTTTAGATATATAATTCCCGTAATTGGTGCTGAATTATGGGCTATCCCTCTAATATGGGTTGCGAACCATAGTTGTTGGAAAAATTGTTCTTTCGCAGCCCCATAAGAAATTTGGGTAACAAGGATTCTTTTTGTGTTGTATAAAAATACGTGTGACGATTTATGCATGTTGAATTCCTATGTGTATATACTTTTTGTACTTTCTGTATTATTCTAGTCAAGGTGTAATATAAATATAGAGACAAACATCTGGACCACGTACCGGTGTGTATTTGCTCAATAAGATAAATTGTTTGAGGATATTACTTTCCGTTTGAGGGATTAACTCAAGTTTCCTTCAAATATTAAAATTATTTGTTGATCGATTACGCCGCACTAATTTTTGTTTTTGCTGTTTATACTGCCCAGGTGCGAGTGGAGTATTAGGGCAACCCCCCTTTATGTAAACGGTAAATTACGTATAGCCATCTCCTTTCAGCAAGTGCCACATAACTGAGCTATAATGAAAACAAATAATTTCAAGTTAACAGATCTGGGAAACACAAACATATTTGTGGGCTAGACAGGGGGAGGGTGGGAAAAAAAGTGTTATGGATTTCGGTGATGTGAGATATATATCTCTGAAAATTAGTTGCCATATATATGGTCAAAATAGGATATCCATTACTTACCTTTTAGGCAATCAATCTCAGATTGTACACCTCTCACTTTTGCTCGTAAAAGTATTCATTCCATTTTCGTACACGTAGAGATGGAATCAGAATAGGTGTTCTCTCCATTAATGATTGACAAGTCATACAGAATTTCATTAGGAAGCAAGTGTCTTTATCCCAGTGTGAAATTATGCACTTTCTTAAGTTATCAAACGATCATAGGCTTCCCTGCCCTGAAAAAACAAGAGAAACCAGTGAACATAAAACCACTTTTAAGCAACTGTTTATAATATACATTTATTCATTTACTCATTCATATTTTTAAATGTAATGTTGAAAGTGCCTTGCACTCGAGACAATTAATGAACTACATTTACTGTGTATTACAACAAAGGAGTAAGCCCTAAAAAAAAATAAAAAATGCCGTGGTCACCATGCAAAGTAAAGTAGGTTTGCAGGCTCATTCTATACAATTCCGTATAATTAGTGCACTTCTAAATCTCAGCTTATGTGAAGGCTGCCACTCTCACTGCTTGTGAACTGGTCTTGAAGGCGAGTAGGATGGTGCACAGTGATCACAGTAGCAGCATAAGCGTCACTGTAGGGCAGGTCATTTGATGTTGAACGTAGCCATATCTGGGCGTCAAAACACTGACGGGCATAGCCACAAACTGCATTTTTTAATATTATTTTGACGTACTACAAAATGCTATTCACAAACCTATGTGCAGTGTTAACATATCTCCTATCTTTTTCTGTGCAGAGATCTCATCCCCACCCCCCCCTCCAAAAACCCTCCTCTGACTGCAGACTCTCCGCGTGAATAAGTATAGATATTAGAAGTAAATGTGTGAGGGACAGAGCGGAGTGGTTGGAAAATGGGAAATACTACTAGGGGTGGGGGATACGGAGGGGCTGAGGAAGGGGTTTAGGCAGGGACGTGTAACCACCAGTTTGGCCCTGTAAGCACCCTCCTAGATGTGAACAAAGGCCAGGGGCACTGAGACACAAGGTGTCTTGTAGCTGTACTTGCTCCTCTTCCCATCGTCGGTGATGGAGGTATAGGCAAGTCCTGGCACTTCTGACTTATCAAAATGCCTACTCCTGGGGAGAAAGATGAAAGATGGCCTGTCTCCTCAAATACAGCATTGTAGAGTGGTCTAATTAGGATTGCTACTGGAAAAGTGTTTTACTGGCACCACCGGTAATTTTAGCTTTGAGTGCAATGCCAATAATGATTTAAGTATTTTCAAGTCATTGACTTGTATTTCTGATCACCTGTCTGAGCAGCACTTTCTGCATGCAGCTTTGTAAAACTGATGACACTTTGAGTCCTCTGCGCTCGATTGAAGAACTTGTCATACCCTTGAAGATTAAAAATATATATATATATATATATTATATATTTGCATATTAAGTTTATACTAAATAAATATTAGAAATTGTCATTACTGAAATTGCAACTGGACAGCAGGGTGGCCACTGTACACTGAATCTATCACCCTCTTACAGAAAACAACAAAGCAGCAAGTGAACAAAAGTGAGTGGCTCATAACTAGAAAACAACAAGCATTGGCAAAACCAGCAGGTCTTGCCTATGCAAGAGCTATTGACTTTGGCAATGTGTTTATCCATGTTGTACACCAGTGTGGCTCCTGCTCAGCATGGTTAAAAGTTATTGGCGTGGAGTAGGGTAGAGATGGATAGATTGGAATGGAGTTGAGATTGTTTGGGGAAGAGTGGCGTGGAGTAGATTAGGGTTGACTGAGGTAGATTAGAATAGGGTATATTGGAATGAGTGGGGTAGAATTGGGTGAAGTGGGGTGGAATAAGGTGAAGTGGGGTAAACTACAGTGCTGGAGATTGGAGTGGGGTAGCATGGGGAGGCGCAAATCGGGATAGAGTTGGGTGGATTGGATTAGATTTGGGTAAAGTGGAGTGGTAGAGTGCAGTTGGGTAGAATGATGGAGTGGGGTAGATTGGAGATGAGGGGGTAGACTGGAGTAGATTGGGATGGGGTAAATTGGGATGGAGTGGAGTAGACTGGGGTAGATCAGGTAGAGTGGGATACATTGGGGTAGACTAAAGTGGGGTAGATTGGGTAAGAGTGGAGTGCATTGGATTGGGGTAGAGTAGATTGAGTGGGGGAGTGGAGTAGGATAGATTTGAGTGGAATAGAGATTGGAGTGGAGTGAGGTAGAGTGGGATAGATAGGAGTGTAGTGGAATAGATTAGGGTAGAGTGGGGTATAGTAGATAGAGGTGGGATGAAGTGGGGTAGACTAGATTGGAGTATGGGGGAGTGGATTGGGGCAGATTTGAGTGGAGTGTGGTAGATTGCAATGGAGTTGGGTAGAGTGTGGTAGATTGGAGTGGGGTCAATTGGAGTGAGGTCGATTGTGGTGGAGTGGAGTAGAGTAGATTGGTATGGAGAGGGCTAGATTACAGTAGAGAGGAGTTGGATAGATTGCAGTGGAGTGTGGAAAATTGGATTGGAGTAGAGTGGGGTAGATTGGAGATGGTTGTATTGAAGTAGACTCGAGCAGAGTGGGGTAGATTTCAGTGAAGTCGATTGGGTTAGATGGAGTGAAGTGGGGTAGAGTGGAGTAGACTGGAGTGAGGTAGACTGTAGTGGAGTTGGTTAGACTAGAGTGGTGTGCGGTAGATTGGAGCGGGGTATACTGTTGCAAACCAGGTGGTGTGTGTCACAATTCACTCCCTGTGCTCTCGTTCCCACCAAC
The DNA here is from genome assembly GCF_964204655.1 of Triturus cristatus. Taxonomy (NCBI): domain Eukaryota; kingdom Metazoa; phylum Chordata; class Amphibia; order Caudata; family Salamandridae; genus Triturus; species Triturus cristatus. Next base: position 577,420,716 of record NC_140594.1, read on the forward strand.
AGGGGGGCGAATTGTGGGGCTTTCCAGTATTCTAATATGCTTCCAGACACTCCCCTGTATGCATATCCTGACTTCCAGGCATTTGGGCATCATTTAGGAATTGACATCCATTCCCAATCCATGCCGGGTTTTGTGGAAGCCAGTCTGCTCATGCTGGAAACTCCTTTACCTATAATCCCCTGCTCACTGCTTTGTGTCCACCCCTACAGGCCAAAGATGGGTGGAGGAATTCAGCTCACCTGTGGCTGCCTGCTGCTAGCCTTCTCACACCTGATGCGCATTAATACTGTTAGCTCTTTTAAGCCCCAGCTCCCTTCATGCCAGTGTTGGTCATTGTAGCTGTTTTCCGGCGAGACCAATCCTTGTTTCCTGAGCTTTTGATATTCCTGAGCTATAGTTAATCCTTGTTCCTGAGCTATAGCTATTCCTTGTACCTGAATTAGCACAGCCTGCAGTGCCACCTTGTTTCCCCGAGTTCCTGAGATATAGTTATTCTTTGTTCCTGTTCCTTGGCTTCAGCTATTTCTTGTTCCTGATTTGCACTGCTTGCAGTGCTCTCTTGACTCCTTGTTTCCTGAGCTGTAGCCATTTCCTGTTTCCCTGAACCAGCACTGCCTGCAGTGCTCCCTTGACTCCTGAAGCTTTAGTAATTTCCCTGTTCCTGAACTAGCACTGCCTGCAGTGCTACCTTGATTCCTGAGCCTTAACTCCATTCTTGTTCCTGCCCCAGCACTGCCTTCAAAGCTACTTTGTTTTCTTGATTCCTGATCCTGCACTATTCCAATATACCCTTGTAGCCTCCCCTTATGTGTATCCTTTTCCAGTCCCTGCCTTTCTTCTCATTTCCTTGGTTCCAGTTCCTAGTTTGCGGTCTTTCTATTCTGCTGTCTTGCTTCTATTACCTTGTATGTTTGTTAACTGCTTTCTGCCAAGTGTGCCCTGTGATTCCCTTCCTTTCCTGTTAAGCACTCCTCCTTGCTAGCTCCTTGTCTATTGTGCTCATGTTTAGTTCTACCCCTTTGCTGTTACTGCCTTACGTGTTCCTGTTTGATTGTCAGGATCCTTGGGCACAGCTGACTACCCAAGTGGTGTTTCTTGTTCACTGTGAGTATTGTCTTTGAGTTAGTTATAACATCACCAAAGGTAGAAGCTCCACAGACCCTGCCTTTGCATACATATCCTATATGTGGGTATTTTCAGTCAGTATCTGTAACAGCAATTGTGGGTGAGGAACTTACTGAGCTTCAATCTTACCGGGTGGAGCTCATGAGTGCTTTACCCCACATTCCCTTTATTGTTAATGTTGTATTATATATATGTCTTGCACGTCCGTCCTGGGTGTAGTTAGTCTGAATGCTAAATTGCCTTGTGCGTGCCCTTCCTTTCTGAGTCTTAGCCATCTTGTACAGGCTTCCACTTTGGATCCCTTTTTCTCCTCGACTCCTTGTGTGATCCTGGGCAGAGCTGTACTACTCTTTCTGTGCACGGTACGTTTTCTACCCAGTCCCCAGTCCTCGCTCAAGTCCCTGACTGTGTTCCCGACATAGTCCGGGACAGTCCCCGACAGTGTGGGGTAGATTGGGTTACATTGGTGTTCAGTGGAGTGGGGTATAGTGCAGTGGGGCAAGTCGATAGGTGTTGCTGAGTGTCTTAGAGTGGAAGTGCATAGAGTGGAGTGGCACGTCAGAGTGGTGTGGTGTGGGTTATGCAAAGTGTGGTAGCCCACTGCCTTTAAAGACAACACACTTTCAATTGTTGACCATTACATTTGCACCGGAATATGGTTTTACTGCATACAACTGATAATGTGTGCAAATGTTATCAACTGCTGTCGGTGTGTTTTGATCGCATTCAAATATTTGTTTCTACCACACTTCAGAATTACAAAAAAAAAGCTGCATTTGTAATAATTGATATATTCTGAAACATATTTTGTCATTTTACAAAAAAAAATCCACCACGCACTCCTCTTACATGGGTACTCCGCAGGACTCACAAATTCTCTCACTTTGAAGTCAGAAAATGAAAAATAAACCCCAAGCTCCTTGGAAGAGAAACCCTTACATTTGACCTGTCTTTGAGTGCACAGTAAGTGTGGCAAGATGAGAACAAGATGTTAAGGCCTGTTTACAGAAAGCAAATCTGTGAAAGAATACAGTAAACAAGTGTTGGGCAACAGAAGGGGTGAACTCAAGCTGGACAGCCCAAAGCAAATAAAGCTAGCAATAGAAATCCAGAAAATGTGAGTTAAAAAGCACATGGTAAGCAATAGAAAATGTCTTTAGTAAACCAGACAGCTGTGCTGTCTGGTAGGCTTTGAACTCAAAGGGAGCTTCATTAAGTAGATTAAATAAAAAATAGAAAGGAAGACTGAAACATGGTAGGAAAAACAAAACGGCGGTGAAAAGATGGTGAAACAATAGAAATTGAGAGGGAAGACTGGCAAAAAGTATAAGATGAGAAGAGAGAATAAAGATTCAAGAGAGGGAAAAAAGGTGATAGAATGAGTTTCAAGCATCATTTCTTATATAGGTCATCCAACCCAGGTGTTTTTGTGTCTGGTGATTTCACTAAAATTATATATCCAATATATTTAAATTGCAAGGACGTTCAGCCAGTCCTCTTCTTCCACTGGCCTGTTGTGTCATTTACATTTGTCCCACACACTGCAGCATACAGTGACCAAAGGGTCAGCTCACTCAAGCCAATTACTAACTTCACTGTAACATCATTCTTCCTTTCATGAGAAACACATTGTGGGATAACGTAGTTCCTTCAGTGTCATCAACTGTTCTAGCAAGCGTGCCATCTGAGAACAAAACATTTTTTTGCTTTTAGCTATTTTTTTTTTATACTGACAAGAACCCTGCAGCTTCTGCTGACAGCGTTTTGCAAAAGACATGATGATGCAAAACTAGCACTGACAAAGCCAGAAGGCTGACTGCCAACTATTTGCTTTGCCAGTTACGGTTTCCCACAGTTTCTGGACCTACAGTCCCAGGTTTAATAATCTGATAAACATGACTTCAAAGCAGAATGCAAAAATAACACCTGCGCTACTCACACATGGTTTTTAGTTTTTTTAAATAATTATTTTATTTATTGAAATTTAGCGATACAGCAGGACATGTCAAATAGTAGGCTAAGAACAGATGTATTCTGCATCAGTACACCCCAACAGGGGAAACAGAACCCTCCCCTCCCCGCTTCACATATTAGATCCGAAAAAACATATTCATGTTAGCATAAGACGTAGTAACAATCTGAATCATATAATGACGACCATTTGACACTTATCCGGGGTACATAAGGACCAATCCTGGACATCTGTGAAGTTATAGCCAGGAAGGACCCTACTCGCTCCCACACACGACACCCTCCCCCGACCTCTTTCTCCCATTTTACATACAGAAGGGACGTGTGTATAGTTTACCGCAAGCATCTCGGGGGGAAGGGGGGGGGGGGGGACACAGCATGATCAGCTCCATCAACCGGTGCACCTGTGTCAACAGGAGAGCTCGCTGCTGTAGCCAGTAAGTATATGGTTAAAGGGCTCCAAACATCCCTGGGCCTGGAAGTAGGCAGGAGGAGTTCAGCATAACTGGGCGATTGCCCCTGCCATGTAGTGAGGTTATGTATGCAATCTTTGAACTTGGGGGGCTCGGCCCCTACCCCAGCGGCACGCCACCCTACGCTTCGCTATTAGGAAGCCCAGGGCAACGAACTTTCTATGTGCAGGGTCAAAATCATATGGGCAGCCTAGCTGGGCTACCTCTGGTGATGCCTGAAGCGGCATATGGATCATGGTAGACATTCCTGTAAAAACCTGTTGCCAATATTGTTGAATGGACAGGTACAGCCAGGCAAGGTGAAGGAAGTCCACACTCTCACACTTACATCTGGTGCATCTATCATCGTCTCAGAGTTCGAATTTATGTAGCTTGGCCGGCGTGTAATATAACCTGTGTAGGAACTTATAGTGTATAAGCCTCAAGCGGCTACTGGCTGTTATACCTTGTGTTTTTTTGCAACTGAATTCCCACTGGTCATCCGTTAATTGTCGTCCCAGATCCAAACCCACTCTAGTCGGGCTCTCAGGCTGCGTGAGAGCGGCGTGAGCTGTGCATGGAGATAAAGAAGGGAAGTGACATGTCCAGGGGGCTCGGCCTGTAGGCGCGCGGGGAGGGGTGGTAACGTGGGTGGTTCTGCGGGGAAGGCCGGGGTAGCTGATTTCACACTTTGCCTGAGTCGGATATACATAAAGAGCTCCATGGTGGAGGGTGTATGCGCCCCAAAGAACTGCTCCCTGGTGCCGAAGGTACCTCCCAGGTATAAGTCGCCCCAGGTGGTGAATTGTAAATTATCTAACATTGACTTGCATTGTCGCTCGTTTGTTACTTGGAGAGCCTGATGGTGCAGCAGAGGTACCCTGGGGGAGCACAGCATTGTCACACCCAATCTGTTGGCTATCTTTCTCCAGGACATGATGGTGTTTGCTACCGTGGTTTGGTCCCGTTCCCTTTCCCAAGCCATAGAAAACAAGAAACCAGAAAGAGGGATGGGGGCCCATGTACCCCTCCTCTACCGCCAGGTGAGGCATAAAGGGGGGTGGATGCATCCAATATATGGCGAAGTGAGCCTGAGCACTGTGATAGTATAATTCAAAGTCAGGTAGCTCGAACCCGCCTTGTGAGAAGGAAGAGTCAAAGTGCCCAGACATAACCACGCTTGTTTGCCTCCCCATACCAGGCAAATTATTTGCGTCTTAAGTGCGGTGAAGAAATGTTTGCCGGGATTATATGGTATATTGGTAAACAAGTAGAGAAACTTAGGTAATAGACAGCCAGCCTCAAATCGTGGTAGATAGATGTGCCCTAGAAAAAGCCACACAACTGTCTCCATTGTAAAAACCATAGACCGGGATCGCCAAAAATGCAGGCTATACCTAATAAATTGGAAGCTCAGATGAGTATGCGTCAGCGTCATACCTGCAGGTACTACCAGCTAGTACCTCGAAAAGATCTGGCGGTATGGCCAGAGGTACTTACGTCTTTGGAACCGAGGAGCTCGGCGTCCACTCAACATCCTATGATCTGCAAATCATGTAAGCTTCCCGTGCCTAAAGGGAAAACAAATGTGACCCTGTGTAATATAATGAACGCCCTTGTACAAGCGCTCCATTCCTTCGGGTTAAGTTATGCTCCATAAAACTGAAAAAACAAACCCTCGTCCTATTAGAGACTAAACAAAACATACCCTCTTGCTATCAGAGGCGAGTAGTCTCAGATAGGACGATGGCATGTTTGTTTTCAGTTTTATGGAGCAGTACTTGACACGAAGGGATCGGATGTCAATGAACATACAAACCAGAAAAAAAAAATACAAACAAGAAAGGCCAAAACAAGCGGCATTATTAACCATCAGGAAAAAAGATAAACTTCAAGTCAGCTGTTCTTGATGAACATTAGGAGCACGGAAATGGAATGCATACATTTCGAAGTACGATCCGATCCCCCTGTTTAGCTGACCACGCTTTTACCTCGAAGCAATTCCGAAACATGGGCTGAATGCGAGATCTTCAAGTTCTTAGTTGCATTTGAAAAGGGGAAAGAAATGCAATCATTCTCCTATTACTTAGATCCTCGCCTGTTCCTGAAAATAACAGCACAGGCAGTGACGTTGCTTCCTGGGTGACGTCCCTTCCGGTGCCACCGGATGTACGCGTCAAAGTGCTTTAGAAACGGGCTATACGCATGCGTCCTTTAAGCCACTTACACATTGGTGGTCCAGCTGTTGCGTAAACGTACACAATGCAGCTGCATAAAATCGGGAGGTTTTTTTAGTAAGGTTTAAAGCCTGCGCTCCGATTTAGTTTGTAGAATTCAAATTTTTTCAGCAAAGTAATCTTATGTTTTTTCTTCCACTTAAAAATGCCCGTAATGCAAGTTTAATTGAAGAATGTATTTTCTCGGTGTTTTAGATCTCTGCAGGCGTTTACTTGTTGTAATGTATAGACTGGAATGTGCAAGAACGAGGGAATGGGTGCAAAACAGGAAATGTAAAAAAAAAATGTAAGAGCAAATGCCACGATACATTATTATACGTGCGCCCAATTGGGTGATTTATGCATAACATTTTAGAAACAAGCATTTGCAATGCAATAGGTCTCGCATTTACGTAAGTTTGAGCTATTGGCACTGTAAATGACAATGCCTTTTTTTATGATTTGCTTTTAAAAACATAAATAAAAGGCATTGCCATTTCCGATGCCAATAGCTTAAACTTGCATAAATGCAACACCTATTGCATTGCAAAGGCTTGTTTGCTAAGCTGCTGGAATTTCCTTCTTCTCCTTCCCTATCAACGCCCCCTTACGCCCTCGTGAAGCAGGCGCCTCTGGGAAACACTACCTCAGGGATCGCACCGGCATTTTCCTTTTCCAAAGTTACAAACGACGAACATGCAGAGTTGGACATTTTTGCATTTAGGTCACCTACAATTATTACCTTAGGGGAATCCTCCGAATTACTAATGTCACGGATAAACATGAAGATTGAGCTTACTAGATAATCATACATTTTGCCCGGTGGGATATAGATTGTTGTACACACAAGCACGGCATGCTGTTGTCGTGCTCGTGTTTGATGTAGTCTTGAGCGTAAACCTTGCTTCAGGCTCGTGTCCATTTTCATAGAATGTCGTCATCCGCCACATAATTCATTGGAGGTTGGTGTTAACGGTGCGGCACGTGGAGCTTCATTTGTATTGGGGGGTAAGATATATATATATGGTGGTAATGACAGCTGTTGTTATTACTGTCTTGGACTTACCGCTGTCAACACGTCGCGCTGGAAATAAACGTTTGAATGTTTACAATTAACCGACTCTTCCTTATTAGTGACAACCTAGATCCTACATAGAGGTTATCTATCAGAAAACAAGTATTAACATTTTCCACAAGGGAGCAGCAGTCTCTAGTCATTAAATCAGTGTCCGTTCTGTTGGAAACCTCTGTACTATTTGGAAAGATGTTCCCGCACTACTGAATACGCTAAAATGCCAAAGGACATGAGATTGTCATTTTATATAAACCACAAATAATAAATCAAGCAGTGCAATTTGACAATGCACTACGTTAATGCATGAATTAAAGACTTAATATAAAAATAAAAAACAAATACAGTATAATGTGTTCTCAGAGTGTGTAATATATTTAGGAGTCCATAGTTGTGTGTTCGTTTTGTACTTCAAACATTATTAAATCAAATTATAAAGGGTTTTTGTTTAGCTTCACATCCAACCACTTTGTGGCGATATGGTGCTGTGAATTCCAAGTGTGAACCAAAATTAAAGCGTGTGAGAGACAGCAAGAGAAGGAAAAATATAGGAAAACACAAAGTCAAAGAGGGACATGGAGCGATGGTGAGAGACAGCGAGTGAGATAGACAGCAAGAGAAGGAAAAATACAGGAAGAGATAGACAAAGTCAGAACAAGAACAAGCGGCGCGAAACTGAAAGTGATCGCAATCGCGATAAAACATCAAAGCGGCCGAGCGGCCGCGAAAGTGAAAGACTACGAGTGCTTTCAGGCTGCCAAATGGTGCGCGCGCCCGGCACACATGCACAGTAGTTGGCGGCCTGAAAGCACTCGTTTGCACTTCCAAAAGTGCTTACTATAAGTCTCGCCAGAGCAGCGCTAAAGTGCTGTCTCAGGCGAGACCTAAAAAGAAAGTGAGAGATTTTTGAAAAAAAATGGGGGAATGTATTTTCCCCATTGACTTCTATTTATTGTCAATGTAAGTTTAAAATCGGGTGCAAACATTGTTTGACATAATATGAAATAGGGTTTCGTGAAAATGCAGATTTTCCACAGTTTTAATGTTAAGAAAATCATGATTTTATTAAAGGCACGGAGGCTAATATTATGCATACTTCCTTTATTTCTACTCAAACAGCAGCAACATCACAATGAATTAGAATACAAATAAACACTCTAGAATCCTGAACATGCATATAACCCCCGAGCAGGCAGCCATCTTCCTCTTTGTAGCTGCGAAGAACCAAATCCCCAAAAGCAAACTCCTTCATTCTCCAAATTCTTCCGACTTAACGTCAAATCTCTTCTTCTTTGTTAACCTACAAAACAAACAAACTTATTAACAATCAAGGTGGGCACAGTGGAGGGATAATATTAGCCTCCGTGCCTTTAATAAAATCATGATTTTCTTTACATTAAAACTGTGGAAAATCTGCATTTTATAGCAAGGCCCGGAGGCCAATATTATGCATGTTCAAAGTTATTCTAAAACCGATCCCAACACATTTTCCACAGGCTTAAAGTAAAACTTCCTGAAAGTATCATCATTAGACCAATCTGCTGACCTCATGATATCATTTAAGCTAAATCCTCTCATGAAAGCCTTACTAGCCATAGCTCCCCACACTGAATGCGCTCCAAAAACACTAATATCCACACCAGCCATAATCATCACTCCCCTAATCCACCTTGCTAAAGTTGGCGTTGATACTGCCCTAAACGGTCTAACATATGAAATCAGTAATTGTGAACAATTTATCCATCTCAAACCCAAAGTTCTTTTCTCATATTCCTTCAAACAATTCACCACACATAAAATCCTATTCCCCTCATAAAGAGGATAAAAAATCGTTTTAGACATAGTCTTTGTTCTTTTCTTTGTCTCAAAACAAACCCCTTCTGGCTGATAAAACCTAGAATTTACCTCCAAAGCTCTTACATCAGAAACCCTTCTAAAGGAAACCAGACACAAAACCATAACCAACTTCCATGACAAGAGTTTCAAATCCAAACTAGAATTTGCACCCCAACTCTCCAGCTCCCTTAAAACTACTGAAACATCCCAAAGTGAAGAATACTTCGCCCTTGGAGGATGCATAATACGCACACTTTTAACAACTCTTTTAATCAAAGCATGCTGACCAACCGGAATTCCATCTACCAATGCATGACCAGCTGAAATCGCCGACCTGCATGAATTCACTGTACTGTACGCCAAACCCTCTTCAAAACGTTCTGACAAATAATCCGCAACCTCTACCACAGGTGCCGATACGGGATCCAAACCCCTCTTAATACACCAATCATTCCATTTTCTCCATGCTGTGCCATATGATCTTGAAGTCCCCCTTGACCAGGATTTAAACACAAGATCCTCCGCTCTCTTTGATAATCCATGCATCTGCTATATTCTCCTGAAATCAACCACGCTATCAACCGTAACTGCCCTGACACCACCATCTCATGAACATTCCCCTGAGTATCCTGTAGTATTTCCCTCATATCTGGCAAGACCACCGGATCCTCCACCAGAAGATCCATTACATCCGGAAACCAAACCTGAGCCCTCCAAAAGGGTGTTATCAATACTATCTCTGCTTGTTCCCTCCTGACCTTGTTCAGAACTCTCTGAATCATTGAAAATGGAGGAAACGCATAACTCCTTCCCCCTTTCCATATCTGCAGAAATGCATCTACCCCTCTCGCCTCCGGATCCGGCCTCCAACTGTAGAATTCCTCCAACTGAGCATTCAACCTGTCTGCAAAAAGATCCACCTTCAACGGACCCCATAACCTCTCCAAACTCAGAAAAACTTCTCTCTTCAGTCTCCAATTGCTCACATCCTTCAGGTATCTTGAACACCAATCCGCTTCTACGTTGTTCAGCCCTGGTATATACTGTGCCTGAACCTTTATCTCCCTTTCCAAGCAGAACTCCCAAAATTCCTTCGCTAGCTCGGCCAACCCCTTTGACCGAGCTCCTCCCATCTTGTTCACATATCGAACCGCTGACAAATTGTCCATTTTCAAAAGTACACAACACCTCACCTGATCCTTTACAAAACTCTTTATCGCAAAAGATCCTGCCAGAAGCTCCAAACAATTTATATGCATCTTTCCTTCTTCCTTCGACCACTGTCCCCCTGTTGCAACCATTCCACATCTCGCACCCCATCCGTGCATGCTCGCATCTGACTCTATCTCTATCTCTGGCATCTCCCCAAATATTGCCCTTCCGTTCCATGCTTCCAAATTCACTATCCACCAATCCAACTCCTCCTGAGTCTCCTGATTCATTCTCACTTTCTGCGAATATCTCGCATCCTTCCTTAAATGGTATGCCTTCAACCTCTGTAGTGCACGATAATGCAGAGGTGCCGGGAAAATTGCCTGAATTGATGATGACAGAAGTCCCAGCAAACCTGCCAATTGTCTCAGAGTTATCCACTCTGCATTCCTGACTCTCCTCACTTCCTTCCTGATTCTCCTCACCTTCTCCATCGGCAACTTCAATACATATTCCAACGTCAGTATCTGAAAACCTAAAAATGTAATTTCCTGTTGAGGTAAGACACAAGATTTCTCCTTGTTCACTACAAAACTCAGATCCTCTATTACCTTCACTGCAAACTCCGTCTGATCCTTCGCCATATCCTTTTCCTCTGCCATAATCAAAATATCGTCTAGATACACAATCAGACGTATTCCCCTTGATCGTAACCAGGCCACCACCGGCCTCATCACCTTGGTAAAGCACCATGGAGCTGACGTTAGTCCGAACGGAAGACTCTTGAATCTCCATCTTCTCCCTTTCCACCTGAATTGCAAAAGGTCTCTTTGCTCCTGACACATTGGAATCTTTAGATAAGCATCCTTTAAATCTAACCTCGTCATCCAATCTCCTTTCCTCAACAAATCCCTCAACATGTGTATACCTTCCATCTTGAAATGATTGTAACCAACCCAATCGTTCAGCTCCCTCAAATTTATTACCGGTCTCATTCCTTTGTCCTTTTTTTCCACCAAAAACAAATTGCTTATGAAACCTCCTTGTTCTTCCCTTGCAGGCTCTATCGCACCTTTCTCTTCCAATGCCAACACCTCTTCTGTCACAAGCAATTCCATCTCTCTTGAAAATCTTAAAATTTTTGGTACTCTCACCTGTACCGGAGTTCTGATAAAATCTATCCTGTACCCAGCAATAGTTTCCAACACCCAAGGATCTTGAGTTATCTCTTCCCAACGTGAAACAAATTGGGCTAGTCTGCCGCCCAACTTTATTCGAGTAACAAAATGGCCTGCTAGAAATCTTGCCTGAATATCCTCTTGGTCTCCTCTCAGCACGCGAGCCTCTTGCTCTTCCCCTTTGTCTTTGCGGAAAGAAACTTCCCTGATCTGTTCTCGAGAACATATATCCTCCTCCATAACTCGCACCATAGGGTCTTGTACCTCTTCCAAAATTGCTTCTGGTGAAGCCCTGCCCTCGGCCGGGAAACCGACCCCGCATTCGCCCAGCCGTTCCAAAAACCTTACGTATGTCCTTCTGAACCTTTTGTAGGCTATTGAATGTGCCAACATATCTGGCCATGTCCTTCACAAAATCATCCCCGAATAATATGCCTTCGCTTTCCTCACCCAACTCCTTGCCAGCCAATTCAGCAAGCTTTGGGTCTATTTTAAATAGTATACTCTTTCTCCTTTCCAAGCATAATGCTGCATTAGCATTGCCAAGTAAACAGATCGCCCTTTGTAACCATTGGCGCATCTCATTTACATCCACACCAGTGTTACTACTATGTGCCTCCTCACACACATCAAAAACTTTCGTCAGCGGGCCCAAGACGTCCAAAAGCCTGTCTTGGCACCCTTTTAAACCCTTGTCGAAACCTCTCCTTGGGTCCCTTCCACCTTTATTTATGAATGCCAGAATTTTCTGATCCAGCTCAGGTGTATATGCCACCTTACTATTTAAACTAGGCCTTGGGCACTCTGAACGCATCCTTGTTCTCACCTCCTTAGGTATCTCCCGCCTAATCCAAAATCTAATATACTTGGCTACGTGTTCAGCCGGAGTCCACTGAGGTGATAATGGATGCTGTATCAGCAGTGGATCAAACATATCCTCCCCTTGAGGATCCAAAAATTCGCCCATGTCCATTTTTATTTCTTTTTCCTCATATTTCCTTTTCTTAACTGGCACCTCCTCAACTTCAGAATCATCCAGGCTAGAACTACATGTCAGTTCCACATCACCTGAAGATGAACTCGAATCACAGGACACCGCACTGTGTTTCCTCTTTTGCGCCTTTTTTGCGCTTACTTTGGCCTTTATAGCCTTTCCCTTTCGAACCTTACGTTCGTCTTCCTTTAATTTCTTACTACTTTCCACATTTTTCCTTTTTTTCTTCCTTTTTCCACTTACACCTGACCTTCCTGCCACAACCTCGACATCCTCAGTCGTCCAATAATTTTCTTCCTCACCACTTTTTTTGTCTACAATCTCTTTTCCTTAAACCTTTCTCTAATGTATCTTCTATTTTTTTTATCAATTGATGCTGACAACCCATCAAACATCTTCTCCATATAGGTCTTCATTTTCTCCTCCATATTTCCTTCTGCTCCTTCCATCTTTTATTAATTATATAAATTTTCTCCAACTTAAAATAATTAAATATTCTCCTTTCAAATAATTCCACCAACTACAAATCCTCCTTCAAATTCTACCACTCTTAATTAAATTCCAAATTTCCTCCTCACAACTCGCAACCTCTCTCACCTATACTCGACCCTCGTTTGTCAATAAAAAACGATCTCCCTGACAGAAACTGACTGAAACTGACATTACCTCCGATTTCTCTAAATATGGCCGAAACAACTCCATGTACCTGCACTGGTCCTCCCCAAGCTCTTAAAATGGCCGCCGTACGTCACGTTCGTACGGCGGCTTCAATTACTCAGTTCCTTTGACCTTGCACTCGAGCTCTTCACTCCTCACGCGCTGACTCGCGCACAGCCAGGCTCACAATAATTCCTTCCGCGCGCAACCCTCTTCACTCGCGCTCGTAACGGACTCTCCTGATTCCATATACGGTAACCCTTCAAAATCAAGGGCACTTACTTTTTCCGATGCACATAACATCCCCTACATCCTGTTCACAATCAGAACTTCTCCCTCCATGCTTCACAGACGCTTATTTTCTCAGCATCTCTATCCTTTAAAAAACGCTCTTTTTTTTTTTTTTTTTTAAATAACCCTCAAAGGCTCACCCCTTATGATACATCTTAATATAGCATCTCAATTTCTATCAATATTACCAATCAATCCTACATTTCTTACATAATACAGTTCTACACAAATGTACTTATCTGTTGTTCGAGCAGCAACAAAAGAGGAAGATGGCTGCCTGCTCGGGGGTTATATGCATGTTCAGGATTCTAGAGTGTTTATTTGTATTCTAATTCATTGTGATGTTGCTGCTGTTTGAGTAGTAATAAAGGAAGTATGCATAATATTGGCCTCCGGGCCTTGCTATAAAATTGTGTTTTCAACCAGTGTTTTTTCTCATGCACAATTTCTTCCAGGTGGTACCTGGGGGAACTTGTGCTGGCAAAACAGTGAAAGATGGGAATGCCTTTTGATAAAACATGTATGACAATTTCCACAGGGCATTTTTTCCAATTTTCAGTGCAATATTTTGGAATCACACACAAATACACACAGTACAAAAACAGTATTTCCCCAAGCATTTTTTTTATAAGCAAATCTTTATTATTTTTATTGAAAAGGTCAAATACAGAAAACCACACTCCCCCAAATGCTTTTTACACCCAGTTGTAATGAAGTTGCTAATTTGTATGCACAGGATAGGGCACCAGTTCCAATTTAGTAAAGGGCTTTTAGACTCAAATTTTTTTTTCTTGGCATCTGCTCAAAATTATGTGATTCTGGGTAAATCACTAAATGTGCCTTTGCTTATCAACAAAACATAAAAAAAGATGTTGCCGTCGTACTATATAAAACTGCATATGCAAATTGCAACTATTTCACTAAAAATATAGATATTTTCGTTTATTGGTATTTTTGTTTGCTTAAAATAAAATGTACTGCAAAGCAAGTCAAAGGCTAGCACACAAGCATGTGCAAGAGCAGCTATGTGGGAAAAATCAATAGACTTTCAATAACCCAAAGTGAAGGAAGTTTAAGTAAGAAAATGGTAAAATAACAGCATTTTTCTATAAAAGTCAGAAGCATCATACCTAACACTGGAATGCTGACAAATATGAGTACAATTCTGCCTCTTTCCCACAAAGTCTCCTACTATGTACTTTAAAGGCCACTGGAATTATGCAGCAGGGTTGGATCAAATTCTGCTGCAGGGTTGGATCAAATTATGCGGCAGGCTTTAGTAAATTATGCAGCAAAAGAAGGCAAACTATCTAGTGTGAAGCAGCACATTTTGATATAGTATTACCTCATTACTTTGTCAGTTTTACACATGTTAATACTGTCCGGGGAAAGGTTTCAACTCAATACTACTAGTCTGACACCCGAAATACAGCGACAAGCTACACAAAGATTACCAGTCAACCTTTGAGAAGGGCCTTCCACCACGCAGCAACATGTTGTCGCATTTTTAGTAACGTTTGATATGTTTTAACAGAAATAATTTTTCTTGTCAGAATCTGCAGATTATGCAGTAGATGATAGATTATGTGGGAACTGCAGCAAATCCATAATAATGTGAAAAGTACTGCTGCACAAAATCATATAATTGTAGTCGCCATGAGTATAGCATATACTGTCAATACAATAACTTTAAAATATCTTTAAGAATATGGTAGTTGTATCTCTGTATGTCAGGAATACATTATGCATCCAGTTCCCAAAGAAAATATACTATCTCAAACACTGCCTTCGTCTCATCCAGATCTGGATGTCCAACATATACCTGAAGCTCAACTCCATCATGACACAATTCACACCACTATTTGTCAAAAACAACAAGCAACAAGTAGTGCAAACTTGGCACAGTGACATGAACACAGACATATTTGAACCCCATGCCAAGTCATTCGGATTCACTCTAGACCATAGGTACTCACAAATATTTTCCCAGGGGCAACAAAGTTTGGTCTGTGATGTGACGAAAGGCCGCATTGATGCCACCAGGGTGGCAGTTGGGAGTTGAGGGGCACTGGAAACAAGGTGGGTGTAGGGAAAGCAAAGCATGTAGATCTAGTGTCTGAACTGCACAACGTGAAACCAAAAACGTGGGATTAATCCCTGCTGATCCAATTAACTAAATTGTGTGATCCTAGGCAATTGCTTTATTTCATGTTCCCCCTTTTTCATTATCACATATGAGGATCTCGAAATACTTGACTACAGGATGTGTGCTGTACAAAATCTTCTCCTGTATTTGAGTTAATAAACAATAATGTTGTTCATGTATAATATAAACCCAAGCCAAAACTATCACTTTTTTAAAAAGTAATTCTCAATGCACTGATATTATCTGATGTACTAAGGTGAAACGGTTCTGCATGTTAATGATATACACTTTTTGAATTGTGAACAAACTTGATCATATTTTACAATTTTGCTGCAATTTACTTATCCTTAAGAAAACCAAGACGGTTGGGTACCATCTCTCTGTACTGAAGAAAGTGAAACCATTCTTAGGAGAAAATGACTTCAGAACTGCTGTCCCAGTCGTTGCACTCTCACATGCAAATGGTTGTAAATCCCTACTTAATGGCCTTCCAGACTCCACACTGCCCCAACAACGCCCCCCGCCTTTCCAGGCATCCTAAATGCTTCAGCATGCCTCACCTGGGCTTCAGGAAATATGATGACATCACCTCCTTCCCTGACAGAACTCCATTGGTTCCTCTTGACAGCATGTGCCATACCATTTTCTTTTGATTTCAAATAATTTTTATTAAGACATAAAAAAAAGAAGAAAATACAACAAAAATACAAACATCAGGTATTACAATCCCCAAAGTCATGGGTATCATCTACGTAAACGGTACATAGCAATAGTCATACATTTTTAATTAACTCGGGACCTGTTTACATATTCAAATCGTGAAAGTTTCACAAGTCAAATTTCCATAATCGGTAGTGGTCCATACTTAGAGATCAAGTCATCATTGAGATTATTTATTTTCTAGGTTGATTTTTAATAGTCCCTTCTTAAGGAGTTTGTGGGGGCTCCGTAATTGTCTTTCTTTTAAAAAGAAGAATAGTGAAAATTAAATCAGTAGGGAAACTAAAAGGAGGAGGAGGCGGCCACTGAAACATCACAACACTCAATTGCACTAGGGGGAGTCCCTTATAACCTGGATATGACCTGGTTATCCTGGTTTCCATCGCTGAGGTGTAGACCTATCACTGATATCTCACCTTTGGTTCATGGTGGTTTAAACACTAAGGTGGAAGTGTCTAATGCGTTCCACAATTAAGTGTGGGGGGAGCGCCAAGGAGTGAGTTGTAGAGTTAAGCTGTTTGCGCCTCTAAGAAAAGTTAGCCACTCCTGCCATATCTTGTATGAAATGCCTTTGTAATTCTTCCAGTTATATAAGATAACTTTGCATGCCAAAGTCCGCATTAAGTCTAACAGGTCACAACCATTGTCCTTTTGTAGTAAGGGGTCTAGGGGTCCCAGAAGAATGTAGGAGAATTCTCTATTTGGATTGATGTGAAAGGTATTTCTTTTGTAGTCAAGGATTTTGTCCCAGAATGTTTGGAGCAGGAGGTAGTAGAATAGCATGTGTGCAAGGTCACCTGTCTGTTTATTACAGTTCCAGCATAGGGGGGACTGTATAAGGTTAAGCTTGTGTAACCTGTTTGGTGTCCAGTATGTTCTGTTAATGATCATAAACATTGTCTGGGAGAGTGTGGGTGAGATTTTGCTTCTGAAAGGTGCCTTAAAGATTTGCTACCAATCAAGTTTGATCCTGCTACCGTTACCTTCTTTTTCCCATTTCTTCTTATTCTCTTTGTGGAATTTTCGAGGTTCTGGAAGTAGTGATTTATAGATCTTAGAAACCATATGTCCCACTTTATTATACTGTGCTAATTTGGCAGGAAGTGAAGGGGATACCGGTTTTATGGATAGTTTGGTAACCTGAACGTTGAGCTTCAAGAATTTGTATAGCTCTATTGCTTTCAAATCTTTTTCAGACCTTAGTGTGGAAAAGGGTTTTGGGTCCGTGTTGTCGTACATATCTTTTATAAAATTGATGCCTTTTTGAGACCAGTCCTGCCAATATAGTGTATGACCTTCTATCCGTATTTTGGGGTTGTGTGCCAAAGTGTTGTCATAATAGAGTTTTTAAATTTGATGAGAGAGTGTTTCTCTAATTCGAAGAGAGCCTGCTTTTTGTTTTGTATGATGTGTTTTGCGTGGGGAAGAGAAGATGTAGTCCTTGTCATGAGTGCAGGTAGGGTGATATCCATACTTAAATTCCTTTCCACTTCTAACCATAGAGGTCGGTAATCAGGGCTTTCGATGAACCAACCCGCTACTTGTTTGCATAGGAATGCAGTTTGGTAAGCTTTAAAGTTTGGAAGACCCACCCCTCCTTTGTCTTTAGCTTGTTTGAGTTTATTTAAAAAGATTCTTGGTTTCTTACCCTGCCATAGAAAATTATTTAGTAACTTCTTTATCTTTTGTAGGAAAGTATCTGAACGTCTCATCGGGAGCATGCTGATTAGGTAATTAATAAGAGGGGTAATCATCAATTTGCTTGTTTCTAGTCTGCCCCACCAGGATAGAAATTTAGGAGACCATCCGTCCAGTAGTTCAGTGACCTTTTTAAATAAAATTCTCATTTTCATCTAATGTGGTGATAAGGTTGTTAGTAAATTCCAGCCCCAGTTATTTAAGTTTGCCTGATTGCCAGGTCAAGCCTGACTCCCCTATTATCTCCTTACTACCTAGGTTGTTAAGCAGTTTAACTTCCATATTGTCTTTGTTCAATGAGCACCCTGAGACCTCTGAGAACTCCTGTATCCACTTCATAAGCGCTGGAATCGCCACCTCCGCATTTTCTGAGATAACTAGAACGTCCTCCACATAAGCAGCTACTTTAATTACCATGTCTCCAAATGTTAGGCCCGCAGTATCATTGTTTTCTCTTAGGTGTTGTAAGAATGGTTCTATTACCAGTAGGAAAAGTGAGGGTGAGAGAGGCCATCCCTGTCTTTGAAAGCTTTGTAGAAGGTGGCATTAAAGCCATCTGGACCTGGGGCCTTCCCAGATATATTTTTTTGGGGAAAACTTTATTGTTAATTGCTTTAAACATAGCTGATTACAATCTTGTATATTTTGCAGTTCTAGTGTTATACGTGCCAGCGCCACAGAGCACATCACATATATGCACTTTCGCTTCTCCACAGTACCCATTAGAATTGACATTACAGTACATAATTTTTTTTCCAGTAGAGCATTATCTGTGTTTGTCATTCACTCAGTTGAGGATCTGATTCCTCTGGAGGTGGGGCGCATAAGTTCCCTCGAAATGTGTTCCATTTCCCCCACACTCGCATCCATTTATGTGGACACCCTCTATGAATGAATACTGCTTTCTCCGCTATCACAGTGCTGTCTAAAAGTCACAACACCACTGTTGGTTAGAAGGGACCGTTTGTGCCCCCCACTGCTGAGCAATGTTCCGTTTGGCTAGTGTAATCCCTAGGGTCGCCCAGTCCTGCTCCGCATGGTTGAGGTCTGTTGGTTCCCACGCATTGAGTAGGCATCTTGTTGGTTCCGGGGAGACATTGAAGCCACATACTTGAGTGATCGTGGCCATGACCGCCCTCCAATATTGTGTGATGTGGGGACAGTCCCATAGTGTGTGATAAAAGGAGCCCGCTAACCCGCACCCCCGAAGACAGAGCGGTGTGTGGATCCTCCCTATTTTATAGAGTGTAGTTCTGGTGTAATATGTTCTGTGCAATATTTTAAGTTGCACGAGTTTTAGTCAGGAGGGGATCGCCACCTCCCGTGGGGACGCCAGCGCCTCCTGCCAGTCCTGCTCGTCCATCTCTCCCACCTCGGTTTGCCATTTTTCTCTAAGAGTGTGCGTGGGATCTTTCTGATTATTGACCAGTTTGCGATATGTTAGAGAAATTGCTTTTTTGGTAAGACAGTCCGTTAACAATCGATCCTCGAGTGGCGAGGACTCGGGGAGGTCGCTTCCCGGAGGTATGGCCTTCGTCAGCGCGTGTTTTATTTGCCTATTAGATCCCAACAGGAGAAACCCTTACTTGTGCGCAGATTGCCCAGCCAAGGGGTGTCCCAGATTGGCGTGTGTTGTGTCATCACTCTCTCCCAACCAAGCGCGCGCTGTGCTGTAAACCAGACGTGCACGGTGTGTGCCGTGGGGCCGATCAGCGCATGTTTCCGAGATTTATTGTATAAGGCGCCCAGGACTCTGTCCGTGCCCAGAGTATGCCTGTCCATACGTAGTGCTGGCTCTTCCCGTGGAGCGTGAAGCCATTGATTAACCACTATAAGCTGAGAGGCCCAATAGTATAATTGAATGTTGGGAAGGGTGATTCCCCCATCGTACCAACTCCATATAAGTTTACACATCGCTATTCGTGGGGGCTTCCCTTCCCACAGGAGGTGCCCCACCTCCGCCTCGATAGACTTGAAGTAGGAATTAGAGACTGGGGCAGGTGTGTTTTTGTAAAGCGTATAAAAATCTGGGTAAGGCCATCATTTTGAACAAAGCCGCCCTCCCCAGGAGCGTCAACGGCAGGGAATGCCACCATTTCACATCACTACGGTGTCTCTTCAGGGGGGTCAGGAGATTTCGCTCGAAGAATTGTGTGGGGTGTGGCGTGATGTGTATGCCTAGGTATTTAAATCCGTCTTCTGCGATCGGAATCATAATACCCCGGGGCAGGCATGGAGGAGGGCCCTTAAGTATGTATAACACCGATTTTGCCCAGTTAATGGTGTAACCGGAGACTCTGCCGTAGGACTCGCAGATGTCAAGCAAGCAGGAGAGGGACCATCTAGGGTTCGCCATGTATAGCAAGATATCATCTGCGTAGAGGGAAATGTGGTCTTCCCAACCCTCCGCCCACTTCAGCCCACGTATTACTGGGTCCATCCTTATCCATGCCGCCAAGGGCTCAAGCACTAAATCGAACTGGTGGGTATTATTGCCAGCACGCCATGGAGTCTCCGTAGGTTCATCGCAGTGTTCCTACCCGGCATAAAGCCGGATTGGTCGGGGTGTACCAGGGTCGTGAGGTGTGGCTGTAGCCTGGCCGCCAGCGCTTTCGCAAGTATTTTCGCTTCTGCGTTAAGAAGCGAAATTGGACGGTAGGAGGTACACTCCTGCGGGGGTTTACCTGGTTTTGGAATCGCAAAAAAAGTGTGGCTACGCGCTGGTCTCTAGGGAGTGTTCCTATCTCTAGGCTGGCCTCATACACTCTTAACAGATGGGGCACCAACATGACCGCCTCTTTTTTTATAAAGCTCCACGGGAATACCGTTGGGACCCAGTGCCTTCCCTGGCTGAAGCCCTCTAATGGCTGCAGTGATTTCTTCTATCATGAGCTCTGTCTCCAACGCTTGTATGTCCTGTGGTGACAGCCTTGGCAGACGTATGTCTCTGATAAAGGCCAAATTTTCCTCTACGGATGTCGTTGCCATGGGGTTGTATACTTTTTCGTAGTGGTGTGCGAATGCTGTGACTATGGCAATTGGGTCCGTTATTGTCTCCCCTGTGGGCAGGTGGAGCTGTGCCTCCCAGCGACTGGCTCATTCCTTTTTATCTAACCAGGCCAGGAGTCTGCCTGCCTTATCCCCCACTTCATAGATGGTGTGCTGTGTTTTCTTGATTTTCCTCTTAGCTTCCTCCCATACATGATCTCTATAGACTTGTTTTGCAAAGGCTGAGGGAGTGGGCCGTGTTATCAGTAGGGTCTGCGGCATGCGTGCTTTCTGCTCAGCTGACCGCCTGTTCTAGGTCCCAAACCTGTTGTGCTTTGTCCCGTTTGTGGGCTGTGATCAGAGAGATAGCTTGTCCGTGGAGGACTGTTTTATATGCTTCCCATAGGATAATGGGGGAAGTCACTGATTGCATATTTTCTTTAAAATAGTGCTCAGAGGTCTTATGCAGGCTTTTCCCTATTTTCGGCTCTTTGAGGTACCCAGGATGTAAGGGATATGTGCGTCTACTCCCCATGAGGTGTGATGTATCTGTAATAATCACGGGGGAATGGTCCGATATACCTCTAGGGAGGTGTTTGATCTCCAGTATATGTTCCAAACCTGTGGGGGAGGCAAGCATATAGTCAATTCGCGATAGGCTATTATGTGCCCCCGAGTGGTGGGTGTACTGGCGTTCTTTGGGGTAGCGTGTGCGCCACATATCCACTAGCCCGAGTGCATCCAAGAATTCCCGGAGGGGTAATGAGGTCGTCCCCCAGTCCCTTGGTGGATGTCTGTCCCATGCTGCATCTATTGTAGCGTTGAAGTTGCCCCCCACGAGTAACTCCCCAGGCGGTAGTGCTAACAGAAAGGTACCAAGGGCTGGGAGGGCGAGATTGTGGAGTGTCGGAGGAATGTACACGGTGACAAGGTTGTATGTTCGCCCTTCCCATTGACAGGAGAGTGCTGCAAAGCGCCCCTAATTATCTGTCCATGTCCTGGTTATTACCAGAGGCCAGCTTTTTCGGATCAAGATCCCTACCCCCCTGGATCCAGATGTAAAGTCAGAGTGAACAGCCATTTTGAACCCCCATCTATCCAGTGCTTTGGTGGCAGTGCCCACTGTGTGTGATTCTTGTATGAGGGCGACTGAAGGCGCGTGTCTCTTAAGATATTGCAATACCAGTCCCCTCTTTATTTTATTGCACAAACCATTTACATTCCATGATATTATAGTTAGGGGCGAGCTCAACGTTTGTGTGTTTTCCCGCTGTGAGTGCGAAAGGCCAGATGTTGCGACCCCCTGGGTATGTGAGTGATCAGTCGACATCGGAGTTGTTTTGGTGGAGTACCCCCTCTGTAAGGCACCATCCCTGTGGCAAATTGCATCAGCTGTGAGTGTTCTCTTGTACATAACATAAAATTAAAAAAACTTGAACATGAACTTCACCCCTCCCTCCACCCCCCTCCCTTCTCCCCTGCAAGACGGATTCCCAACTACCCGCCACCCCAACAGTGAAGATTGCTTCAATCCCATTAACAGTACTTACGTGCGGGAGGGAGTGAAGTCCGAGACGTCCATTGAAAATCCCCATTACCCCAAGACATACCAAATATGTGTAGTACGTAGCAGTACGTGTATCAACAGATTGCCGTTGTAGCGTCCCAATCTCTGTCCCAGACCAGCCGGCCTGGTTTAGTTGCCTGGTGTTGTTCACTCTAGGACGTCAATTCTCGCTGCCTTCGTCCAGCAAATCCCTTTGTTGGTGTGTGACCCTTACTGCTGGAAGTGGCCTAAGTTAATCGTCCAGCCACCTCCTGTGGTGTGTCATGTTCCTCGCCATCGTCTTTTGGGTTCAGAGAGGCCTCTCTCATCGGATGTCGTTGGTGTTGTCTCGCCGGTCGTCGTGAACTTCCTGCTTGCCGCCAGCCCTCAAGCCAGTCATGGGCCTCCTCAGGCGCATCAAAGAGCCAGGTTTTTCCATCAGCCACCACACGCAGCTTTGCAGGGTACAACAGTGAGTAGGTGATTTCTCTGCGCCTGAGTTCCTTTTTCACTTCGAGGAAGCTCCTTCTCTTCCTGGTGACTGCTACTGTGTAATCTGGGAAGAAGGAGACCACTGAGTTCTCTATACGCAATGGTGGGGCCACCCGTGCCGTCTGCAGAATGGCATCTCGGTCGCGGAAATTAAAAATACGAGCCAAAATGGGTCGGGGGGGCCCTGGCTTGGGCCTGCCCCCTGGTACTCTGTGAGCCCTCTCGAGTGGGAAAAAACTGGAGAGTCCTCTCGGCTGGAGCTGTGTCTTGATGAGCTCTCCCATGTATAGGTCCATTGCCGGTCCCCCTTCGCTTTCCGGAATGCCCGTAATTCTGACGTTGTTGCGCTGAGAATGTCCTTCTTGTTCGTCAAGCATCGCCACCATTATCTTGTGTTCAGCTTCCAACTGGCAGACTTTCCGTTGCAGGGTGGTAGTGTCTTTGACGAGGGATATCGTTACACTTTCGACCTCCGTTACTCTCGTGGCCATTTTCTGAAAGTCGGCGAGGAGGAATGAGACGTCCGCCGAGATTGATCCCACTGTAGTCTGGACGCTTGTGAGGGCGGACATAATATCCTGTAATGTGACTTCAGACTGACCCTCAGGCGTGGGGGACGGTTCTTTTGTGGCAGTCCGTTCGGGCAGGGCCAGGAAGTCCTTGGAGTATGCATACTTCTCAAGTTTGAGCTGTTGTGTTGTACGCTGGCCTCTGTCCCCCATTAGTATCTGGTTGATGGGCAACTACGTGCCTGATCTGAGTGCGAGGCAGTACTTGCTGCTGCCTGCCTTGTGATTGTGCGTCACACTCAGCCTTTCGGTCTTCCCGCCATGCGATGAAAGCAGTGGTAATGGGGGGGCACCAACGTAGGTCCCAGGCTCGGCCCGGGGAAGTCCTGAGTGGTCGTAATGCCTTGTAGTGATCAGTGTCTCCTCAAATCCACGAGGGCCAGACGTGGGCGTCGCGGCGAGGGCCCAGCCAGTAGTATTACTAGTATTGCCCGCAGTGGAAGCCGCAGTCGGCGGCACCCAACTGGACTGACACGCCGCCTACGATCTTAGGGCCCCTTTGCGCCCACGCGTGTACCAAGGGCTTTATTCCCGGGTCTGCGCGTTGTGCCGTTTGTTCTGCCACCGAGCTGAATTATGTGGGCAGAAATAGAATGGCACCCCCCCTTCCGCTCCTCGGGTACCTCCGTTCAGATAGGGTGGCAGTCAGCTAGTGTTCGGGCATTCAGGCGCGTTTGCACCGGGGCCGCTGCTCTCACCGTGTCTCTTGCCCCCCGGGGCCTGCACCTGGGCCCCACACCGTCCTCCCGGCTCACTGATGGCAAGGCCGTCTGGGGCGGGCTGGTCGATCTCTTGCCGGTAGTGTCAAATTAATTGCAGCACCTGCCGTTTCCAATGCGGCCGCCGCAACCCGGGTGCCACTCTGCTGGGTTGCGGCGTTACGCGAGACCGCTGCTTCATCCGCGTGAGTAGGCCTCTGCACGATCGCTCACTGGAGATCCCGCAGGGTAGATGTTACAGCCTCCAGGTGACGTCGGAGGGTTTCAGTCCTTGGGGGTCAGTTTTCTTGACAGATTATGTGGCGGATTGCTTGGGTGTCCCGAAGCTCCTCTAGGTTACGGCCATTACGCTCGGCTGCCGGGCCTTCCCAGATTTGATTTTCTTAACAGCACTGTCGATTTCTTGTAGAGTGATCAGCCCATTAATCGAATTCATTTCTTGTTCTGTCAGTTTTTTAAGTGTTATGCCATCTAGGTATTTCCTATTATTTATATGTTGGGGTTTGTTTCGTAAAGTTTTTGATAGACATTTTTTTAATGTGTCAGCAATTTTATGTGGGTTGGTTTGTATGGAACCAATTTCATCCTTAATGGCATTAATGGCCTGCTTTTGAATCTTGAATTTGAGGTATGATGCCAACGATTTCCTTGCTTTATTGGACACGCATAGACGCCGGCTTTTTTGTTTATTTACCCAAACTCCTGCTTTAGTACTAACAATATTTTTATATTCATATTTCTTGTTTAGCATTTTATTCATGGTCAGAGGATCATTTTCATGTATATGAATTTTCTCCAGATTAGTTATTTCCTTCTCTAAGTTCGATGAATCCGTAATGGTCAGAGTGATACAAGAGTGATCAGTTATAATTCTGGGTTCTATAGCGGTTTGAGCTATTCTTCTTGTCGTGTTGCCTGAGACCAGAAATTAATCAATACGCGAGTACGAGTTGTGTGGGAAGGAATAGAAAGTGTAATCTCTCTCTGTTGGGTTTTGTAATCTCCACGCACCTGTCATGTATTTGCTACATAGGACTTTCAGTTCCTTATGTGACTTGTTTGGTCTAAATTGGCATGTGGATTTTCTGTCCAGGTTAGGATCCATAGGTAGATTAAAATCTCCTGAAATAATTAGTGTTTCAGAGCCTGGAATGGAGGTGAGTTGTTTTATCAGATCTTTCCAAAATTCCGGTTCATCACTTGTGGGTGCATTTATGTTTGCTGTATAAAGTGTCGATTTCAGTTTTTTTAGTTTTGAAATCACCCATCTTCCTTGTGTGTCGGTAGAGGATGAATCTCTCACTGTCCTAGCTTTCTTAGTTATCAGCGTGAGTACTCCGTTTTTCTTACCAATTGCTGGCGAGAATGCTATATCTGTATATTGGTTGTTATGGAAGGATTCCGATAGCTTGGTGTCTGGTTTGGTTTCTTGTAAAAGAAAAATATTTGCCTTTTGTTTATTTATATAGTCCAGGACTTTTTTTCCCTTTTGATTGGATGGTTTAGGCCTTTTACATTAAGTGATATTATTTTAATATTTTCTTGGGTTATGTTCATCATCTTACGTGTATGTCAGTGTTCTTGAATTCGTAGTTCTTAAAGTTTTTTGTCTAGGGCCTGGGGTCTATGCAATCAAACTTGGGCTATATTTTCCATGGACCAGAGTCTGTAGTGGTTTCCTAAGGAGAACCCCCATTCTTTGATGCGTGTTAGTGAGGCGTAGTAGTGTTTGTGTTCCATTGGCGCCAAATAAAGAAAAAGAAGACGATTTGGGATAAAACCAGGGGTGGCAACACAAAAAAGAAAAAGATAACCAAAATAGCAAAAGTAAGGCAAAAGTAAAGCATAAAGAAGATAAAGGAACAGAGACCCTTCTTTCCATCCCCCATCCCCCCACTGAAGCAAAAGGCATGGCGAAATCAAAGGAAAACATTCCTCCGAGGAGCGCCTGTTACGTTTGTGCTACTACGTAGCAGTATAAAGTAATACTAACTAATACAAGATACTTGTCTGTAACATGAGAGATATTGAAGTACCCGTGGCCGTGAGGCCGTGTAGACATGCTAGACATATGCATTCAAGTAAACCATTAAATATTTGAAACCTTTGAACCTTGTTTCGTAGTCATATAACAACATTGTGCTAGAACACCGTTGAGTTTTAAGGAGTGTTAACTATACTCTTTCGTATAGTTTGGTAGATGTCAGAACCATGTATCTACGGCCTCCTAATGCTGCATCTGCGGTCTCTTAGTGCAGGCAATCTTCTACTTACATACTGACACTGCCATATTGCCTATCATGTGTCAGCTAAAATACTATTATCATGACCTACCTCTAATTGCTATAATCATGACCCTCCTAGCAGACTTACTGAAATCTAGCGATGTAAGGTATGCTTAGTACTGGTAATGTCTACGCGTAAATCTAATATCTAAGTCTGATAGTCTACTATTAATACCATACCATTTTCAAAGTCAACTGATTAATCTCCAAAGCAATCACCCCCTATCTGGCCGACATGCTCACCACCTCCAATTATTCTCTGCATTCCTGCAGTCAAGACATCCTGAGACTAGACATGTAGTAGTGTTAAAAAAATGAATGCCACAGGCCTGTTGCATTTATCCATCCAGTATCTAGAATGACATCCCCAGAACCAGAAAAACCACTCCAACCATGCTTCAAGTTAGGAGAGAGCTGAAGACGCACCTCTTTAACGAACACTACATGATGAAAACAGTCCACCTTTTAGTACCAGAAGCCAGCTTTTCCTCCAATACAATATTTTGACTGTATTTTTGCCTTTTATCCTTCGCGTATTTAACACAACATAATGTCCTGCATGACGTTTCAGAATTTCAATAGGCATAGAAAACATACTGCCTGTGATAGCGGGTTGTTGCTTTTATTTAAACACTGATAATTAATTGTGAAAATAATAAATCTCATTACGTGCATTGAAAATAAAATATACATTAAATTCAATTGTTAATACTTTCAACTTGGTATTTCTTCATATCAAAAAGGGTAATATCACCATAGTCCGATAGTGTGGCACCAGTCAATAGTTAACATGCCTAATGTAGGCTTGTTTACATTTCCTATCGCATATTAGAGAGATGACATTCGAAAGCGATTTGTCGAGCTTGATCATTCGGGTATAGTACCCAAAATTCAGCGTACAGTGATTCACCGTTACCTCTGAATAATAATGTTATATATATAGCAGCATTAATAAAACATGATATGCAAACAAAAAAACTTGCAATTTCTTAGGGTTTGGTATCCTTACCAGAAATAACAAATATTCAGTCAAGAAAACTTCAGATCATGATCTAATATCTTTTCTGTGCAGAATAATGGTCCTCACTTCAGTAATAGGTACATGCTACAAAGAAGAGGCGGCTGTCGTGTGAACTAGGCCGGATCTCTGTGTTTTTAGCTTCCTGCTCAGTGATTCTAGATTGTCGCTCTCTGGTCACCATTCTGTACAGAAAAAAAGATCAGAACAAATCAGATTAGTATGTGTCTCAATTTCTAGATCTCATCTAACATGCTTTTATAATATATTTTTGGGATGATACATTCAGACCTGGTGATGTCAAATTAACGAGCAAAGTGATTCTTTGTGAACAAGAACATAATTCATGTGAATTTTCATAATTAAAATTGCTCAAAAGTGCAGTGAGAATGCAAAAAAATCCTTGTGTAAAAGTGCAGTTAAAAAAGAGGACGGAAACCTAACCTCAGCGAATTCATAAATTCACGTGCAATTCCTCATTGTTATTCATACCAAAAGTGGAAACACTGCCTGCCTGTAGGATGAATCTGGACTCTAGACAGCGTAAAGTTTGCACCCTGTTTCCGCCTCTAGTGTATTTTGGGACACAATCAATGCCAAAATATTTGGCCTTTGTCCAATCACTTTCATGTGACTCGTGGAAGTGTTTCGCCGTACTGAATGTGAAATCTTTGTTCGTGATAGCCCTCCAGTGTTCCAGAATATGTTTTTTTACTGGGAACATTGTGGATCCTATCTACCACCTGCCACATGGGCAGATGATAACATAGACCACAAATTTAGTGAGACAGTTGATGTTTTTGGAGATTTTCCATTGTCTGTTTATTTTCGATAGTTTGGTTTCCTTTACGTTTTCACTGTGGCTACAAGCTTTACACTTGCCACACTTGTGAAAGCCTCCCCCTCTTCCCAGCCAATTGGTTTTCAGTGGTGATAGATGGCTTCTGACCAGTTTGTCTTTCAGGGACGCTGGTTTCCTGAAGGTTATGGAGGGAGTCTGACCTAACTTGCTTTTCAAGGTGGGATCTTGGGTTAAAATATCCCACCGTTTTTGTATGATCTTCCTTGGGTCCTTCGATTGGGTACCAAAATCAGTTATCAACCTAATGGGGCCTTCATGGTCCTTGTAATCTTTCTTAGGTTTAGGTGGTTGAAAAATTGTTTGATTTCTATCAATTGCATCCGCTTTGATAGCTCCTTTGTTTAATGTCTGTTTGGTGTACCCTCTAGCTCGGAATCTCTGTATCATCTCTTGTTTGTTGGTTTCATAGTCCTCACCCGAGCTGCAGTTCCTTTTTGCTCGTAAAAACTCACTGTAGGGGATGCTCCACCTAAAGCTTGGGGGGTGGCAACTCGCTGCATGCAGGACTGAATTTCCTGCTGTGGGTTTCCTGAATAGTTTAATGGAGAGTGTGCCTTTCTCTAATTTTGTTTAAATATCTTTATTGGTGTTTTCTGATTTTATCATTTCTTATATCACATTACATTACATTACAGGAGAATTGAGAATAATATTCAGGCATGTATGATACAAATAAAGAATAGCATTATGGATTTCAACATTGTGGTACAATAGTTAGGATACTAACCACAGTTACATATACATGCTTCTCTAAAGAATATTTGCTCTTGGATCACTGTGTGCTATTTCTTATGCGCAGTGTTACCACATATTTTCTCTAATTTACAAGAAAACGAAACAATATAATATAAAAACTGCCATCGAAAAGATACAAATAAATTCAATATAGCATGACTGGGTATGAAAATGCATGTTCGGAATTTTACAACATGGTGGCTCGCCTGGGTGGGGTTTAGATCAGTGCGTGTGGTAGAGAGTACTACTACATTAGTGATTGGGCAGAATCAGGGTAATCTCCCACAATGGACTAGGGAATACACGGGCTGCCAATGCCAAGCGCTCCCAAGTGTAACCACCCCATCTATCTTAGCTCAGAATCTCTAGTGTATTTACTACAGAAGATTGTGCCTTTCTCTATAATTACTCTAAGATCAAGGAAGTCCACTGTTTGTTGGCTGTGTTGCATTGAGAATTTTAAGTTCACATTGTTCTCATTCAGTTTATTAACACATTCAAATAAATCGTTTTCATTTCCTTCCCAGACAAAGAATACATCATCTATATAACGAAGCCAAAGTTTAACTTTGTCGGCCCATTTGGTGAGGGCATCACCTCTGAGCACCTGCTCCTCCCACCAACCTACCAGAAGGCTGGCATAGCTGGGAGCGAAGCAGGTGCTCATTGATGTGCTCTGTGTCTGTTTATACAGTGCATTGTTAAAAGTAAAAACATTCTCCGTGAGACACAGTTCAATCATTTGCAAAATCATATGTGTGTGCTCTAAGAAATTAATGCTTCTTGCTTTTAAGAAGTGTTTACAGGCTGTCAGACATCGCGGTGTTTGATACTAATGTATAAACTTTCTACATCCAGATCCACTAGCCAGTGATCTTGTCCCCAATGTATGTTTTGTATTTTCTGCAGGAAATCTTTCGTGTCTCTCAGATGAGAGTTTAGGTCTTTCACATAAATGCATAGAAAATGATCTACATAACTGGAAGTGTGTTCAAAAAGGCTCCCTTGAGATGAAACTATGGGACGTCCTGGTGGGTTGTCTAGATTCTTGTGTACCTTCGGTAGAAGGTAAAATGTTGGTGTGGTAGGATTTTCATTCTTGAGAAATTGGTATTCATCCCAATTTAGTAGATTGGTATCGAACCATCCCTTCAACAATTTAGAAAATCTGTCTTTTAAGTGTGTAATATACAATTTGCCTGCTTTCTCATAACACACTGTATCATTCAGTTGTCTCAACGCTTCTCATGTGTATTTCTCTCTCAACATAATGACAATATTGCCACCCTTGTCTGAGGGTTTAATAATGATGTTATTGTCTTTTTGTAATGTGGTGATCGCATGCAACTGACTCATGGATATATTCTTCCTTTTGGGCGTTACTTTGGCGAGATGTCTTGATTTACTGCCTCATGAAAGACATCTGTTATCCTTTGCTATCTGGGGTGTATATTTGGATTTATTTCTGAACTTAGTTTCACTCGAGATACTCGGATCAAGACCAAAAGTTTCCGCCACTGTGTTAATCCGTGTAGGATCAAAGGGATCTAACGTGGTTTGTGATGTACCTCCCTGGGAATCGCCATGTAAGTCATGAAAAAGTTTAAGTGTGTCAATGTCTTCTATTAGTAGTGAGGAAATGGGTTCCGTTTCTTGTGTGCTTCTGGCTACAGGTGTTTTGTTTTGCATGGAATGTAACTTAAACAGTTTCAACATTCTCACAAATTTGTATACATCAATACGTGTTTGTGCATAATCCATTCCTACATCAGGACTAAATGTCAGGCCTAACATTAAAACCTCTTTTTCAGTTGTTGAAATAGTTCTTTCAGATAAGTTTATTACCGTGAGTTGTTGTCCATCCATTATGGCTTCTTCAGATTCTGGCCTCTTGTCCCCATGCCAGTGTTGCTGCTTTTCTCTGCGGCGCTGTCATCTTCTTTGGCTTTTGTTTTTCCGCCTCTTCCTCTTCCCCTGGTTTTTCCCCTCTCTGAGTGTTCTTTGCCTCTTTGAATGAGGCGCAGTTCCTCAAAAAAGAAATCGCTTCTGCGGGATTCGAGGTGGTACTGTCCAAGGATTCAAGGTCAGAGCTGAGGCTTGTGCCCGACTCTCATCTCCCTTTGTCTGCTAATCCCAGGATTTTGTCTTTAAATCAGCCCTTGCTTTGTCGAATTTACGTGCAAATGCTAGAATCCTTCTGTTTATGTAATCTATCTTTTTTTTTTTTTTTTTAAACTTTGTTGTGCAAAGAACCATCATTACAAACATGGGCCTACAACCACCAGGGCCGGCCACTAGTATATGCATGTCAATTGCTTGACGTCACGAAGCAGCGACTGATCCCCAGAGGCTCAGCAGGATTACAGGAGATATTCGCGGCAATATGTAATCTCTTTCAACGCGTTGAAACTTCAGTTGTTTTCTCTAGATTACTTCTTTTTCAAAGTTTTTGATTCTTTCGTCCACTGCTGCCAGGATTCGTTTGGCCTCAGTTTGTTCCGGTTCCTTTGCGATTTCATCCAATAATAATTGGATTTGGACAATGAGATCTTCATGCTCTTCCCAAGCATTCTTAATCAAAATTTGCAGCATCGTTCTGGAACATGCTGTAGTGTTGTCCATCCACGCATTTAAAAAAAGTTGAGGTTTGGGGTTATTCAATGTGGGCACAATGAAAATCCTTAACCCTCTAGGTATTCTTTCAACCTCCAAATAGTTTTGTAGCGATGTCGCCTCCCACCATCTGCTGATTTCTTTTCGGCAAAGTTTTTCCAAGTTGTTACCTTCTTGTTTCAAATTAGTAGTTTTCTACTTCTGGTTGGCATTCTCGCCTGTCATGTTTGTTATGCTGCTGCTGGTTGAGGCTGCTTTAATATATATATATATATATATATTACCTACTGGCGGTCGCCAGTAGGTAGTTATAGTTAGGACCCTGTTTCCATAGGAAAACCGCAACATTCTATTTTGAATAACTTTGGCGCCGGTCGACGAATCCTCGCGAAATTTTCAAAACTAATGGGGCGCTACGCTCCGCTCCTACCCTGAAAGTCTCGGGGGGATTCATCAAGCGGGGGCTGAGATAAAAGGGGGGTCCCAAAACGCGTTTTTCCCATGCATTTTTCCATAGGACCTTTAGACACAGCTACAGCCCGAACGGCTGAACAGAGTTCCTTGAAATTTGGCAGAGAGGTAGTCTACAGGTCAAGGAAGTGCCTTTTGTAGGTTTGGTGTAAATCTGTTCAGTAGATTCTGAGAAAATTGCCTTTAAATCAATATATATATCTGAGCCAGCTTACGGTGCGCTTACGGTGCGCTTACCGTACGCGTACGGTGACGTGCGCGAGCGCGATTCTGATTGGCTGTTAGATCTTAGTAAACATTCGAATCGGTCGAAACCAGGAAGCGGCGGCCGCCATTTTCTCTCTCGCACTCTGAGTGGGGATTAAAAAACAAAGGACAAAAACATGTAAAGGGGCTGTTTAGACAGCTCCTAAGCACCTAGCCATGTTGGGGGAGTCCCCAAAGATCCCCCAAGGCCAAAAACGGAATTTTAATTTTTTCGATAATTTCGCCGATTACGCTTACCGTACGCGTACGGTAAAAATTATTTAAAAAAAAAAATTATCCATACTCTCCCCATCCCATGTGCAAATGGTGCCTGAAGGGCACCATTTGTGCATGGCATATCACACATGTGAAAAATTAAAATATTACCTTTCACAATGAAGCGCATCATATGTCCTCCATGTGCGCACGGTGCGCGAAGCGCATCGTGCGTACATGGCCCATCTAGCGTAACGTGGGCACGCGGTGCGCGTAGCGCACCGCGTGCCCACCGTGCGTGCACGGCACTAACTGCGTAAAGTGGGCGCGCGGTGCGCGAAGCGCACCATGCGCGCACGGAACGAACTGCGTTAAGTGGGCGCGCACACCACGAATGGCGTAAAGTAACTTAGCATTTAAAAAACCGTACAAATTCACTGAAAAAACCATAGGTTTCACACACGTTATAGTTAGGAATTAGCATTTAAAAAACCTTGCAAATTCACTGAAAAAACCATAGGTTTCACACATGTTATAGTTAGCGGAAATTTTACTGATAAAAAACCAATGAAATTCCCCCGTTACAGTTAGTGCAGGCAACTATAACTCACGCGACCGCAATCTTCTGCTGATGACATATGTGTCTTTATGAAAAAAAAATATTTGTAATATATGTATAGCTAAAAATTTATGAAAGAAGACATGGGCAAATAAGTGTCTAAATACAGTATTAGCATCAGCAGAAGATTGCGGTCGCGTGAGTTATAGTTGCCTGCACTAACTATAACGGGGGAATTTCATTGGTTTTTTATCAGTAAAATTTCCGCTAACTATAACATGTGTGAAACCTATGTTTTTTTCAGTGAATATATATATATATATATATATATATATATATATATATATATATATATATATATATATATATATATATATATATATATATATATATATATATTCACTGAAAAAACCATAGGTTTCACAGGCGTTATAGTTAGGAATTAGCATTTAAAAAACCTTGCAAATTCACTTAAAAAACCATAGGTTTCACACATGTTATAGTTAGCTGGGCATTTCACTCGTGAAAAACCAATGAAATTCCCCCGTTATAGTTAGGTCAGATAACTATAACTCGCGCGACCGCCACTCTATCACAAGGATGATGTCATCGGTGATGTCATGAGTAATGCCGCTGACCATGTCATGAGTGATGTAATATGTGACGTCATGAGCACTGGATTGCGGGCGCGCGAGTTATAGTTATCTGACCTAACTATAACGGGGGAATTTCATTGGTTTTTCACGAGTGAAATGCCCAGCTAACTATAACATGTGTGAAACCTATGGTTTTTTAAGTGAATATATATATATATATATATATATATATATATATATATATATATATTCCACAAGACAACACGCACTCCTTCCACAGCGTGAAAACAGGCCACTCCAGTCGTGCTTCTGAGTATCTTTATTTGAGGCAGGAGAAAGGTAGGCATTACGCGTTTCAACTCATGCGAGTCTTAATCATATGCCACTGTGTGTTTGGTGGGTTCGTTAGATTTTAAATAACGTGACTCATAAACATCGAAAAAGGACAAATGACCACTTAATCACAGTTTTTAAAGGGGCAGTCAGTTTATATGAATGGATTTCTCGTAATATATTTCAAAGCAGCAAAAGTAAGTACCATTGTTTCAATTTCAGTCAGGTTCAATCCTTCGAACAAAAGTGTTCATAAATGAATGTTCCACTTTGCTGCATTTGTTGTTTTTGTAGTCACAGTACCACATTTCCCATAATGCTCCAACTGTCGTTTTTTCCCCACATTTTATATTTCAAGGTTTGCTATTGGCAAAACTTCCTTCGTTCCACTGTGCTCCGAATGCAATCACTGCCTTAAACGGAAAGTTCCATAAGACGGGCACAGTGTTTCACAGGACATCCTGCTACCACCAAAATATCTTACAGTTTATGACTTGCCTTTCAAGCTGGTACCCTCGTAGCACGAAGTGCACAGGGAAATCCCTTCTGCACACCCTGGCTGTAGAAAAGTTCAATCACCAAGTTGCGGCGGGCCTCTGAATGTGGCCCTGCCATCGAAACTCCGGTCATGTCCCATATCGCAGCCGGTGGGCACTCTTTACATGAAATCCAAAAGCAAAAGTCTGACAAAAAAGAGCGCCTCAACCTTGCGGGTCGGGGCCTGTCTCAGGTGTGCCAGACACCTCCAATATTCCACAAGACAACACGCACTCCTTCCACAGCGTGAAAACAGGCCAACTCCAGTCGTGCTTCTGAGTATCTTTATTTGAGGCAAGAGAAAGGTAGGCATTACGCGTTCAACTCATGCGAGTCTTAATCATATGCCACTGTGTGTTTGGTGGGTTCGTTAGATTTTAAATAACGTGACTCATAAACATTGAAAAAGGACAAATGTCCACTTAATCACAGTTTTTAAAGGGGCAGTCAGTTTATATTAATGGATTTCTCGTAATATATTTCAAAGCAGCAAAAGTAAGTACCATTGTTTCAATTTCAGTCAGGTTCAATCCTTCGAACAAAAGTGTTCATAAATGAATGTTCCAATTTGCTGCATTTGTTGTGTATATATATATATCGCGAAACACTCCTTCAATTCCGCGCCTTGTTTCTGCATGCGCGATGAACAGAGCACGGACCACACGATTCTTTAAAATACCGCTATGTTTATTTTCTTCTCACAAACCAACAGCGGCAGCCATTACGCGTTTCGTCCCTCCCAGGGGACTTGATCACATGACGTGCTTCAACCATTGGCAATTTTCTTTTATAGGTTACACTTTTTCCATTTTTTTACAATCCCATTTTTTTCTCTGAACCACGTGATTAGAATTTAAAGTGCCCAGTGCTCTAGTAACAACCATCGACAGTTTTAAAGAGACAGTAGTAGATCTCCTACTTTGATCTTGCTGTGGGTATATGGTTGATATTACACCAATACTCCCTGTTTGGTAATTGACACCATGTGCCAACATGCATACATAAATATGTAAAAAAAACAAATACATATGTATTACCATGTCAACCACATTAAATTTACATTCATGATAGTCAATCAATCAAATTTCATTATTTAAATATATAAATAGATAAATAAATAATTGGATCAATCCGTTATTATAACTTATGCAATATTCTTAGTATAAATACACTTCATATTTCATAAAATTCATTTTGACTATTCACCATCAGTGCTTAAATGCCAGATTGCTTGTTATTCTGTGGCCGTTATGGTATGCATATAATCCTTCAATATGTCTCTCTAGGTCTTTGGTCCTGGACCTAACTATCTGTGGGCCGAACCTTATATCCTATTTTCCTGTATAACTTTTTTGGTTGTTAAATGACAATGTGCAAAATGTGCTAAAAAAAGTGAGTGTGCATAAAATATAAAATATGGTGATTTAAAAACAAAGGGAAGGTACTTTAAATGTACAGTAAAGTTACTATGTGCGGACTTTCTGGTTGTATTTCTATAATTAATTCATTTTTGGTGAATTATGCTCATATTCATATTTTATGGATGGTGTTTAGAACTAACTGGTAGGACTCTGTAACGTCCTGGCTTTCTCGGGGTTGGGACAAACAGACGACGGACCAGAGAAATGGAGGTTTAAGGATGATTTAATAAACAGATAAACAACTACAGACAACAAAGAATACCGGTACTGGAATCACCAGTTAAAGTACGATACCCATTCACAGCTCGTCTAACCGTCCTCCGCATGCACACCGGACCCGGTATGCTCCAACGGAGGGCACAGTGCTAAGCAGTGGCCGACAATGCCACTCGACCGCTGTGAAGGGTAGTTCCAAGGTTGTGGAATCTACGGGGGGCACGTGGGAGTCACCCGGCCGGGCTCTCTACCACCTGGGAACAGCCGCTCTACCAGTATCCCCCAGAGTGCTGCCACAACACAAAGACGCTGGGAACACCTCCTGGTGTGCGTCTCTTGTATCCGGGTTTAAGTGATGATACCCAAGGTGGCGCAGAGAATGGATGGGAGCAGCCGCTCTACCTATCCCAGTTCTCCTACGAGTGTCGATGGCTAAGACGCGGAAACACCTCCTGGATAGCGTCTTAGCTCTAAGCGTGTGTTTACCCAAGGAACGAGGGTTGGGAGCTTCGGTTCGCACCAACCTCGTTTTCTCCAATTTGTCAGGCTGTTGGGAGCTTCGGCTCTACCAACGGGACTTGTGCCCAATGACGTTGAATACGGCTCTCAGAACGGGACAGGACACGGGCAGGAAGCACACGCCAGCACCTCTCCTCCGCTCCTTAGAATGTTCCTTCCGCCGCTCAACTCACCAACGGGTCCGTGTACCTCAACCAGGTACTCCGGCAAAGATCAGAATATCCGACGCCGAGTCCCAGTGATCTTCTCCTTAAGTAGTACTCTCGGCGTTGTATAACCATGACTTTTGAGTTGCATAACAGGAAAACTAGGCGTTACCCTTGGTGTTATGTAACCAGAACTCTTGAGTGGCAAAAGGCAATTGTTGCCGGAGGGAATTCTGGGAGTTGTAGTCCGCTCTCCTCCAAGCGCACCAGGTTCACGGAAGTGGCATCGTGGGAGGGAATCCATGTGCGGGAGGGGATTCCTGACAGACTCACTACGAACAACTAATAGCCATTATGTGTACAGGCTAGTATGAAGTTCCTCCGAACTGTTTAATCCATTAGGATGCTTAGTGTCAAGATTTAAAATGTAGTGCATCTCTAATAATCGGAGTGTCTTTTCCAGATCTCCTCCTCTTTTCTTGCTCGGGACAGAATTTATAAAGAAATATTTACGATCCTTTGGATTATTATCATGCCTCTCATTAAAATGGCGGGCCACCAGATAGGCTTGATCATTATTTTTGATGGCACGGATGTGTTGGATCACCCTTTTATGTCCTTGTAAGATTGTACTTCCAATGTACTTCAGTTTGCAAGGGCACTCCAGCACATACACCACAGGATCAGTTTTGCAGCTTAGGGCCTTGTTAATTTGTCTATCTGGGCCGCCAAACTGGGTCGAATAACTGGTCGTTGACACCACGTGTTGGCAATCTTTACACGATTTACATTTGTGAAACCCCATTCTTTGGTTTAACCAAGTAGTCTTGGCTGGAGGACCACAAGGATCATTGTCAGCCAAGGTGTCTTTCATTGATACGTTTCTCTTATAAGTAATAGATGGCCGTTTGGGGACTATTTTTACTATGATTGGATCTTGCCAGATGAGATACCAATTCTTATTGATGATATTTCTCACTGCCACTTCCTGTCGGTTAAACTCTAGGATAAACCTGAAATTGCTTGGTGTTTCATCTACAGTGGGCCTACTTGATTTCTGTGTAAGTAGAGTTTCCCTATGCTCTAGATTACTTTTGGATAATGCTGTCGCTAGACATTTATTGCTATAACCCCTTTCTTTGAACCTGGCTAGGCATTCCTTGTGTGCAACTTCTAGATCTTTGCTGTTGCTGCATATTCGCTTTAAGCGAAGTAGCTCTCCATAAGGTATACTCTGCACTAACTGGCTTGGGTGTGAGCTACTTGCATGCAAAATTGCATTGCCTGCCGTTGGTTTTCTATGTAAATTAGTCTCAAGTTTGTCCTGGTTAGTATAAACCTCCACATCTAAAAAAGTTATGATGTTTTTGCTGATATTGGCGGTGAAACTTAGATTCAACTCCTTGATGTTAATTGATTCAATTAACCTTTTTGCCTCCGCTTCCATGCCTTGCCAGACCAAAAACAGATCATCTATGAATCTCCACCAGCTCTTAACATTATTGGTCATTACCTCTGAATGGTCCTTCATGAGAACCAGCTCCTCCCACCAGCCCATGTGTAAGCAAGCATAGCTGGGGGAGAAGCTGGCTCCCTTGGCTACCCCTCTTGATTGCTGATAGATTTTTTTGAAACATGAATATATTGTTAATTAAACACATTTCAACCATATTGACCAACATTCTGGTGTGTTCAGCATATTGTGGCCCTCTCTTGGACAGGTAATACTGCAAGGCTCTTAGTCCATCCTTATGTTTGATAGATGTGTATAATGAGGCTACATCGATTGTGATCAAAAGACAATCCTCTTGCAATGGGAAATTCATCATCTTGGCAAGGAAGTCCCCCGTGTCTTTAATATAGGAGGCCAAATTGCGGACATGCTCCTGTAGAAAGAAATCTATGTATATTGAAGTTGTCTCGAAAATGCTGTTTCTAGCCGATATAATCGGCCTCCCCGGGGGATTTCTTTCATCTTTGTGTACTTTTAGAATAAAGTACATTATTGGAGTAGTAGGGTTGGCAATCCATAGATATTTATATTCATCTGTTGATATTAGGCCGGTGTCTCGCCAAGCCATCAATTTTATTTTGTAAGAGGAGTAAACCAAATTTAAAGTCATTTTGTTGCTAACACAATAACAAGATTTGTCACTGAGTTGACTCATTGCCTCCTTTAAATAATCTTCTCTCTTCCACAACACAACATTGCCACCTTTATCAGCATTTCTAATAACTATATTTTTGTTATTTTTTAGTTTGGTCATCAGTTGGTAGTACTGAAGTTCTTTCTTGTTTTTTGTAGTGTTGATTCTTGCTTTATTTGTGGTCCGATTTAAGTTTTTTAAACCACTTATTACTTGCTCCTGGAAGATGTCAATCGTGTCCTTGATCATTAATGGATAGAATGTAGATGGTGGCTTGAATGGTGTTTGGCACAACTTGGATTTATTTATTGGTGAACCCCCAAACCCGACATGGCTTGCATTGTCTTCCTCATGTATTAAATCATACAGGATATCCACCATATTTTCTGATTCTTGGTTATTTGTGGCTGTTGTGCGATCTTCCTGTGTTGATTGGTTACTACTTGTCGGGATTGCCTCAACAATATTTCATTTTGATGGTTTGGATTGTACATAAAATTTTTGGAGCTTTAATTTCCTGACGCTCTTGTAAATATCAACTCGTGATTTGGCATAATTAAAGGAACTCTCGAGGCAGAAGGATAAACCCAGGGCTAGAAGTTGCTTTTCTGCCATATTTAGCACCATATCCGTTAAATTGATGACCGTTTGATCACTTATTGCACCCAAATCAGTTGGCACTATTTTTTCCAGAATTTCTTCTGCTGCCGTTTTGGTTGCTTTTTGTTTCCCCCTTCTTCTATTTGCCTTCCTTCTCTCCCTCCGTTTTCTGTTTTGCTCCGATTTGGATTTGTTTGCTGTTTCCTCGGTCTGAGTGATTGGAGGCGCTCTCTGCATAAAAAATCCACTTCCTCTGTTAAGGAATGTCGGCGAGCCGCTGGTTGTCTCGTTTTTCTGCGAGTCTCTGCTTCAGACTCGCTTTCCACAGCCGAGCTTGCTTCTGATGCAGAGGTCAGATCTGGTTGCGGATTCTCACCTCCTGCCCCATGAGACACATTTCTTGTTAATCCTGTCTTGCCTGCTTTTAATGCGTCAAATTTTTTAGCAAATGTGAATACTCTTCCGTATTCATAATCACACCGGTCCCGGTGAACTTTAAATGCTTTGCGCTCCCTTATTATGTCCTCCTCTTTTTTTTTTAAAACGTTTTTTCATCTCGGTTTTAATTTTTTCAATTTCCTCTTGTTGTTCCATTGTCTCCAGTTCTTTATTGAGATTATCTATTTCTTCAGCTAGTTTTATACAGTCCTTTTCAGCATATTTTACCAATATGAATAGCGGTTTGCGTGACGATTCCTAGTTTGTTTCAGCCCGTTCCCGCATCATTTCGCAGTCGGGCGTTTCGTAACTTGGAGCGATTAATATCTTTAAACCACGGGGTACTCTCCCCACATCTATGTACCGTTGCAGTGATTTTGCTTCCCACCACTGTTTTTGCTCGGTACGCATGGCTTTTTCCAATTATTTGCATTTTTCTTTAATGCCAGCATGTTTTCCCATTGTTGGTGGATTGTGGGTAACTGAGTCCCTTGTTAGCGCGTTTTCGTCACTGAACATAGCCCTTCTATTAAAGCGTCAGCTGCCATGGTTACGCTTGTGAGATTGAATTGTATTTATCCTGGTAGTTTATGTGGTAACGGCCTATCAGAGAAATCTCTTAGCACAACGTTTGTAGCTCAACGAATTTCGTAGCACGCGCTGCATCGCATTTTGCGATGCAGCGCGCGCTACGAAATTCGTTTTATTTATTTAATTGTTTACTTACCTGTAATTATCCATATTCCGGTTTTTAGAACCCCCACCCTGCCCCTCCCCCGCCCCGCCTTACCGCCCCACAGAACTCCCTCCACGGGCCGCGGCTGTTGTGTAGTGGAATTATGTGGCATGGCGAATTGATAGGGATAAGAGCTGCACAGAATAGATGGAAACCAAGATAGCAAGGGATAGGTAATTTGTGCACGAAGCGGTAAAAGAACTCCAGACAGAGGAGCAGAAAGAGTATGTGAGAAAGAGAGAAAGAAGGGGATGGCAGATCACAGATGCATAAAGAGGAAGCTCCTGTGGAAACAGAAGACACCCTAAGAAGAGAAGGAGCGCGTGGGTTTGCGGGATAGTAATCTTAAAAAGGCTCGGGAAAGAAACTGTGATCGAAGAACTGTGAAAGAGGCTGTAAGAGTGTGTGAGAGAGTTAGAGAGAGGTGTGAAAGAGTACAAGAGAGAGAGGGATGAGTGGGAGGGGAACCTGGGGAGGTTGAAAAGTGCACAGCATGAGAAGGTATAGGAAGGTAGTATGTGTAAGCAGGCAGTATAGAGAGGAGACAGGACGTGTGATAAGTTGTGAGATAAGAGAGGGTAGTGGTAGTGTGAGGGAGAGAGGTGAGGGGCAGTGGATGTGTGGGGGAGAGATGACAGGGTTGGTGGAAGTGTGAGGTAGAGATGGGTTGTACTTGAATTGTTTGTTGTGGAATATTCTGTTGTGGAATTGTGTGGTGTAGTGTGAAGTTGTGTAGTGGAAATATGTGGAATGGTGTGCTGTGGAATTATGTAGATAGTAATTAAATGATATTACCTGTCATTTAAATATGTAGATTGAGATTGCGTGTGATGGACTCCATTATGTGGAATGGTATTGTGGAGTGCGGCAGGATAGAGAGGAGAGGTTCAGGGTAGAGGGGAGTGATGCAGGGGTGTAGAGTGCAGTGGTGTGTGCAGTGATGCAGAATAAATTAGAGTGGCATAGAGTGGAGTGATGCAGAGTATTGTTTTTTATTGTATTGTAATTGCATTTATATAGCGCTTACTACCCCTGACGAGGCGTTGAAGCGCTTTTTCGGTGAGTAGCACGCTACTCCGGGACCCATAAAGGATTAGTGTTGAATTAGTATAGTGAACTATGAAAGTAATTAAAGTTGTGGATAGATTAGCCAGTTATTTAGATTCGGAAGGATAGAAGAGGAAAAAAGGTTTGTATTTCTGTAGCGCTTGTTCCCCCTGATGGGGTGTTGAAGCGCCTTTTTTAAATTTATTTTTCGGGCAGTGGCACGCTACTCCGAAAACCTATAAAGGATTAGTGGTGAATTAGTATGGTGAAATATGTAAGTAATTTGAGTGCTGGATATTAGTCAGTTATTTGGAGTGAGAAGGATAGCAGAAGGATAGAAGCGGGAGAAAGGTTTGCATTCATATAGCGCTTGTTACCCCAGAAGGAGTGTTGAAGAGCTTTTCTGGTGAGTAGCGCGCTACTCCGGAACCCATAAAAGGATTAGTATTGCAAACTAGTATAGTGAAATATGTAGTAATTTGAGTGGTGGATATGTTATTCAGTTATTTGGATATCGAAGGCTAGCGGCAGGATAGAAGAGGGAAAGAGGATTGTATTTATATAGCGCTTGCTACCCTTGATGGGGTTTGAAGCGCTTTTTTTTTTTTTTTGCTGACTAGCACGCTACTCTGTAACCCATAAGGATTAGTGTTGAATTAGTCTAGTGAAATATGAAAGTAATTTGAGTTGTTGATATATTAGTCAGTTATTTGGATTGAGAAGGGTTGGGGAGGGGTAGAAAAGGGAAAAGTTTTGCATTTATATAGCGCTTGTAACCCTGATGGGGTGTTGAAGCGCTTTATTGGCGAGTAGCATGCTACTCTGGAACCCATGAAGGATTAGTGTTGAAAATTAGTATAGTGAAATATGAAAGTAGTTTGAGTGGTGGCTCTGTTATTCAGTTGGATAGAGAAAGGTAGCGGAGGGATAGAAGAGGGAAAAAGGTTTGCCTTTATATAATGCTTGCTTACCTCTGATGAGGTGTTGAAGCGCTTTTTTGGCAAGTAGCACGTTACTCGGGGACCCATACAGGGTTAGTGGCAAATTAGTATAGTGGAATATGAAATTTGAGAAGTGAACATGTAGTCTGTTATTTTGATTGACAAGGATAGTGGAGGGATAGGAAAGTGAAGGATTCTGATGATGCAAGATGGGGTAGAGTAAGGGAGAGTCTAGAAAGGGTTATTTTGG
Organism: Triturus cristatus; assembly: GCF_964204655.1. Lineage (NCBI taxonomy): Eukaryota > Metazoa > Chordata > Amphibia > Caudata > Salamandridae > Triturus > Triturus cristatus. The sequence goes on from NC_140594.1 coordinate 577,463,470, forward strand.
GGATCACAGTAGTGGTATGGGGTTTGGGATAAATGAGAGAGTGGGTGTAGAGGATATATTGAAGTATAGTGTGAGAAATAGGGTAGTGCATTGGAAAGAGTATTAGAAGTTTGAGATGAGTCGAAGTTGGGTAAGAAGATATATTGCGTAGAGTGGCACAGAGTTGAGTTCAGTGGTGAGAGTGCACTTGTGAAGTGGCACAGAGTTCATAGTAGAGTGGGGTAGATTGTTCTGGCAAAGTAGAGTGGTGCACAGTAGATTAGAGTGGCATATAGTAGAGTGGTGCACAGATTATAGTGGTGCATAATGCACTGGTGCAGAGTGCAGTTGCGCAGAATGCATTGGCATAGAGTTCACTGGCATAGAGTGCAGTGGCATGGATTGGTCCAGAGTAGAGTGCAGTGGCGCAGAGAAGAGTGGCGCAGAGCAAAGTGGTGCATAGCAGAGTGGTGCTGAGTGGCGTAGAGTGCATTGTAGCAGAGTGCAGTGGTGTAGACTGGTGCAGAGGAAAGTGACGTAGAATGCAATGGTGTAAATTAGAGTGGCATAGAGTGCAGTAGAGCCCAGTGTTGCAGAGTAGCGTATAGTTGGGTGCAGTGATGCATAATGCAGTGGCGTAGATTGTAGCGGTGCAGAGTGGAATAGAGTGACGTACAGTAGATTGTTTCGAGGTGGAGTGAAGTGGCATAGAGTGCTGTGGTGCATAGTGGAGTAGTGTGGAGTAGAGTGCACTGGTATAGAGTACAGTGTTGTAGAGTGGCGTCGAGTACAGTGGGACAGAGTGTAGTAGTGCCTAGTAGAGCGCAGAGACTCAGTGTGGAGTGGAATGGCATAGTGTGGAATGGTACAGAGTATATTGCAGTGACACCGTGTGAAGTGGCGCTGAGTAGAGTGCAAAGTTGTGGAGTGGTACAGAGTAAAGTGGAGTTGGGTAAGGTGGAGTAGGCATGGTGTGGTAGCGCACTGCTATTACAGACAACACATCTTCAATTGGAATGACCATTGCATCTGCACTGACATACAGTTTTACTGATAAAAGTATACAGCACACAAATGATAATGTGTGAAAATGTCATCACCTAATGTAATTTGTTTTGATTGCATTAAAATATTTGTTTCCTCCACATTCTGAAATATCATAAAACATGCTTCAAATGTGTTTTCCATATTCTGAAATATCTGCATAGTTAATTTACAGAAATTTACATTTTGTTTTGTGCTAGAAAAAAAATGAACATGGCACAGCATACCCAGAATAGCCAGCATGATTGTCACATAAATCTCCTCACTTTGAAGTCAGAGAAAGAAACACCAAAATCCCTGGAAGACAGACCCTGACATTTGACCTCTGTCTTTGAATGCACAGCAAATGTGACCAGAAAAGAACAAGATTTAAAGGCCTGTTTACAGAAATTGGGTAATTGTGGAAGAATACAACAAAAAGGGTTTGGGCAAGGAAAGGGACGAACTCAAGTTGGACAGCCTGAAACAAATAAAGCCAGCAAACAGAGACCAAGGAATTGTGAGTTACAACCCACAAAGCCAATGGTAAGCAATGGGTGGAATACATTTCCGGGAAACCTTTCCAAATGTCCCCAAGATGTTGTTAGCAAACCAGACAGCTGTGCGGTCTGGTAGACTTTGACCCAAAAACAGTCTCCCTTGCATTCCACTGGAGGTCACAGTGAAACAGACAAAAGAAAAATGGTGAGATGATCAAAGATGTGCCTTAAAATGTCTAATGCTAATGGCTGAAGGTTACGGAGCTAAAGGAGCTAATGGCTTTGCGCGATACATCCAAAGCCCATTAAAATAAGTTCAGGAGTCTCTAAACTAAAAACAAAACAAGCATTTGCAATGCAATAGGTCTCGCATTTATTGGAGTTGGAGCTATTGGTATTGTAAATAACAAATCCTTTCTATTTAAGTATTCAAAAAGTAATCCCAAAAAAATGCATTGTTATGTGCAATGCCAATATCTCAAACTCGTGTCAATGCGAGATCTAGTGCATTGCAAATGCCTGTTTTTAAATGCGAGACCTATTGCAGTGTAAATGCTTGTTTCAGTACTGCGTGCTTTTTAAAAGTTGTAGTCAATACTCAAAATGGAATCCATGTTATCAGTGTTCCCAGTGCTCCTTTATGTTTAATGGCCTAAATGAATCACAATGTTTAAAGCAGATTGCTAAATAGGATCTCCAGCCCCGAGGACAATGTCTCACTTCATTGTGGACAGTGTGTACCCTGTTTTCATGCAGTGCCAAGACGGGGTTAACTAATGCAGAGAGTGAGGTCTGTTAGCCTCCGAGGATCAAAGCATTCCTTGCAACAGTGCGCTGTGACACGGTGTTGCCATGTGTACAGCACACACTTTGCAACAGCAAGATGGTTTGAAAGTTGGGGGTGACTTTCTAAATTTTCCAGAGTGTTCATCGGGTTTGTTGACAGCGTATTTATGCTGTCAGCCCAAAAATTGTTTGTGGTTGTGTGTGTGTGTAGTTGTGTGTGTGTTGTTGTGTGTGTGTGTGGTTGAGTGTGTGTGTGTGTGTGGTTGAGTGTGTGTGTGTGTGTGGTTGAGTGTGTGTGCGTGTGGTTGAGTGTGTGTGTGGTTGAGTGTGTGTGTGTGTTTGTGTGTGTTTGTAGGTGTGTGTTTGTAGGTGTGTGGTTGTATGTGTGTGGTTGTATGTGTGGTTGTGTGTGTGGTTTTGTGTTCGGTTGTGTGTGGTTGAGTGTGTGTGGTTGAGTGTGTGTGGTTGAGTGTGTGTTTGGTTGTGTGTGTGTTTGTTTGTGTGTGGTTTTTTGTTCTTTTGTGTGTGGTTGAGTGTGTGTGTGGTTGAGTGTGTGTGGTTGTCGTTGTACTAAAACACTCACATGAATGGATCGGTTTGGCAGCGTGAAACCTATACAGCGTTTGTCAATAGCCACCTTGCGCAGTGCCTGTGTATACCCATGGCGCGCTGTAATGAGCACCGGCACAGAACTGAAAGTGCGCTGTGTGCACGTTGTACTGAAACACTCACATGAATGGATCGGTTTTGCAGCGTGAAACCTATACAGCGTTTGTCAATAGCTTCCTTGGGCAGTGCTTGTGTATACCCATGGCGCGCTGTAATGAGCACCGGCACAGATTTGAAAACGCGCTGTGTGCGTGTTGTACTAAAACACTCCCATGAATGGATGTGTTTGGCAGCGTGAAACCTATACAGCGTTTGTTAATAGCCACCTTGGGCAGTGCCTGTGTATACCCATGGTGCGCTGTAATGAGCACCGGCACAGAACTGAAAGTGCGCTGTGTGCGCGTTGTACTAAAACACTCACATAAATGGATCGGTTTGGCAGCGTGAAACCTATACAGCGTTTGTCAATAGCCACCTTGGGCAGTGCTTGTGTATACCCATGGCGCGCTCTAATGAGCACCGGCACAGATCTGAATGCGCACTGTGTGTGCAATAGAATGTGTACATTTCTGTGTTAGAACTGTGGCTACACGCAAAACTGTGCGCGTGCTCTGTATATCAATGTATTGTTTTTTGGGTAGCGGCTTGAAACCCATTCAGTGTTTGTCAATAGCCACCTTGGCCAACGTCTGTGTATAGCCATGGCGCGCTGTAATTCGCACCGGCACAGAACTGAAAGTGCGCTGTGTGCGCGTTGTAGTAAAACACTCACATGAATGGATCGGTTTTGCAGCGTGAAACCTAAACAGCGTTTGTCAATAGCCACCTTGGGCAGTGCTTGTGTATACCCATGGCGCGCTGTACTGAGCACCGGCACAGATCTGAAAGCGCGCTGTGTGCGCGTTGTACTAAATCACTCACATGAATGGATCGGTTTGGCAGCGTGAAACCTATACAGCGTTTGTCAATAGCCACCTTGGGCAGTGCTTGTGTATACCCATGGCGTGCTGTAATGATGTAACGCCCTGAACGTCTCAGGATCGTTTAACAGACACGATAATGAGAACGCAACCACTTGTGAAGGTTTAGTTATTTTAATGAAGGCAAAAATAATACAAGGAATAAACAAAGGTTATAGTCACTGGAATCCTCCAGGCTAAGTACGTTACCAGCCCACAGCACGGATGGTCCTAACCGTCCTCTGCATATACGCCGATCCCGGCGTATGCCAACAGAGGGCAGAAATGAAATGGCCGACAATGCCAATCGGTAGGCTGTGAGGGGCACGAAGAGTGTTGGGGAGAATCGAGGAGTCAGGGAAACACCCAGCCGGGGTCTCTACCTGAAGGGAGCAGCCGCTCAACCTCTTCCTCAGACTGCACCGGGACGCGGAGTCACCTCCTGGTGATGCGTCACCGATACCCCAATCACAAGTAAAGAAGACTGAACCGAGAGCAGCCGCTCGATCGATCCTGTGGACTTCCGAGTCTGTAACGCGGCAAACACCTCCTGGTGTGCGTTACAGCTGGCAGTCCCTGTATCTCTGGTCGGGCTGGGAGTTACGACTCCAACCAGCAAAAGCGCCACTGCGCTTTGACTCAGCCGAGTCAAAAAGCGAAGCTCAATGGTTATCCGGTAGAGCTTCCGGGTCCTTCACAGGTGACGATGGGGCAAGACATGGCCCAGGGAGTAACGACTCGACCTACCTCCGTTCTTGCCTTACTGGAGCACCACTCCGGAACACTGCTCTTCACTAAGCAGGTACGTCGGTTGTAAACACAATATCCTCAGTCAAGAAAGATTCTCCTTGTCAACACACCATTCAAACCTATACTTCTTTCATACCTAGGGGATGAGGATGGACAGCAACAGCATAAAAAATCAATAAGAAGAAATAAGTCAGACAAATTTATTGGATATAATAAAAGCAATGTACAAAGTAATTGGCGCAACAAAGAAACAGATTCTTTGTATCAATATCTGAATGTTAAAAAACATGTGATGTACTCAAAGTAAACAATACGACCTATACATAAAAAACACAACATTAAAATTGGGAGCAGCATGAGAGGAACATATTTTACTTATAATCTTGTTCACATAAGGAAAACACCAAATCAAAAAATTGCATAAATTGTGACCAGAATTAATGTCCTTTTCAATGATATGTCACACAGATCAGTGTTACTGGATTTTGAGTGGTTTCCTTTATAAAAGCATCGACGCGTTTCGGTGGGCCAAGATTCACAGCCAGCACCTTCTTCAGGAGAGATATAGTACAGTCCCAACAATTAAAATCATGAATACTTTCACGAAACCATTAATAAGCAATGTCCTTACGGATCCTGCCAGTGCTTCTGAACTTTAGATTGTTTTTGTATTATTAGACAATTCTTTAGTAACAAACACCCTGGTATTTTGTTACATCCGGGTCTGAATGGACTCACAGACATGCCATAGCATCTATCAATTTGAGTACAGGCTTACATGAGACCTTAAATACTGTGTCTGTGGTCAATACCTGTGCCAACGTCTGATGTAAAAAGAAGGGATAGATTGTGTCCGGGGACGGTGCCAAAAGGTCACTCAGTCACCACTTGCTCAGAAGTACGTGGCACGGTCTTCCTCATCGGGTGCAATTGAAAATCGGACAATTGCACCCGATGAGGAAGACCGTGCCACGTACTTCTGAGCAAGTGGTGACTGAGTGACCTTTTGGCACCGTCCCCGGACACAATCTATCCCTTCTTTTTACATCAGACGTTGGCACGGGTATTGACCACAGACACAGTATTTAAGGTCTCATGTAAGCCTGTACTCAAATTGATAGATGCTATGGCATGTCTGTGAGTCCATTCAGACCCGGATGTAACAAAATACCAGGGTGTTTGTTACAAAAGAATTGTCTAATAATACAAAAACAATCTAAAGTTCAGAAGCACTGGCAGGATCCGTAAGTACATTGCTTATTAATGGATTCATGAAAGTATTCATGATTTTAATTGTTGGGACTGTACTATATCTCTCCTGAAGAAGGTGCTGGCTGTGAATCTTGGCCCACCGAAACGCGTCGATGCTTTTATAAAGGAAACCACTCAAAATCCAGTAACACTGATCTGTGTGACATATCATTGAAAAGGACATTAATTCTGGTCACAATTTATGCAATTTTTTGATTTGGTGTTTTCCTTATGTGAACAAGATTATAAGTAAAATATGTTCCTCTCATGCTGCTCCCAATTTTAATGTTGTGTTTTTTATGTATAGGTCGTATTGTTTACTTTGAGTACATCACATGTTTTTTAACATTCAGATATTGATACAAAGAATCTGTTTCTTTGTTGCGCCAATTACTTTGTACATTGCTTTTATTATATCCAATAAATTTGTCTGACTTATTTCTTCTTATTGATTTTTTATGCTGTTGCTGTCCATCCTCATCCCCTAGGTATGAAAGAAGTATAGGTTTGAATGGTGTGTTGACAAGGAGAATCTTTCTTGACTGAGGTCTTTGTTGGTGCCCCTCTCCTTTGCCATTGGGGTCCCTCTCTCTTTTTTGAAGTAAACACAATATCCGACAGCGTTGTACCTCCCGGTTCCTCCCTTTATAGGGCGTGTTTTCCTTGAGTTATGTAACAGCTCTCCTGTTTACATAAGGGCGTGTATTCCTTGAGTTATGTAACAGCTCTCCTGTTTACATAAGGGCGTGTATTCCTTGAGTTATGTAACAGCTCTCCTGTTTACATAAGGGCGTGTTTTCCTTGAGTTATGTAACAGCTCTCCTGTTTACATAACCTCTCAACCGCTAAGCATCCTGGGAGATGTAGTCCGTTTTCGCTGGTTACCGTTTTCCTCCCCTCGCATGACAGGAATACTTGACAGTACATCCTCCCTCTCAGCGGCTCCCCACGGGTCCAGCGCTGGCAGGAAAACGCCGATGGAACAAGGAGACCAAGCGCGGAGCATGAACCCCTTCAGCCGGTTCCCATGATTGCTCCTCCGGGCCATAGCCTTTCCACGCAACCAGGTACCACAGCTTCCCCCTGTGCCATTTGGACGCCCGTATGCCCGACACTTCATACTCCACCTCCGACTCCACGCATACCGGCCTAGGTGTCCCAGACGGCTTGGAGGGTGCTGGTTTGAGCAATGATACATGAAAGACAGGGTGTATCCGCAACGACTGGGGCAAGCACACCTTCACGTTCACGGGACCCATACATTTGGTAATTCGATAGGGGCCCATGTACTTGGGATGGAAAACACTGTTCTTTCGAAACCTCATGTTTCTTGTGGATATCCAGACGTAGACTCCAGTGCGGTACAGTGGCCCGGGCCTTCTCTTCCTGTCTGCCGCAGCCTTGTATCTTCTCTTGGCCTCTATTAGGACAGCCCTTGAGCGCATCAACGTGTCTTTTATGTGTGCCACCCTGTCCGCTGTGGCGGGAATCCTGTCCTCTCTGAACGGATGTAGAAATGGCAAGAACCTGGGATTTTGGCCATAGTTGCTATAGAACGGAGATGACTGTGTGGAGCTGTGAGTGGCGTTGTTATAGGCTATCTCTGCAACCCATAGCAAGTCGACCCATTCTTCCCTGCCCTGGTCCACAAAACATCGCAGATACTGTTTGAGCGTTTGGTTCAGGCGCTCGGTTTGGCCGTCTGTTTGAGGGTGGTAGCTGGTGGACAGGGCGGTCTTAACATGCAGCGCAGTGCACCAAGTCTTCCAGAATTGCGCAGTAAACTGCGACCCCCGGTCCGACACGATCACCCCAGGTAATCCATGCAGTCGTACCACATTCTTTAGGAGTAGTGACGCCAATTCCCCGGCCGTAGGGACTCTCTTGCAGGGGATGAAGTGCCCCATTTTCGTCAAGTAATCCACCACCACCAGTATTGCCGTCATCCCCTGGTCTACCGGTAGGCCCACCACGAAGTCCAGTGATATGCTATCCCATGGTTTATCCGGGGTCGGAAGTGGATGTAAGAGCCCTTGGGTTCGGCCATGGTCGGCCTTCATGGTAGCACACGTAGGACACTCCTGTCCCCACCTCCTGACATCCACTCTCATGGTTGGCCACCAGAAATGCCGTCCCATGCTAGCCACCGTTTTTTCAAAGCCCAGATGACCTGCGCATGGAGAGTCATGGCACCAGATGAATGCTTGTTTCCTTAGCCTAGGCGTGGGTATCAATAGGCACCTGCCCTTCAGGGGTATCCCGTCCTTCAGCTGCCATTCTCTGTGACTGAGGAGCCACCTCCGCCATGCGAATGACATGATCCCTCTCTTTATTCCCCTCAGGAAAGTATCCGGTTGGATAACCCCCAATACCATCCTCGGGGAAATGATGGAACGCTCGGTCGCAGGCAATGGTTCCTTAACTGCAGATTGACGGGACAGGGCGTCCGCCTTCCGGTTTTCCGTCCCCGGCCGATATGTGATGCGGAAGTTGAACCCCGCAAAGAAGATCATCCACCGCAGCTGTCTGGGAGAAAGGTGTCTTGTGGCCGTCATGAACTGTAGGTTCCGATGGTCCGTGTACACCGATACCACATGTCTTGCCCCCATCAACCAATGCCTCCATTCGGTGAAGGCGTCCTTGATTGCGAGAAGCTCCTTCTCCGCAATATGGTAGTTGCGTTCGGCGTCGTTGAGTTTGCGGGACATGTACGCAACGGGATGAAGCACCCCTGTGTCGTGGTTGCGTTGGGACAAGATAGCCCCCAGCGCCACATCCGATGCGTCCGCTTCCACTACGTAGGGAAGATCCGGATCGGGGTGAGCCAACACCGGTGCCTTACCAAAGGCGCTTTTCAGGGCCTCAAAGGCTTTGTTCGCTTCAGGGGACCAGACAAACTCCTTGGACTTCCTCAGTAGCTGTGTGATTGGGGCCACCAATCCTGAAAATCCATCTATAAACCGCCTGTAAAAGTTGGCGAAGCCAATGAAACTTTGGACGTCCTTCACGCTTTGGGGCACCGGCCATTCTTTCACCGCCTTGATCTTTCGTTCTGCCATCTCCTGTCCCTCTGGACTCAGCATCACTCCGAGGAATTCCACGGATGTGACGTGGAAGTCACACTTGCTGAGTTTACAAAACAGCATGTTTTCCCTCAGCTTTTGGAGCACGGCTTTGACGTGGTGTACGTCCTCCTCCACACTGGACGAATAGATGAGGATGTCGTCGATATATACGACCACGTAGATATCCAACTCCTCTCTGAATACCTCATTCAAAAAGTACTGAAAGGCTGCCGGGGCGTTGCACAGACCGAACGGCATGACGAGGTACTCAAAAAGGCCGAACCTGGTCTTAAAGGCGGTCTTCCACTCGTCTCCGTCCCTCATGCGCACCAGATGGTATGCCCCTTTCAAATCCAACTTGGTGTAGATACGAGCTTTCTTGACCTGTTCCAGGAGTACACTGATGAGAGGCAAGGGGTACCGATTCTTTACGGTTATCGCATTCAATGCCCTAAAGTCCACACAGGCTCTCAGCTCCCCATTAGCCTTCGGGATGAAGAAGAGTGGCGAGGCGGCCGGAGACTTGGACGGGCGGATGAATCCTAGCTTGAGGAGTTTATCCAGGTACCCCCGGAGATGCACGTTTTCAGGCTCAGTCAGGGCATACAGCCTGCCGCTGGGAACGCTGGCCCCTGGCACCAGGTCGATCTGGCAGTCAAACTGTCTATGTGGTGGTAGCACTTCCGCCTTCACCTCATCAAATACATCCTCAAAACTGTGATAAGCCTGGGGGAGAGCCACATCTTTTTCTGCCGCTGTAGCCACCGTCTGACTCCCGCTCTCATCTGCGTCAAGGGATTCCGTTCCTACTCCACAATGCAGGATGCAATACGATGACGTCAGTTCGATGCGATGTGTTGGCCAATCCACAGAGGGGTTGTGTTTCTGTAGCCACGGCAATCCCAATATGACGCCATATTGGGGCGCTCGGATGATGTTAAAATCGATTTGTTCCAAATGGTTCCTCCCACATCTCATCGGAAGGACCCCCGTGTGCTGCCCGATGGGCCCCATCACCAATCGCCTTCCGTCTACAGCATAGACGTCTTCGGGTACAGCTTTGGGAAGAAGCACTAGCCCTAGCCTGCATGCCTCGTTGTGGTCCATAAACATGCCAGTGGCCCCTGAATCCACCATGGCCACAACGGGTATCCACTGGTCATGCACTCCCACGTGCACCGTGAGAAACAGGTGTCGTTGTCCCTTAGTGACCGAGTTGGAAAGTGAAGGGATGGATGAGTGACTCCGAGATGCCCCTTCTTTGGTCTGGGAGTCCTCTAGTTTTCCGCCGGTACGTCCACCACGGCTGTTACCGACCGGTTGGCCCGATAACGTGACGTCTTCGGTTTGGCAGGGCATTCACGTACGTAGTGGCCTTTTTTGCCACAATATAGGCACAATCCTTGTTTACGGCGTGACTCTTTCTCCGTGGCTGTGAGGCTCGCTCGTATTGCGCCGATGTCCATGGGTTCTCCCTTGGATGCGGTGGAAGTTTCAGGACTTCCCACTGTCACAACGGATGGAAGGGATTTTCCTTTTCTCCCATGATCCCCCTTTCTTTCACTTAGCCTATGTTCCAGCCGTAATACCAGGTTGATAAGGCCCTCACATGTCTTGGGTTGTGGGTCAATATGAGCCACGGCGTCCTTGAGCTCATCGCACAGCCCGTGATGGAAGAGCGCCGTCTGTTTAGCAACAGGCCACTTGGTTTCCGCAACCAGCCTTCGGAACGCGTTGAGATACTGCACCAGGTTGTTGGATCCCTGTCTCAACTCAAGCATTTCACGGTCCGCCGTGTACGAGTCAGCCCTTCTGTCGAAGACCTTCAGGAATTCCTCGCGAAAAGCACCCCAATCACATAAGATGGGGTCGTCCCTGCTCACCAGAGGTACGGCCCATTGTGCCGCGTTTCCAGCCAAATAGGATATAAGGAAAGCCACACAAGCCTGACTCGTGGGGAACGCCCTTGGTTTGCACGATAGATGTAGCGCCACTTGTGTGAGGAATACCTGCACTGTGTTAGGATCCCCACTGTACCTCTCTGGTGTTGCCAAGGGGACGGCTACCGGCATTTCCACTACTACCGCAGGGGTCTGGTTCGTGAGGGAGGTGCTGGGCGTGAGCGGGTCCAATTGGATAGCATCCAGTCTGGCTTTTACATCGGCTGTTTCTTGCCTGGAGGCAGCCAATTCAATTTGCACGGTCGCTAAAGCAGCCAGCACATCATCAAGTGTTGCCATGTCTGTTATCGACCGGGAGACAGTTAGTGTTATTAAGGTCGGATATTTTGTAACGCCCTGAACGTCTCAGGATCGTTTAACAGACACGATAATGAGAACGCAACCACTTGTGAAGGTTTAGTTATTTTAATGAAGGCAAAAATAATACAAGGAATAAACAAAGGTTATAGTCACTGGAATCCTCCAGGCTAAGTACGTTACCAGCCCACAGCACGGATGGTCCTAACCGTCCTCTGCATATACGCCGATCTCGGCGAATGCCAACAGAGGGCAGACATGAAATGGCCGACAATGCCAATCGGTAGGCTGTGAGGGGCACGAAGAGTGTTGGGGAGAATCGAGGAGTCAGGGAAACACCCAGCCGGGGTCTCTACCTGAAGGGAGCAGCCGCTCAACCTCTTCCTCAGACTGCACCGGGACGCGGAGTCACCTCCTGGTGATGCGTCACCGATACCCCAATCACAAGTAAAGAAGACTGAACCGAGAGCAGCCGCTCGATCGATCCTGTGGACTTCCGAGTCTGTAACGCGGCAAACACCTCCTGGTGTGCGTTACAGCTGGCAATCCCTGTATCTCTGGTCGGGCTGGGAGTTACGACTCCAACCAGCAAAAGCGCCACTGCGCTTTGACTCAGCCGAGTCAAAAAGCGAAGCTCAATGGTTATCCGGTAGAGCTTCCGGGTCCTTCACAGGTGACGATGGGGCAAGACACAGCCCAGGGAGTAACGACTCGACCTACCTCCGTTCTTGCCTTACTGGAGCACCACTCCGGAACACTGCTCTTCACTAAGCAGGTACGTCGGTTGTAAACACAATATCCGACAGCGTTGTACCTCCCGGTTCCTCCCTTTATAGGGCGTGTTTTCCTTGAGTTATGTAACAGCTCTCCTGTTTACATAAGGGCGTGTATTCCTTGAGTTATGTAACAGCTCTCCTGTTTACATAAGGGCGTGTATTCCTTGAGTTATGTAACAGCTCTCCTGTTTACATAAGGGCGTGTTTTCCTTGAGTTATGTAACAGCTCTCCTGTTTACATAACCTCTCAACCGCTAAGCATCCTGGGAGATGTAGTCCGTTTTCGCTGGTTACCGTTTTCCTCCCCTCGCATGACAGGAATACTTGACAAATGAGCACCGGCACAGATCTGAAAGCGCGCTGTGTGCGCCTTGTACTAAAACACTCACATGAATGGATGTGTTTGGCAGCGTCAAACCTATACAGCGTTTGTTAATAGCCATGTTGGGCAGCGTCTCTGTATACCTATGGCGCTCTGTAATCAGCACCGGCACAGAACTGAAAGCGTGCTGTGTGCGCGTTGTACTAAAACACTCACATGAATGGATGTGTTTGGCAGCGTGAAACCTATACAGCGTTTGTTAATAGCCACCTTGGGCAGTGCCTGTGTATACCCATGGCGCGCTGTAATGAGCACCGGCACAGAACTGAAAGTGCGCTGTGTGCGCGTTGTACTAAAACACTCACATGAATGGATCGGTTTGGCAGCGTGAAACCTATACAGCGTTTGTCAATAGCCACCTTGGGCAGTGCTTGTGTATACCCATGGCGCGCTGTAATGAGCACCGGCACAGATCTGAAAGCGCCCTGTGTGCGCGTTGTACTGAAACACTCACATGAATGGATGTGTTTGGCAGCGTGAAATCTATACAGCGTTTGTTAATAGCCACCTTGGGCAGTGCCTGTGTATACCCATGGCGCGCTGTAATGAGCACCGGCACAGAACTGAAAGTGCGCTGTGTGCGCGTTGTACTAAAACACTCACATGAATGGATCGATTTGGCAGCGTGAAACCTATACAGCGTTTGTCAATAGCCACCTTGGGCAGTGCCGGTGTATACCCATGGCGCGCTGTAATCAGCACCGGCACAGAACTGAAAGTGCGCTGTGTACGCGTTGTACTCAAACACTCACATGAATGTATCGGTTTGGCAGCGGCTGAGGGGGGGGCTTGCTTAATGAGACAGTGTGAGGAGCCATAGCCAGAAATACGATGTTGGTGCCATTCCGATAATAAACGGAGCCCTTTAAAGTTTTAAACTTGTGCCTTTCCATTTTTAGGTCTCGGGACCATCCGGTCGGCAGACCGGAAGTCCGGAGATTTAATGACTTGGGAGAAGAGGGGCTTGAACCCGCCCCTCTTCTGCCCTGTTCTCCATTGGCTGGCCTCGTAAATGCTGGCCAGCCATTGGAGAAGAGGTCCCGTCACTCGAATCATGCCCCGTCCTTTTCGGATTGGGGGGCGTGTTTTTTGCGAAAAGTCTCAGGGAGGAGACAACAGCAAAACACGCCCCCGATCCGAAAAGGACGCTGCCTTTCTCCGGTGGTGTGCTTTTGCTGTCCTGTTGGCACTGACTGGTAAGTTTTCCTTTTAATTATCATAGTATTCGACCCCCGCGCGTGACCCCCCCCCGCGACTGCTCACACGTTCGTTTGCTTATTCTCCCGTGCGACTCCCCTCCTCCCCCCCCCACTCCCCCCTAGCGACTGCTCACACGTTCGTTTGCTTCCTTTGCAATCATTTTACGCCCCGCCACTTTCAAATGTCACCAGTCGCCCCTGATTATGGTCTGTTATTGGGACTGGTATTGTGCGCTCCAGGATGGGGGCCTGAGTCACAAAAAGGGTGCGGTATCGTGCTGCTTTGCCCAACTGTCTGAATTTTTTAGTTGTGCGTCTTGCACGCAATCTGTATGGGATCGGAGCATTCAGAAGCGGACTCCCCTTTCCCCTGTGCACACTTGTGTGCTGCCTCTAAGAAACAAACCCACCAACGTGCGAGGGAAGATGACAATACATTTTTCGGACATATGGAAAGACTTCCGCCTTAAAGCGCACGTGTGTGTATGGCGTATGCGTACACACGCAGACACGGTACACAGCCAGAAATGTTTATTTGGCCAAAAGCGTTTTTGTAGCACATCACACCAGATTTCTAACCACCCCTACCTTTTAGCTGGGGGCCTAATCCGAGTGGTCTCTCGCTATACCACAGGTTGGTCAAGTGGGGGAAGAGGAGCTGGCTCGTCCGGACACATCTGCAGCTGGGCACGGTGTCCAAGCCCACGCTCGAGTGAGTCCACATTGGCATCTCGGAGCCTGACCCCTTAAATGCCTCGCTTTGGACACGTTACAGCAAGAGGAGGAAGCAGAAGGCCGCTTTCGATGGTTTCTGTACACAAACTGACAGAGGAAATATTGCAATTTCACACACAGTCACGCTGTGTGCATATAGGATTTCATTGTACAATTTTATGTTGCGAAAGGAAGTTATTCTGTTTTTAAGAGCTGCCTTACACTTATTGACACTATGGAATTGCCTTGAATTAACTCCGTCTCATAGCAGTAACTCTGTCCTCCCTACAATGGTGTTTAAATACACATGCCTAGCACGAGAACCTTCTGCTGTGCCCCATGCTGATACTGGCATAGAAGAGACTCGGGATGCTGAGGTGGGAGGATGAGTTGATGTGGGAGCTATAAGCAGCCACCGCATCAACAGAACCTTTTATGATGTCAGGAAAGTTCATTCATCAAGCACTGGCTGCTCTTTACTGAATACAAATTCATTTTTAACTCTATTTTTCTCCAACCTGTACACATTCAGTATTTTTTTTTTTTAAAGATGGAAGTAGTAGTCCACCTTATGGTGCTGCTATGGAAATATAAAAAACTGAGGGTGACCCTAAATATCGGGGTGTGAGGCAGTGTTCACATATGGCAAAGGCGTGGTGCTGGGAGATTACTGCTGGCGGCTGCAGATGAGCGTCTAGACCTCATTCCAAGATGGCGACTATTTTGCGGCTGATCAAAGGCGACTGCTTCCGTGGGTTTGTGACAGGTACGTCATGAGCTGTCGAGGGCCAGTAAAAGCTGATAGCTGCAGCCGTGCAGGACAGCGGCTAGTGGAATGCAGTAAATTATGCGAGGGAGCATTCATCAACCAGACTATTATAAACAGTGATAATGTGTTGCACTACTGCAGGTTTGATGTTAAGTTTTGTAAAGGGCAGTTGTTTTTACCCAATTTAGTGGTACTTCTAGTTCAACTAATAATACGAAGGGCAACTATAGAGCTCATGTCCGGTGCATGTAATGAGGAATCTATGAGGTCATCTTGAATGAGCTGATGTTACATTTGTGTAATATCCCTATCGCATCTCTAAGGGGGGTTATCTGTATAATTTTTCTAGTAAAGAGAAGTGCACGTTTTAATAAATTGTCTGTTCACACTGTCTAGTTAAGCCTGCACAGTAGTGTTACTTTGACTAGGATGTTAATGTAACTATTACCCCTGTTAATGGAGCAGCTCGTGTACAGGGAGAATTGCTTTAAAGTAATGGGCATCAGAAGTGGCACAGGAACACCATGTCTGGTGAAAGGCGCCCTTTCCAAAGAGGGTCCGTGGGGAGCAGCCCATCCTCTAGAGTTTCATGTAGGCCCAGATTTTCTTGTAAGTGACTGTCTTTTTTTTTCCTTTTTTGTGTCGTCAGTTTTTATTAAAGTAAGTTTCACAACACAGGTACATTATAGCAGAGAATAGAACAATTGGTGCTATACAATGCAACAATGGGGGTGGAGAAGGGAGAAAAGGAGATGGGAAAGAGGGAGGTGGTAAAACAAACAAGCATTTACAATGCAATGGTCTCGGCATTGGTAAAGTTAGAGCTATTGGCATTGCTCATGACATTATTTTTGTTTATGTTGTTGTTTTTAAAACATTTAAAGAAACGGCATTGTCATGAGCAATGCCAATAGCTCTAACTTTAACAATGCCGAGACCGTTGCATTGTAAATGCTTGTTTGGGAGGGTGGGGGAGGATGGGGGAGTTTGTGCTGAACATGCGAGTCCGACTTTGTATTCTCCACAGTTCACGGGGCCCACAGGCTAGAGTGCAATGGGCTGTAAGTCTGTAGGCAATAGAATGTGTACATTTCTGTGTTAGAACTGTGGCTACACGCAAAACTGTGCACGTGCTCTGTATATCAATGTATTGTTTTTTGGGTAGCGGCTTGAAACCCATTCAGTGTTTGTCAATAGCCACCTTGGGCAACGTCTGTGTATACCCATGGCGCGCTGTAATTCGCACCGGCACAGAACTGAAAGTGCGCTGTGTGCGCGTTGTACTAAAACACTCCCATGAATGGATGTGTTTGGCAGCGTGAAACCTATACAGCGTTTGTTATTAGCCACCTTGGGCAGTGCCTGTGTATACCCATGGCGCGCTGTAATGAGCACCGGCACAGAACTGAAAGTGTGCTGTGTGCGCGTTGTACTAAAACACTCACATGAATGGATCGGTTTGGCAGCGTGAAACCTATACAGCGTTTGTCAATAGCCACCTTGGGCAGTGCTTGTGTATACCCATGGCGCGCTGTAATCAGCACCGGCACAGAACTGAAAGTGCGCTGTGTACACGTTGTACTCAAACACTCACATGAATGTATCGGTTTGGCAGCGGCTGAGGGGGGGGGCTTGCTTAATGAGACAGTGTGAGGAGCCATAGCCAGAAATACGATGTTGGTGCCATTCCGATAATAAACGGAGCCCTTTAAAGTTTTAAACTTGTGCCTTTCCATTTTTTGGGAGGGTGGGGGAGGATGGGGGAGTTTGTGCTGAACATGCGAGTCCGACTTTGTATTCTCCACAGTTCACGGGGCCCAAAGGCTAGAGTGCAATGGGCTGTAAGTCTGTAAGCAATAGAATGTGTACATTTCTGTGTTAGAACTGTGGCTACACGCAAAACTGTGCGCCTGCTCTGTATATCAATGTATTGTTTTTTGGGTAGCGGCTTGAAACCCATTCGGTCTTTGTCAATAGCCACCTTGAGCAACGTCTGTGTATACACATGGCGCTGTAATGAGCACCGGCACAGAACTGAAAGTGCGCTGTGTGCGCGTTGTACTAAAACACTCACATGAATGGATCGGTTTGGCAGCGTGAAACCTATACAGCGTTTATCAATAGCCACCTTGGGCAGTGCTTGTGTATACCCATGGCGCGCTGTAATGAGCACCGGCACAGATCTGAAAGCGCGCTGTGTGCGCGTTGTACTAAAACACTCACATGAATGGATGTGTTTGGCAGCGTGAAACCTATACAGTGTTTCTTAATAGCCACCTTGGGCAGTGCCTGTGTATACCCATGGCGCACTGTAATGAGCACCGGCACAGAACTGAAAGTGCGCTGTGTGCGCGTTGTACTAAAACACTCACATGAATGGATCGGTTTGGCAGCGTGAAACCTATACAGCGTTTGTCAATAGCCACCTTGGGCAGTGCCTGTGTATACCCATGGCGCGCTGTAATGAGCACCGGCACAGAACTGAAAGTGCGCTGTGTGCGCGTTGTATTGAAACACTCACATGAATGGATCGGTTTCGCAGCGTGAAACCTATACAGCGTTTGTCAATAGCCACCTTGGGCAGTGCCTGTGTATACCCATGGCGCGCTGTAATGAGCACCGGCACAGATCTGAAAGCGCGCTGTGTGCGCGTTGTACTAAAACACTCACATGAATGGGTGTTTGGCAGCGTGAAACCTATACAGCGTTTGTTAATAGCCACCTTGGGCAGTGCCTGTGTATACCCATGGCGCGCTGTAATTCGCACCGGCACAGAACTGAAAGTGCGCTGTGTGCGCGTTGTACTAAAACACTCCCATGAATGGATGTGTTTGGCAGCGTGAAACCTATACAGCGTTTGTTATTAGCCACCTTGGGCAGTGCCTGTGTATACCCATGGCGCGCTGTAATGAGCACCGGCACAGAACTGAAAGTGCGCTGTGTGCGCGTTGTACTAAAACACTCACATGAATGGATCGGTTTGGCAGCGTGAAACCTATACAGCGTTTGTCAATAGCCACCTTGGGCAGTGCTTGTGTATACCCATGGCGCGCTGTAATCAGCACCGGCACAGAACTGAAAGTGCGCTGTGTACACGTTGTACTCAAACACTCACATGAATGTATCGGTTTGGCAGCGGCTGAGGGGGGGGGGGCTTGCTTAATGAGACAGTGTGAGGAGCCATAGCCAGAAATACGATGTTGGTGCCATTCCGATAATAAACGGAGCCCTTTAAAGTTTTAAACTTGTGCCTTTCCATTTTTTGGGAGGGTGGGGGAGGATGGGGGAGTTTGTGCTGAACATGCGAGTCCGACTTTGTATTCTCCACAGTTCACGGGGCCCACAGGCTAGAGTGCAATGGGCTGTAAGTCTGTAAGCAATAGAATGTGTACATTTCTGTGTTAGAACTGTGGCTACACGCAAAACTGTGCGCCTGCTCTGTATATCAATGTATTGTTTTTTGGGTAGCGGCTTGAAACCCATTCAGTCTTTGTCAATAGCCACCTTGGGCAACGTCTGTGTATACACATGGCGCGCTGTAATTTGCACCGGCACAGAACTGAAAGTGCGCTGTGTGCGCGTTGTACTAAAACACTCACATGAATGGATGTGTTTGGCAGCGTGAAACCTATACAGCGTTTGTTAATAGCCACCTTGGGCAGTGCCTGTGTATACCCATGGCGCTGTAATGAGCACCGGCACAGAACTGAAAGTGCGCTGTGTGCGCGTTGTACTAAAACACTCACATGAATGGATCGGTTTGGCAGCGTGAAACCTATACAGCGTTTGTCAATAGCCACCTTGGGCAGTGCTTGTGTATACCCATGGCGCGCTGTAATGAGCACCGGCACAGATCTGAAAGCGCGCTGTGTGCGCGTTGTACTAAAACACTCACATGAATGGATGTGTTTGGCAGCGTGAAACCTATACAGTGTTTCTTAATAACCACCTTGGGCAGTGCCTGTGTATACCCATGGCGCGCTGTAATGAGCACCGGCACAGAACTGAAAGTGCGCTGTGTGCGCGTTGTACTAAAACACTCACATGAATGGATCGGTTTGGCAGCGTGAAACCTATACAGCGTTTGTCAATAGCCACCTTGGGCAGTGCCTGTGTATACCCATGGCGCGCTGTAATGAGCACCGGCGCAGAACTGAAAGTGCGCTGTGTGCGCGTTGTATTGAAACACTCACATGAATGGATTGGTTTTGCAGCGTGAAACCTATACAGCGTTTGTCAATAGCCACCTTGGGCAGTGCCTGTGTATACCCATGGCGCGCTGTAATGAGCACCGGCACAGATCTGAAAGCGCGCTGTGTGCGCGTTGTACTAAAACACTCACATGAATGGGTGTTTGGCAGCGTGAAACCTATACAGCGTTTGTTAATAGCCACCTTGGGCAGTGCCTGTGTATACCCATGGCGTGCTGTATTGAGCACCGGCACAGAACTGAAAGTGCGCTGTGTGCGCGTTGTACTAAAACACTCACATGAATGGATCGGTTTGGCAGCGTGAAACCTATACAGCGTTTGTCAATAGCCACCTTGGGCAGTGCTTGTGTATACCCATGGCGCGCTGTAATGAGCACTGGCACAGATCTGAAAGCGCGCTGTGTGAGCGTTGTACTAAAACACTCACATGAATGGATGTGTTTGGCAGCGTGAAACCTATACAGCGTTTGTTAATAGCCACCTTGGGCAGTGCCTGTGTATACCCATGGCGCGCTGTAATGAGCACCGGCACTGAACTGAAAGTGCGCTGTGTGCGCGTTGTACTAAAACACTCACATGAATGGATCAGTTTGGCAGCGTGAAACCTATACAGCGTTTGTCAATAGCCACCTTGGGCAGTGCTTGTGTATACCCATGGCGCGCTGTAATCAGCACCGGCACAGAACTGAAAGTGCGCTGTGTACACGTTGTACTCAAACACTCACATGAATGTATCGGTTTGGCAGCGGCTGAGGGGGGGGGCTTGCTTAATGAGACAGTGTGAGGAGCCATAGCCAGAAATACGATGTTGGTGCCATTCCGATAATAAACGGAGCCCTTTAAAGTTTTAAACTTGTGCCTTTCCATTTTTTGGGAGGGTGGGGGAGGATGGGGGAGTTTGTGCTGAACATGCGAGTCCGACTTTGTATTCTCCACAGTTCACGGGGCCCAAAGGCTAGAGTGCAATGGGCTGTAAGTCTGTAAGCAATAGAATGTGTACATTTCTGTGTTAGAACTGTGGCTACACGCAAAACTGTGCGCCTGCTCTGTATATCAATGTATTGTTTTTTGGGTAGCGGCTTGAAACCCATTCGGTCTTTGTCAATAGCCACCTTGGGCAACGTCTGTGTATACACATGGCGCTGTAATGAGCACCGGCACAGAACTGAAAGTGCGCTGTGTGCGCGTTGTACTAAAACACTCACATGAATGGATCGGTTTGGCAGCGTGAAACCTATACAGCGTTTATCAATAGCCACCTTGGGCAGTGCTTGTGTATACCCATAGCGCGCTGTAATGAGCACCGGCACAGATCTGAAAGCGCGCTGTGTGCGCGTTGTACTAAAACACTCATGTGGTAAATAAAAATACCGGACTGAATTTCATACGGAATCTTAAAATAAAGTAAATAGCTCAAAATAACAAGAGGCAGAATCCGTGGTATAAGAGGTTTTCTAATGGGCTTTATTCCATTCAAAATGGCCGACTCGAGTCGCGGCCTTCAGGTTCCGTCACCACGAGGGTTCAGGAAGTGAAGTACAATAATTTATTAACAGACATGTATTTTTATAATAAGTACATTACAATGAAACGAATGTAGAAGGCGTAACATTTGATAAGAAAAGTGACAAAACAGTGACATAATCGAAACTAGGCGTAATAAGGAATAAAAGAAACATGATTGGTTAGAATTATCAGACATAGGTGGATCTATAAGATAATACTTGGCATAGATGCGCGCGCGGCAGCATGACGTGTAATTGACGTGCAACTAGGGGGTGAAGGGGACTTGACATTTAGCTCTACATGTGGAGACGAGAAGTCTGGGGTCAAGTCAACCTAATCCCAAATCATATCTAACATCCTATGTTTAAAGAACTATGTTATCCACAAGGAAGAGACTCTCGGACAGAATCTATTCTATACTGACTGTGTACGTGTACAAGCGTCTAAGTGTCTATATGAGATGCGAGGGATAGAAAACTTTCCATGGCAACAGGGCTATGAATCATTTGCAGGAGGACGGAAAGGCTGAGTCCCTTGCTTGTGAGCTAAAGGAAATGTTTACCTAAATCACTGGACAGGAATGCATCGGCTGGAGAGCAAAATAGATAATTCGAAGGTGAAATACAGCTTCTTGGCAGACATGCGAAATCTGGCCGAGGCAGGCACCGTTAGCTGCACAGGGAGTAGGACAAAGTTCATGGATACAGATGCGAGCTCAAGCTGAAGCTGTCAGAGACAGAGAGCAGGGAAAAGCTTGAGGACAGAATCGGGCCTACTTGCCTGAACTGTAAAAATGAAGTAACTTAGCCATATAAAGTCGGTGGCCTTTCATACTTAGGAATCGAATATCCAGCCCTGTGATGGCGGATCTGACAGAGAACATGTTGACGGTAGACACACATATGTTTGCGTCTTAGAAACTGGAACTGGAGGGAACATACATGTACTTGTAACATGTATATAGAACCGTTGGGGTCCAAGATAGGGGACATAACTGATCAGGAAAATCCACATTTCCACATTCCCTCCTTGTCCCCTTCTTGCCCTTCACGAGACATCAATCTTCATCATTCCATTGATTTGCTCATGGAGCATCATTTCTTCTTCCTTCCGGTATTCTGAACGGGACCTGTGATGTGGAATGCATGATGTGGCACACAGACCACAAATCGCTGGTCCACCTTGCAGGCATAAACAACAACTGAAGAGCATAAGAAGGCCAATACCTAGGAAGGATAAAACTCTCCATCCCCAGGCTGATATCACACTCCAAAACCACCCGGACCACGTCCAAGTGCCTGGATTCTCGTGTATCTGGCTTACAATCTTATGAAGGCGTGTTATAGCTTTATATACAGATGGCGAATTTTCTGGTATGAATATGCAGCAGCTGGATCCGATGACCCTGCAAGCTCCGCCCCTATCGGCCAGGATGACGTCAAGGACAAGACGATTCTGGAGAACAACAATTCTCATCACTGATTGTTCCTCTGTCAGATTGCCTAGGGCGGCTATAGTCTCGTTTACTACAGCTTCAAGAGTCTTGGTGAGTCTGCGTATCAGCTTACTATTTGATATTGTACCTATATAGGGAAAGATACCTTTATTGAAATCTACATACTTGTCCCATGCCGTCTCAGTATAATCGACAACTGGGAGATCTCTTCGCTCTCTATTGTGTACTAAATGAACATTTCGATAATAATCAGGGGGAGCTAGGAAAACAGGTGGCAAAAGGAATGCTATGTAACAAGTACCATCCCAATCTAGAGGCAGACGCATATATGCCGTCTGACCACATATGAAGTAAGAATGGCGAGAAGCTCTAAATGAAGATTTACCTTGATCACTATATTCTACTGTAGTAACGCATTGGCTATGGCCCATATGTATGGAACCAACTTTTCTTACACATAATTCACCCTTAACTGGAAATACTGACATAGTGGGCAGAATTAGTTCAACTTCGGATTTGACATTCAGAATCATAAGATTAGGCGTAAAATTACCTAATTTATACACTTCATTTTCTAAATCAGTTCCTGTTCTACTGGGGTGACCCTCCTTATTAGGGTGACAGACTTTGAATAAAACTAGATTCAGATTTCCCCATATCCAATGTTGTTGATAAACTGCTGTGTCTGGGTCTATGGAATTTAATAAACTAAACCATGCTCCACAGGAGCCATTGTGTGTGAATGGATGTGGAAAGAAAGGCAGAACTCCTTTGTTATTCTGATAGGGAGGAAGTCGGCCACACACCCAACAATTGGTCGCATTACTAGTCTGATGGGAATGATGTAACATACTAATGAAGGTGTTATTGCGCAGCGCAAGTCTATAAGATAATTCATGTGGCGGTAGGTCACTAAAAGAATGTTCTGCAGCAATATTATAAACATGTCTAGAGATAGGATGATATATGTGCAAAATCACACTCGTAATAATTACTAAAATACTCAATAAAAACAAAATTAATAATGTCCTCATACAGTAGCTACGCAGTGATTTACAATACGCCTGTCGTTTCAACATTTCTCGGGTATTTTCTCTACTCAGGTCCAAGGGATACATGTCGGAGACAATTCAACCGCTTCACCTTGGAGAGGACTTAAACAATCAAATTGCTCGACTGTTTGGGCCTAAGCTTTAATTTATAGCACTGAGAGTCATTCTGTTCAACAAAAGGAAGTTTTGAATCAGTCTGTGAGGGAGTGCAGGGCACAGTGTCTATATCTGAAGGTAGTCCATGGAATTTTTTGACGTGACTTGAATGAATCCACCCTTTACGTCCCTCGATCTTCACGGCTGTTCTTGTGGTCAACAGGACCAACTTGGGTGCTTTCCACCTGGGCTCCAGTTGACTTTTCCTGTCGAAATTTCTCACAAAGACAAGATTACCCGGAACAACGTCATGGGGTTTCGCCTCAGTGTTGTCGGGAAAGGCTGCAGCTACCTGTGAACGAGAAGATTGTAGTGCAGACATCAAGGAAGCCAAGTAATCTGTCAGCATGTTACAGTCAATGTCAGTTATTTTGCGTGGTATAGGCGTCCCCCACATATTCGGTGGTCTACCAAAGATCACCTCATACGGGGATAGCCCTGTTCTAGAGTGTGCTACCATTCTCATGTAAAAGAGTGCAACTGGTAATGCTACTATCCAGTCGACACCTTTCTCTCTACATATTTTGGACAGTCTGATTTTCAGTGTCTGGTTATGTCTTTCTACGAGACCTGCTGCCTCGGGGTGTCGGACACAGTGGAATTTCCACTGATATCCCAACAAGAGTGAGACATGTTTCATTAATTCGGATGAGAAAGGCTGACCGTTATCTGAATATACAACACGTGGTAAACCGTACCGTGGGAAGAATTCTCGAACTAGCTGCTTGGCAGTAGTCGGGGCAGTGTAATCTGATACGGGATACGCCTCTGTCCAACGGGAGAGAGCGCAGACAACTACAAGAACATATTTGAATCCTCGACAACGTTCCATCTGAATATAATCCATCTGGAGGACTTCAAAAGGATGGTCAGGAGGCTGAAATCCACCCTGCTCTACGGGAACACCCTTTCCTGGATTAAACTGACAACATATCATACAGGTACGAACTTTTTGTTTAGCTGCTGCTCGTAAATGTTTGTTGAACCAAATGTGCTGAATGCTGTCTAGCATAGCCTTCTCTCCTAAATGTGCTGGACTGTGAACTGTAGCTATAATGGCTTGAACCATGGAATCAGGGAGAAACCATACAGATTTCTCCTTCGTCATCCACCCTTGATCTGTCTGGATCCCTCCTAGTTCAGTCCACTTCTTTATTTCTTCTGCTGTGGCATGTGTCTGTATGTCAATTACGTCAAGTGCGGGATCCTTAATTGTCATACACTGTGTTGGTGTCTGAACTATTGGCTTTGTCATGTCTAATGTGCGATTCTGAGCAGTCTGTTTAGCTGTTCTGTCAGCTAAATCATTGCCTTGAGAAATGGTATCAGTAACCTTCGTGTGTGCTTTACATTTCATAATCGATATAGCAGTGGGTAGATGTATTGCATCTAACAAAGCATGAATGAGGGGCCCGTGCTGAATGTGGGCACCATGGGACGTTAGATAACCTCTCTCTCGCCACAGCACGCCGAAGTCGTGTACAACTCCGAATGCATAACGTGAGTCAGTGTATACATTAACTTTCTTATTTGTGGCTTGAATACAGGCTTGCGTTAGAGCAATAAGTTCTGCTGCTTGGGCTGACAGAGTATCTATACAATGTGTCTCAATAACTTCAGTGTCTGTTGTGACTGCATACGCGGCCACTAAATCTCCTGTACTTGCTCTCATGCATGATCCGTCTACATACAACGTCAGGTCTGGATCTAACAATGGAACGTCTGTCAAGTCTTGTCTAGGTTTCGTCTTTATTTCAATGATTTTAACACAATCATGAGCTAGTGGGTCTGTTCCAATTACAGGTAATAGTGTAGCAGGATTCAATGTATTACACCGTCGGATCTCTATGTGTGGTTGAAACAATGTCAGTTCATAACCGGTAAGTCTTGCTATGGTCAAGTGTTGTGTTTGTGTTCGGTTCACAAGAACCTCTACTGCATGTGGTACTTGTACCGTCAATGGGTGTCCTAATACTATGGCATCGCTTTGTCTGATTGCTAAAGCTGTCGCTGCCACTGATTTCAGGCATGCAGGCAAAGCCTGAGCTACGGGATCTAATGTACTGGAAAAATAAGCACATGGCTTGCGTGATCCTGCTTGATCCTGAGTGAGTACTGACAAGGCAGTACCTTCGCGTTCTGTAACAAAGAGTGTAAAAGGTTTGCTATAACATGGCGTTGCTAAAACAGGTGCTTGACATAAAGCTTCCTTTAAGCTTTCAAAAGCTTGTGTATGTTCCTGAGTCCAAGGGAGAACAGTCGATGTGGCTGCCTCCTGTGTGGTTAACTGAATGAGTGGTTTTGCTAGAAATGCGTACTGAGGGATCCACTGCCTACAATATGAAGTGAGGCCTATGAAAGCCCGCACCTCCTTTTGTGTCTGGGGTATTGACATGTTAGCAATTAACTGAATGCGATCTGGTGTAAGCTGCCTTCCCTCCTTGGACAGCGAGTGACCAAGATAAATAACTCGCTGAACACAGAATTGCAGCTTAGAAGGGGACACCTTGTGCCCCTTGTCGGCTAGGAAATGTAAAACTGTCAGAGAAGCTTTTTCACATTCTGGCTCGCTTCTCGCGGTGATCAGCAGATCATCGACATATTGAAGCAGTGCAGTATTGACTGGCATGTGGATACTGTCAAGTTCTCGTTTCAGTGCTTGGCTGTAGATGCTGGGGCTTTCTGTAAATCCTTGAGGAGCGCGTGAGAATTTAAAGCTGCGCCCATTTAAACTGAATCCGAACAAGTATTGGCTTTCCGGATCTATTGGGACGCTGAAAAAGGCATTCTTGAGATCAATTACAGTAAAAAATGTTGCTTCGGAATCAATTGCTGTCAATAATGATGATATATCAGGGACCACAGGGAATTGTGGTACAATACACTTGTTTAGTTCACGCAAATCAATAACCAATCGGTACACTGGTGGAGCAGTAGGATCAGTTCGTTTAAGAATCGGAATTATCGGTGAATTACATACATTGGAGTCTGTTTCTACAACTACTCCCTGGGCAATTAGCTCATCAATGATTTTCAGCAAAGCCACTACAGCATCATGCGGTAACTTGTATTGTCGCATTCGTGGTAGTACCACTCCTGCTTTCAATGTAACTCGATAGGGTGTAATGTTCATGCAGCCAACATCCGTAGGGCCTTGTGCCCATAGATGTACTGGTAAAGTCTGTAGTCGGGGATCCATGTCTCTAGACACATAGTGACCTTTAAAATCACGTAAAAACAACCTTACTCCTTCCGGAGAACAACATATTATGGCTCCTAGTGCTTTCAGAGTCTTAATTCCTAACAGATTTTCTGGGCATGATTTAGTAAGCAATAAATCTGTAGTTCGTGTCAAAGGTCCTATCGTAAGTGGTAGAGGCTGTGATACTTCATTAACAATAGGTTTTCCTGAAAAACCAAGGGAAACATTTTGAGAGCCTGAGAGGGGTGCCCCTGGAACTTCACTACGTTTTATGGTTGTTCGACTTGCCCCTGTATCGAGTAAGAATTTTCTATCTTGACCTAATAATTCACTATGTACATAAGGTCCTTCTTGATCTACAGGAATCTCGATAAGCGGTAAGTCAACTTCCCTCTCTAGGCTGGTTCATGCGTAACGCTGATACTCAGGGTATTCATACTGTGCAGTCTGATACATTTGTCGTGTTGTGGTTTGTGTGGCAGTAGCAGGCAACGGTGGTGCAGCTGGCACAAACTGTATGGGTTGCTGTGAGGCTGGCATAGACTGTTGCTGAACTGGCATGGACTGTCCGTGCTGCATAGCTCCTTGTTCATTCTGATCTTGTCTAACTAATCGTGGTCTCTCTTTTGCAATACCTGTAGCTATATTACGTTTCAGGACTTGACAATCATGTACATAATGGCCTAGTTGTTTACAGTAATTGCAGGTTCCTTTTACAGGAACTGCAGAATCACCAGAATGTGTCACACCCTTTTTGTGACCATCTGCTGGTACTGTCTGAGAAACTAGCATTTTCATTTTTGTATCCTTCATGCGTCTATGCTCGTGTTCTTGTTCATCCCTAATTCTATTGTGATGATACTGTAACATTTGTAGCATTTGCGACGGAGTGTTACTTTGCCAGGTACTCTCGAATTTCAATACTCTATTCTTCACTGGGGGCAATGCATTTTCCACTAATTTTGTCACAAATAAATGTGGATATGAATCACTACTTGCTTTTATACCACTATTTATACCAAAACATTTTTCAAATCGAGCATAATAATCGCTTGTGTCTTCATCTTGCTTTTGTTTACAGGCTGTGATTGCACCCCAATCTTCCTTTTTTGTAGTTAATAAACGTGGCAGTACCTGTACTAGTAAACCTGGTAATAGTTTAACTTTATCCCCGAGCCCCGAACCTGCAGCTCGGCCCCTTTCTTCCTCTGCTAATGCTGTCCAGTCTATCTTTTGGTCTCCCACTTCCCACTCTTTTTCTTTCAGTTTTTCATATATGCCAGCAGGCAAAAGCACCTTTAATATCGTCATAATATCAGGAAAGGTGTACTCTCCCATCAGTAACATGTCTTTAATTTCTCGGTGGAAACCCGCTGGGTCTTTGTCATGACTAGGTACTACTTTTTTCATTTCTAATAATTCCATTTTTGATATGGGTGTGTAAACAAATACACGGTGAAACTCATTGTCTTCGCCTTTTATTGGGTGCACTTCTCGTAGGGGATTTTGTCTATCCATATAGTACGGTGCTCTTTCTCTGGGGGGCAAGGAGAGAGAATCCGGACTTACAAAAAGGACATACTGCTTACGTGACACTAATATCTCTTTAATTAGCTTGTTACTAGAACCTCTCCATCTGTTCGTGAGTAGTTCCGTTAATATATCAGGTAAAGGACCAGGGTCAGCATGTTGGCTCTTATATAATATGAGGAGTTGCTGAATCATATATATTCCAGCTAAACGTTGTTCATCTGTACTGAGGTTAAAAAACGTGTGTGCTACGGTCTCATCACCGTATTTTTCAGGACTGTCAATCCAGTGAACGGCTGATCTGGCTAATTCTTGCTCATCCATGGAATCGAGGAGGTGGTAACCTCTTCGTTCTCGTAGTATTTTATCTGCGGCTTGAAACAAATGTTCAGGAGACTTTAGATTCATTACAGGCGTCGGATACGTTCTGCTATTATTTGGACATACAGAGTGTATGGGATCAGAAAAACATCTAGTATTTTCACAAGATCTTCCTCTGCCTACATAGGCTATGGTCTCTGACTGTCTTGCAGAGTTCCCTGATTCGGACACTTCATCTTGCTCAAACTCGTCTGTTCCCAATCTTTCTTCATGAATACGCTCTATTTCTTTACGGATTTTTCGGCACATGGCTATTATACAATTTTGCTTATCGTGTCTCCCTTCTGATATATTCTGACTCCATCTTGTAAGAATAAGCATTGCATTCGGGTCTACCCCCGGACGATCTTGATTTCTGATTACACAGTTTATGAGGAAACGTAACAGTTCCCCCTGTATCTCTACTTTCTGGAATTCCATAGCTCTGTTAATACATCCTGGATCTCGTCCTGTTTGAACAAAATGATATATGTTATCTAGATGCGTAGTCATCCCTGGTAACCTTGCTAAATACTCTGCGGCTCGCCTGATACGTAATGATGCCAGGACCATTTCGTCCTCTTTACCAACCACTGGGTCATATCTACAATTTACAAGGAGTTCCTTAAGCGTACGTTCACTTACGAATTTAGGTGTACGTGAATGCGCTGACTCTTGAAAGACAAGTTTATTTATTCTAGGTGGTGTAAAAGTACTGCTAGCACCTCCCGTGGCCCCATCTGGGGCGTCGGGTGTGAATGGATTCGTTGAACGTGACACAGCAACTATGGGTGTCGATACCCCTATAGGATCGACTGCGGAGACAGATGCGGAAACAGATGTGCTTGCCGAAGCTTGTATCGGGACTTGCTGTTGCACGGGGACAGATACCTGATCCTGACGTTGAACCCCTACACCAGACGGTCTATGTGGTGCGGCGTTAGCATACTCGGGAGCTGCGTCATCTAGATATGAGGAAAGAAAAACATCTTCTGCGGTTCTGGGAAGCCCTTTTGGATGTACCTTAATTGGAAATAATGGGGGTGGCAAGTCTTTTGGCATCTCTGTAACAGCCTTAGGTAGTCCTTCGGCTAGAAGGGGATACATACCATTCATAAGAGCATTTCTTTGTCTATTCACTTGTTCTGATTTCACTCGGATACCTTCCTCAATTAATAGATTTTCTTGAACTTTATTTGAACTTTCTTTACTCCTCTCTTCTTGTCTACGTGCTTTTTCTGTTCGTCTATGAGATTCTTTACGCCATAACTCAACAGCGTCTTTCTGTGACTGTCTGACCTTTCTTTTCCATAACTCTTCCTCCACTTTCATGATGCACTCTGCATCCCAGGTTCCCGCTATGGGCCACCTTTGACTTTCCGGTAACCCCTTGGTATAATCTACCCATAGATCAAGAAACAATATGGCATCTAAGCCATGCTTATGGTACATGAAATGCCCTGGAGTGTCTCTAGGAGGAATAGGAACTGCTTCTTCAAGCACCCCTTTTCTGGTAGTAATCTGTCTTAACTTCGAGAAGAGCGGCATATTGACAACTGATCTGATACTTACTCTTGAATTTTCTTAATACGAAAAACACCATAAATGAACAGTGAACAATGAACAGTCATTCATACCACAATATGCAAGACATTTCTGAATACTTTAAACATTAAACATTAAACATTATAACAATGATCGACAATGATGACAGTCTGCCTAACTAATCACCACGCTGAATTCTTGACAATAACTGAATACTTCGGAATACTTGATATACTGCTAAACAGTACATATACACTGCTAAACAGTGCAGACCGGATTTGTGTACCCAAATCCGTCTTGACCGGCACAACCTATGTGCGCGTCAACACGCCTCCCCGGCGATGGTACTCACCGAGTAGCTCCTTGAAACGGAAGGCCTCAGAGAATGGACAGGACTCGATAACTGCGGACATCGGACCCTCTGGACGTCGGGATTTCGGAAAACCTGGTGGGCCTCTGTATACCTCGGATCTTGCTCTCTCAGCTAGGCTCTGGTCGGGATACTTCGCACTTCTCACCGCCTCGTCTGGGTTGATCGCAGCCTCAGTCGCCCCCGCTTGACCGGAGGGAGCTTACAGGAAATCCTGCTGGTACGCGTTTATGGTCCGTCCAGCTGTGGCAGGAGACCGGGCCTGCAACGCACCGCCGGCGCGTGAGATGAGAAAGTGTCCCTGTTCGGGCGCCATTATGTGGTAAATAAAAATACCGGACTGAATTTCATACGGAATCTTAAAATAAAGTAAATAGCTCAAAATAACAAGAGGCAGAATCCGTGGTATAAGAGGTTTTCTAATGGGCTTTATTCCATTCAAAATGGCCGACTCGAGTCGCGGCCTTCAGGTTCCGTCACCACGAGGGTTCAGGAAGTGAAGTACAATAATTTATTAACAGACATGTATTTTTATAATAAGTACATTACAATGAAACGAATGTAGAAGGCGTAACATTTGATAAGAAAAGTGACAAAACAGTGACATAATCGAAACTAGGCGTAATAAGGAATAAAAGAAACATGATTGGTTAGAATTATCAGACATAGGTGGATCTATAAGATAATACTTGGCATAGATGCGCGCGCGGCAGCATGACGTGTAATTGACGTGCAACTAGGGGGTGAAGGGGACTTGACATTTAGCTCTACATGTGGAGACGAGAAGTCTGGGGTCAAGTCAACCTAATCCCAAATCATATCTAACATCCTATGTTTAAAGAACTATGTTATCCACAAGGAAGAGACTCTCGGACAGAATCTATTCTATACTGACTGTGTACGTGTACAAGCGTCTAAGTGTCTATATGAGATGCGAGGGATAGAAAACTTTCCATGGCAACAGGGCTATGAATCATTTGCAGGAGGACGGAAAGGCTGAGTCCCTTGCTTGTGAGCTAAAGGAAATGTTTACCTAAATCACTGGACAGGAATGCATCGGCTGGAGAGCAAAATAGATAATTCGAAGGTGAAATACAGCTTCTTGGCAGACATGCGAAATCTGGCCGAGGCAGGCACCGTTAGCTGCACAGGGAGTAGGACAAAGTTCATGGATACAGATGCGAGCTCAAGCTGAAGCTGTCAGAGACAGAGAGCAGGGAAAAGCTTGAGGACAGAATCGGGCCTACTTGCCTGAACTGTAAAAATGAAGTAACTTAGCCATATAAAGTCGGTGGCCTTTCATACTTAGGAATCGAATATCCAGCCCTGTGATGGCGGATCTGACAGAGAACATGTTGACGGTAGACACACATATGTTTGCGTCTTAGAAACTGGAACTGGAGGGAACATACATGTACTTGTAACATGTATATAGAACCGTTGGGGTCCAAGATAGGGGACATAACTGATCAGGAAAATCCACATTTCCACACTCACATGAATGGATGTGTTTGGCAGCGTGAAACCTATACAGTGTTTCTTAATAGCCACCTTGGGCAGTGCCTGTGTATACCCATGGCGCACTGTAATGAGCACCGGCACAGAACTGAAAGTGCGCTGTGTGCGCGTTGTACTAAAACACTCACATGAATGGATCGGTTTGGCAGCGTGAAACCTATACAGCGTTTGTCAATAGCCACCTTGGGCAGTGCCTGTGTATACCCATGGCGCGCTGTAATGAGCACCGGCACAGAACTGAAAGTGCGCTGTGTGCGCGTTGTATTGAAACACTCACATGAATGGATCGGTTTTGCAGCGTGAAACCTATACAGCGTTTGTCAATAGCCACCTTGGGCAGTGCCTGTGTATACCCATGGCGCGCTGTAATGAGCACCGGCACAGATCTGAAAGCGCGCTGTGTGCGCGTTGTACTAAAACACTCACATGAATGGGTGTTTGGCAGCGTGAAACCTATACAGCGTTTGTTAATAGCCACCTTGGGCAGTGCCTGTGTATACCCATGGCGCGCTGTAATTCGCACCGGCACAGAACTGAAAGTGCGCTGTGTGCGCGTTGTACTAAAACACTCCCATGAATGGATGTGTTTGGCAGCGTGAAACCTATACAGCGTTTGTTATTAGCCACCTTGGGCAGTGCCTGTGTATACCCATGGCGCGCTGTAATGAGCACCGGCACAGAACTGAAAGTGCGCTGTGTGCGCGTTGTACTAAAACACTCACATGAATGGATCGGTTTGGCAGCGTGAAACCTATACAGCGTTTGTCAATAGCCACCTTGGGCAGTGCTTGTGTATACCCATGGCGCGCTGTAATCAGCACCGGCACAGAACTGAAAATGCGCTGTGTACACGTTGTACTCAAACACTCACATGAATGTATCGGTTTGGCAGCGGCTGAGGGGGGGGGGCTTGCTTAATGAGACAGTGTGAGGAGCCATAGCCAGAAATACGATGTTGGTGCCATTCCGATAATAAACGGAGCCCTTTAAAGTTTTAAACTTGTGCCTTTCCATTTTTTGGGAGGGTGGGGGAGGATGGGGGAGTTTGTGCTGAACATGCGAGTCCGACTTTGTATTCTCCACAGTTCACGGGGCCCACAGGCTAGAGTGCAATGGGCTGTAAGTCTGTAAGCAATAGAATGTGTACATTTCTGTGTTAGAACTGTGGCTACACGCAAAACTGTGCGCCTGCTCTGTATATCAATGTATTGTTTTTTGGGTAGCGGCTTGAAACCCATTCAGTCTTTGTCAATAGCCACCTTGGGCAACGTCTGTGTATACACATGGCGCGCTGTAATTTGCACCGGCACAGAACTGAAAGTGCGCTGTGTGCGCGTTGTACTAAAACACTCACATGAATGGATGTGTTTGGCAGCGTGAAACCTATACAGCGTTTGTTAATAGCCACCTTGGGCAGTGCCTGTGTATACCCATGGCGCTGTAATGAGCACCGGCACAGAACTGAAAGTGCGCTGTGTGCGCGTTGTACTAAAACACTCACATGAATGGATCGGTTTGGCAGCGTGAAACCTATACAGCGTTTGTCAATAGCCACCTTGGGCAGTGCTTGTGTATACCCATGGCGCGCTGTAATGAGCACCGGCACAGATCTGAAAGCGCGCTGTGTGCGCGTTGTACTAAAACACTCACATGAATGGATGTGTTTGGCAGCGTGAAACCTATACAGTGTTTCTTAATAGCCACCTTGGGCAGTGCCTGTGTATACCCATGGCGCGCTGTAATGAGCACCGGCACAGAACTGAAAGTGCGCTGTGTGCGCGTTGTACTAAAACACTCACATGAATGGATCGGTTTGGCAGCGTGAAACCTATACAGCGTTTGTCAATAGCCACCTTGGGCAGTGCCTGTGTATACCCATGGCGCGCTGTAATGAGCACCGGCACAGAACTGAAAGTGCGCTGTGTGCGCGTTGTATTGAAACACTCACATGAATGGATCGGTTTTGCAGCGTGAAACCTATACAGCGTTTGTCAATAGCCACCTTGGGCAGTGCCTGTGTATACCCATGGCGCGCTGTAATGAGCACCGGCACAGATCTGAAAGCGCGCTGTGTGCGCGTTGTACTAAAACACTCACATGAATGGGTGTTTGGCAGCGTGAAACCTATACAGCGTTTGTTAATAGCCACCTTGGGCAGTGCCTGTGTATACCCATGGCGCGCTGTATTGAGCACCGGCACAGAACTGAAAGTGCGCTGTGTGCGCGTTGTACTAAAACACTCACATGAATGGATCGGTTTGGCAGCGTGAAACCTATACAGCGTTTGTCAATAGCCACCTTGGGCAGTGCTTGTGTATACCCATGGCGCGCTGTAATGAGCACTGGCACAGATCTGAAAGCGCGCTGTGTGAGCGTTGTACTAAAACACTCACATGAATGGATGTGTTTGGCAGCGTGAAACCTATACAGCGTTTGTTAATAGCCACCTTGGGCAGTGCCTGTGTATACCCATGGCGCGCTGTAATGAGCACCGGCACTGAACTGAAAGTGCGCTGTGTGCGCGTTGTACTAAAACACTCACATGAATGGATCGGTTTGGCAGCGTGAAACCTATACAGCGTTTGTCAATAGCCACCTTGGGCAGTGCTTGTGTATACCCATGGCGCGCTGTAATGAGCACCGGCACAGATCTGAAAGCGCGCTGTGTGCGTGTTGTACTAAAACACTCACATGAATGGATGTGTTTGGCAGCGTGAAACCTATACAGCGTTTGTTAATAGCCACCTTGGGCAGTGCCTGTGTATACCCATGGCGCGCTGTAATCCGCACCGGCACAGAACTGAAAGTGCGCTGTGTACGCGTTGTACTCAAACACTCACATGAATGTATCGGTTTGGCAGCGGCTGAGGGGGGGCTTGCTTAATGAGACAGTGTGAGGAGCCATAGCCAGAAATACGATGTTGGTGCCATTCCGATAATAAACGGAGCCCTTTAAAGTTTTAAACTTGTGCCTTTCCATTTTTTGGGAGGGTGGGGGAGGATGGGGGAGTTTGTGCTGAACATGCGAGTCCGACTTTGTATTCTCCACAGTTCACGGGGCCCACAGGCTAGAGTGCAATGGGCTTGAAGTCTGTCAGCAATAGAATGTGTACATTTCTGTGGTAGAACTGTGACTACACGCAAAACTGAACAGTGTTTGTAGTGCGCCTCGAGGCGTGTGCACGCGGGGTGGGAGTTCTGCTCGGATTGAAAGTGCCACGCATGGCCCGGGGCCACCTGGCAGCCGTGACTCACTCCTTTGGGAAGCTTCTGGCACTGATGGAGCAGTACGTGCGAGTGAGAGCGGGAGGAGCTTGTGAAGTGGGAGAACGGAGAAAAAGTACGGAAGGTGAAAAGGAAGCAAGGAGAGGGAGAAAGGGGCAAAGAGGGGGCAAAAGGAGGGTGCAAGGGAGGTACATGGGGAGCAAAGAGCGCGACCCCATGAGGAGAACAGGACACATGGAGAGGGCGAAAAGAGTGGGTGGGCTTACAGGTTATAGAGAAAGACCTAAAGCGAGCGCTTACGGGAATACACAAGAATGCCATTAATCAAGCAGGATGGCTCTGTCTCCCTTCACGCCCAGGGAGGAGGGAGATGCGAGCAGAGCATCAAAGGGCTGGGTGAGAAGGGAGGGGGGAATGCAAGGGTCAATGCGGCGAAAGTGAAAGTACTCCAGCAGAGCATCAAAGGGCTGGGTGAGAAGGGAGGGGGGAAATGCAATGAGCAGAGGAGCAGCTGTGCACGTGCATGTGATCTCGTGCACTCAAGGTTTAGGCCAGCCAAAAGTGTGGGTAGCACTTTGAAATTCCCACATATAAAATGTCTCTTTCGAGCCTTTGGCTCGCGAGACCTAAAAAGGAGGCTAGGCAACTCATTATCAGCCTACCCTTTTGTCACCTCCATCCCACATGTAGTACTGACAATGTGAAAGAATCGAGTCATTCTCCAAAAACTCCATTCTAATTGTATATTATCTCAATCTGTTAATAGATGCAGAGAGATGATGTGCCCTCCACCTCACCAAGCGTACTCTGGTTGTTTTTGGAGCTTTGTTTGTGTCAAACCACTCTTTCTTTGCATTTATC
This sequence comes from Triturus cristatus, assembly GCF_964204655.1. NCBI lineage: Eukaryota > Metazoa > Chordata > Amphibia > Caudata > Salamandridae > Triturus > Triturus cristatus. The sequence continues at coordinate 577,499,482 of NC_140594.1, forward strand.
TTGTCACATTCTTTACACCTCCACTGCTCCTCAGTGGCAGATGCACCCTTTTCTCACCAGCCATCTTCATCCATCTAGCACTTTCCAAAATGGAGAGCAGTAGGCCTTCGACTGAACGGAAATTTAGAACATCTTCCCATTGACGAACTGTGGCAAGAAGCACCAAATCGATAATAGGAATGCGCTGCTCTTGAGCTAAAAAATGGATTCTCTGTACACAAGTCAAACGTCGCTAAGAGGGATGATTAGCTCATGGATGTGAGGTAGGTGAGTGGTGGATTGGCACCACCGAACGACACTGGACGGACCACCGCTGCATCCATTTCACCTTCAAGAAACCCACCACGCACCACCTCACCCGACAGCTACCACGCCGCTGCTGGAGCAAACTCACAGCAGACCAGCTGACGACCACCCTAGCCCAGAACCCACCCACCGATCCAGACGCCGCCGCCCACAACCTCAGACAGTGGATCAACGACTGCTCCAACACCCTCGCCCCGCTCAAGAAACCCTCCAACAGCCACACCAGCAAGAAAGCCACCTGGTGCACCGAAGAGCTCCAGGCTTCCAAACGTACATGCCGAAATCTGGAGAAGAAATGGCTCCACGACCATGCTCCGGACAGCCACATAGCGCACAAGGATGCCACCCACAGACATCACCACCTAATCAGACTAGCCAAGAGATCTTCCTTCAAAACGCGCCTAGATAACAACGCACACGACAGCAAAGAGCTCTTCAGCATCGTGAAGGAACTCTCCAACCCCATCACCAACGCCAACGACATCCCACCATCACAAGAACTGTGCGACTCGCTAGCCACCTTCTTCCACCGCAAGATCGCTGACATCCACGACAGCTTCAACGCCAAGTCCTCCCCGACCATTCTAGACCCCACCCCCCTGCGAACACCACCCACACCAATCGCCTGACCTCCTGGACCGACGAGACACGCAAGGTCATGAACTCCATCTACTCAGGCTCACCATCAGACCCCTGCCCACACCACGTATTCAACAAAGCAGACGCAGCCATCGCACCCCAACTACGGGAGGTCATCAACATCTCCTTCGAGACAGCTACATTCCCGGAAAGCTGGAAGCACGCCGACATCAGCGCCCTCCTCAAAAAGCCCAAAGAGGACCCCAAGGATCTCAAGAACTTCCGGCCCATCTCCCTGCTCCCGTTCCCGGTGAAGGTCATCGAGAAAATCGTCAACACGTAACTGGCCCGCCACATCGAGGACAACAACATCTTAGACCCATCCCAGTCCGGATTCAGACGAAACCACAGCACTGAGACAGCCCTCATCGCCGCCACAGACGACATCAGGCGGCAACTAGACAATGGCGATACATCAGCCCTTATCCTCCTGGACCCGTCACCCGCCTTCGACACGGTCTGCCACCGCACACTAAAGACTCGCCTCCATGAAGCTGGAATCCAAGAGAAGGCCCTCGACTGGACCACGTCCTTCCTCTCCGGCAGAACCCAGAGCATCCGCCTCCCACCCTTCCGTTCCAAAGCCACCAACATCATCTGCGCAGTACCCCAGGGCTCATCCCTCAGCCCGACACTGTTCAACATCTACATGGCCCCCCTCGCACAAGTGGCCCGCCAACACGACCTCAACATCATCTCCTACGCCGACGACACCCAGCTCATCCTCTCCTTCACCAAGGGCCCACTCACTGCAAAAACCAACCTCCATGATGGAATGAAGGCCGTCGCAGATTGGATGAGGAGCAGCCGCCTAAAGCTGAACAAGACAGAGGTCCTCATCCTCGGACCCACCCCCTCCGCCTGGGACGACTCCTGGTGGCCGACCACACTGGGACCGGCACCGACACCCACTGACCACGCACGCAACTGAGGATTCATCCTCGACTCATCCCTCTCCATGTCAAAACAGGTCAATGCCATCTCCTCCTCCTGATACAACATCCTCTGCATGCTCCGCAGGATCTACAAGTGGATCCCCACCGAAACAAGGAGAACGGTGACCCAGGCCCTCGTCAGCAGCAGGCTGGACTACGGCAACGCACTCTATGCAGGAATCCCTGCCAAACACCTACAACAACTACAACACATCCAAAACACCTCCGCCAGACTGATCCTCAACATCCCCTGCCGCAGCCACATCACCCCCCACCTGAGAGACCTACACTGGCTCTCCGTCGACAAGAGGATCACCTTCAAGCTCCTCACCCACGCTCACAAAGCACTCCATGGGACCAGCCTACCTCAACAGCAGACTCAGCTTTTACACCCCTACCCGCCAGCTCCGCTCCACCAGCCTCGCCCTCGCCGCTGTACCCCGCATCCAACGAGCTACCTCCGGCGGCAGAGCCTTCTCCTTTCTCGCCGCCAAGACCTGGAACACCCTCCCTACCCACCTGCGGCAGACCCAAGACCTGCTCGCCTTCAGAAGACTCCTCAAGACCTGGCTCTTCGAGCAGTAACAGCACCCCCTCCCCTCAGCGCCTTGAGACCCTCACGGGTAAGTAGTGCGCTTTATAAGTAGATTGCATGATTGATTGCTGTCGACAAGAGTTCAGGCAAATAGAACAAGATCACCATCACCAATGACAAGGGCTTGCTGACCAAAGAGGAGATCGAGAGGATGGTGCAGGAGGCAGAGAGATACAAAGCAGATAATGAAGCCTAGAGAGAGAGAAGGCTGCTGCCAAGAACTCAGTTGAATCCTATGCCTTCAACATGAAAATCACTGTGGAAGACTACAAACTTGAAGACAAGATCAGCAAAGAAGATGATCTTGGACAAATGTAACCAGACCGTCTCCTGGCTGGAGAGCAACCAGCTGGCAGAAAAGAAGTACGAGCACCAGCAGAAAGAGCTGGAGAAGGTCTGTAACCCCATAATCTCGAAAATCTACCAGTGCGGGATGCCCGGGGGAATGCCCGGTGCCAACTTTGGTGATCAGGCTTCACGTGGTGGTGCCAAGCCTCGCCCTACTATTGAGGAGGTGGATTAATCTAACAGAGACCTTAGCATTTTCTTTCACTTCTGAATGACTAGTGGGCATGTTAACTCACACTTTTCTGCCCCCAAACTATGACTTCACAAATGTGATTTCAATAGGAAAATCACTTTGTTTCCAGTTTATGTTCAGAACAAAATATACATTAGTCCAACACGTACTGGTTTCTCTCACGCTAAGACTTAATTTGATGACCGTTTCAAATCTCAATTGTTGTGCTTACTGCTTTTAATTAGTTATGTTGAACTCTCTATTTCATATTGGTATTCTACTTTATGTCATGTTGGTGAATGGGTTTAGAGAGATTATCTGTCAAATATATTTTTGTTCAGAAAAAGACTACAAAAAAGCAGCAAGAAATTATAATGTTTTCACTTTTCTTAGTTCAGAACCATTTGCTCATGGCATTAAATTACCAAGCTGGGTTAATTGCCAACTAAAGTGCTGGCTGTTTGGGTGGGTTAAATGTGGGTGGGGATCTGTAGCTGGTGTGGTCTATAGCTGTTTATTCAAGACTGGCTACTGTTATTAGCCCATGTCATGTTGCAAATGGTTATGCATACTTTCAGGGAGATATTTATGTTGGGACTGTTTCTCTTTGGTGCTACCATTGTTTCACGGTAATTTGTGAGAGGCTACGTTAAATGAAGTAACATAGAGCCCCATTTAGAATGCTTTGCAATGTTGAGCCAAACAAAAATAACGCTGCAAAACATTGCGTTTTTAATGGTACCGGATATTGCAGTTTCGCTATATGCTGAAAGGGCCACAAGGGTCATCCACTGATTGTAATGATTCCCCTCTCCACTTTCCAATCCTGCTTCAGGTGTACACACATCTCCACTGCTCATGCCTGCTTCCATTGACCAGACCAGGTGGCATTTCTGGCACAACCGCAATGCCAATACTTCTCTTCGAAGGGCCGCACCTCTATTCACCCCTGTGAAGGTGTCTGCATCTCTGCATGTGGTCTGATTCAAGAAGCAGACCGGGGATTTTTGAAGGAGCTCTATTTTTGGTGTTCTTGTTCAGTGTGATTTTAAAATTCTGTGTAGATGCACCACACAATACCATTTCGGGAACAAATGTACCTTGTGTGAGGTGTGGTGCAGCGGCCAGAGTGGCTGACTCCGGAGCGCGGGGTTCACGGTTTGATTTCTGGTGCCAGCAGGCAGCTCAGCTCCGTATCATGTGACCCTGGGCAACAGCTCACTTATCTCCCTGACGCCCCCCAAGCGATTTGAAACCTTTAAGAGGGTGATATGATTGTGCTTTACAAATAGAAATTAATATTGTTATTATCTGATGTAAAAAGCAACTGACACAATGTGTTGAACATCTACAGTCGATATCCCCGGACGTTCTTAAGCTCAGAGATTGGCACTATGACTTTGTTTGCATCAGTATCGAACCATTTACAGCTTTAGCTATTGCATTATTAAATTCTGTAAAAAAAACTATTATAGGAATACCCGTATTCATGAAGTCAGTGCACCTGTTGCAGGCCTCTGGGAATCCTAGATTGTCAGCTGGAAGAGAGCACCAAAATATGTACCACAGGGGCGGCCTTAGGCATGTGCAAGCTGTGCACCTGCACAGGGCCGCCAAACCCCAGGCGCCCGGACCCCTTCTTCCGGGGCCCCCTACCTACGCTCCCTGCACAGGGCCACCATGAGCCTAGAGCCTCCCCTGTGTACCACTTGAGTTCCTGCACTGAAAATGTAGAGCACTTCAGCCTAAAACCATGCATATTTTGAAGGAGTAGCCCCAAGGAAAGTATGTCGTGGGGGTGTATTAAATAAAGTATTTAATAACTCTCTAAATTGAACTCTCGTTTCAGAAATAAAATAACCACTTTTAAAACCAGCCTGTTGCTAAATATATACATGCTAAGTGCCGTTTAACACCTTGGGTGTTTTTCAGGGGCCCTGTTTGTAACATTGAGTGAGTTTGTTGATTGTAGTCACGGTATGAGCACCTCCGATGCACAAGTTAGTGCAGTAGGCAGCGTGTAAACACGATAAGGACCTGAAGGTTCCTCGAGAGATCGGATCATGATTTATAGGCTAATCTGCCAGATGTCCTTCCTCTAAGGCCTGCTGGGGGCATGGAGGTGCTGAAGATGACACCCTTCGACTGCAGGGCCCGTGGACGCACCACTCCGCGAGCTGTCCCGAAACACAACCAAATGTTGCTGCATCTCAGTTTGGCCACAGCACGATTCCAATGTGCTTTCAAAGACAAGCATTTGCAATGCAATAGGTCTCGCATTTATAAGAGTTTGAGCTATTGGCATTGTAAAATTACAATGCCTTTTATTTATGTTTTGGTTTTAAAACAAATAAAAGGCATTGTCATTTACAATGTCAGTAGCATAAACTCGCATAAAAGCAGTGTGTGGAGTGCAGCAGTGTGTGGAGTGCAGCAGTGTGTGGAGTGCAGCAGTGTGTGGAGTGCAGCAGTGTGTGGCGTGCAGCAGTGTGTGGCGTGCAGCAGTGTGTGGCGTGCAGCAGTGTGTGGCGTGCAGCAGTGTGAGGCGTGCAGCAGTGTGAGGCGTGCAGCTGTGTGAGGCTTGCAGCAGTGTGTGGAGTGCAGCAGTGTGTTTCGTGTAGCAGTGTGAGGCATGCAGCACTGTGTGGCGTGCAGCGGCATGCAGCAGTGTGCAGCATGCAGCAGTGTGCTGCGTGCATCAGTGTGTGGCGTGCAGCAGTGTGTGGCGTGCAGCAGTGGGTGGGGTGCAGCGGCATGCAGCAGTGTGTGGCGTGCAGCAGTGTGCGGCGTGCAGCAGTGTGCGGCGTGCAGCAGTGTGAGGCGTGCAGCAGTGTGAGGCGTGCAGCAGTGTGAGGCGTGCAGCTGTGTGAGGCGTGCAGCAGTGTGAGGCGTGCAGCAGTGTGCGGCGTGCAGCAGTGTGCGGCGTGCAGCAGTGTGCGGTGTGCAGCAGTGTGTAATGCAGCAGTGTGTAATGCAGTGGTGTGCGCAGCAGCGTGTGGCGTGCAGGAGAGTGTGTGGCGTGCAGCAGTGTGTGGCGTGGTTTGTAAACAACAAGAAAAGCGGACATCAAAGGAAGGGTGGGAGGGAACGAGCATATGGGGTGTAAGTTATAACGAAAGTTAATTGTTGTAAGAGGGGATGCAGGAAGTGAGGCCGAGCGCGCTTTCAAGTCCGATGCCAGATGCCAGCTTCGCGCTTGAATGCCTCACATGCACTGGCCATAAACCGCATTCCTAAGGTCTTGTGCCCCTTACTAAATCTCTCTGAATGCGTGAGGCGGCGCACGCGCAGGAAGTAGCTGGTGGCAAATGGAATGCGCGTGGTTGTGCGCGTAACCGCCACCCGATCCACCTGGGAAGCCTTTGGGAGCATTTTCTGAAGCCCCTACATAAGTCTCGCTGAGTGATCGCTTATGTGATGGCCAGGCGAGACCTAAAAAAGGTAGGTATGGAGCAGTCACCGGTAGACTATGCCTTGGATTTACTCTTGAAACCCCATTCCTCAATTGTTCTATGGGAAAAAACAGCTTTCCAACTTAGCATCTAGTATGAACATGATACAGTGAGACTATAACCACAAAAGAATACTAATATAGTATCAAACAGCAGGCATGGTTTCGTTTTGAGTTACAATAGAACATATGCCAATTTCTGAAATAATTCTTTAAAATGCATAGGTGGAATTTTCTTCACAGTTTTATCCTAAGGAGATAAATTCCTGGTTTTGTATATCCTGCAGATTTAGGACTTCTCTTAGAAATTAGAGGATTTTCTGTTTAAACTCAACACTAAACCAAGTCCACAGTCCCCAAAACCTACAACATCAAACACCTAACCAAAAGGAATATTGAATAAATTGGGAATAATACCACAATTGCAAATCCCCTGGGACGCAAAATGAGTAAAACTCGTTTGAATGACTACAGCCACATAGAAAAGTAAAAACCGTGACGGTCTTACCTTAGAAAAACAAAAACAACAAATTACTCATTTGCAGAACCACAATTTGAGAGGCACACCTGAAAAATTCTACAGGCACGAAAATATCTTTTACAACCTCACCAACAGCCGCGGCCCGTGGAGGGAGTTCCGTGGGGCGGTAAGGCGGGGCGGGGGAGGGGCAGGGTGGGGGGTTCTAAAAACCGGAATATGGATAATTGCAGGTAAGTAAACAATTAAATAAATAAAACGAATTTCCTAGTGCGCGCTGCATCGCAAAATGCACACTTGAGGCAACAGTGGCGACTCAGAGCCTATACTACTCCTTTAGTGCATAATTATCAAGTCCCCGTTCCCACAGCAATGGATGTAAACAACAATAAACCAACATTGTCTACAGGTCATTTACCCAGTTCAATCATAGCCCCAGTAGAGACACCACAGAGGGGCCAGTCAAGAAGGTTTTTTACTACAACCCTGAAAAAGTGCTAATCTTCTTGCAGACCATCTTTGAATCAAATACTTGCATGTTATGTAGCCAATTCTATACATATGAATGCTAGATTTGGGTGCATTCTTTTCTTTTTTTTTTCTTTTTTGAAGACCTGCTTTTCCCTGCTCTTGACCTCCCACCCATTTTTTTTTTTTGGGTGCATTCATCAGCCAAGCATTGCAATTAAGTACATCTTTTAAAAAAATGCATTTCATCTTCATTGCTCTATAACGAGGTTTTGGACACTGCCATACCGTATCTATTAATATTGGCATATATGTTAAATGAAAAGGTATAAAACACATGCAACCGTTTATGAAGTTTTCAATTCTTTGCTTGAAGACTCGACTTTCAAGTGGCAACGAATGTATAATTCAGCGGCCGAAAGCACAGAGAAATCTAAATATATCTAAATCTTTCATCCGAGAAATATGGTGATTATCGTCAGAACATCTTTATCTATATCATGTGCTGAGTTGAGCCTGCCAAATCACGTAACCTTTCAGAGTCCCATTAATTGAACATAATGTGTTTTGCTTCGCACTGCTTCAGTGTTTGAAGTTTGCTATCCCTGTTCTTTAAATATATTTGTGCAATAGGCACTCGTGCTGCGAAGGCACGAGCAAAGACCTGACACAACTCAACTTGCAGAGGGAGGTATGGGGGAGGGGTATGCGGCAGTATAAAATGGGGGTGAATAACAAACACATTTCTGAGTTAAGGGAGCTGTCGGCGCTGGTGCTCTAGACATCCTGCTGTATAACGTGACTAAAAGGCCCAAATTAAAATGTCACCAGCAAAAAAACACAAGTTTGCTATTTGTCAACAGCTGATTTTCATTTTATCGTAATATCGCAGACATGATTTTGTTCGCAGTCTAGTTACGTGAATGGCCTTGTCTTCTCCTCTTGTGAGGCGCTCCTGCTCCGACCTCATCCTTTTAGTGACATGGATTTGCAGAGGGCAGGGGTCACCCCGGAGGGGGCCACCTCTTTTGTTATGCCGTCCTTCAGACAGCTTTGTAGCTCAGCATGGCACCAAATTCTACACTGCTGCAGGTCTAAAGGCAGAGGCATAATCGGAACACCGCGTTAGAGGAAATTACATCACGCTCCCTTCGATAACAATGACAACTGAGGAAATGACTTCACACCTTTAATTCTGATGACGGACATCGTTTTGTTTTTTTTAGACAATATTACAAACTCAGGGCGTTGGTGCTTTGATACATAGTGACTTTATTATAACATGCACAGTTTTGTATTTCTGTGCAAAAAAAGCAAGGCGAAGGGGATAAATACAACCAGAGATGGAAGGGCGAGAAACAGCTACGAGGACATCTGAGTTTCGAGCTCACAGGGGAATGTTTTAATCTCCCTGTAGAAGCAGGAAAAGGTGGGAGTAAGTTGTCTTGCAGGGGGAGGGTGTGGTGAAGCGAAGGGTTGAAGGCTTCAGGAAAAAGTCGAGAATGGCAGCAAAGATAATATATATATAGTATATATATATTACAACACTGGCCAAGTCAAATTTGTGCGACAGGGAGACAGACAAATAGATGTGTGTGAATAATCAGTCTGTTGGTGTTAGCGGCTCAGATCTCGCTAGTGTTCACCAGTGTCATCTAAATACTCCGTTATAAGTAGGCAAGGAAAACTAAAATAACCACTCTTAAACATTTTAATAGCAATCAGTGTGGCACTAAATGCTCCCTGACACGGCCTTCTTCCCTCCTTGAAACGTTAATCAATGTAACGATGTGTGGGAAGCAGGGGGTTTGGAGACGACAGCCTGCCTTACCAAAAGCCATTTGAGTAAAACGAAAGGGTGAACAAGCTGTCGTCATTGTGAGGGAAGTGGGATAAGGGAGGGGGTGGCAAATGGTGAGCACTTTCCGGCCGCTTTGATGTTCTCATCAAAGCGGCCGCGAAATGAGCTTTTGTAAACGGGGGATTTGAAAGTGCGAACTAGTGCTTTCAGGCTGCCAAATGGTGCGCGCGCCCGTCACACATGCACTGTATTTGGAGGCCTGAAAAGCACTAGTTTGCACTTCCAGATCCCCCTTTTACAAAAGCTCTCGCGAGAGCAGCGCTAAAGCGCTGTCTCAAGCGAGACCTAAAAACCAATAGGAAAAATGAATGCAGGGGCCTCTCGGTACAGGAAGTAAAAATACCCCTCTCTCTGGTGGACTTACGCTGGAGTTCAGAGGTACATGTCAAAATGTTTAAGTGCCCCCTCAACCCTGGAGTTCATGCAGCCCTCGTGCACACCTATTTACCTCAAGACATTTCCGTTTTGAAAGTTTAAAGTAGAACAATTTGCATTTACACCACATACAACGAGGCCCGGACAGCTTCAGCTTCATGTTTTTTAATGAGGCTGATTAATCAGTGCCATGTGCTCTGCATCTGCAACCTTCGGCGTGAAGCACACCTCCACGACAATGCTGCTGCTCATGTATCTCTAGGTGTCGGTGTGTACTGGAAACACTCGGGCTGCAGCCTGCATGCAGTTCATTTAAGCAAGCTCCATGGGGGCGCAGGGACGGTGGGTTCTCTCGTCCAGACCACAGCTGGAGCCCTGGACTTCGCTGCTTGTTCCGGTGAATCCCTTCATCACTGTGTGTGCAACGTTGGTCCCTCGGCTCCCTGTTTCAGGTTAAATACAGAGGCGCCATGATTTGCCTTTCTGTACTGAAATCCATCAATAAATACGGTGTCATGTGAAGAGTGGCCCGCTGACAGAAAGCATCTCAAGGTATGTATTGTATCCATTTTTTTAGAGGAAAAAACACAAACCTCTATAGCCGTCTGAAAGGCTATCCTTAGAGAGCGAAGAATATCGGAAGTTGAAAAATATTGACGCTTTCTCTACAAAGGGATGAATTAGTACACGAAGCAAAAAATTACGTTCCCAAAATAATTAACAATTGCATTGCAGTGGTCTCTCCAATAGTTCCTAACAGACTGCACTGAGGAATTTCAAGTTACCTTATTTTATCAATTAAAAAAGGGAAGATGAGTCGCCCACTCGCACTTTCTTCCAACACCAGTCCTATGATACCAACAGGCACTAGCAGGCGGGCTAAGCGTCTCAAAACACTAGGTTATGCACTAACATTTGGAACAACCAGCGGCCATGTTAGGTAAGAGAACCTAATCTGAAGCCGGGCTACTGACATCTCGCTAAGACAGGCTACTGTAGCTGCAGCAGTCGAAAAGATCTTTGTTATTAGCGCGGTTCCGGTGCTTTAAGGACAATGGGTTTTCAAATAGAAATAAAAAAGACTGTCCACGACAGCATCTTAAACTTCACAGATAAAAGTGATCTCATGCCACGCCTATCACTGAATGCTCCTGAACGAGTGAAGACATAGGTACGTTGATGAGACAGTAACACAGGCCAGACGCACGCGCCTACTGCAGATTCAGCTCGCTTCCTCACCTCTTGAGGACAGCGCAAGTGAGTGGTTGTACGCAGTAGACTAGAGAACGCTTCGGTACTAACAGCAGCGCCGAGCATGGCCGGGAACGCGTGGAGGTCACTGGTGAAACAGTTGTTAACGGGGCCCCAATAAAAGGCGGGGTGGGATCTCTGTGGCCTTCATGGTGTTTTGTATGGGTTGTGAAATTACACTAGTCATACGGTTTCGAGCAGTGCCCTCTGCTCTAGGGCAGATGATGCTCAATCGTAATCCGACAGCTCAGAAGAAGCAGCCTGATGTTCCACAGCAACAGGAACCGATCGGGTAACAAGGATACCCCAGAGTCCCCACTTATCATATTACTAAAAGTGTACCAGGAAAAGAAAACTTCATTAATAGTGACTTAGACAGTTAGAGACTGGCTTCTGGGACCGCCAGGAAGGAGATCCTGTTGTGATGAAGAGACTGTAGAGACTGGTCAGTAACAGAAATTAGCGACCTGTAGTGTTTTGACTTAAACAGAGTCTGGTGATGTAAACAGTACGGAATGTAACAGAAAGCCTTGGCCTGTAGAACTATCTGAGCTGATCTGATCTGATCATGGTCCCACTTACATTGACTGATCCGAAACTGAGCCTAGTGAGCTAGAAATACGAAACTGCACTGCAGAGACTGGTCTGCAAAGTGCGCGTGCCTGCGGCCGTGAAAGTGAGTGACAGAGCAAGCGAGAGGAAAGCCAGATGGCGAGACCTAAAAAAGGACATGAGTGGTGATGGGAAAAGTGAAAGCAGGCTGGCGAGAGGTGTGCGATGTGCGCGCACCATGACGAGAGAGGAAAGCCAGATGGCGCCTCTGCTCGTCATTGTGCACGTAACCGCACGCTCTATGCCACCCGGTCGGACTTTTGAAAGCCCACTCACTAAATGTCTCGCCAGAGCAGCGCATGCGCTGGCTCAGGCGAAACCTAAAAAACAGACCTCAGTCATTGAATGCACAGCAAATGTGCGATAAGAAACGAGATTTATAGCCCTGTTTGCAGCAGTAAACCACAAGCACTCTCAAGTGCTCCAGATTAAAGACAAAAGGAGTTCCTGAACAGATGTTAAAATGGTTACCAGTGTATTTATTTAGTACTTAGTCCCTGCTGTTGGGAGTGGTAAACATAGCAAGAGGCATGACAACTGCATGCCATGGACAAATGAGGAGAAAGAATAGGACAGTGACAATGGAGCCAGCAAATGGGAGGCCTTAAGGCCAGCTGTAGCCCACAAAGTAGATACAGCATGTCTCAGAGAGACAGAGCAAGCGCTGTCTAGCCGAGACCTAATGATCGATTTGCATTTCACGTAATTAACACAATTTTGTGCAGTCTTGCAGTTTTTTTTGTATATTTATTAGTGAAAAAAAAATTCTGCAGATTTTGCACTCCCCTATATATACATGTGCATATACATGATTTAGACTAACTATTTCCATGTGAAAGATAGAAAATGCAGTATTGATTGCAAGCAGTGGTAAAGTCAATCCGTCTGACTTTTGATTAGTGAAGTGCTTGGTAATTGGTGGGTGAGTAGGTGTAAAGTTATTTAAAGCACTGGGATGAACTTTATATCCAGACCTCCATTTGGTGAAAATAGAGGCAGGTAAAGATTCACCCACAAAGTTGGGAAACGTCCCCCTTTATGGGTTGACCAAGGTAATGTTTTAGCCAGTTGACCTGACCTGACCCACTTGACTTGAAATTGTACATTAAACTATGTTTCCAGCTTAGTGTGTTCCAGCCTTTTGGTTTTCCAAGGTAGAACACTTGACAGTGAAAAGGTGGGGACTAGGGTGACATTCAAGCTCTGGAAGCAATGTCTATAGGGGTGTAAGACCAAGTTACATAGCTCGATAGCAGGAGATGGTGCATAATGTTCAACTCTAGAGTCTGATTAGGAAACATGTTTCAGGTAGGGTCTCAGATGGAGACCACAGCCAAGCAGCAACAGCCCACCCATGGTAAGTTGCCATAGTAGGAATGGTTTCTCACTGCTGTAGAATTCCGCTGAAGCTGCAATTTTTGTAAAAATTACTTTGCAGTATTGCACTTTGCACAGTTAAAAACAAAGTATGTAAAGTTTCAAGTTACTCGGGTCTGCAACCCCATTTTAAAATGCCAAGTAGCTAAATTTCACAGAACATGCTATGTAATTTGCTTTCTTTGAATTCATAATTTGTTTTACCAAGCTGCATGATTTAGAGAACACTGCCCAATAATGCATACTCCATTGTTGCCTAATTCCATTAGCCCTACTTCCAATTGATCAAGTTTAATCAATATTAGCATGTTTTGAACATTTTATCACAATATACTTGTTAATACTGATTATTATAAATAAAAGTGATGTAAAATAAAAAAAAAATCCAGAAATATTTACCTGTGACTTTTTTTACATAGTTTTATGAAGCACACTGCATGCTAATTAGTATTTAATACCTAAATAGTGTTCACTGAGTAGTAATCAGCAAATAATTCTAAAATCACACAGCAGGTTGGACCTTTCTGCCAAAAAATGAAACCAAAATAGTGGGTATATTCTTGGGGTAATCAGTAAATCTTTCTCAAAACATCAGGAGCAATTTTTTTTATGTTAAAAAGAAATGATGCTGGTGCAGTTTGGATGTTTATTTTCAAATCATCCTCAAATCATCAAGAACAACTGGACCTCATGAAGTAATCATATACTCATTCTTAAATCCTCCTGAAGTCATCAGGAATAGTCACACCTTGTGAAGTCATCAGATACTCAATTTTAAATCCTCCTGAAGTCATCAGGATTAGTCACACCTTGTGAAGTCATCAGATATTCATTTTCAAATCATTCTCGAATCATCAGGCTCAAGTTTCTAAACTTTACTGATGACTTCAAGAGCTTGATGATGTCTGATGACGTGAAAATGACTTCTATAGTATTTGGATGATCATCCAATGACTCTGGAATGACTTCTAAAGTAATCCTGTTTGACCTGGGTGACTCTATTTTCAGCAGACATTTCAGACTAAGAAATGTCATGGACTGTAACACAAATCTTGGTTGGGGGGCTAGGGGGTCTTAAATCAGCCTGGGGGTAATCGGGCCTTAATTTTCTCAATGTTATCACTTTGAGTGTGCATTACACATTTTAATGTTTAGACTTCAGTAATGCTGATTCTTTTGATTGTCAAAGGCATTTCTAGTTGGTATACCTCATGACAATGAATGGGACGATGACAAGGGGTGCCGAGGTAATGTCCTGATAACTTACTAGGAATATTTATTAACCTTAGTCCTACTCGTCCTCGTCAGTAATTACAATACCACACATTCTCATCTGTGCATTTGACTGCTGCTTGGATATAACATTCGAGGAGAGAGGTGAACACCAGGCTCACCAGTCGGTCTGTGCAATTCGGTCAATCAGTATACTAAGAATAGGAGATACATTGAGATATCTGCGAGGAGGAGGCCAAGCAATCACAGTAAGGTCACGACCGTCCATGGATTCAGCCCAATGTTGGGAAACAAGATTTTTAATACCTAAAACCTGGGCGTTCAACAAACAAGGCAGTGGGACTACAGTTTTGCATTCGTCGAGGAGCACAGAAAGACTTAATTGACAGTGCTTACCAACACATAAAATACAATTGAGCAGAATTACATTTTAACTTTTACACACAGTATCAAATTACTTTCCGATAACTGCAGCGAATACTAATCCGGAACACATGAAGAACATATGAAAACGTGACACCCTCCGTATATCTGAAAATCAGAAAATATATTAAATGCACTAAAAATTGCCCCCACAAAAGCCGTAAAATGTGACCCTCTGGCAAATTACAGACACCTGATTCTATGGCAGTCCACGGAGGCTCTGATTATGCTTCTCTTTGCTTTACTGCAAAACACAGCAGCCAATAAAAACAACTTTAAACTCCAGCATACCCCGGAAGTACAACCCCCTCCAGTAGTATGCCCCAATCACTGTCAACACTTTCGTATATAAAGTCCGAATCACGACATCACTTCCTCTTTCTTTGCTGCTGCAGCAGCAGATAAGTGCTTTTCCCTTACCTTTTATCAGTTTGGTAGAGTGTGGGGATATATTTGTTTGAACGATATTCGTCGCTAATATCTTCTATTTCAGGCTTGTGCTGGAGGCTTGTTATCTGGTTGCGTGATCGGCGAATCGGTCCCGAAGCGTGTGCTCTCGGCTCCGGTCTCGCTGAGGTAGTGGCGCCTCGCAGCGCGCGCGCGTCACTGGCCAGTTGCGGGCGTTAGGGGGCGGTGGAGAAGGAGGAGGCAGACGCGACACGCTCGTGCGCAGAGAGCGGTCGCGTCGTTACCAGGACGCTCTGTCTGTGCGCGCGAACTCGTTTTCAGCTGTTTTGAAGTAACGGCTCCTCGCGCACAGACCAGAAAGACTGCACACTTCTCTGGCCTCAATAATTGAACGCTTATCGGAGCGTGTGACCGGAATAGAGCCTTGCTCTAGGGGAGTGTACTGGGGTTTCTCCTTCCACCTTGATTTTATCACAGAACCTTTAGTTTAGGTTGTTCTCGTTGGTGCTCTTGTTAGGGACCAGGTTCTGTCAGACCCCTGGGCTGCTCCCCCCCGTGAATCTCCTCCAACCCTCTCTGCTTCAGGCAATGGCGTACTACGCCGAAGAGGAGGATCAGTGGGTAGAGTGTGATAATTATGAGGACTATGAGGAACCTGAAAACTTGGAGGAGAATTTGGTGGAAGCCCTGGATACCCACGTCCAGGGTTCAGTTAACAAGGCCTTGATAAAAGCCCTCAAGCCTTTTACTAAACCCCTCCTTAAGTATGGCAAGAGGAAAATGAAGACCCAGCATAGTGATGCAGGCACTTCACAGTCTTCGGCCAAAGTTTTGGCGCGTATGGCAAAAAATGTTATGAAAGACCATGGTTCCATGGCTGCTTATACCACGGATGAATCGTTACCATCTACTACTAACACTTCTGACTCGGAGGTGGAGTCGGTGAGGCCCAAAAAGAAAACAAAAAAGGTGAAGCATACAGCTTACAAGGCGGATGACAGCCAGGCCCCTAAAAATCTATTATTCGACCCTCAGAGTCTTATTCATCCGCGATCCTCGGAGTGGGTTCCCTGTCCTGAGGTGGCCCATTATGTGGGGGTAAACTTACGGCAGGGTTTCGAGAAGGAGGTGCGCGCCACATTGAGATCGGAATGTCCGAGACCATCCCTGACTGGCAAAGTGGCGGACACGCCAGAATTAGACCCTAATATGGCTACATTTATGCGAAAGTTCGCAAAAGACCCGAAAAAGGGTTTGGATAGAGCCTGGCGGGGGTGCCAGGATAAATTACTGGATGTTTCGGGGCCCCTCACAAAAATTTTAGACGCGGCGGTCAACGCAAAAAACCAGAATGTTCCATTGGACACCTCTGATATTATGGAATGGGCTCAGCGGGCCCTGTGCTTTTTAGGAAATGCCAACGTGGCGCTGTCAACCGAAAGGAGGCGCTCCTTCTTAATGAGAATAGACTCTCAATTAGCGGAGATGGCCACGACCGAACCGGGTTCCTTGGCCAATGGCATGCTGTTTGGCGACAAATTCGTCAAAGAGATGGGCAAATACGTGGCTACTTTCTCAGCTCTAGACAAGGCGCAGGCTAACATCAAGAAGGTGTTCCACACTGGTGTTTTTGATAGGGCCGGACGCGCTAGAGGTCGAGGGTCCGGCCGAGGCTACAACCAGACCTCCCGAGGTGCGGAACAAAGAGGCAGAGGTGGTCAGAGGTCGCAGTTTTACCCCTCCCGCAATAGAGGTGGACGTGGTCGAGGCCACAGAGGAACCTATAGAGGACAGCAAAATTCCGGAGATAACTCCTATTCAGGTAATGATTTTGAATGCCACAGAATGCATGGTGGGAGGTCGTATTGCGTTGTTTCTTCACAGGTGGCAGGAGATTACGGTCGATCCCTGGGTGTTACAAACAGTGCAGGGCTTCCACATAGAGTTCTACACCACTCCGACTCAGAGTCAGGTGCCCGGCGCCCTACATTTTTCCCTACAAGAACAGAGTTTCATCGACAGGGAAGTGGAAGCACTACTCCAGAAGGGTGCAATAATGAGGTCTATTCCCCATCCTCGGGGTTTTGTAAGCACGATTTTCTTGGTCCCGAAGAAGGACAAAGGGTTCCGTTTGGTGTTGAATCTCAGAGAGTTCAACGCTTGGGTGGTGTATCGCCATTTCAAGATGGAGGGCATCCATTTACTGAGGGACATCCTCCTAGAGCAGGATTGGCTCGTTCGTTTAGATCTGAAGGACGCCTATTTGGCGGTTCCTATTTTCCCACCACACAGGAGGTTTCTCCAGTTTCTCTGGCGTGACCAGTGGTTCGAGTTTTCCGCGATGCCCTTTGGTCTGTCTTCCGCCCCTTGGTGTTTCACCAAACTCATGAGACCGGTGGTCCAATGGTTGAGAGAACGAGGGGTCCGCCTGATAATTTACCTCGACGACATTCTAATTATGGCACAGTCGAGGGAACTCTTGATGAGTCACCTGGCTTGGACTCTCCAACTGTTACAGGACCTGGGTTTCCTTTTGAATCTGGAGAAGTCGGTCCTGATTCCATCGCAATCGATGGAATTTTTGGGCTTTCAGATCCACTCTCTCACGTGCCAATTACTTCTTCCCTTGCGGAAGAGAGTGGTTATCAGGAAGGAATTGAGGAGAGCGCTTGCCTCTCCGACAATATCATTACGGACATTAGCTCGCCTAGTAGGCTTATTGGCGGCGTCCATTCAGGCAATATTCCCGGGTCCCTTGCATTACAGGGCCCTTCAGAGATTGAAAATTTTGCATTTACGCAAGGGTCTCTCGTATGCACAACAGATAGCCCTCTCAGCGGAGGCTCGTACGGAGATCAATTGGTGGTTAGACCATATGGAGGCCTGGAACGGCAGAGCCATTTTCTCCTCCAGCCCGGATGTCGTGATAGAGTCAGATGCGAGTCGCTGGGGCTGGGGAGCGCGGTGCGGGACCATGGAGACAGGGGGTCGTTGGTCTCAGGAGGAACTAAAATTGCATATCAACTGCTTGGAGCTTCTGGCGGGAGCGTTCGCGATTCGAACTCTGGCCCCGCAGAAGGTGTCTTGTTGCATTCTTCTACGCATGGACAATGTGTCCGCGGTGAGATACATCAATTGACTCGGAGGGACCCGATCTCGCCTCTTGGCAGAGATAGCCAAGGACTTCTGGCATTATTGCCTGGACCATCGTCTGGTGGTGACGGCGGAGTATATTCCTGGGTCGTCCAACGTGATTGCCGATTGGAATTCACGGCATTTGCGGGACAGCAGCGACTGGAGACTGCATCCCAGCAGTTTCGAAGCGTTGAATCTCAAGTGGGGACCCTGTGTGTTGGACCTGTTTGCGTCCAGACTCAACAGTCAGCTTCCACGGTTCTACAGTTGGCGGCCGGGTCCTCTAGCGGTCGGCTCGGACGCCTTTCTTCACTCGTGGACGACGGGCATTCTATATGCCTTTCCACCATTTGCCATGATTCCGAGAGTGTTGGCTCACGTTCGCAGACAGAAAGCGGAACTAGTCCTGGTTACACCTTGTTGGAAAGCGCAAGCATGGTTTCCAACCGCCTTGAGTTTGGCCTGTGCGCCTCCGGTGCGTCTTCGGTCGTTTCCGGACATTCTCACGGATCCTCAGGGGCTGCGCCACCCGCTAGTGTTGCAGAACCAGCTGGGTCTCATGGCCTGGAGACTTTCAGGCGTCGCTGGCAGGTGCCGGGAGTTTCGCAAGACACTCTCTTCTTCTTATCCCAGGCTTGGGCACCATCCACACACAAGCGATATGAATCGGCTTGGAAGCGATGGGTTAGTTGGTGTGGTGAGCGACAGTGATCCCGTGGGATCCGATATTCATCTAATCGTTAATTTCTTGTCCGAATTAGCCAAGTCCGGTTTGGCGTACCGGACGGTGAATAACTTTAGATCGGCTATTTCAGCGGGCCATCCGCATGTGGAGGGCAGACCGGTGGGGGAACATCCCTTGGTTTGCAAGGTGGTGCGAGGGATTCGATTAGTGAACCCTCCTCAACCTAGGTACACCGCACTTTGGGATGTGTCGGTGGTTTTGCGTTTTTTGAGGAATTGGCCGAATAATGAAGAGCTGTCTAGGAAACAATTATCGGCAAAATTGACAGTCCTACTGTGCTTAATTTCATGTAGACGAGTGTCGGATGTGCGAGCATTGGATTTGGCAGGTAGAGTATTTACTCCTTCGGGAGTTTCCTTTACGATTTCCAGACGTACTAAGACGCATTCTCAGTGTATTACATACCCTGCATTTCCTCACCATAGCAAATTGTGTGTGGTCAAGTGTTTGAAGGTTTATGAAGATTGTACTAGGGAGTTTAGATCTGATGTTTCAGGACAATTGTTAATTGCTCTTCAGCGACCTTTTCGCCCGGTCACATCTGCAATCCTGGCCAGGTGGGTCACTTGGTTAATGGGTCTTGCGGGGGTGGATGTTTCCATATTTGGAGCTTATTCTGTTAGGGGAGCTATGGCCTCTAAGTCTTTGGGGGCGGGTTCCCGGTTGCAAAACATCATGACTGTGGCGGACTGGTCGGCTGATTCCACATTCAAAACGTTTTATCATAAACCTATTGTGGATGTAGCTTCGGTGGTGGTGAATCAACTTTAAACTAGCATAATCAGAGCCTCCGTGGACTGCCATAGAATGAAAAATTGTCTAGCAAGCGCGACAAAGAATTTTCAATTCCATTAAGGACACGGAGGCGAGGATTATCCCACCCAAGCAGTTGGAATGTTGGCATTCTTATGTAATTACTATGATGTTGTACCCACCCGATAATCCTATACATTGCCTTCAACGTTGTTTTGTATGGGTGTTACGATGTCCGTTTCCATTTCAGGAGAACAGACCAAGCAATCTTGAGGTTCTGGAGTTCTGGCATCGGCAAGGATGATACGGCTCATCAGGGAGACATTTCATCTGGGCAGTGGACAGATGGCGACGTTTCCGGAGAGGATATTCGAGGTTCAAGTTTGGACGCACGTCGATGGAGAAATCG
The DNA here is from genome assembly GCF_964204655.1 of Triturus cristatus. NCBI lineage: Eukaryota > Metazoa > Chordata > Amphibia > Caudata > Salamandridae > Triturus > Triturus cristatus. The sequence continues at coordinate 577,519,456 of NC_140594.1, forward strand.
GTGGTCCAGTGTTCAACGGTCAAGTTGGTGGACTGTGTTGAAAAGTTTTTTCATGCAAAGAAAGAGGAAGTGATTTCGTGATTCGGACTTTATATCCGAAAGTGTTGACAGTGATTGGGGCATACTACTGGAGGGGGTTGTACTTCCGGGGTATGCTGGAGTTTAAAGTTGTTTTTATTGGCTGCTGTGTTTTGCAGTAAAGCAAAGAGAAGCATAATCCTCGCCTCCGTGTCCTTAATAGAATTGAAAATTCTTTGTCGCGCTTGCTAGACAATTTTTCATTATCCTACCTAAAGTGCTTTGTCCGTTGCATATCTTTTATTGCATCTCATTTGTCTGTAAATGTTACCATTTAAGCATTTCCGGGTGGTATCACAACCTATCCAACTGCTGACTATATTCTGAGAGTCCTCTGTGAGGCCTGGGGTACTGCTAATGTAGAAGATTCTCTAGGATTGGAGCAATGTAGCCGCCTCAGCCAACCCTAGGGTGCCGCACAATAATTCCGAAGTGATGATTGGTTGAGTGTTCGCACGTGGCGTGCTTCAGTTCAGACTCCGAACCGTCCTCGGATGACTGGCTGTGGTTTTCCAGTGTGGAGTAAATAGGTTGCTTTTAGACCTGTAAGTAAATTAGTTACGGACTGATTTTAGAGAGAGGGGTGGTGGAAATTAACTTTTGCTGGACCTGGATACGTGACCTCATTGCGGCCAGTGTGTCCTCGACAGACAGCAGGCTCTCGTGTGGCCGAATATTTGCTCTCACTGATGAGTCTCAGACAACGCCAATGACTATCGTTCGGGTGCGGCAGAAGCCCCGCAGATTACTGAGTTGATTTCTTAAATCAAGGTGGTGTCATTCCATTTTCGCTCTTCTGCGATGTTAAGTTTCATGTGACGTGTCAGGCAGCTTGTCAAACATGCTTGCATGTTTTCTATAGCGAGAACTCAACACGAAAATATTAGAGCGCTTTACACACCAGTTACATACACAAGCGCTATATTTAATTTAAACAAAGTATAGTTACCTCTACGTCCCTCGTCCCAGTCATTACAGGTATACCTCGAATTGTAATGGCTCTGAACGAGGACGAGTAGGACTGAGAGAAATTGTGCGTATTGTTATAAAATGCAAGAAAGCATAATCACTAAGTTCTGGTCTACTCCATCTCTTTTATTGTCAACGCATTTAATTTTAGAATTTAAAAGCTGTTCCACTACCATTGTGGTGTGGTCCGTGTAATTATAAATATTTGAATAATATGTTGAAGATTGAAACAAGCATTGGCAAATCCAATAGGTCTCGTCTTTGCTACCTTTTTCTTTTGTTTGCAGTTTTATATAGCGCAAACTCAACCCGAAGGTATTAAAGCTCTTTACATGAGCACCAGATACGTTACACATTGCATTTTGGTGTTGCTGTGCCGCATTACTAGAAATCAAAATACTTATGCCTGTAAAGTTCTAGGGCATGGGCCTAGTACAGAGTCAGGCAGGACACACGTGTTGGCATAACGGGTGGCTAGCAGCAGACTAAACCACGCCCAGCCTCCTGGGCTCTTTATTAGGTTCGTTACGTGCCGGCTGAGCATCCGCTGGGCCAGCCTACTGTAGCAACGTTTTCGGGGTCCATGGTGCAACACCTCCCTAAACAGTGGTCGAGTGGGCCGGCCTATTAAAGGCAACACTACATTCCTGCTTTACCCAAAAATCAAACATCAAGGCATCATAAACAATTACCAACAACTGTAAACATTTGTCTATAAAGAACAAGGTATCTATGGCACAGTCTTACTTGGTTGACAGGGATTCGCCAGGCTTCGTCCCCAGGGGGGTTGACAGCAAGCCACAAAGTCCTGGTACTTCTGAGATGGCTTAGGGCAGGGTCTAAGATTGTACCGGCTCTGACTGTTCCTGGCAGAAGGGGTCAGCGACACCTTGGCATTCAGTCTCTCCTGCTGGCTGACCGCTTCGAGAGTCCAGATCTTGGGTCATTTCTGGAGCCGGAGTGGTCCGGCCGCCTTCTCCGCTGACGGCCGTGGGGTGATCTTCGCCCCCTCCCAGCCTGGGAGGGCTGTCCAGTCTCACAGCTCCAGGTCCGTCGGGCATGGGGAACTCCTCGGCATCGTTGGCTGGAACCCTCTTGAAGAATGAGACATTGCGGGTTACTCTTTCGCTTCCTCGCACAGCGGTCACCATCGTGCCTTTGACTTCTGTCACAGTCCAGGGATCCATCTCGAAAGGCATTCTGAACTTTCCGCCAGGGTGGCGGTCTTGCACGAGCACTCGGTCGCCAATGGTGACTGGGCTTTCAACTGCGTGTCTCCTCCGGGATGCATCTTGGTTGGTCTTCGTCCGCCGTGCTAGTGACTGATTTGGAGGGATCGGGGACTCAGCCCACACGGAATGGTGCGGGATGGTATCCGTCACTGTTCTACCAAAACCCAGGCATCTTGGAGTAACTCCGGTGGTACAGTGAGGTGGTATTCCCGAAGGAATCGATACAGTGCTTGTTCTAGAACATGGCCTTCAGCCAGGGCTATTTGGATTGTCTTGTTTAGTGTTCGCATTAGTCGCTCAACCTCTCCGTTTGCTTTGGGCCACCTGGGAGTCACCCGGAGATGTTTAATCCGATGGGACGAGAGGTATTCTGCGAGTTCTGTGCTGGTGAAGGGTGGGCCATTGTCCATCTTGAGCTCTCCAATGAGGCCGTGTGTTGCCATTATTTTTTCGAGTTTGGGAATGACATCTCCGGCACCAGTGGAGGAGACGATTTCAACTTCTGGGTACCGGAAGAAGTTATCGACGACAACTAGCATGTATTTCCCTCCGGGGAGGCTGCCGAAATCCGCACTGGCCTTTTCCCATGGGGCGTTGGGGCCTGCTTCCGTGATGACTGGTGCTGGCCTGCTGGGGAGGCTGGTTGCGAGGCATACAGAGCAGCGCTGGATGATCGACTCGACCTGCTGGTCTAGGCCAGGGAACCAGACCATATTTCTGAGGTGGTTCTTCGTCTTCATGATACCTTGGTGCGCTCCGTGAGCCAGGAGAGTGGCCTGGTGAGTCAGGCGCCCTGGTAGGGCCTCTCAGCAGGCAGCCATCGGTGGAAACTGACAGTTTGTGACAAACTAGGTGTAGGGCTTTCAGAGTGGTCTGTACTTCTATGGTGCAAAATGGTGTCGGGTTGTGGAGCGGCTTCCAGTCTCCTGAGGAGAGTGCCTGGATGGCGATCTGGAGGCAGTCGTCCTCTTTGGTTGCACGTATCACTTCTTCCGGCGAGATTGGGAGAGGCCTGGACCGTTCGATGATCATCCGCACATACTTCGCGGTGGCTGTCACTTCTGGCTCTGTGACCGGTCTGGCGTGCCTGGATAAGAAGTCGGCTGGGTAACGGGTGCCTGGTCGGTATTCCACAGTGCCTCATCGTCATCCATGTCGCTGCTGCCAAGACCCTTGGTGGTGTGTTCGATCGCGTGGACTCCTCGAGGCGGGCCACCCTGTCTTCTTCTCGGTGTGGAACGGCATACTTTGGAGAAGTGATTAATTTTCCGCAGGCACTGCAGGTTTTGCCATGAGCTGGGCAGGTGCCGTCATGGGGCGAGGGGCCTCCGCACCATCTGCAGGGGCGACTGTGGGCGCTCTGTTGGGCTGCGCGTTTTTCGGCCCGGTGGCCCTTGGTCGTGGCTCGCGGGCATCAGTGCGAAGGGCGCACACAGGTTCCTCCTTGACAGGGACGCTTGGTTTGGGGTCCATGTGAGCCGCCCTGGCCTTTGACAGTTCCTTGGAGCGGCCGAGCATTAAGATGTCCCTCATCGAAATGTTGTGTTCCTGTAGGACTCGTTCGCGTAGTTTGGATGACGCGCAGCCTTGAATGAACTGGGCCCGAACTTCATCGTCCTCGTCTGGGAAGGGTGCATGTGCTTGCTAGCTCCTTCAGCCTGGCATAAAATACATCCACCGATTCCTCTGGAAGTTGGCGGGCTTGGCGGAGCAAGAACCGTTCTTAATCGGGGTTGGCGAAAGGTTCGAAGTATGCTGTAATGGCGTCCCTCAGCGAAGCGTAGTTTCAGGGGGACCGGCCTCCCGTATCCTCTTGGAAATTTTATGGATGTCGGTGCCACCCAGGTGCATGAGCATGGGCCTCCTCCGCGGAGCCGGGATATCAGCAGCATCGAAAAAGTTCTCCACGCGCTCCACCCACTTTTTACAGAGCGCCGCTTGGGACGGTGGAGGGCCAGTGACGGTGAACGGCTCAAGAGGGGGGATTGTTGTCATGTTGGCGCAGATTTAGGCGCTGCCAGGAGAACTGGGCTCTTGCGTCGGCGTGTTAGAGGGCACAACACGTGGATGGAGGCAGTGTTGGACGGTGAACTGAGTAGCGGTGACCAGGAGGCAGCCGTGAGTTGCAGGGATGATGCCTGGCTGAAAGATGCGTGCCACTGCAGGGGCCGCCATGGGAGAGCACACACAGACTGGCTTGCTGTCACGTGCTGATGCTGGGTGCAAGTAAGAGACCACGTGGAGCAGGACGCGGGTCTGCAGGCGGTAGGGCACTGGGCACTGCGGGTGATAATGCCGGTTATTCGCGGCCTGGAAGGCGGTCTGGATGAGGCAGGTTGCGAGCGGGCACACCGCGCTCTTACCAGTGCAGGGTGTGAGCTTGGGGTCCGCGGGGCAGGAAAGCCGGCTGCTGTCGTGCACTGGGGGCCAGATCGCATGCGTGTCTGCGCGGCAAGCAGCGGACGGCTGCGGCGGCCACGGGCATCAGTGGCGGGCAGACTCCGGGTTTATTGGTCAGTCGCGGGCTCACCAGGTAGGCCGTGGTCAGGTCTCGTGGGGCAGCTACAGACGCGGGATCGAGTGCGCTGTTTGAGGCGATATACGGGCGAGGGTCACGGCAGGAGGGCCCTCGCTGTGGAGGTGCTGGTGGCAGGCACAGCAGCTGCGATGGAGACCGACGGGGTGGGTAGACCACCTCATCGCCAGTGTAAAGTTCTAGAGCATTGGCCTAGTACAGAGTCAGGCAGGACACACGTGTTGGCATAACGGGTGGCTAGCAGCAGACTAAACCACGCCCAGCTCCTTGGGCTCTTTATTAGGTTCATTACGTGCTGGCGGAGCATACGCTGGGCCAGCCTACTGTAGCAACGTAGTCGGGGTCCATGGTGCAACACCCCCCCTAAACAGTGGCCGAGTGGGCCGACCTATTAAAGGCAACGCTATATTGCCAATTCTGTGCTGCATTCGCCAAAAAAAAAAAATGAGTGATGACACTACCAGTGCCTGCATCATTCAGTAGGTGCAGTGCTTTAAGTGAGCCGGATCTGAGCACCGGGAGTTTTTTAAAGGAGGCCTCAAAATGGGTCTCTATCGGGCTCTGTTTTGTACTCTGGCACAGGCAGTCCGTTTTTTTCGGACTGCAGTGACAGCAGGCACATCCATGTGCTCGTGCTCACACTGCTCACTTTTCACTGGTGGAGAAGTTACGGCATGATGTAATGCCAGGTGAGCGTTGTAGGGGAAGGGAAATCCTTTAAAGAGTCATTTTCTCTCTGTATTTCCCTTCTCTTTTTGAAACTCAGGAGCAGCTACTTTGTCGTGGTGTCACCAGGGCTTTAAGTGGAAGCTTTTTCCAATATTCTATACGAGTCATAGTTGCTGCTTATTTATCTTATGCAACTAACAACCATTGACAAAGTCAAAAGTCCTGACTTCTTGTAGGTATGAGGTAACTTGTTGTATCCTATATCTAGATACAATTACAGAAATAGCAAAATAGAAGTCGGGTGGCACTCTAAGCTAAGCACAGATTTTTAGCTTATGTGTTTTTAAGCCATGGCCTTAGTTACTTTGGCCACGCCTCTTTGAGAGACGATCCAGTTTTTTCATCCTACTTAAAGCCCTGAGTAGGTGCATGGGGATATATGCACGTTCATGAGTCACCACAAATGTATACAGGTACTGAATGACATTGTTTTATTTACAGTTCAAAGATAGTGGACACCACTTGACGCAGTAAATGAAAAATGCATTTTCAATTGTACTAAAGTGCATTTCAGCAAGAGGAGCTACTGTGCTCTCCCAAAAACGTAAACAACATAAACATTTTAAAGAACCATGACGCTGTGTGTAACAGGGACTGGGGCATGGGGGGGGGGGTATTAAAGCAAAGCCAGGCAGTGAGAGAAAGGATGGGAAAATGCAGCACATCAGCGAGAGAGCAACACAGAGCATGCAGGGGTGATTTGGAAGGGGGAAGAAGGAAAGGAGAAAGCAGCACACTGGGGAATGAGAACACGAAGCCAGGGGTGTTTCCTAAAAGTGAGCAGTGCAAGGATACTAGTCAGCGAATCAAAAGTATGGTAAAGTGGTTATGATTAATGAGAGGGGCAAACACAAGAAGAAGGATGCAAGCCATCGCTTAGGAAGCAAACAAATGAGAGTGAGAATAAAGTCTACCAATGGTAAGCAAAAGCTGGGCTCAAAGCCCTCTGTATGTTTTTGGTATGGTCCCCAAGAGGCATTTGCCTACTAGCCAGCGAAAGCTTTCTGTTGGGGGAAGACTAAAATAGTGTTTAGTCTATTGAACATAGAGTTTTTAAAGACAAGAAACTTACGAAGAGCGCATATAAAGTAGACTGAGTAATTCTGTACACAACATGATAGATTATCTGCAAAGCAATAGAGGGTGTTAGTCAAATATGGAGAAGAGAAAATAATGACACAGTTGCAACATAAACAAGAACAATTTTTGAAAGAGAGCAACATACAGAATTTCAGGGCTTTCTAGAAATCCAAAGTTGTTACATCATCAACTAGATAGATCTCACAGCCAGACAAGTACCTACAAACCCCTTACTAGCCTTTACCCATTGTGTGTTGGTTAGTATAGCAGATACAAATTATTCTGGTTCAACCTTTATAGAGTAAGTGCAGGGCTCGAAAAATAATAAACATTTCACTAGACATGCAGGTAGAGTAACTCGAAACATCTACTCGACCTAACTGTAATGCACTTGACCTCTGTCTCTGAAAGCGAGCACATGTGACACGTTAACAAGATTTAAAGGCATTTTTATTGCTCATTAACTTTGTGAGCAATAAAGATGCCTTTAATTCGTGCTATCTTGTCACATTTATTCTGCTTTCAGAGGCAGAGGTCAAAAGTCAGTTTATCTTCATACACACCAGAAAGGGTGAGTAGGACCTAAAAATAGCTTGTCCTAATTAAATTTGTCTCGCAAATGCGAGTGGATGTTTCTAGTCCTTAAGTGTAATACAACTGTTGATGAATTCACCTAGGTAGTAACCAGGCCCTTTAGTCACATTGTGTACACACCTTTCCTAGTTTTGCTTAACTCAGTCTGGCAAGGCCCTATTCTGTGAAGTAGAGGAAGAAGTTGCTCCTAAGATATTTTGCTTTTATGATGTAGAATAGATCCTACAAAGATGCAGGCTACTTCAGTGACGATCTGGTTCAATGCCTTCGACGTCAAATTCTGCTCTTACCCTGCCATCGATATGCTTTCTGGCATGGGATTCTGATGGCACGTTTATTTTAGAGCACTTCAATAGTGTAATTGCTTCCTGTCACATCACAAGCAATTTAATTGACATGGATTTCATTTAGCTTTTTCAATTTTCCCACTTCTTCATTATGCCTACACATGACTGTTGCCACTGTTTCTCTTATTTTTTGTTTTTACCCATTACACTGTTTCAAATTTGGCACCCAAATTATGCTGCAGCCTCCATGGAAGTCTGAAACTTGGTTCTGAAGGCTGAGGTGGTTGTTTAGCTGGGATGTGATGACATGCCATTCATTAGGCATCCTATCAACCAAACGAAGAACCTGTAAGTTATCTTAGACAAACACCTATAGTAATGGTAACAAAACGGAGACCACTTAAATGCTTGTTTGTTTTGGTAATGTGTTATCAGAAAAATGGCATTGTGGGTATTCATTCCTATGGCATACAGGATGGATAATATAAGAAAATCTCTAGGCAATAAATTGGTCGATTAAATTATTGGACCATAGCTCGCAAGCAATGATACTGAACCCAAAGTATTTTAATATATTGTATTAATAAAATTCCACATTTTTATTTTTCTACTTTGGGTTCAGTATCATTGCCTGCTAGCAATGGTCCAATAATTCAATTCACCAATTTGTTACCTAGAGATTTTCTTGTATTTTCAATTGTATTTACCCTGTCCTACGGAACGTCTATTAGTAACAGGGGGGTCCTTCTTTATACATTCTCATACAGTACTGGATACCCATTTCTTTGTACTATGTGTTCCAAAGTGTCAGACACAATGTCTCATACTTTTGCTTTCTCTAAGACCCCGTGCAGGGGGCATAGGGCAAGCAGGGGCTACTTGGCCTCTGCCATGGGCGCTAGAGTCATTTGCCTTTGATGTCCTGGGGTCAGACTACTATAGCTTTGCAACATGGGAGAAGTACAGCCCCTTCAGCACTTGGCTCTCAGTGTTGAGCAGTCACTGGTCTCTCAGGGAGGTAGTGTTGGGGTGCTCAAGCTCAGAACTCAACAGTTGCCTAGCAGTTCAATAATATATTGTCCAATCTAGTGCTTTACTTTATAAAAATGAAACACAGTACAGGGCTCTCAAAATCATAAAAATGTTACTAGACCTGCAGATCTAATAACTTGAAAAATCTACTCGATCTGACTGTAATGTACTTGACCCGTGAACTCGTCTCAATGCGATTGTCACACAGTTCACTTTACAAACTCCTCTAACTTCAGTCACAGAAAGTAAAGTAAATGTAGGAAGACAAACTGACTTTTGACGTCTGTCTCTGAAAGCCGAGCAAATGTTACAAGATGTAAAGGCATCTTTATTTCTCCTTCACTTTGTGAGCAATAAAGATGCCTTTAAATCTTGTTATCTTGTCCCAGTGGACCGGCAACACATGCAGTGTCGGGTCCGATTCTGGGAGAGAGCACACTCTTCATGCTGGCAAGGCCTCATTCAGGCTTGGCAGGCGGGGTGGTTGTGACATAAGATGACAGCTAACTCCACCTTCAGAGCCTTCAAGTTGGAATTCCAAGTAACCGGAAGTTGCAGATGCCCCCATAGGACGGATCCGGTTACAGCTGACTTCCTGCCCACGTCTGGGTGCTGCCATTGGTGGGTTTATTGTACAGATACTGACAGGGTGAGAGCCTGTGTATAACTGTGCACTATTCACAAAGTGTCTAGTCTGACACTATATCATTTTTTGAAATCATGTTGTACTTTTAATTTTCAAAGATACAACCATCACATTATCTGAAATATATCACGTTTTGTGCAAGGCAACAGAAATGTGTAGACAAACTGTTACAATAAACAATTCAGTTAATATTTACATGATGAAAAGATCTCATACAAAAATAATGTGTGATATACTGACAATCACATGATACAAACATGTAGTTGTACATAAACAGATTCATAGAAACAGAAGTGTCAATGCCCAATGCATTTCGGAACCAGCCGGTTCCTTCGTCAGGGGCCAATCTGAAAAATACAAGATAAACCATTTCCTAATGAATAATTGTATTGTGGCTCAATCTCATCTGTTCTGATGGTGTGCAAACAAAACTCTGTAAGTTACCTGTTTGAATGTTCAGTTTGATACTCTCTGAAAAAGACAATGTACTGATGTGAACAACTGCTAAGACAGGATGATGTACGTGAATAGGGGCGGTGAGCGACTTAGAGACTCAAGCTTACCTGGAATAATGGAAACTCGTGTCTCTGAAAAGATAGAATACCGGACTGCATTGAGCAAGTGTATTAAACAAAAACTCGAAATATATAGCTAGCATGAAGTCATGGGATAAAAGGTGAAGAGAAGAAGAAGCTTACCTCAAAGAGGAGGCGCGTGAAATGCTGAGGAAACATAAGCAGAGCAAAGAGTAAGAGTGTGTATCGGTAGGAATAAGCAATAATATTCAGCTGCAACGAGGAATCGTGAAGGAACCCTTACCGTATAGAAGACCGAGGATGAGAGAAACCACCGAGCTCCACACAGTAGAAGCGAGTGAGAGTCAAAAATAGTGGCAACTATTTCTAATGCAAAGGCCGGAAGGAAACCGGAAATACTGGACAAGAACGAAGGACTCGAAGTTAGACGAGTGCATATAGCGAGTTAGAAATAGGCGCCATCTTGGAACGGTAAAAAGCAAACGTGCTGGAGGGTCTGTAGGTGCGTAGAGCTTAATAAATTCAAAATCTTTAAGATGATAAGAAGCAGAACAAGTAAAAAGAAAAAAGGTTTTTAAACACTATATTGATAAATGTAAAGAAAACGGACGATGTAGGTGATGTAAACAAAAGCGTAGTGGATATATTATGAATCAAAGAATCTAAGGAAGAGAAACAGATTGAAGAGGGACGAGATAGACCAAGAGGAGGGACTCGAAGAGAAAACTATGCAAAAAGAGTCCAAAAGAGCGGCATCTTGGAACGATAAAAAATCAGCATCTAGGTGTGAGGATGAACTCCGGAGAATAATAAAGAATGAACGTGGATAGAATGGTGAGCAAAGAAAAATAATTACTAGACTACAGGTGTAATGAAAAAATAAAGGTCTGATGAAGTGTGTGTGTGTAACCCAATGTATCATCTTGTAGGGTTGATGTGCGAAGTATGTCATCAGTACTTAGGGAAGCCACATAGGGCTTACGTGCAGAGAAGCGATACTTAGAATTAGATAAAACATGACATGTCGAGCCTGTCATTGAGACCTCTTGGTATCATGGTATCTAGAAATTTGATCCAATATACCTCCCTCTGCAGAAGTTTAAGGTGCGTATTGACTCCATGTTGTGGCACAACATGTTCGATGATTTGAAATCTGAGTTGGGATATTGAATGACTTGCTTCCTGCCAATGGGTCGCCAGAGGTGAATTTTTATTCTTAGTCCTAATCCGGCTCTTGTGCTCTGTTAGGCGTATTTTGATTTTACGTTCGGTTTTACCGATGTACAGTTTGCCGCATGGGCATTTGATCCCATATATAACATTCGTGGTGTTGCAATCACTGGTGTGTCTGAGAAAAACATCTTTGCCCGTAGTTGGGTGAGTTAAAATGTTGCCCGGAATGCTGTTATTGCAATGTGAACAATTTTGACATTTCAAAGTTCCTTTGGTGGTGATTTTGATGTTTGGTTTTTTCGTGGGAGCTATTAGTTCCCGGAGGTTTTGACCCCTGGTGTAGGCATGCAAAGGAAATTCCCGAAAAATATTGTTGAAATCAGTTTCATTTGCTAGCAATTCCCATCGTGTGTTGATGATCTTTTTAATGGCAATGGAGCTGGTGGAATATTTGGAGATGAACACAATGTTTGTATTGTTTGGTTTCTTGCTGGATGTAAGTAGTTCTCCACGTGATTTTTTCATAGCTCTTTGCGCACATGAATCGAGAATAGTGGAGGGGTAACCTCGCTCCTGATATTTCTCCTTGTATTCATTAATTTTTATTGTGCAGTCCTGTGTTTCTGAACAAATTCGTTTGATTCTAATAAATTGGGAGTAAGGTAGGTTATTGATCAGATTGCTGGGGTGGAAACTTGAGTATTGTAATGCATTATTGCGATCCGTGGGTTTGGTGCAGACTGTTGTAATCAACCCATGTCCATCTGGATTTTTGTTGATGGTGACATCGAGGTATTGTATAGACTGTATATCAATTTTGTGTGTGAATTGAATCCTAGGATTGTGTGAGTTCAGAGTAATTATCATTTGTTCAAGAAGTTGTTGTGAATTGGTCCAAACTAGAAAAATGTCATCGATGTAACAACAGTATGTGTAAATGTTTGACCACCACTGAGGGATATCCATGATGTGTTCCTGTTCAAACCAATTCACAACAACTTCTTGAACAAATGATAATTACTCTGAACTCACACAATCCTAGGATTCAACCTACCTTACTCCCAATTTATTAGAATCAAACGAATTTGTTCAGAAACACAGGACTGCACAATAAAAATTAATGAATACAAGGAGAAATATCAGGAGCGAGGTTACCCCTCCACTATTCTCGATTCATGTGCGCAAAGAGCTATGAAAAAATCACGTGGAGAACTACTTACATCCAGCAAGAAACCAAACAAAACAAACATTGTGTTCATCTCCAAATATTCCACCAGCTCCATTGCCATTAAAAAGATCATCAACACACGATGGGAATTGCTAGCAAATGAAACTGATTTCAACAATATTTTTCGGGAATTTCCTTTGCATGCCTACACCAGGGGTCAAAACCTCCGGGAACTAATAGCTCCCACGAAAAAACCAAACATCAAAATCACCACCAAAGGAACTTTGAAATGTCAAAATTGTTCACATTGCAATAACAGCATTCCGGGCAACATTTTACCTCACCCAACTACGGGCAAAGATGTTTTTCTCAGACACACCAGTGATTGCAACACCACGAATGTTATATATGGGATCAAATGCCCATGCGGCAAACTGTACATCGGTAAAACCGAACGTAAAATCAAAATACGCCTAACAGAGCACAAGAGCCGGATTAGGACTAAGAATAAAAATTCACCTCTGGCGACCCATTGGCAGGAAGCAAGTCATTCAATATCCCAACTCAGATTTCAAATCATCGAGCATGTTGTGCCACAACATGGAGTCAATACGCACCTTAAACTTCTGCAGAGGGAGGTATATTGGATCAAATTTCTGGATACCATGATACCAAGAGGTCTCAATGACAGGCTCGACATGTCATGTTTTATCTAATTCTAAGTATCGCTTCTCTGCACGTAAGCCCTATGTGGCTTCCCTAAGTACTGATGACATACTTCGCACATCAACCCTACAAGATGATACATTGGGTTACACACACACACTTCATCAGACCTTTATTTTTTCATTACACCTGTAGTCTAGTAATTATTTTTCTTTGCTCACCATTCTATCCACGTTCATTCTTTATTATTCTCCGGAGTTCATCCTCACACCTAGATGCTGATTTTTTTATCGTTCCAAGATGCTGCTCTTTTGGACTCTTTTTGCATAGTTTTCTCTTCGAGTCCCTCCTCTTGGTCTATCTCGTCCCTCTTCAATCTGTTTCTCTTCCTTAGATTCTTTGATTCATAATATATCCACTACGCTTTTGTTTACATCACCTACATCGTCCGTTTTCTTTACATTTATCAATATAGTGTTTAAAAACCTTTTTTCTTTTTACTTGTTCTGCTTCTTATCATCTTAAAGATTTTGAATTTATTAAGCTCTACGCACCTACAGACCCTCCAGCACGTTTGCTTTTTACCGTTCCAAGATGGCGCCTATTTCTAACTCGCTATATGCACTCGTCTAACTTCGAGTCCTTCGTTCTTGTCCAGTATTTCCGGTTTCCTTCCGGCCTTTGCATTAGAAATAGTTGCCACTATTTTTGACTCTCACTCGCTTCTACTGTGTGGAGCTCGGTGGTTTCTCTCATCCTCGGTCTTCTATACGGTAAGGGTTCCTTCACGATTCCTCGTTGCAGCTGAATATTATTGCTTATTCCTACCGATACACACTCTTACTCTTTGCTCTGCTTATGTTTCCTCAGCATTTCACGCGCCTCCTCTTTGAGGTAAGCTTCTTCTTCTCTTCACCTTTTATCCCATGACTTCATGCTAGCTATATATTTCGAGTTTTTGTTTAATACACTTGCTCAATGCAGTCCGGTATTCTATCTTTTCAGAGACACGAGTTTCCATTATTCCAGGTAAGCTTGAGTCTCTAAGTCGCTCACCGCCCCTATTCACGTACATCATCCTGTCTTAGCAGTTGTTCACATCAGTACATTGTCTTTTTCAGAGAGTATCAAACTGAACATTCAAACAGGTAACTTACAGAGTTTTGTTTGCACACCATCAGAACAGATGAGATTGAGCCACAATACAATTATTCATTAGAAAATGGTTTATCTTGTATTTTTCAGATTGGCCCCTGACGAAGGAACCGGCTGGTTCCGAAATGCATTGGGCATTGACACTTCTGTTTCTATGAATCTGTTTATGTACAACTACATGTTTGTATCATGTGATTGTCAGTATATCACACATTATTTTTGTATGAGATCTTTTCATCATGTAAATATTAACTGAATTGTTTATTGTAACAGTTTGTCTACACATTTCTGTTGCCTTGCACAAAACGTGATATATTTCAGATAATGTGATGGTTGTATCTTTGAAAATTAAAAGTACAACATGATTTCAAAAAATGATATAGTGTCAGACTAGACACTTTGTGAATAGTGCACAGTTATACACAGGCTCTCACCCTGTCAGTATCTGTACTTTTGCGCAGTAGAAGAGGACAAACTTCTACATAACTGTAGCACCGTTGGTCTATATTCTCTCAGAACTTTGCAAAAATCTTTTGCCTTATTTACCGGAGTGCTCTCCCTCCTTAAACGTTTTTCACTTGCATTGGTGGGTTTATGGCAGGTGAATCATGACACCCTCTGGTCACATTAGGATGGGGAACAACCACAGGCTCACTTCTCTGGTCACAGTAGTGTGAACAGTTGTGGCTACACTACTCTTGGTCATAGCTTCATGGGCAGCCACGCGCATAATTCTCTTGGTCAAAATTGTATGCAAAGTCGCAGGCACGCTTACTTTGTTACAGCAGCAGTTAGAAAATATCCTTTTTGTATTGTCACCCTGAGTTTTGCTGAATCTTATTGCTGCTCTTTAGACTGCACACTCATGTGCAGAGTGTATGTGGTCTGACCTCTAAAAGATATAAAAATTGGTTAATCCCTGATTGGCATAAATAACTTTCCTACTGTCAGGATTCCTCGTTACATCCTCATGGTTGCGCTGATGCTCAAAGGGGTCCACCGCTCAACTGCCCCAATTTCGGAATAAGAATCTTAATACGGACTAGTGAGATAGTCAAGTAGGGGAAGGAAAGGGTAGGAACTGCAGGGAGGGATATCTGTGAATGACAAAAAATAGCTGTAAGCGATATTATCCGTCTAAAGGTATCTCTACAGATCATATAATCAATTATCATTGACGTATTTGGATTGTGAGAAAAGGATACCTGTAAAGGAGAGAAGTAGTTCTATACCAGGAGAAATTGAGGGCGGTTTCAGGATACCAACACGAATACTGCCATGAAGAAATAACAGTCAAGGTAAGAACATTCAAATAGCGCAGCCGTCTTCCTGGACACCCCCTACTAACTTCCCCTCTAATAATATGTAAGAACACAGAAAGAGAAAGATATTGACTTATTATGTCATCCTTGCAACAATTCCAGAAACAATAACCCGTCAATGTCTTGTCATAATCTTTGTAACTTGTGGAGTGGGTACCACATGATAGTCCAACTGAAAATAGCTATAAAGTATCTGGAAGTTCAATCACCCCACTTCCTTGAGGTAAAAGAAGATGCAATGTACACAGGATTTGGTGTAAAAGATATGTACTCCACACTTTGCAAAATCCCCACTCGAGTTCAATACATAATGGTAGGTTACTGAAAAGAAGCAACGCGCCCCCACTTATCCAAAACCAAGAGCGGGAGCACCCTGTGATGAATCAGCCCGAGATTGTTTTGTAGCACCTCCCTGCATGAGATCACCAAAAATGGAAGTCTCACCCAACAGGGGTAACCACACCAAGTGACATACACTCTCTCCCGTGGGAGATTAACGTCAAAGCAGATTTCTCCAACAGGAGAGAAAGGAACGGCCTCACGAAAGCCGCTGGGGTCCCACTGACATCCGAGCGGGAAAGAAAACACAAAGGATGGTGCTTAGAGCACCCTTGCCGACACGTGTCCGTTTACCAGGAAGCTCCGCAACCGCAAGTCATCCACAGAATAATTGGCAACTGCCTTGAACACCAGCCTCCGCTATATCCGTTATCCTCACGTTACGTCTTGTTCACGCAAGGCATCAGAACCCGGAAGGATGATGGGAGCTGTAATTCTTTGTGGCCCCCGGCTCCGTTTCTAAATCGGCTGCTGGCTGTTAGTGTACACCGGGCTGGTGTGCTCTGACACCTACATTGCCATAGTACATGGTGTAGAAACTTCATGGGTGGACTGCAGCTCTTACTGTGCCACCCACTGATGTGGCAAGGTAAAGATGGCTTCAACTCCACCAATGTAGGCTGACTGCTGAAGTTTAAACTGGCAGTCTGATCTGTCAAAAACCTCCCTTTTAAATGTTACTAAATCACCCGTAAGAATCCCTTGTAGACCACAAGGTAGGAGGCCTAGTATTTTAAAGTGGGACAATTCAAAATTTAACTTTTGCCATGTTCCTGCAGCGATAAACCCCAAAAGACTTTTCACTGTGGAAGGCTCTGACTGTCCTATGAGGAAAAATATATAGAGTATAAATTAAAATATTCTGTCTTGAGTTTGTGTTAAACATCTAATCTTATGGTAAATTTAAATTGTTCAAAAATATTTAGGAAAAGTAACTTTTTGAAAGTTACCTTTTCCCTGCCTGAAGTTCCTGAATGCTAATTTGCATTAGCCTACCAGAAGCTGCCTTGTCAGTACTTGACCTTAATGAGGTGTGAAAACCTCTGCCAGAGCAGGGCAGTGGCTAAGGCCTAGTGACAGGATGGGCTGGGTGTGAGACAGGTGATCCCTCTCAGCTCTGAGTGGCCAACTGGGGAGGCTGCAGGAACATCATTTATGTGAAAGGAGCAGAGGTGAGGCCTGTCCATTCGTGTAGGGAGAGATCTGAGGAAGGGGCAGCCTTTATTCTTTAGGCCAGGTAGCCAGTTGGGCATCAGCCCAGTGTGAGAGGAAGCTGGTCCCAGAGCCAGTTTGGTGTAGCTTAGGAGTGCACTTCTTATTTCCCCTAAACATACCCCTGTCTGGAACACAGGCTCTCTCCAAGGCCAGACAGCCTGTGCCATCTCTGATTTCCCTTAGAATAGTGCATTATGGCATAATTTGCAGTAAGTGAGATAGTGTGCTGTAAAAGTGGATATAGTTGCCACGGAAACTTTTATTTGCCATTGGTTAGGGATTGTCCAGAAGACACCCCCCACCCAATGGCTACTGAACAAAAATTGACATCTCCACCCCCTCCTCAGAACACTTTCCGGACCTGTGGAAGAACAGACGAAGGATTGTACCTCCTGTATGAAACATGTGAGGAGACCTGAAGGGCTGGACCTTCTGTCGCATGACCCAGTGACAAAGCTATGGACTCCCAAGAGTCAGTTAGCTGACATACTCTGTGGCTACAGGGACATCAAATGCTGCAAGAGGCCTTTCTCCCGGAGTGACAACTGACTAGCTCCAAATGGAAGCAGACTGGTCCCAGCTAGTGGCCCCTGCTTAAGTGAGTTCTGACCCCTAAGTGCTGTCCCTCAGGTCCTGGGAGCTTTAGTGGTGTCCAGATGGACATATTCTGACTTATCTGAAAAATTTGTACTTGAAAATGTGCTGAACTTCCAGACCGCTGGAGAACTGGGACCAATCACACAAATGAATCCGCTCAAAGCGGCCCTCGCTGGGCAAGAAAATCAGGTTGGTCCAGCTCAGCGCTTTTTGCTTCCTGAAAATACAGTTAATTGAACTCTTGCAGCAGTCTGTCCAACTTCAGTGTGACCTTCTTGGATACAGCCTGCTGCCTTGCCCTGCTGGACTAATCCACTCTGCCAAGAAAATCAGAAGGTAGAAATCTTGACCGGGTGCCAAATGTATTTGTTGGATGAGAGTGCTTCTGTGGGCGTGAAATGTAACTTTTCCTGCCCTGAGGTATTCCTACCAAAACCAACAGCTTTAGCAGTATATCAATCTTTGTCTAACCGACTTCAAAGGGACTTTGACAGAAACATCCTGTTGCCTTGCCCTGCTGAAGGATCTTGATGTTCATTTCAGAGATTAAATCAAAAGGTAAAATATTTGACCAGAATGACCCCCCTCGGTTTATCTGAACCCCACTCCTTAGCAGTCAGCCTGGATTCGCACCTAGATCCGATCACATGCTAACACCACCCTCTATAGGCACTGTACCTTTTCTTGGTGCTTTTTGCCTTAACTCTTTAATAAATCATATCCCCTTATTGGGTTTCTATAATTTAGTGTCATTTTGTTTATTAAATTTTACTCTGTTTGTCTAAATTATAGTGGATTTCTATTGTGGTGTGTTTTTAACTTTTTAGCTGTTTTGGTCCAACTGAATGATTTTCAAGTTTTTTCTAAGCTAAGCCTGTTTGCTCTGTGCCATAGTTACCAGAGGTTTAAATTATTTAAACCTTTTGTCTGGAACTAACAGGTTAGTGACTGTATTACTTGTAGTGGATGTAGGAAAGTACCCCTTTTTGACATGCTCACCCCCATGTTTTGCCTAGTATTTGATGTGGTTTTCACTGTAAGTGCACTGGGTTCCTGCTAACCAGGTCCCCAGTACCATATCTCTTTCCCAAAAACTGTGCACTTGTACCCCAGTTCACAATACCTATAGCACCCTCTAAGTCCCTAGTAAATGATACCCCTGGTACCTAGGGCCTGAGGTACTAAAGAGGGTCCCGAAGGGTTGCAGCATGAATTTTGCCACCCTGAGGTGCCCCTCACCAAGCACAGGCAGACCGCCATTGCAGGTTGTGTGTCTTGGTGCAGACAAAAGTGAAAACAGAACATAATGCACCTCCCTGTGTGACATGCCTGCAGACACTGCATGCAGTATAGGCGAATCATGCCTACGGCAGGCCTTACAGCCCTAAGGCTGGGAACACTATACTATATATATGGGCATAACTGCATGAGCATACATGCCTTGGTGCTGGTCAGTCGCATTACTGCCAGAACAAGTGATCAGGAAGCTATTTTAAGATGTGCTGGACACTGATGAAAACGGGTTCCCCAGATACATGATGGCTTCACTGAAAATAGGAATGTTTAGTATCAAACATCTCTTATTAATAAACGCACACTGATTCCAGTGATGGATTTATTAATACATGCACCCAGAGGGGACCTTGGAGGTGCCCCCTGAAGACCTACCAACTACTAGTGTGCTGACTGACTGTCAGACTTCCACCACAGACGAGTTTCTGACCCCCAGGGGTGAGGGCCCATGCTCTCAGGTGGTCAAAAACAAAGCCTGCTCGGGAAGAGGTTGTTTACACCCACTTCCACAGGATGACCTGTGAATTAGCATTCCAAGGCAGGCAGCTTCAAAGAGCCCACTGCCTTTGGAATGCAAATCTGGCTTAATTCATAGAAGAGAATGCAACCCCCTTTGTCCAGAACCCCTTTGGCTCCCGGTCATGCAGGAAAATTAGTAGGCAGGCATGTCCACCCTCAGCTAGTTCCACCCCTAAGGTGGGTTACCTGAAGTGGGTACGACTTTTTGAAAGCCTGCGATCTTTGGGATGGCAAACTTAGGAACTCTGGGACAGGGTTATGCCCACTTCCCAGAGGAAGTGGTTATAGAGGGGGCATAATGACCCTGGGGTCAGTAGCCCATTGACTACTACCCTACGCTCCCCAACATCCCTAGAGCCCCTGGCACCAGGAAGTCAGTTTCTGCTGACCAAAAGAAGGAGGACCGAAGAGCCTCAAAAACCAAGAACTGTGGAAGAAGCAACTGACTTAGTGCCAATCCCGCTGACCTGCTATTCCCGACAATTGCGCCAAAATCAACTCACCCTGCAAGCTGCTGTGCCTCCAAGTCTGGGAGGACTGTCGGCTCTTCTGCCAAGACTCAGGCACGCCTGTGGAACAGCGAAGCTGCTCCCCTGCACCTTGCAGGTACCTAAGAAAGAGCTGTGAGGCCTCCAAACAGTGTAAACCCCAAACCAGCCAGCAGCACTGCACCCGTCGCTCCAAGCCATAGTTGAAGTGGCCGCCCAGCCCTCCAGAGACAAAGCCCACCTTGGACTTTCCCACTGTGAACTTCCCGATGCTACCTGCAGCCTGTTTGCAGTCCCCGTCTACCGCAGTCGTTCCTGGTGATAAAAACCGGATGCCTAAGGACACCTCTGCACCCGTTACCCATGGTCCGTGGAGAGGAGGACCAAAGGTGTCCCCACATCCCTGAGCATCATGACAGCTAAGCTCACTTGCTAGTTCAACCCACCTGGTTTCCCAGTCCAAACCTACAGCCTCTATTCAACCATACTGATCCCCATAGACGAGAGGTCTTCAAACTGTTTGATGCCAAGACCCCCCTCTCAAAAAATGTTAAGCGTAAGGACCCCCTCCTGACAAAAGTTTAGAACTTGGAACTCATCATCATTGACAACCAAAAGCACCCCCAATTACCACGGCAAATCATTTTACAGTGGGGAAATAGTATTAAACAGTGTTTAGCAAACCAAAGGTTTGTGGGTGACTGTGGTTCTGCATCAGAGTCTTACTACACAGCTCAAATACAAAATCTCCAAAACGAATTGCCCAAAAAATGCACAAATGGCACTGTACTTTATTTTCACAAACAAACAAAACATAATTTGACTCAATTGGATGATAACACCTTTCTGAACTAGTGTGATGGATGTGCTTATTTTTCTCGACGGCCAATCTGTGGATGTATTCTAGCTACAGCCATCCTCCGGTTGTGCTCCACTTCAAGTCTTGAACGGTACTTCGTCTTGCTGCTTGAGTCCAAGACTATTGTGTCTTCCACAACTCTACAACCGGACACCATTGTGACCCCAGGGGGCCACGGTCTCCGCCAACCCTAGCTTGTACTTTAACCTCTCATTTATGTCCCCTTGCCCCCATGCTCCCTCATCCCTCCCCTCGATATTGTATATTTCTCCGCTTTTAGAGACTTCTGTTTCTACTGTTTTTTTTTATTGTTTTGTTTTCTTCCCTGTAACCATGTAAAGCGCTCTGATACCCGCACGGGTCATGTTCGCGCTCTATAAAACATTAAAATAAATAAAAATGTAATACTGCCAGTGCTAAGAACCCAGTCTCACATAAATATGATGAGCTAAATGGCAGAAGTGTCTTGACTGCAATTTTCGACATGCACCTGCTAATGAGATCAAACATCTTTGCATGGCTAACTTAGCAGTCCGTCTTTCTTAGGTCAGTACATTGAGGACTATGAAATTGAGTAAGAGTAAACATGGTTATTCGCAACACTTAGAAAAAGCTAAACTGCATTATAAAGTACTATAAAAATATGGATACGATATTTTAAATTTACTTGTAAATACCACAAAGTACTGCACTAACTCAAATCCAAACCCCCCCAAAAATGGGAATGTGTTAATAAAAAACTAAAATGAATGACCCGTAACTCTGGTGATTAATGTACCTGCTGGGGAGAGATCAAGTTTTGTCTAACCCTCTGTGCTACTTTATGATGAATCAAAACAGTGACTAAAGTGCCTGCTGAAAAATGTGTACCATGCAAATCCCAGATTATATTTTATATAGCTAGCTCAGTGGCATACTGCTTTTGTCACAGAGATCCGTTTGTTACTAAGTTAAGATCCTAATGTAGCACAGTAAGCTATGAATTGGCAACAAACAGGTGCATGCAAGACAGAGGCCAGTAAACTAACAGACATGTAAACTAAATTATTCAAGATCACATAGGCAGTCGGCGAGGAGCAGGGTAGCCTCACGGTGATTCTGTGAGAGCCTGGCCTGACATGAGACAGACAGCTGTTTACGGCATGCAATTGTCTCCTCCTTCTCCCCTCCCCGGTACCTGGGTGATTTATGACGATTTATTGCTGACAAACTTATAGACCAGTCATGGAAAATGATGCCACCAGAGAACAGTTTTGGCACACATTGGTATTTAATACCACAATGACAACAGCATATATGCGGAGGTACCATTCAGTGTTGAGCCACATGTGCTTAGTTTAGGGCACAAAATCTCATTGCAAACAAAGTGGCGGCATGTGTTCTATATGAGCTAAAGATCCATAGAGCATTCACTGCTGCAGTGTGGCAAAGATATTGTATTGTATTGTAATTGCATTTATATAGCGCTTATTACCCCTGAGGAAGTGTCAAAACGTTTTTTCAGCAAGTAGTACGCTACTCCAGAACCCATAAAGGATTAGTGGTGAATTAGTTAGAGTAAAAAACAAAAGTAATTTGATGGTGGATATGTTAGTCAGTTATTTGTATTAAGAAGGATAGCGGAGGGATGTTTTGGAGCTCATAGCAGTAGGAGGAGGCTTGGGATGAGTAAAAGGAAGGTGGAGGGGGAAAGTCAGAGGTAAGGGTTTAGAAAGGCTTGTTTTGGGGGATCAGAATAGTAAAAGACGTATGAAAAAGTTAAGAATGAACTAAATGGAAATTTCTAGAGTTAGAGCTTGGCCACATTTGCTGACTAATGCTATGATTTTACTCATGAGAAAATACTCATGCATTGAAACTGTAGTTGTATCTACATAGTTGACTAAATGTTCTGGCCTATTCTTATGTTTTGCTGTATTACCGCAAATAGTACTTCCATTGCTTGTCATTTATATAAGCTTTCTTAATACATTTGAACTACACAAATTAAAATACTTCATTTGTTTGGAATCTTGTTTCTTTGCAAAACATGTGAATAAAACATAATTTTGTATTACAAATGTCGTCATTTTTTCTAATGTGTATAGCACCTATATCTTTCAAATATGCTTCTTTGCAGGACATAATTATCTGTTTCTAGCCATAGCTGAAATTCAGAAGCCTATTTAGGTTCCCATGAGCCCATATTCACCAATCTAGTGATTAGTGTAGTTATAGACCACAACCAATGCCCTCCTTTAGGTGGAATCTCTAAGTGGGTGGAAGAGTCTACGAATATTGAGACTGCATCAGGTGTTAGATCGAAACCTAGACAGTTGGTCCTGTATATATAAGAACCAGCTGCTAATAGATTAGAACTGAGAAAGTACATAGAATGTGTATCCAGTCCACATAGCCTTGACATCAGGGACTTGAATTTGTGATCTCTTGTTTACATTTATGAGGATATGCAAGGATATTATAGATGAGCCATTGGCTGCAGGATTCTGCAATTTGCATCAAGCACTGTTTTAAGGGTGTGATCACAAGCTTCATTCCAAATTGTGGAGTTAATTTCAAGGACTGCTTACTTTTCCCGTGCTTTTAGAATTCTCTCTAGAAAAGGGGCATATATATTTTATCCTTTCGCATATATTTTGCCCGCACTTACCAATCCCCTTATACCTGGGCCATATAATGGGGATTCTTCGCAAAGATGGGTTTGAATAACGCCAAAAAACTGTTGGTGTACTATAGTTACAACTGCTGGTTCTGACTAAAGGATGTGAAACACTTTTTTTAACTGTATTTATTGGATTTGTTGGTTTTGCAAATTTTTCACTTGTCACTGCAACATCTGCACTAATATTTCATTGCACCTCCTAGTGAATTTAATATATGTTATTTTGCTTATATAAAAAATACTGCTACATGTAATAAAAAGTCACTAGACACTATTGAGGCCACCAGTTTCATATATTGCATTATTGGGCATATTTCCTATTTAAACATTTTTGACAAAAAATTATATCCTCAGATGAGCTCTCCCAGACCGGTTTTAAATGATTTCTCCACGTGATAAAGTTTTTTGTACTACAAAAACCACCTATTAAGTAAGGTACAATCATGGATGCTTTACATATGAATAAATAACCATCGCATTTTTTTGGAGAGACTGTAGTTGAACAAAGGCATCATATTAATCTGCTGCTACAAAAATAAAAACGTAAAGAACACCAAAAATAAACATTAAAAAGTCATAAAAATGCTTATGAAACTGCTGCTACAAGAATAAAAACTGAAAGACAACTGAAAATAAACATTTCAATGTCACAAAAATGAATATGAAACTGCTGCTACAAAAACAGAAAGTATACCGAAAATTAACAACATTCCAAAGTCATAAAACTAAACCTGAGCCTTTTTCTCCGTCCCCACCCCCTCCACATGTCTCAATCAAGGAAACAGATAAGAATCTGTGTGTGTATCTTAGAGTGCCTGCAAGATAGTTTCAGTGTATGTCTGCAGCTGAAAAGCAAGGGCATGGGGAATAAGGAGAGGAAGAGGCAGCTTACCTAATTATTCTCGGAAGCTTCAGGTTGTCTTGGAAACCAGCCGGGAGCGAGGAGATCCTGATGCACAGGCAGCAACAAGCCATGAAGATTAGTTGTAACAAGCATTGGAAATGTAATAGGTCTCGCATTTGTTGGAGTGGGAGCTATTGGCATTGTAAATGGCAATGATTTTTACTTATGCAATAGGTCTTGTATTTGTTGGAGCTTTTGGCATTGTAAATGGCAATGCTTTTTACTTATGCAATAGGTCTTGTATGTGTTGGAGCTTTTGACATTGTAAATGGTAATGTTTTTTACTTTTGTGTTTAGGCATACCGGATAGGTGGAAATATAAGGCATTGTCATTTACAATGCCAATAGCTTAAACTCACATAAATGCGAGACCTATTGCATTGCAAATGCTTATTTTTACTGCCAAGCACGCACACAGGCGCAGCACACACCAGGGACAGACACACACACACTCTCTACCAAGTACACATTAGGGACAGACACACACACACTCTCTGCCAAGTACACACTAGGGACAGACACACATACACACACTCTGTTTTAGAATTTGTCATTTTCTAAAAAGGTCCTAGCTTTAGCAACAATGTCTTCTACAGAAGATCTGGTTCAGAACCTCAACCTGACGCCTTAACCATACAGCTTTAAATGCAGCAGCTAAGGATCCTCTGCAAAAACTATAAAATAAAAACAGGCTCAACTCCTACTAAGGCAAAGCTCTAGGAGCTCTTGTCAGAGTATGAGAAAAAACATCCATAGGATGACACTGAGGGTCGGGGGGGCCAATGGAAGTGAGAACTTAGAACCTCTCCCACTAGAGAGAGAGAAACAGGACCTCACAGAGGAGGAAATCATTCTAGAGAGACTAGCCAGGAGGGTGGCTCCAGAAGCTAAATTCCTGGCTATAGAAAGAGGTGAGATGGGCCTAGGAACCATCTCTGGTGGCAGCAAAATTATAAATAGGGAGAAAGAAAAAGCTTTTGACCCTAGGATCCCCAAATGGATTGTCTCCAAATATACAGAGGGTGATGATATCACCAAATAGTTTACAGCTTTAGAGAGGGCTTGTAAAATTAGGAAACTCAGCCAGAAGTATTGGGACTCTCTTCTCTGGGAGCTGTTCTCAAGAAAGTGTGGAGATAGGCTCCTGACACTGGATGAGACAGATGCTGAGTTCTGTGACCTCATGAAGGATACCCTGATTAAGGGCTTTAGACTCACCACTGAGGAATACAGGATCAGGTTCAGGGAGAATCATAAAACCCAGAGTCAGAACTGGGTAGAGTTTGTTGACTTTTCAGTGAAAACACTAGGTTGTTTAAAGGTAACCAGGTGCAAGACTATGGTGGGATTGATAATCTTATTATGAAAGAGCATCGGTTGAGTAAATGTGTTCCTAAAAACAGTCCCAGGTCCACTTTCTGCCCAAGAGTTGGGGAAAAAGGCAGGTCACTGGGTAAAGACAAGGGTAACGAAGACAACTCACGGTGGGGTGACCAAAAGAAAGGGGTTGCTAAGCCTCCCCAAGGGAACGATGGTGACCAGTCTAAAGAGAAAAACAAAGTCTTCTAAAGGTCCCCAAAAACCTGTTCAGGAGGGTGGTGGGCCCGGAGACAAGAGCGCTAGGACAGATTATATAAAAGCCAGCCAGGAGCAGATGCCTCAATTCAAAGTTACGAGAGATATAGAGATTTTAGTAATGTCAGAATAGTTATATTTCAATACGAGCATTTCTCACTCCTAGTGCTGCTCTTTATGACTAGCTGCCATGACGCAACGAGCGAGCGATGTCAAAGATATTGCTCTATTTAGCATAAAAGAAAACTCATGTAAAAATATAGCATGAGCACTAGTACAGATGATATAAAAGCCAGTCAGGAGCAGATGCCCTCATTTAATGTTATGAGAGATAAAGAGACTTTATCTATTTTACATTTAGCACTACAAAGGAGATCTGTTTTATCGAGAATATGATAAAAATTAATAGAGCAAATAGAGGAAGTATTATAACTGGACAAATAATTTGTTCAAATCTTTGATTGATAACTGATATATTAATATATATGAGATAATATATATATTATATCATATATATAATATATATATCATATATATATTATATACATATTAATATATATGATTGATATCTGATATATTAACTCGATTAATTGAGGGAACATATCTTTTCCCCATTAGGTGATTCAACTCTTTATATTTCAACGCTAAACAACATTGATGTAAGAAGCTTACACGCTCTAGATGCACGTTAATAACGGCATACTTTATAGAGGTAATGAAAATTAGTTTCAGAGTATAAACAGCGATCTATGAGATTGCACGGTGAAGTAAGGTTACCTGTTTTTCTTTTATTAGTCTTAATGAAATTAGGACTGTGAACAGGCTCCAAAACTGCCATATATCCCAATTGAAACGGGGTAAGACACATCGCTTGTGACCATCAGAAATATAGACCTCATGGAGATTTCTTCTTTTTTTGGTAAGCCTTCTAAATACCACTAGCCATTTTTGGATTAAACAAAAGATCCCACAAGTGATAATAGGAACAATTTCTTAATTTCTAAAATATAGATTATATTTAACATCATCTGGTGGAACGCACAAACAAACATTAATTAATACCCACAACAAAGGTATGTTGGAACAAGATGACAATTTATCTTTTAATCACATGTGATTTGGAGTTACCGTTGAATATCTATTATAGAATTGTTTCTTATGGTCTCTGTAGTGGGACATTGATAAATCCCTCCTTTGGAATACTATCAGCTTCCTGTGCAAGACTAGAGAATTGAAACACTAGCTTCACTTAACATTGTTTTAGGTATGTATAATATGGTTTTAGTCATGTATATTTAGGATTTAAATAAATAAATAAATGAATAATAATGAAAAAAAGGAAAAACAATGTCAGGGGAAGTATAAATGAAATGTTTGTTGTACTGTAATTTTATAAATGCATTGAGTCGATAACACATGAGAACAAGTAGAATTATGTAAAACTTTTTATTCTTTAGAAAACAGTCCTGAAGAAGGTGAACGATCCTTCATCCACCAAAACGCAGCGTTAACTGTTCTGTTTTCTTACATGGATGTATTGTAATATATTTTATTGTATTGATGTATGTTTTAAAATTATTGTTGAATTCTTGAATAAATTGGATTTGATATTTTTACTTCTACGATATTTCCATTTCTCTGTTGTTCTGACTCAATAAGACTGTTGCACTTTGTACTAGTGAGTTTTATAACTCCCCTGAATCGTTAATGTTGCTTAGATAATGTTTTATTGTGTACAATAGGGACTCTTTGTTTTTTGCTCTGGGCCCTGAGACAATACACAGTCCATGGGTGGGTACCAGGGTAAGAACTGAGATCCTAAGAAGGCTTGGTGCTTTACCTGTAAAGTTAATGGGCCCCAAACTGGAGACCCAAGCTGTACAAAAAAGTCTCCCCCTAGTGCACCTGCAGTACCTAATGACCGAACTTCTATTTGGTCACCCTGTAAGGGGACCATTGTGTCTAGTGAAGGAAGGCTGGGAGAGACCTCTCAAAGAGCCTATGCACGACATATTACTATGTACTTCGCCTACATTTAAGGATGGCTGAATACATGGAAAAAACATCCAAAAACCTTGAGGACAGCCAAGAGCTCCAGAACCTCTGGTATAACCAAAAGGCTGCACTGGTGGAGTTCTAACCAGGGCAGAAGATGTGTTTTTTGGACCCCGTGGCTCCAAGGGTTCTCCAGGACAAATGCAGTGAGCCCTGTGCTATCCTTGAAAGAAAGAAAAGGGGAGGTAATATATCTGGTGGACCCTGGCACTTGCAGGAACCCCAAAAGGGTAATCTATGTAAACCACCTAAAACCCTATCAAGACAGGGCCGATGTGATCCTGCTGATGGTAACTGATGAGGAAATTAACAAAGAGAGGGAGTAAAGAGGATTCTCGGTAGAACCTTCCTCCTGTCAAGCTTTTTATAAACAATGTGGTTCTACCCAATAGTGATATGGAAATTTATTTTTATATATTTTGTTGCTTTTTGAATAGTGAATAATAAAGCAGTGCCTCATGAGATGTCATGAAAGGCACTAACACCCTTATGCATCAACCCAAAATCCAGTCGGTAAAATACCGATTCGGTAATAGCTCCCGGTATTAAGGAAAAAATACCCAATCCCAATGCATCAACCCAAAAGCTGAAATCGCTATTTAAGGAATCCTTAAATAGCGATTCTTTAAATAGGGATTCCTTAAATACCGATTCCTTAAATAGCGATTGCATTTAAGGAAACCCAAAGTGAGATTCCTTAAATGCAATGCATCAAAGTTAAAAAATTAGCGATTTCGCTAATAGGGGGAGCAAATGACCATGAAGATGAACTGCATGGTAATTTGCAAAAACTTTGAAAAATGCACTTTTGTGCATTTTTCAAAGTTTCATGTTGCGCACACACATGCCCTTAGAGCATGTGTGTGTGCAACATATGTGCACATATCATTTTCTGGGGTGCAACAGGGTGTCCTTTTGACACCCTGGCACCCTTGAAAGTGCTCCCGCTATTAGCGATTCGGTAATACCGAATCGCTAATACAGACTGGCTTTACATTCATTCCTATGGGCCTCCAAGCCCATAGGAATGAATGGGTAGGTATTCCTTATTACCGATTCGGTATTACCGATTCGGTAATAAGGAATATTAAGGAATCGCTATTTGAATAGCGATTCCTACATGCATAGCCTTTTGCTATTCCTTATTAGCGATTCCTTATTTTTCGCTAATAAGGAATCGCAAATGGCATTGTTGATGCATAGGCCCCTAAGTGTTTTTAAAATACCCCTCACACACTATGAATTCCATGGTGTCATGCTTCATCATAGGGGTCTTCCCGTCCCTCTACGGGGCGGGGCGTGCTACGACCAATAAGTATATGGGAGCACTGTTGTT
Organism: Triturus cristatus; assembly: GCF_964204655.1. NCBI lineage: Eukaryota > Metazoa > Chordata > Amphibia > Caudata > Salamandridae > Triturus > Triturus cristatus. The sequence goes on from NC_140594.1 coordinate 577,548,501, forward strand.
AGGTGAAGGAATTGACTATGTGTAGACTCTGTGTTAAGTGATAGTGAGTGTGGTAGGGTTAGTGAGTGAATACTGGTCTTAGCCAGCCTGCCACCACAGATGAGTTTCTGACCCCCAGGGGTGAGGGCCTCTGTTCTCACGTGTTCAGAAAGAAAGCCTGCTCGGGCAGAGGGTGTTTACACCCCATCCCACAGGATGACCTGCGAATTAGCTTTCCTAGGCAGGGAGCTTTAAAGAGCCCACCACCTTTGGTGTGAGAATCTGGATGCCCTCATAGGAGAGGCTGCCACCCCCTTTGTCAGTAACCCCTTTGACACCTGGACAGGTAGGATAATTAGTAGTCAGCTAAGCGTGTCCACCCTCAGGCTACCTGAAGTGGATACTACTTTTCAAAGTCTGCCATCTTTGGGATGGCAAACTTAGGAACTCCGAACAGGGTTATGCCACCACCTATATGCCACAGGAAGTGGTCATATAGGGGGTGTATTTAACCCAGGGGTTAGAAGCCAATTGGCTACTACCCTACGCTCCCCTAGCATCCCTAAATCTAGTATTTAGTGGAGCCCCTGGCACAAGTAAATCAGATCACGTCGACCAAAAGAAAAAGGACCGAAGATCTTCCAAAAGCAAGAACTGTGCACCATCCCTGTCGACCTGCTGTTCCCGACGATTGCACCAAAGTCGACTCACTCTGCAAATTGCTGTGTCTCTAAAAGCCTGGGAGGACTGATAGCACATCTGCCAAGATTCAGGAACTCTGGTGGAACATAGCTGCTCCCCTGCACCTTGCAGTTACCTACGAACAAACTGAGAGGCTTCCGGACCATGTAATCCCAACACCAACCAGCACCACTGCACCCGTCGCTCCAAGCACGAGTTGAAGTGGGCCAATGGTGCCAGCGTGGTCCTCCAGCCTTCCAGAGACACAGATCACATTGGACTTGCCCACTGTAGACTTTCAGACGCTGCCTGCAGCCTCTGTTTGCAGGCCCCCTCTACCGTGACCGCTCCTGGTGATGAAAGGACACCTCTGCACCCATAGCCCCTGGCCTGTGGAGAAAAGGACCAAAGCTGTCCCCAAGTCCCGAGCATTGTGAGAACTGAGCCCACTTGCTGGTTCAGCTGGACTGGTTTCCCAGTCCAAACCTGCAGCTTTTTTTCAACCAGACTGATCCCCATTGAGTAACATTGGGAACCCAGCGCTGTATTGCATCTTTGCACAAGCCCCCCAGTACCACCCGGTGTGACCTCTTGGTGCTGCCTTGGACCTTGCACCATACTCACATCAAGTCCAGGATATTGATCTGCAAGTATTTCTATATTGAAACATACTTGCCTGTTTGTAATGATTCCGGTGCGCAAATACATATAAACATATGTGTTATTTTTATAAATTGGTGTGGATCTCCTTATTGAGTCATGTGCAATATTTATTGACTATGTGTTTATTTTGCAGATGTCTAACACTCCTCTATGATAAGTTTGAGGCTGCTCGACCACACTACCCTCTAGAAGAGCACCTTGGGATTGCTAGAGCAAGCCCCTGTCCACTTATAAGGGAATACCTGGACTCTTTGCACAGTATACCTCTTTTTGGTATACTATATAAAAAGCCAGCTTCCTACAGTGTACTACTATCCACCCCAATTAATAATTAACTTTCTTACAATGACATTCTCAGCTTCCTATACGCAGTACTAGTAGTTGAACCACTGCACAAGAAAGTCTGATGCTGACCGACACCAGTGGCACAGATCACTCTTCTGCCTCCTCTTTCTCAGGCAGATGCAACCAGAATCCAGCTCTAATTGCTTCTGGCTCATCAGACTCTTCTTGGACAGTCTCACCCCCTGCAGGGTTGGTAGAATCCTTCCCTCTCTCAGCAGGCAGGTTGGTTTCTAGGTATTTTAGGTACTGAAAGCTCCCTTCCATGGTCAATGAGAACATTGAACTGGAACAACAAGTGCAACAGTGGATCTCAATTTTATGGTATAAATATTTTTATTGTTTTGAAGGAACAAAGAACTACAGCAACCACCTACATCCACAGGCAGATGGAGGATAACTATTTCAAAAGTGAGAAAAAGAGGGACGTAGGAGGTGTGGGACAAATAATAGAGTAGAAAGAGAAAGCACAACAGCAAGAGATAAAAATCACCACCCTTGGATGCCTCACAGTTGCAACTGCCCCACGCAGTCTATCTAAGTGAATCACTTCTACTCTTGTGCCGCCTGAGTGACGCGGGGCACACGTAGGTATATTGAGCATGTCAGTTCAACAAACTCAGCAAACATAAGGAGAGGATGGATGGAGTGCTGAAACCTTTCGAACACACCCCCAGTCACAGATCTGGGTTGAATCGTTCGTCATTGTTTAGCTCACTTTGCCACCCCAGTTAAGACACAGTTATATGCAAATCAGTAAGGGAGGCAGCCCCTCTGAGCTCGGTCGGTAACGTATTCCACAGTTTTGCGGTACCGTAAGATAAACTTTGGCTGCCCCAACCTGTGGTTTGTATTCTTGGCACTTTCATCAAGCTTGCGCCTGTAGACCGCAACTGTCTGGACGGTTGATACCAGACAAAGAGATTTCTGAGAGAGGAAGGTCCTGTGTTGTTCAGAGCCTTGTATGCTAAACAGAGAGCTTTAAACTCTCAGAGCCAGTGGAGTCTGCGAATCTCCTTGGATATTGAGTCATATTTGGCCGAGCAGCTGTATTTTGAATCGTCTGAAGTTTTTTTTATATTGCATTCGAAGGTAGAGACCCTTGCAATAGTCCAGTTTTGACTGGACCAGTGCAGTAACCACCAACTTTCTGGAATCTGTCGGAATGTATGGCATGATTTTCTTCCGTTTTTTTATCAAGAAGTGGGAGGCGGAGACTATAGCATTTGTCTGGTGTGATAGTGCTAGTTTGGTGTCAATCCACACTCCTTTTGCACAGGTTTGGGTGCTTCACCCATCTCTGCCCGCCACCAAAGATTTTCCCATCTAGGTTGCAGATTACCGAAGATTATGATCTCGGTCTTTTCAGAGTTGAGCTTCAGACAATGCAATCCCATCCATCTGTTTACTACTCTCATACAGTTCTGAAACTAAGGTGGGTGAAGCTTGTTTCTTATATGCTGCCATGACTATCTGGGTGTCGTCCGCATAGGACGTCAGACTGAAACCAAATTTTCGAATCAAAGGGGCGAGTTGCGCAACATATATATTAAAGAGAGTTGGGCTCAAGGAGGATCCCTGAGGGACTCCACAGGGTAAAACGTATGGCTCTGAAAACTGTCCATTGTGACTGTTAATCTCCTTTCCTTCAGAAAGGAGGCCAGTAAGGTCAATGCCATTCCCTGGACCCCCATCGATTCCAGCCGCTGTTGCAACAAACTATGGTCCACAGTGTCTAAGTGAGGGACACAGAGTCTCCCATCTTTTTGCTTGAGGTACGTCTGGCTACGAGCCATGCGGGCCTTCTTTACACCTCTTATGAAATCATTTATAAGATGTTGCAGTTAGATAACACAGACGGGGGGTCTGCATGACATATAAGATCCAAGGGAGTAAGGCCATTTTAACCGCTGTCTATCTACCAAGCCAAGACAGTGTGTGTAGTTTCCATTTCGAGAGTTCCGATTTCGTCATAGTAAGGAGGGCAGCATAATTTTCTTGTGCTGTGCGTTCAGGTGTGGGGAAAATTCGGAGGCCCAGGTATGACAACCCGTCGGAGGCCCACTCAATGGAGAACATGTCCGACAGTCGTAGCCGGTCTGTTCTGGGGATAGTCAGGCTGAGAGCCTGCGTTTTCTGCAGGTTGACCTTAAAGCCTGACACCCTGGCTAAGTCAACCGACCGCCTATGTGTACATCCATCGCCCATAAAACTAAGTGTCAATCAATTACCTATATGTTCATTATTTGTTCATGGTGTATAAAATTAGGAACCAATACTCTTGCACTGTTTTCTGTAACTTGTCATTGTTTTTAAATGATTATTGAAGCAAAACTATAGCAAAAGAAGTGAGGAATCATTATGGTAGTATAACCATGCACTGTAAATTTAATAGGAAAAGTCAATCATGTTTTGATTAGAATTCATATTTAACATATTGTCATTGATTTATATGCATATGATTAATATAATAATATAGTGAAATATTGTTACCTGTGATTGTACATGTTTATGGAAAGAAAAAATTCACAAAAAGAAAAAAAGAGTGAAAATGAAATCTAAGAAAATATTTTATATTGATTAAAGAAAAATATATCATAGACATATCAGTTTGTTTGTCTTACTATATGTATAAACATGGTTGTCAGGCATGCATGTTGGAAGTTTATGAAATTTTGTGATATCCTGATCTAATTGGGAGTTGATTCGCAACTATTGTGCATCTTACACTGAGCCCGGTGTTCACCTTTTACCATATTACCCTGGCAAAGTCTGCCATTTCCTGCAGGAGGTGTGTCAGGGATTTGAATGGTTGTGTCAGAATTAATAACACCTCGTTTGTGTAAACTGATATTTTATGTTCCCTGTTTCCCAGGCGTAGCCCAATGATACCAGCGCACTGACAAACATGCTCCGCAAATGGCTCCATGTAAAGTGCAAACAATAATGGGGACAGGACACCCTTGTCGAGTTACCCGAGATATTCTAAAGTGGTTAAAGGAGACTCCGTTCACCCTACCTCTGGCCTCTGGGAGGGTGTAGTTGCAGTTAACCCAACTTCGGCCAAATCTACAAGTATCATCTGTAGGTAGGGCCAGTGTATCCCTGTAAAAAGCATTTTCAGCATCTACGGACAGGAGCAAGGGCGGCACTTGGGCGCGTTGGGATTTATCTAGAATATGGCAGAGTCTCCATCACTACAATTCCTCTTAGGGATGAACCCTGACTCAATCAATCAATCATAGGCATTTGTATAGCGCACTGCTCACCCGGAGGGTCTCAAGGCGCTGGGGGGGGGGGGAAACACTACTGCTCGAACAGCCAGGTCTTGAGTTGCTTCCTGAAGGCGAGATGGTCTTGCGTTGTCCGGAGGTGGATGGGGAGGGAGTTCCATGTCTTGGCTGCCAGGTAGGAGAAGGATCTTCCTCCGGCGGTGGCTCTGCGGATGCGGGGGACGGTGGCGAGAGCGAGGCTGGCGGAGCGGAGCTGGCGGGTGGGCTTGTGGAAGGTCAGGCGGCTGTCGAGGAACTTGGGGCCCAGGTCGTGGAGGGCCTTGTGTGCGTGGGTGAGGAGTCGGAACGTGATTCTTTTGTTGACGGGGAGCCAGTGCAGGTCTCTCAGGTGTCCGGAGATGTGGCTGTGTCGGGGGATGTCCAGGATGAGTCGTGCTGAGGCGTTCTGGATCCGTTGGAGTTTCTTCTGGAGTTTGGCGGCGGTGCCGGCATAGAGGGCGTTCCCGTAGTCCAGCCGACTGGTGACGAGGGCCTGGGTGACCGTCTTCCTGGTCTCGGTGGGGATCCACCGGAAGATCTTTCGAAGCATGCGCAGGGTGTTGAAGCATGAAGACGAGACGGCGTTGACTTGTCTGGTCATCGAGAGGGAGGAGTCCAGGATGGAGCCTAGGTTGAGTGCGTGGTCCGTTGGCTTGGGGGTGGCTCCCAGGGCGGGGGGCCACCAGGAGTCGTCCCAGGCGGAGGGTGATGATCCCAGGATGAGGACCTCCGTCTTGTCTGAGTTCAGTTTCAGGCGGCTGTTCTTCATCCATTCGGCGACGTCTTTCATCCCTTCGTGTAGGCTGGCTCTGGCGGCGTCCGGGTCGCTGGTGAGGGAGAGGATCAGCTGGGTGTCGTTGGCGTAGGTGATGATCTTGAGGTTGTGTTTACGTGCGATGGTTGCGAGGGGGCTCATGTAGACGTTGAAGAGGGTGGGGCTGAGCGATGACCCTTGTGGAACGCCGCAGATGACTTCGGTGGCCGCTGACCGGAACGGGGGGAGGCGGACTCTCTGGGTTCTTCCGGCGAGGAATAAGGTGATCCACTCCAGGGCCTTCTCCTGGATGCCGGTGTTGTTCAGGCGCTGTACCAGGGTGCGGTGGCAGACAGTGTCGAACGCTGCGGAGAGGTCCAGGAGGATGAGGGCCGCAGTTTCCCAGTTGTCCATTAGGGATCTGATGTCGTCTGTGGCTGCGATGAGGGCGGTCTCCGTGCTGTGGTTGGCTCGGAAGCCGGATTGCGAGTGGTCGAGGGATCCGTTGGTCTCGAGGAAGGCGGCTAGCTGTCTGTTGACGGTCTTCTCGATGACTTTGGCAGGAAACGGGAGGAGCGAGATGGGGGGGTAGTTCTTGAGGTCGGAGGGGTCTGCAGTTGGTTTCTTCAGCAGGGCACTGATCTCGGCATGTTTCCAGCACTCCGGGAAGGTGGCGGTGTTGAAGGAGGCGTTTATGATGTCGCAGAGGTGGGGTGCGATGATGTGGTCGGCCGTGTTGAAGATGTGGTGTGGGCAGGAGTCCATAGGGGATCCGGAGTGGATGGTGTTCATTGTGCGTGTTGTGTCTTCGGTGCTGACTGGGGTCCAGGTGCGGAGGGGGGCAGTGGGGGGCATCGGTTCGGTGGTGGGGTTCGTGGTTGGTGGGCCGAAGCTGTTGTGAATGTTGGCGATCTTGTCGTGGAAGAAGGCTGCGAGGGAGTCGCAGAGGTCTTGCGAGGGAGTGATGTCATTGTTTCCGGCGTCGGGGTTGGAGAGCTCTTTGACGATGCTGAAGAGTTCCTTGCTGTTGTGGGTGTTGTTGTCCAGTCGTTCCTTGAAGGCTGTCTTATTTGTGGCGCGGATCAGTTGGTGGTGTTTGCGGGTGGCGTGTTTGAGGGCCGTCATGTTGTCTGTGGTCTGGTTGGTGCGCCAGGTGTTCTCCAGGGAGTGGCAGTTCTTCTTGGAGGTGATGAGCTCATCGGTGAACCAGGAGGCTTTCTTGCTGCCGCGTCTGCTGGGGGGGTTCTTCTTCAGTGGTGCGAGGGCGTCTGTGCAGTTGGTGATCCACTGTGTGAGGTTGTTGGCGGCTTCGTTGGGGTCCGTTGAGCTGGTGGGGGGGTTCTGGCTGAGGAAGGTGGTGAGCTGGTCGCCGGTGATCTTGTTCCAGTTCCTGCGGGGGGCTTGTTGAGGGTGGTGGTGGGTCGTCGTTTTACTGAAGCTGAAGTGGACGCAGCTGTGGTCAGTCCACTGGAGATTGGTGGAGTGGCTGAAGGTGACGTATTTGCTGGATGAGAAGACTGGGTCAAGCGTGTGGCCGGCGTAGTGGGTGGGGTGGTTACCAGTTGCTTGAGTCCGAGGTTGGCCAGGTTGTCCAGCAGAGCAGTGGTGTTGCGGTCCTTGTTGTCCTCCAGGTGGAAGTTGAGGTCCCCCAGGAGGATGTAGTCGGTGGAATTGATGGCGTGCGGGCTGACGAAGTCTCTGATGTCTTCGCTGAACTGTGTGCGTGGTCCCGGTGGTCTGTAGACGAGGGTGCCTCTGAGCGTGGTCTTGGGGTCGGTGTGTATCTGGAAGTGGAGGTGTTCGGCGGAGGTGAAGGTGTCATCGGTGTTGGTCGTGATGCGGATGGTGTTCTTGTGGATGATGGCGATGCCTCCTCCTGTCTGGTTGACGCGGTCTTTCCTGGTGATTTTGTGGTCTTCCGGGACGGCGATGGCGACGTCGGGCGCTGAGGAGGCGTTCATCCAGGTTTCCGTCAGGAAGGCGATGTCTGGTGCTGTCGAGTCGAGGAGGTTCCAGAGTTCGACGGCATGCCTGTGAACGGAGCGGGTGTTGAGCAGGATGCACATCAAGTGTTTGTTGCTGGGGCTCGGTTTAGCAGGTGCGGTGTTGGGTCGGAGGCCGGTGAAGCGGCAGGTCAGGCAGGTGAAGGGTCCGTGGGTGCGTCTCGGGGTGGCTCGGTAGCAGGCGGTGTTTTGGCCGGCGTTGAGTGCATGGAGGGTTTTGGCGTCGTAGATGTGCTGGCGAGGGTGAGGACCAGGGGGTCTGGCGCTGGGCGCAGTCCAGGCGCGGACGGGCGCAGACGGGCTTACCTTTGGCGCACCTTCGGCGCTCAATCCGCGCTCCCGCTGCGCGCGTCCGCTGCGCGGTCGCTCTGGGGGCGTCATAAGTAAGGAGCCGGGAGGGAGGAGCAGCTGGGTGGCGGGAGCGGGGTGGCGAATGGAATCACAGGGGGGCGGGGCCGCAGGGAGGCAGCGGCGGGAAATTCCAAGAAGCAGCGGGCAGCGGGAAATTCCCTGGAGCAGCGGGAAATTCCCAGGAGCAGCGGGCAGCGAGCGAAGGAATCTGCAGGCAGGAGGCGGCAAAGGCAGGCAGGAGCGGCAGCAGTGAGTGGGGCGACCAAGCCCTGTGGTGGGCTGAGCGGTCTGGTCTGAGTCAATGAGGCCTTGCATATAAGGTGCTAGGCGTGCCGCTAATACACTGGTAAAACATTTAGGTCTACGTTTAGCAAGGAGATAGGCCTGTACGAGGCACAGCTCCTCAGATCTTTGCCCGGTTTCGGGAGGACTACAATGGAGGCCATCGGTATAGACGGTGTAAGGCTCCTACACTCGCTAAATGAGTTATAGAGGCAAGTGAGGAGCGGGGCGAGTGCATGGTCAAATGATTTATAAATTTCAACGGTAAAGCCGTCCTCTCCGGGGGCTTTGCCCTTGGGAAGGTTCCGGATAGCCCGAAGTACTTCCTCAGAGCTAATATCGGTATCCATTTTAGCTGCTTCTATTTCTGGTAGTTGGGTCATCAAGGCTTCCATAACATAGTCCAGGGCCGACCCCACGTCCAGTATCTCCGCAGTGTAAAGCACGGAGTAGAAATGTTCAAATTCGTTGTCTGACTGTACTCTCCTGCCCTCCAGATCCTCACTCGACCTGACGCTGGTCTACTTGTGCTCGCAGCTTGCATGCTAATAATCTTCCTACCATGTTACCCCCTTCATAATACTTCTGCTTATTTCTCAGAAGGGCAAGTTCCGCCCTAACAGCGTTCAGTGCCATCAACTGTTTCCACGCCACCGTAAGCTGGCGCCGTGCCTGAACGGAGCCAGATCATTGATGAACCCCCTCTAGTTCTTCATTCATACCTTCTAGTTGTTCCCGCTTGGTCTTCCTTTCTTTGTTTAATCTAGCTGCTATGGGCAAGAACTGCCCCCGGAGGACCGCCTTTAATGTGTCCCACAGATGCAGAGCTGTCGTCGTTTGTTTCTAGGAAATCCTGGATGGATTTCCGAGCTGCACCACATTGGATTCGAATGTGAGTAGCCTATGATTCAATTGCCACCTCTTTGAGGTGCCCGGTACCTTGGTAGTCCTAGTTAGAGTGTAAGAGGGGAATGGTCTGATAATGCCGTTACTCCAATTTCTGCAGCTACAGCTGCCTCAGTCATAGGAGGGGAAGTCAGAAAGAGGTCCAGGCACACTTATATCTGGTGTACTGCTGAGAAAAAAGTATTCTCCCTGGCAGAGGGGTTGTGTAGGCGCCATATGTCTACTAGCCCGACTTCCATTAACCAGTTATGCATGGCCACCGAGAACGCCCCCGTCCTCCCCGCTCTTGCTGCCGATCTATCCATCTGAGGGTCATATACTATACTGTAATCCCTGCCTATTAATAAGTACTCATCTGGTGAAGCCAAGAACTCTCCCAGAGCCTTCCTAATGAAGGTTTCCTGTAATTCGTTGGGTGCATATATGAAAGGCCTAGTGTAAGTGTGGTCTCCAATTTCCACTCGCAAAGATAGGAGACGGCCTGTGATCTCAGATTGAGTTGAGAGAACCCTCCCTGAAGTATGTTGCAAATAAAATGGCCACCCCGCACGTTTCCCTGAGGTGGATGAAAAGAATTGACGGTCAAACCACCGTGATTTAAGGCTCCTCCAGTCAGGGTGTAGTAGGTGTGTTTCTTGCAGAGAGCATATGTAACATTTTGCTTCCCTGAGGAATGTAAGCTGGGCTAGTCACTTTTCTGATGTGTTGAGGCCTCTGACATTGAGGCTCAGTATCCTAAGAAGGTGTTTGTGCGTGTCTATCGTGATTGTGGCTGATCAGTACGCGGGGCATTAAGCGTCTCCTGGGCAGAATTCCTGAGTGTGGGTCTGTAGAAGTGTCAAAAAGAAAGAGAAAAGGGGCTGTCACGCGAGCAGAGAGAAAGAGGTCTACTGGAGCCCAGTATACACAACATTTCCTAGTGGGAGAGAGAGAGATAAAGGTAAAGGCCACCCACAGACACCTGAGAGGGGGACGTGCCCAGCTCCAATCCTTTCAACAAGCACTCCCCATCCCCCAAAATGCACATCAATGAAAAAGGGAGCAGGTCTGGGAGGTTGAGTTCACTAGTGTAAGGTACAGTACAATATGCCTCATTGAAAACAGTGGGGTGCCTATATAGCAGTGTCACATCGTAGCCCCGTGGCCAACATTAACAATGCTCCCAGTAGGTGGGGCAGAAAAGAAATAGCAAGTCCAATCAAGGAGAACAATTAAGATGGGTCCGTCAGCCAGGTGTCCTGCCCTCTCCATGTTTCGGGCTCAAGGTATGGGTGGGGACCCCGGCGGTCAAGGCCAGTGAAAGTAGAACCCTCAGCAGCCCATCCCAGCAGTGCGATGCGGAAGTCACTGAGCCAGTTCTGTCCAGGGCTTACGATTCTCCTAGTTCTGACTCCTCCTTCCTTTGCTGGAGCTGCCGCAGAAATGCTTCCCATTCTTTGGTGCTCTCTGACTCAGTTGGTTTCGCCATGCAAATCTTCCCTCTCCTTCGCCGATGCTGCGATCTGCCCCCCTTCCGGGCTAGCTGCCTCCTTTGTGTGCCATTGGACTCACCATCTGAAGCTATATCGGGGCCCAAGACAGACGTTGCTTCCTCCAAAGTGCATACCACGTACATTTCTTAGTTTCATATGAAGGACAGTCTGAAAGGGCGACCCCATTTATAGAGAACTCCCTTACCCTCAGGAAGATAGTGGCTGGCCGCAACGCCCTGCATCTTTGGAGGGTAAGGGGGAGAGATCCTGAAAGAGTCCCACCTGCATCCCTTCAAACGATATGACAGATGTCTTGTGTCGCTGCCATCATTTTCTCCTTCATGTGTAGGAGTGGAGACAGGTGAGAATGTCCTGTGGCCGTCCCAGCCCTGCAGCTGGGCGCCCCGCCCTGTGTGTGCGGTCTAGAGGAATGTCTTTAACTCTGAGCTCCGGGGTCACCTGTTTAGAGAGCCGTACCACCAAGTGCTCCAGCTTCGCAGCGTCTGCCTGAAGTGGAACCCCTTTAATTCGAATGTTGGAGCATCTGGATCTGTTTTCCAAATCTTCCAGGCGGTAACAACTCCTCATTCTTGTCCCGCAGCTTCAGTAGTTCCCACGCGTGCTCATGGAGTTCTTCTTCCCTGCTGTTCCCCATTCTCTTGAGTGCATCCACCCTGTCTCCCAACTCTGACAGATCAGTTTTGAGGGATTTCATGTCTGTTGCCACTTCCTGATGCAGGGCCGCAAAGTCTTCTCGCAGAGTGCCGAACAGTTGTTCTAACAACTGCTGGGTGACCGGTTCCGTGGTGTTAGCTGAGTCCTAAGTGAGGGGCACATCAACAGCTACTCCGTCAGTGCGCACTTCGTTTTTCTTAGTGTTGGGCTTTCCCAGGAGTACTTTAATGGGTGCGTCCTTCTTTGCCTGACCCAAAGCCATCGCTCAGAGATATCAGAAAATCAGAAGAGTGGGGGGGGGGGGGCACCCACAAGTACCAGTCCTGTAAGCTCTCTATGAGGGGTTAGAGGGTGGGTGGAATCTGAAGTCCTCACTTGTTGCCAGGGCCGGGAGGGGGGGCACTCACTCCTCTTGTTTGGGGCCTCTACCTAGGCTCACTGCTTAGTTCAAGGCACATCGGGGGTGTTCTAAACAAGCAGAGCATGGCCTCGATCAGTGTGCTCCCTTCCTCTGCCCAGGATGTCGTGTGCTGTTCCCATTAATGGTGGGCCCAAAGGGGGCGTAGCTTGATGCCGATGTAGGGAGAAGAGGACCTCGGAGCTCCTCCGTGACCTCCCTCCACTGCTAATGATCCTGAAACTCTGTGGGGACCCCTTGCCGCACATTCTGTGGCGGAACGTCTGGTGCCCATGTGGGAGGTCTGTTGAAGAGTGGTGGTGCCGTGACAAGGAGTAAACAAGCAGTTCCTTGCCCCGCTCGATCTCCGGCTGCAGCGACGCTAAGATGGCGGCTGCGTGCTGATACGGAGGTCTCCGATCTCTGCAGCGACAGGAGTATTGTGGTCTGCACTCGAGCGGCGGTGAGGAGTTCTGGATCTGGACCCAAGCCGGTGGTCTACAGAGGCGCAGTTGCGGGGACAGCGCACTGAAGGGACGGGGCCTGCAGTGCGCCCTGGCACCGAGTAGTACTCCCAAGATGGCGGCTCCAGGAGCGGATGGTGAGACTCAGTGAACAAGTACACAACTGGGCGAGCGCAGCGGTGTGCGGGCGACCGCTACCTCTAGAATGGCGGACTAGCAGCTGCAACACACGCCCTGAGACTGGAGCTGCAACACGGATAGTGGGGCAGTGACGGCAACAGCGGGGAAGCGCCGAGATTGGAGCCTGCTGGGTGCCCTAAGACCTGTGAGCTGGTTTGAGCGGTGAGGGCGCGGAGCTCCTGCGGCCCGGAGTTGGGCAAGCGAACAGGGCCCGGAATCTATCTTTACTGCGCTCCCCTCTTGGGAAGGAGGTTGACTACAGCGCAGTGGCGCCCTGCAGCCGAGAGGATCCGCGGTGCACGTTGTGTTGCCGTGGTGGAGACTGCGACTGCTGAGCTGTGTGGCTTGGACTTTGCCCAGCACTAGCACGCGGTGAGAAGGGGAATGAGCAAAGTTCCGTTGGATGGCAGCGGTCGAGTAGCGGCGCTGAACAGTAGACCGGCAGATGGGAGAGGGATGAGAGGCTTCTGGCTGGCGCTGGGCTCCCGTTGAGGAACTGGTTGACGTCGAGGCTCATTTGGGTGGCTATTGATGACCCTTGCGAGACTTGCTGTAGCTGCTCACAGGCCCTGCACACCACGGCGGTCCCTCCTGTACATTTCAGAGAAGTTCAGTCGCCGAAATCTGCACTGCGGTGATTTAACACCGGCTGATCGGCAGAGGTAGACGCAGAGGAGCAGAGGTTGTCGAGCCCATCACAAGACGCCTGATCCCCTATCCTGGTTCGTGGGCTTGACGGCCTGCAAAGGCCCCATGAAATTTAGTAACTCCTCGTGGCGGACCCCAGGATGGGGAGAGTATCCAAAAAAAGGGGGTTTGAGGTCCTGCGAGTGGGCGAAACAGAGCAACATACTGACGATGACAAGGGTGCATTTGGGAGGAGACCAGAGAGAGCTCCTGGAGACCCTACACTAGCCGACATCATGCAGGGCATTACCTCCTCGAGAGAAGCGCTGGAGACGAAAATTGATGCCATAGGGACGGATCTCACCTTGCTAAAGCGTGCCCGGAACGTGGTGGAAACCAAGATCAAAGTATTAGAAATGAGGGCTGAGGACAGTGAAGGGCGCTCACAAAGAAATAATCTGCGCATAGTGGGAGTCCCGGAACGTGAGGAAGGGGCTGATGCTGTCCAGTTCTTAGAGGCTTGGTTAAAGGCAGAGGTGGCCCCGGGGGGTCTCTCCCCCTTCTATGCACTCGAGCGTGCTCACAGAGTTCCGGCCCAGCCGCCAAAACCTGGTGCCCCACCCTCCCACTGGTAGGGAGGCTGCTTCACTATCATGACCGAGACGTCCTCCTACAGCGAGCCCGAGAGAAACAGGCCCTGCAGGTTGGGAACAGTAGGGTGATGATCTTCCCGGATTACACCAGAGAAGTGCAGCGTCAGAGAACCTCCTTCCTGGCTGTTAAGCGAAAACTGCACCAGCTAGAGCTCCCCTATGCTATGTTGTTCCCGGCACGCCTCCGGGTGACTGTGGATGCAGAGACGCATTTCTTTACTACCCCGCATGAAGCTTGGGACTGGCTAGAGACTCGGCCCAACTCTAGACCCCGCACTCCACCACCGGGCTCACCCTGGCGGGAGCCGAACACTCCTTCTCCTCCTCCAAGGGCTCCTTCACCTGCCGGACGGCATCAAGAACGTGATAGAGCTGTACGGGCAGTGGCGGAGATTAGCCAGGGTGGCGTGAGCCCAACCAGTAATACCACGGAACTCGAGCTAGATAGATCCGACGGCTCAAGGTCGAGCAGTGTCCATGAGGCACCAGATACCGAAGTCCCGGACCTTGCTCCTCAGACAGCGGACGGCATAATCTGATAAACACATGACAGGTCGTATGAAAAGGGATTGTCTATTGATGGGAGATGTCCTTTGCTACTGACTGCAAAGTTTGGGGACTCTCAGCGGACACAATCGGTTCAATGGGGGCCACTGTTTGACTTACGAATGTGGGGGGGGTCTGTGTGGGATCTGGGTCCAATGGGATCGGCTTACGCCTCGCCACTTTCATGATTCACTGTTTGAGGGCTTTAGTTTGGATGGGGACTTGTCTGTGTATACCTGTCCTGGGGATGGGGAGTTGGGGAGTTTTTATTGTTGAGGGGAATTGGTTCGGGCCAGGCATGTCGCTAAGGAGGAGCTACACCGAGAAAGTCTGTGGCTCATACTATGGGTCCCACCGTAGGTATTAAATGTATATCTTGGAATGTTAGGGGGATGCACACAATGATCAGACGTCATAAAATACACACTTATCTGGTCAGAGGAGGGGTGCAGATTGCATTATTACAGGAAACCCACTGAACGCAGAAGGAAGGGGTGGCATTACAGCGCTGATGGAGAGGGCAAGTTTTTCACACTACGTATTCAGCCTTTGCCAGAGGGACCCTGGTCTGGGTGCGCGCGGGAGTCCCCTTTCATTGTGCCAGACAAGTTATAGATCCATAGGGCAGATTTGTAGTGGTGTTGGGAAGGTTAGATGGACGAGGTATAGCTCTAGGAAGTATCTACGCCCCTAATGTCGATCAACCTGCATTTCTGGCCCAGCTCTCACAGACACTAGCGCAGGTGCTGACTGGATCGGTGCTATTAGGGGGGAACTTCAACAGTATTGTTGATGTCAATTTGGACCGTTCCCACCCGCCGCTCCCCAGTGCTCCCACACACAGGGTTGCAGAGGCTAGACATGACTGGCAGCACCATTGGGGATTGACTGACAGATGGAGAGCCCACCACCAAGAGGGACTATTCTTACTTTTCGGCTCTACATGAGCTGCATGTCCGCTTAGGCTCGATACTATGCTCCCCGGATGTGCATGGTGTGATCACCCTGATTGGGTACTTAACTAGGACGATATCTGACCACGATCCCCTGCTGGTGTCCTTGGACTGGGTTCGGACTAGACCTACAATTCCTAGCTGGCGACTGCGACCAGAGGTGTTAGAGGATCAGGTGTTTCGAACCACAATAGGCACTGCTATAGAGGATTATTTTCTGACTAACGTTAACACAACCACTAGCCCACTCATTGAATGGGATGCTTTTAAAGCCGTTTTTAGGGGTCGATGTATTGGAGAGGTGGTGGTGGTGGTACGGAAGGTCCTCCTGGGTGTCGTACAGAAAGCGGAACAACTGCTTCGGGAAGCAGAAAGGGATACACCGGAGAGGGCGGACAGACAGGCTGCTCTCCTTGAGGCCAGGGAAACTTTGGCGGAGCAAGTGGAAACGTTGCGATGCTTCGATTACAGGGCCTACACCTGCTGAGAGATACAAGTCTGGAGCGTTGCTGGCTTGGCTGGCCAATCCGGCACGCAGAGGGACGACGATCCTGGAACTGTGGGGGAGGGATGATGAGACCCATTATGGGCAGCAGGATCTCAACCTCCAGTTTCTGGAATATTATACTGCCCTATTTCAAAGTAAGCTTGACCCCATGGTGTTAGAAGGAGAGGGATTTTTAGATGGTATAGAACTTCCTCGAATTGATGCATATGCGGCGGAAACCCTGGGAAGGGACGTTGAGCTCGGTGAGGTCCATGGGGCCATAAAACATATGGCCAGAAACAAAACTCCAGGGACGGATGGGCTCCCGGGCGAGTTCTCCCCAACTGATGGCTCTCTAAAATAGAGCGAAGCAAGATGGGTATTTAACCGCTTCGAGGAGAGAAGCGGTAATCACCCCGCTGCTAAAACCTAGCAAACCAGCTTGGGATCGCACTGCATATCGGCCCCTCGCCATTTTAATTATTTTATTTGTCATGGTCAGTCAAACAATACATCTGCACATATTGCAAGCACATGTAAGTACGATGGTATTGTATACAGCAGGGTTTCACAATTGCATGTTTCAATTTTCCGCCGTTAGTGACAATGAGTTGACAAAGCAGCCGATAGCACATTAAAAGAAAAGGAAATAAAAAGATGTATCAACAATCACCATGAAACAGGATTATCAGAGAGCATCGATACCACATCCAGTACAGATATATAAATAGAGGCTCAGTTGTCGGCCCTCAATAAGTCATAATGAGCCTTATACTGCATGCATCGTATCATGCCTGTATGCCATCCTATGCTCGGAATCAGTCCTCTTTTTGCGTGGAAAGCAGGTATTGCACTAGTGGGTCCCAGAAATGGCGTGGTCTAGAGGATGGAGGTATGTCTTCTGCATATGTGTCTAGTTGTGCTTTACAATAAGACATGTCTTTGATCCAATCTATGTGTTTTGGTGTCTGTTTACTGCCCCATCTCATTGCTATTCTCCTCTTTGCCAGTAGGAGTGCCACCGCTAAGAACCTGCGTCTCCACGTTCGTTTAATCTTATAGATACCTAGCAGGCACACCAGAGGCGCATTTGGAATATATTCCCCTAGCATATGCATGAGAGTGTCAGTGACATCCTGCCAGTAGAATTGAAGTGTTATACACGCCCATGCCATATGTAAATAGTCAGCGCTGGAGGCTTGGCATCGTAGGCAACGGTCGTCAGTCCTTTGTCCATATGCATGTAGTTGCTTAGGTGTATAATATACCTGATGAATAAACTTTAAATGAATGATTTTCAGGTTGCAATGAGATGTGAGCAGTTGTAATTGCATACACCCAAAGTCCCAATCTGCTTTTGGGAATGGATATGTCTAAAGTTGCATCCCATCTAGCTAGGGGTCTGTCCACTGCGTGAAACTGTTCCTGTTGTGACGTGGTATATAATGTTGTAACCAGACGTTGTCGCATAGTGGATGTCGGAAGCATCTGCAGTGCATTATGTATTGGCAGTTCAGCCGGGAAGGAGGGGTACAAGGCTTTAATCGCCATGCGTAGTCTTAAATATGCAAAAACGTTTAAAGGGGTGCGAAATGCGCTTAAGGCCACAGCGTCTTGCGATATGTATTCTTTGTTCGGAAAGACGTCTCCCATGGTATGGAGTCCCATCTCATGTAATTCCTGTGCCATTTTCTGGTCTTGTGTCACCGTAAGTTGTGGGTGATGTCGGAGGGGAGTGCTGGTGAAGTTTGTGTGCCCGCTTCGCTAGTGTATGCCAGGCCCTCGAGGTGCAAATTGCTGGGTGTATCTCCAGATTGGAGGCATAGTGTCTGGGAGAGGATATAAGTCAAAGAAGGGGAGTTGGAAGCATACTTTCGTGTTCCACCGTGATATGTGGCACATGGCCATGTGGCTGTAGCCAATAGTGTGCATGTTGTGCCTGTGCGCAATAGTAGTGTAGTTGCAGGTCTGGGCACCAAAGCAGCCTTGGGTGTAGGGTCTTGTCAATTCCTTCCAGCCCACTCACGCGTGATTTCCCGCCCAGTTTAGGCGGAGCTGTACTGTGTGCAATCTGGCAAACAGGGCCCGTGGCAGCCATACAGGTATATTCATAAATAAGTATAAAAACCGAGGCAGCACTATCATTTTTTGCAATGCAATTCTGTCGGCGAGCGATAGGGGTAGTCGGATCCACCTTGTCACCTGGTCCTCCAGTTTGGATACAGCCCTGCCGTAATATGTGCATATCACTATTTCAGTATCACGATGTATACAGATACCTAAGTATTTAACAGGGTCAGTCTGCCACTGCAGTGGGTAATCAAGGGACGGCTTGGTCATCGCAGGAGTGAGTGGGATGACCACCGATTTGTCCCATTTAATACATAGGCCTGAAAAGTATGCGAACTTAATATATTCTCGAATGAGCGAATTTAAATTTTGGTCTGGATATCTAGTATACAAAACCATGTCATCCGCATAGAGCGATATGTTATTCAGACGTAACTGGAACTGCAGCGCCGTAGCGCCGTGTCTCTTGCGTATCTTGCAGGCCAATGGTTCCAGTGCTAACGTGAAGAGCAGAGGCACCAAAAGTAACTTTGAATTCTGGGGGACCCTCCCGCTGTCAGTGGCAGGTTGGGTGGCTCCACTAAAGATGGTCACACTGCCTCTACTGCTCTATTATTTTGGCTCGTTACCACTCTGGATCCAGCGCAATCTCTTTGCCCAGCTTAACACCATGTTCACAGGATTTTTATGGGGCACTGGGAGGCGCAGGGTGGCGCTCACCACCATGATGAGGCCCAGTACGGAGGGGGGCTTTGCAGTGCCGGATTTTGAGGCCTATTATCATTCAGCCCAAATACAGTGGTTCACGAAGTGGTTGGCGGGATGGCTTCGAAATGTGGAGGACCTTGGGAGCATGGATCCGGGTTTGCGACTCCTGTCCCGCGTGCTGTTACGTCTCCCTTTGAGAGATGGGGAAGCCCCAGGATACTTATGGGCGATGCGTCGCTGCTGGAACCAGGCTTGTGGACAAGCGCGGCTGGGACCCCCGTATGTGCCTGAGATCCCGCTGATGGTCTGCGAGGCACTACCCCATGGCGGGGATTGGCACGGATTGCGAGCTTGGGAGGAGGCGGGGATATCCACTATAGGAGATCTCTATGAGAACAATACCTTACTCCCTTTTAACAATTTATTAGAGTGATAGGAGCTTCCCAAAAGTGATTTCCTTTTACATGCTGCCCTGACGGCAGCCATCCATAAGCATTGGAGAGAGGGGCTGTGTAGAACCAGCTTTTGGAGACCCCTCTCGACTGGAGGGTCAAAGCCAGTGGTGCAGGGGACACCTAGAATCTACGGGTTCACCTTGATTACTCGTGTATTACCAAAGAGACCAGGACAACTTAGCTGTGGAGGAAAGTAAATTACTTTATTAGCTCGAGCTAAGGACAGGGTCCCAGAATGGTACAAAGACAATTCTACGGAGACTGCTGCTTCACTCCGCAGCGCACACATAATTATAGCACTAGTCACACCCTTTACACATCCAACAAGTTCCTCATCAGTCTTAAGTGGCGTAATCGTGGCCAGAGAGCGTCTGTCTCTGATTGCACAATGTACACAGCCTCTTGCTTCAGCGCCCAAATGGTGTGGTCACGGAGTACAGCTGTTGGTGTAAGAGGCTGAGTTACCAACAGTGGACAGGATGTGGCTAAGTCTCTGGCACAACCGGGGGGGGGGGCGAGATACACAAGCAGCTTCTGGAATCGGCTCAACCGCAAGGAGCAAGGAGGGTTAAGCAAGTTCTAGCAGGGACATAGAAAGCAATCCTTCACCAGGTTGCCGAGAACATGGCAACACGAAATGGAGTCTCAGTGGCCATTTTAAGCATAGTTCAACAGTCCCTCCTTTTGCCATGAAGAGGCAACTTTCAGTCATCACCTAGGTCAATGTCCATCATATTCTGGACCTCTTCTCAAGCATCATCATGGCATTCTGGTGGTGTGAATTTACTGGCTTGGGTGTTAAAAAGGTGGCACAGAGGCCACATATCTCGGGCATACATTGAACACAGAGGCAGCAAGAAAAGAATGCGGCTGCAATGATGGCAACGAAAATCAATATCTTCCATCCCCACTGAGAGACCAGGCCCCAAAACCAACCGGTTTGGGACCATGAACCCTCATCCTGATGGATGTCAGAAACAATCTTATGGATCTTCTGGATTGCTTGATAAACTGTCGGTGCATTATCAGGTATATATACACAGCAGCTTGTTCTGATCAATTTACAGACTCCTCCACTGTCCGCTAGGATTATGTCAAGAACCATCTGGTTCTGCAAAGTCATGAGGTGGTCCGCTTGAAGTTCAGCAGTGATGTTACTGAGAGCACCGGCAGTCACGTTGATGGTGGCCTCTACTACTCTTGTAAGGTGTCGAATATTGGGACTATTGACCACAGGGCCCCAAAAGAGGAGGAACCCTTTAGCAAAGACTCCAAATTCTTGGCCAGCCGTGTCTTCAGCGCCAATTACACCTCTCTTCTGGATGTGGTGTGTTGCATCAGCTGTGAATGTTGGGGGAAGCAACCAAGAGATATAACAGGTGCCAGCCCATGACTTGGGCAGCCAGGTGTAGGCCTTGCTCCAGCACACAAAATAGGTATTGAGCGAAGCCACCAGAGCTGTGCGAGTCGAGCCATTAAGCTGGAGCGTGTAGGTGCAGTCACTCTCCCCCACCCATACTGTTCCACTGCTCTCGATGCAGTATCGTCCAGAATGTGGGTAGACAGGGAAGTCCCTGAAGGACGGCAGCCGTCATCTCCCTCCACTGCCGGTGAGGCTCAGCGGATAGAAAGACCCGTGGTTGTTCTCATATTCATCCTTTTCAGGTGAAGTCCTATTCATATTTGGCCACTCCGTAGCCAAAATGTGGGTGAATGCTTGCTTGCTGCTATTTTCCCCTGGGGATCGCGTAGATGGTTTACCTGAATAGAAGGCGTCAAAGAATACCGTAAACCATCCGTAGGCTGAACCGGCTCGAGAAAAGGGAGTGGGAATCAGGGGCATCCCTGTGCCCGCAGTATGGGGCAGCAACCCACATACCCAACAGTTTATTGTATTCACCACAAGCTGGTGCTGGTGTAACATCTGAATGAAAGTATTGTTAGAAAATTCTGCCCTTCTTGTTTGCACGTGGGGGGCAATGACACATGCTGATGAAATGATTCTGTAGAGGTAGGAGACTCAGGTGCTGCAAGGGCAGCGTGTGTTATCCACCCGAGGCAGGCCAGTACAAGTAAAATAATTATGAGTACAAGTAGACAGATCGTGTACCGGCTATGTATTATCTTTATGTACTTTCTCTTCTTCATTTTCCTGTCCTTTAAGCTTTCAGCGTTCATTTTTGTCACCGTCATGCCTCACCCGGTCTTCCCTAGTTGCTGCCTGTGATTTGTGGTTGCTTCACCGGACAGTAATTCCAGCAGTCCTATTGACACACTCTGGTCCGCTGCACCGGCACCGGTCAGATATATCCGCTGGAAAATATCACAGCCCTACAGCGAACGTCAGACCAGGTGAGGTAGAGGGCAGAGACCTTTGTCTCTTCAGTCCTTTTTTCTGGGTCGAAGGTTGTACCTGGTGGATCCGGGCGTTGTTTGATCAGGAAACAACGGTTCCGGCTGTTGAGTGACCCGCAGCCTCAAACGTGGAGGAACAGCAGTTTGCAGGATGTCGTCGTCCTCTCGCTCAGATGAAGCCCAGGCAACGTTAGCGTCACTGAAGGGTACAAAGCGTGGGACTTGTTCACACTCGTCGTCTCCCAGGCCCTCCTTGACCCACTGGTCGTATGGCAGTGGCAGAGGCACTCGTCTGCAGTGCGTCGCGTGTACCCAATTCTTTCTTCCTGCCACTTTCACTGCAGACCTGGTAGCCAACAACACTTGCTGAGGCGCTTTCCACCTCGGCTCCAGGTTCTTGGTCCTCTGGCAGTTGCAGATGCAGACCCAATCACCTGGCTGGATGGTGTGGCCAGGGCCCTCGGGTTTGGGTGTCAGGATGTCCTGTATCTGACGATGAATAAGACGCAGGTTAGTGGTCAATTCATGTAAGTAATCAATCAACAATGGGTATTCGATATCAGAATATTTCTTTGGGCGGGGCACTCCCCAAACATTAGCTGGTCGACCAAACACTATTTCATAAGGAGATAGTCTGGTTCGGGAATGTGCCGTGGCTCTAGTGGATAAAAGGGCAAGGGGCAGGGCGTCCGGCCAAGACAGTCCTGTGTCAGCCTGTATTTTAGCCAATTTCAGTGTCCCATTGTGGCGTTCAACCAGACCCGCTGACTGGGGGTGATTGGCGGCATGGAACTTCTGTTTGATCCCCATCCCTACACACACTTTCTTCATTATTTCTCCTGTAAAGTGACTTCCGTTGTCGCTACAGATAATTCTGGGCATTCCGAATCTGGGAAAGAATTCCTTCAACAGGATCTTAAGGGGGTATGTCTCAATCCACTTACTAAAGGCACACACAGCCACCAGGACATATCGGAGGTTGTTGCATCTTTCCATCTGAATATAATCTATTTGGAGCACCTCGAAGGGGCAAGATGGGGGTGCAAAATTCCCAGCAGGTGTTGGTGTGCCCTTACCTGGGTTATGCATCAAACAAATCATGCAATTCCTGACTAGCCTCTCAGCATATTTTGAGATGTGCTTGTTTTGCCATACCGGAGCTAGCAATTTGCAAATTCCTTTTGCACTAATATGAGCTGGGCCATGAGCCATAGTGACCACTGGCAAAACATAGGCATCGGGTAACAACCACCGCTGTTGTTCAGACAGATCCGTCCAACAGCCGTTCTCATCTAATAGGTCTGTTTGCTCTTCCCAGAGAGTCTTTTCCTCTCTAGTTGCCTCCGCTTGTATTTCCTTCACGTTTGCAAGAGTGTCCTCATGCATCCCTCCCTCCGGTACCCAATTTGAGGGGCCAGCTACATACATACAGGTGGAATTTTTTTTGGCTGTTTCCTTTGCAGTCTGGTCAGCAAATGCATTACCTCTTCCTATGTCATCTGTTACTTTTTTGTGGGTGCTACATTTAATCACAGCTATCTCGGAAGGAAGGGTCAATGCTTCTAACAGTCTGCTGACCAGTTGACCATGTTGTATCTTAGTACCGTGAGAAGTTAAAAATCCCCTCTCAGCCCACAGTCGCCCAAAATTATGGGCCACTCCGAAAGCATACTGGGTGTCGGTGTAGATGTTGACGGCCATCCCCGTACTCAATTCACACGCTCTTATCAGCGCCACAAACTCAGCGGCCTGTGCTGATTGGTAAGGTATCCTCTCACTCTCCACCACTGTCTGTAACGTGGTGATAGCATAGGCGGCAGTTGTGCTACCATCAGGAAGTTTGAAACAAGAACCATCCACATACAGGGTACCATCAGGATCAGTGAGGGGTGTGTCAGTCAACTCTACACGGCTTTTAGTCTCTTCTTCCATCCGGAGGACACAATCATGCGGATCAGAACTAGTGTTACCATCAACAAAGGGTAACGGTGTGGCTGGATTCAGTTTAGTGCAGCGGCGGATGGTGATATGACTGGTTAAGAGAGTCAACTCATATCCGGACAAACGTGCACTAGTAAGGTGTTGAGTTTTTGTCCTATTCAATAAAGTATCAACTGCGTGAGGAATTATAACTGTAAGCGTCGTATCAAGAACCAGACCAGCAGATTGGCGAATGGATATGGCAGCTGCTGCTCTCAAGCAACTGGGCAACGCGCGTGCCACGGGATCTAGAACTGCAGAAAAATATGCACAGAGGCGTTGTCTGTCACCGAAACGCTGTGTTAACACTGAAAATGCGCAACCATTATGCTCATGTACGAAAAGAGTGAAGGTCTTCTGATAACTAGGGGTGCCTAGCACCGGGGCCGAACACAAGGCGGTTTTCAGTTCTTCAAATGCACGCTGACACTCATTTGTCCAAGGAAGCGGGTGGGGAACATCTAAGTGTGAGGGCCAACAAAGGTTTAATGAGTAGAGAAAAATTGGGTATCCATTGGCGGCAGTAGGAGGTGATACCAATGAATGCACGTTCCTCTTTCTGTGTTTTTGGTGGGGGCATTTTACTGATAGTCTGTATTCTTTCAGGGGTGAGGCGGCGTCCCTCCTTCGACAGGAGATGACCTAAATAGGTAACCTCATGTCGACAATATTGGAGCTTGGAGAGGGAAACTTTGTGATTGAACTGTGCCAAATGCACGAGCAATTTCATCGTAGCTTCTTTACATAATGCCTCGGTGTCTGCTGCTATGAGCAAATCATCAACGTACTGGAGTAATGCGGTACCTTGAGGTAGGGACAGGGAATCAAGTTGGCCCTTGAGGGCCTGACTATGAATGGAAGGGCTCTCTGTATATCCTTGTGGAGGTCTACAGAACCAGAAACTACGACCTGCCAAGGAGAATCCGAAAAGATCCCTACTCTGTTCATCAACGGGTATACTAAAGAAGGCATTCTTCAAATCAATGACAGAAAAGAAACATGATGACGGGGGGACCATAGTGGGTAAGGCAGTGATATCTGGGACCACAGGAAACTGGGGAACTACTATTTTATTTATTTCGCGTAAATCAATGACAAAACGATAAACAGGGGGCTTGGAAGGGTCGGTGCGTTTGAGGATAGGCAAAATTGGGCTGTTACACACATTGCCTCTTGTCTCTTCAACCACGCCCTTGTCAACAAGTTCAGAAATGATCTGGAGTAATGCCCTCTCCACTTCTTTGGGTATTTTGTATTGGGGAAGTCGGGGAAGGAGAGAATTTTCCTTTAAGGTAACAGAAAAGGGGGGTATGGACAAAAGGCCTACATCAGTATCGCCTTGGGCCCAAAGGGTGGGAGGGACATTTTGAAGTTCCTGTGGAAGGGGATCTGAGGAGGCTAAATATACTGGGTGTGTGGTAGGGGGGCCCATAGTGATGTAAACACCATCAGGAGAACAGCATATGGTGGCATGTAATCTTTTCAATAGATCTAAACCCAACAAATTTTCGGCACATGTGGAAGTCAAAACCAAAGGGGAATCAACCGTGTAGGGTCCTATCGTTAGTTCCAGTGGTTGTGAGACGGGGCTAAACACTGGGGTACCAGAAAACCCCACAGAAACGTTATTTGTGCCAGACAAGGGGGCCCCAGGGACTTTAGACCTAGCAATATAACTTTTGGTTGCAACAGTGTCGACCAAGAATGGTCCTGTAGAACCCAGTGTTGTAACGTGAACATACGGTCCCTTCTGGTCAACAGGAATAGGCACGGGTCCCTTTCCTTGTCCTTGGCAATCCTAGTGGGACAGAAACCCCGTCCCTTCTTCGGGCTCATATTCCTCAGTAAAATAATTGTGATCTTCATAATTGGCTGCATCAAATCTATTCTCGTGCATGAGGGGGTGCCTGTCCTGTGACTGTGTTCTAAGTCTGCCTCGTCCTCTCTGAGGCTGTTGCCCTGTGAAGCGGTCAGCAGGAGCAGAGTGGTTCCGGACCAACAAGGGACACTCATCGCGCCAATGACTCTCCTGGCGACAATAAGCGCACTGATTGGACCCCAGCAGTGGGCGAGGAGTCACGGGGGCAGGTTTCTGAGCAACTCGTTGAAACTTCGGGGCACCCCTGTTTTGGGTCTGGGTCGGGTATGCCTGTTGGAGTAATACCTTTGTTTTTAGATCTTTAGTCTTCTTATCTGTTTTGTCTCGCTCTTCATTCTCCCTAGTCTCATAATACTGTGTCATTGTCAAAATGCCAGACGGGGTGGAAATGGGCCAGGCACTTTCCGACATTTTGAGCTTAGTCCCAAGTTCTGGTAACAAATTGGACACAAATGTATCCACAAACAGTCGCTGTCCCCCCTCTAAAGTCATATCCTATCCACTATAGTCGGTGAATGTGGTTTCAAATCATGTGAAAAAGTCTGAGACACTTTCATCTTTCTTTTGCCTGCAAGCTGCTAATTTATCCCAATTAATACGGTGAGGTGTCAACATCTTTTTCATGGCGGTACGTATCTGGGCCGGAAGGGCCAAGATCATGGGATCAGGTTTCTCACCGCCAGTTCGAGCTCTGTCGGCCTCTCCAAGTTGTTGCCAAGTGTGGCCACATTCTGCCTGATAATTATGACATATTTTAGACCATACTTCAGTCGGTACTACCTGTTCCATTAACATATCGATATCTGCTAAAGTCATTATGCAAGACTGGAGGGTCTGAGTCAATTCCTTGTAATAACCCGCTGGAGTTTTACGCGGGTCAGGCAATTGGCTTTTAAGCTGGAGGATATCAGACCTTTTCCAAGGGACATGGACCCACATTTGCCTAAAACCCGCCGATATGTCAGGTTGGTCACCCACGTCAGCAACGCGGTCCCTCCAAACAGGCTGTACCTCCCTCATTGGAAAACCCTTATTCAGCATGACATCAGGTAAAGAGTCCATAAGGGCTACTAACGTGTCCAGGTCGCAGAATAGTGCGGGTCCCTGAATGTCCCCTTTTGCAACCTTATTGCGGAGGTCAGACAGACGCAGGGGTGGACTTGATTCTACAAAATCTTCCCACATTTGGGTCAGTATGTCACACATATCACAAAAAGTGTCAATCTGTTGGATGCGCGTCCACTGATCCATGGTCATCCATATATCCTGAGCGGTGTACATAGTGCCATTCCCCATCCACATGCGAGCCTGTTGACTCATAGCGAGTTGTTCCCGTGTGTTACCTATCTGTCTGCGCAAAGTACGTAGTCTGGGAGTGGGTGGTCTATGCGGAGTTACATAAGGGATGTAATCACAGACCACTGAACAAGCATTTGCTAATAGCCCTGCACTGGGGGAAGGTGTAGGATGTCAACAAGAAACGGATTAGTTGTGACGGGAGTTAAAGGCACATTGGGTTGGACAGGCACCGGACCAGTGGAAGGAGCAACAGGGGAAGGGGAAGGGTGGACCTGCACCGGTACAGTGGACTGAACAGTCAGGGCATTGGGAAGGAGTGGCTGAGGAATCGGACGAACCAGGGCATGGGCAGGGGCAACAACTGGAGTGGCAGCGAGGGCCAATTGTGTGGGATCAAGGGCCGGATACATGGTGGGAGCATAAGGTGGAGGGGTGTCCAACATGGTGGACATGAGATGGTCATCCTCCTTGTCCCGGGCCTTTACGGGGACCAGAATGGTACAAAGACAATTCTACGGAGACTGCGGCTTCACTCCGCAGCGCACACATAATTGTAGCACTAGCCACACCCTTTACCCATCCAACAAGTTCCTCATCAGTCTTAAGTGGCGTAATTGTGGCCAGAGAGCGTCTGTCTCTGATTGCACAATGTACACAGCCTCTTGCTTCAGCGCCCAGATGGCGTGGTCACGGAGTACAGCTGTTGGTGTAAGAGGCTGAGTTACCAACAGTGGACAGGATGTGGCTAAGTCTCCGGCACAACCGGGGGGGGGGGGGGGCGAGGTACAAAAGCAGCTTCTGGAATCGGCTCAACCGCAAGGAGCTAGGAGGGTTAAGCAAGTTTTATCAGGGACATAGAAAGCAATCCTTCACCAGGTTGCCGAGAACATGGCAACACAAGATGGAGTCTCAGTGGCCATTTTAAGCATAGTTCAACAGCTGGGAGAACCTCCGACTTCTCTAGCTTGTCAGTACGTAGTAATAGCAGCTGGAATGATCAAGGCAGTCACTTGTCTATACCGACGACTTACACAAGAGACGCGGCGACCCCTGGAGGGCAAGCGTCTTAAATGGGAGACAGACCTAGGCGTGCCCATAGATGAGAAGCTGTGGGAAGAACTGGTAGAAAGAGCCTGGAAAAGTTCCAGAAATGCGCGCTTCCAGCTGATACATTTGTTTGTCCTCCATAGAGCATACCTTACCCCGTCCAAGATTAACGAATATTTTGGGGCTCGTACAGCTTGTCCGAGGTGTAATTTGGAAAATGCGGAGGTTCTACATATGTTCTGGGACTACCCGTTATTGGGGGGGTTCTGGAGAGGGGTAATGACTAGATTAGGGGACACAACGGAACGCGACATAACACTGACACCGGGGTATTGCCTACTACACTGGTTCCCTCACACCGCCCGGAATAAGGTCACCAGCAAATTCATAGACCTGGGGTTGGTATTGGCCAAAAGGGAACTCACTAGTCATTGGAAAGCGAAAAGCGCCCCATGCGTATTAAGGTGTCTGAGGGAGTTTATAAAGTGGGCGGATTGTGAAGGGATCTTTAGACTGCAAATGGCCCAAAGGAATGGAAGTGAGAAGACACTATAAGCAGCAAGGGTTGAGTGGCATTAGTAGAGGTGCTAAAACAGCCGAGTGGCGATAACGAAACACCCCCTGGGTGAGCAGACCCAGGTATGGAGACAGAAACACCGGCCTAACTGTGTAATTATGATGGCCGTCCAAGATAGCGTGGTGCCCATGGAGGAGCTGAATGGGAGCAGACCCTTTTAGGAAACTACATTACCGGACATAATGTACCTGATGCCCTGTACGACCGGATATTATTACCAAACGGAGAATTGGATGACTGAGCGACATGCCTGGGGGGGTGGGTGTGGGTAGATGTTGGGTGGGTGGGAGGGTTCTTTTCTTGATTATTACGAGTTAGTAATGGAACAGAATGCTGGGACGTTGAATGTCTACTAAGGGGATGCAGAGCCTGGCTAGTTCGAGGACCCTGAACTCAGGGAACTGTCACCACCTTGCACAAGACCAAGATTGATGACTTCTGGTTGGCATCGAACTGAGATTATTATGTATAGAAGACAATGTCTAATTATCGAATGTGCCTTGCAAGATCTAGATCCTCGCTGCACTGCTATTAACTGCTTTGTTGCCACTGAATAAAATCTGTTTACAAAAAAAGAAAATAATGGTGGGCCCACCGGATAGCTTCCCCAGCTCACCAGCTCACCACAGCTGTTTGAGCTGCCGCTCCCCCATGCAGGCCTCTCCTCCTCCTGTCCAGTCTGCTGCCGGGCTGGTCCCAGGTCGTATCATGCAGATGGGCACGGGGGCTCTAAGCTGCTGCTAACACTACTGTTGTCTCGCTGTTGCGCGGCTCCGGGGGCCCGAGGGGACACAGAACACCTTCAATGCTCCTCAGCTGTGTGGGGGGCTGGTACGTCTCATGGGCTACCCCCATGGCCTATCGCAGATGCGTCTACTCTGCTGCTGGCTTCCCCCTGGAGTAGGCTGCTCAATCGCTGGGCTCCCTGGGCCCCATCTACGCTCTGGGGGCCTCAGGGGAGCACCCCATATTATCAGGCCACTCACCTACTCAGGGGGGCCAGACAAGACTCCTGGGCGCCCCCCCAGCACACCGCCGCAGCGCACCAGGAATCTCCTTTGCTGATGACTTCCCCCTCAGAGTTGGCCTCCTCACTTTCGAGGTGTCAATGTGGCCTCCTCACGACCTCCCGGCCTGGGTTCGGCAGCCACACACTGGGAGTCCTGCAAGGCCCAGCAGGGCAGCTCTTTCACTCTCCAGCCCCTCCTACACTCCGAGGGGTCTGCTCTCTGCTCGGCACCACGTGGGGCGTCCACTCAACGCTCCCGGGTGCCGCCCTTCCCCGCAGGCCCGGGTCTCCCTCTGCCGTCCTGCCCACTGGTCTGCCAACGTCGCAGGGTCTGGCAGGGCAGTCACGACACTGGGGGACCTGAAAACCTACATTCGACCTCTCCTCGAAAAGAAAAACTAGGAAAAATATTTGAGAGATTAGTGTTTACTCATTCTCTAACTTTACCGAACATCATGGATTACTGTCAGACTAACAGTCTGGTTTCAGAACAGGCACAGAGTCAGCCATCATATCCATCTGGGATTATCTAAATCTCACAGTGGACAAAACGGAGCTGCTGCCTTGTTGCTTCTTGACTTATCAGCTGTATTTGACACTGTCCACCACAACACACTAATGCAAAGTCTGCACGATCTCAGAATACTTGAAAATGCTCTAAAATGGATTGCTTCTCATCTCGCATTCAGACAAATTGTAGTCTACTTACCACATTTCACTTCACCGCCTCACACACAACACTGGCGGGTTCCTCACACACAACACTGACTGGTTCTTCAGGGGTTCATCATATCTCCTCTATTATTCAACATCTGCCAAACCGCTTACCAAATCTGATTAAATCATACAATCTCACCTGTTATAGCTATGCAGATGACACTGAAATCATCTTAAAAATGGATAGCCCGAAGACCTAAACAGTTCACAACTTGATGACTGGCTTCGTGCCATAAACACTTGGATGATGAATAACCATCCTTTGCTCGATACCACTAATGTCAGAAATTATGATCTGTTAATAATGGCAATAGTACCAGTCTAATGCCACATGGCCTAAGGAACTTCAAGCCCCTCCAGCAACATCA
The DNA here is from genome assembly GCF_964204655.1 of Triturus cristatus. Classification (NCBI taxonomy): domain Eukaryota; kingdom Metazoa; phylum Chordata; class Amphibia; order Caudata; family Salamandridae; genus Triturus; species Triturus cristatus. Next base: position 577,578,652 of record NC_140594.1, read on the forward strand.
AGAGAAGTTAGAAACCTAGGAGTAACCATGGATTTCGACCTATCCTAACAACATCACAAATTGTGCCTTCTACACAATAAAAACACTGCATTGCATCTTCCCATGCCTTGCACACCAATATAAACTGCAATCCATCCTCACACTTGTAATCTCCAAACTTGACTATATCAACATTCATCATACGCAAAATACACTCATCCAAAATGCTGCCGTGAGGCTTCTTCTCCACCCTCACCCAAGAGAACTGCAATCGCTCCACAGACTACGGCTAGAAGAGCACTGTTCCAGGTATTCTGCATTGTGCACAGAGCCTCCCAAGGAAAAGAACCTCTATACCTACAAGTTAAATTCTAGCAATACCAACTAAACAGAACACTGCACTCCAGTCTTGTACCACTTATTATCATACCACCTCACCACAAGAAATCTATAGGAAGCACTATTTTCTCAGTAAAAACTGACAAGCTCTGGAACTCAGTCAACATTAGAACACAAGAGCATATACACTTCAGAAGACAGCTGAAAAGAGGGCTATTTCCTAAATTAGTGCACCACCCACGTCTGGATACCAGAGCCCAGAGAAGAGCCACACCCTCAAGCTCAATCCTCGATCACAACCAATGAATGACAAACAACTAAACCAGCAAACTGGTTTTAATATTCAGGTAAGCTAAAGAGGGCTGACCTATGGTTCACTGTGCCATTATACAGTTATGTACTTGCATATATAACAGTTATGGTCCACAATGATACTAAATAATATACAGCGGCCAGCAGCAAATTCTATCTTATACTTCTTGATTCACAGAAGAAATACCTGCTATGAGGGTTGCCAACCACCAGCACTCTACAGCCAATACACAGACATCACCAAATGAACAGGGGTTGAATAACTGAAAAGATCTGTAACACATTGCTGGCCAATTCTGAAGACTTTAATATAGTCCACTACTGCAGGTCCCAAATATCTATCTTCTTTACATCTCATAAAGACATTCAGATATGGGATGATAATAAAAATGCCCATCCCAACAGATCATTCCAATTGTCTCTCCCTTCAACCATACCAGCTCAGAGCCACATCTATACACAAAATCTCAGATTGGACAACTCGGTTCAGTAACCAGTTAAGCAGACTACATCTTATGAAATACCATAAAGGGACCTGCAGAGCTGTTCAAATCTAACAGCATACTTAAAAACATAAAACTGTGCATCTGTCTATCATGCTTCATTATCCAACATACTGCTTCATGCTGTGTCACATAACATGATAACCGCACCTTGGTGGTAATCACGCTTGACATAGAAACACTTCCCACGTAGGATCAAAAAAAATAATAACATCCTTCCATCCAAACACCCTAAACGGTGTAAGCAAGCGCTCTAGCATCCTCATAGGAGCCCTACACGCTGTATAGATGCTGCAATACAATACAATAACAAATGGTACATCTGCAGGAAGACTAATCATCAGTTACTCTCAGCAAAAGCCTGATTCAATTAGAAGTGGCCTTGTCTTTTCTCTCCCCATTCCAGTGTCTAGGTCTCCTCCATCCATCTTCAAGAATGTCAGCAATCCATTTCCACTTTTTAAGGAAAACAATGTAACCTCTGTCTTGAGCACAAGGCCTGGGGCATGCATAATGGATCCCAGAGTCCTCCATTACTCTGGATCACTCATATACATAATGCATGTACCATACAAGCCACATACACAAACACACATCATATAGGAGAGGCATAGCCAGGATGACATGGCAGGCTGACACGCAGAGCACAAGCTCCGGCTGATGAAAATTTGCACCACCATTAATCTATTGACCTTTCTGCTTGCAGGTAGTAGATCCTGGTGGCGGAAGGTGGGAAGGCCGCCTGTGACTGGGGCACGGGTGCGGGGAAGATTGCACAGTGGTGCAATTCCTCTTGTGGAAGATAGAAATGTGTGGGGCCGCAAAGCTGAGATCAGCCTGTTGTGGTGTTCTTGGAGAAGCTATATCCCATCCATTGATGTTACTGCACCCATGGCTCCACACAATCGAAGCTGCAATGGACATTATCCTGCAGGCTAGGTCTGGGCATGTATTCTTGGCGGCAAGACAGGCTGCCTTTTTCATCCGCAGCGCAAAGAGGACTTGATTGTTGGTACGCTTCCTTGCTCCCAGCTTTGAGCTGTTGGGAGCACTGGTGGATGATATTTTTTATCTGCAAGAGATTATAAGGGGAGCCAGGCTACTATCTCCGCAGAGCAGCTCATCCTGTGTGGCACAACAAGAGGATGTGCAAAAAGTATAAAACATGCTCAATCTAACAAATGGTCAACTATGCATTCCGGGGCGAGGTGGCGACAGAGGAGAAAGACCCGAAGTCTGCTCCAGGGCATGCAAGAGGGAAGGAATGAGGCCCCTCCCTTAGGGAACTGTTACTTGCTATCCACAATATCTGATTGGCCCTAGAACATGGGATTGACACAGTGGCAGTGGGCATTAATCTACTACCCACAGACATGAGGAAGATCTCCTAAATTGTCCATACTATGGAGGTAGCTTTGACGGAACATGCTGACTTAATGAAAACCCAGTAAGCAGAAGTGCGCCATCTAAAGGACAAAACCCACCAACTACACGCTAGAGCAGAAGACACTGAGGGAAGGTCCAGATGAAACAACATGTGCCTGGTGCGTGTACTTGAAAAAGCAGAGGGTACAGATGTGGAGTGCTTTGTGGAAAATGTAGTGCCTCATAAACCTAAACCAAGCAACTTGTTAGCCCACTTTGTTATTGAGCGAGTGCACTGGGTGCCCCGACCCCACGCAATCAAGTGACCAGACCAAGGCCTCTCCTGAACCACATTCCCAACTTTAGAGATTGCAACGCGATTCTGAGAGTAGCCCTCCAGTGAAGTCCTTTACACTTTGAAACCCACACGATAATGATTTTTCCGAACTACACCCAACAGGTACAGGCTCAATGCAAATCCTTCGATAAAGTGAAGGTGGAACTTCAGAGAAAGAATCTGCAATGTATCATGATCTTCCCATCATGCTCGCAGATTCTTGCTGAAGAGCGTTTTTGTTTTTTTGGATCTCCAGAGAAGATGTGGGAGTGGCTCGATGGTTGGGGGTCGGTGGAGACCAGATGTTGAGGAAGCGGTCATGCATTGCTGAAAGGAACGAATGCTGAGAGACTGGGAGACAGTGATGCAACAGCAACAACTTCAGATGCAGGAGGGGATGAAGCTGTGGGGCTGCTGCCTTGATTAACACTGAGACTCATGGTAAGAATGAGGAGAGGATTCTAGTTAAGCGGTGGTGCGTTCACAGGCACGGAACGACAGAGGACAACGCATTCCTACTATCTGAGTGACACTCCTTTACTCAGGCCATGGAAGGAGAACTGGAACACAGACGTTCCCTTTAAGATTTGATAGGCGGGGGGTGACAGACACCTCAAGCGTTGGATACGCGGTACGTTTTAAACCTGCAGCCTATGGAAGTATAGAGGGGGAGTTCATTCAAGGGAAGGGTATAACCGACACATTAAGTGGACATGCACACTTGAAGAGACGGAGACTAGTCTGAGGGTTCTTCACCACTTACAGACAACGTGACTGAACAGTTGCAGATTGACGGACATGAGGGAGGGGTCACCATCTTATTTTGAACTGTGAATAGGCTGGGACACAAGCTGAAGAGAGGGGTGGTGTCTACATTTCTGAACATGCACAATCTTGATTTTGTCCTGTTCCAAGAAACTAATTTGGTGGGAAACAGTTGTGGATTCCTGGGCAAGGCTAGATATAAAGTACTTGCACACTCTGGGTTCGCCACGGAGTTGAGGATAAATGGGATTCTGGCTCGTAAATCCATTCCTTTACAGGTCACTCAAATATGGACAGACTTGTGTGGCTGGTTTTGCTGTAGTGAGTGGGGTTGGGGTGGGGAGCAACTAAGGTGGCCTCCTTGTATCTTCCACCAGGGTTACAGTCATAGGTCCTGGAGAACCTAGGAAAGTGGCTGATCCGTCTGCCAGACACGCTTACACTACTGGGGGGAGACTTAAGATCCTCGCCAACATTGCTGCAGCAATCTGCCTGCCTACAAAATCATACACTAGGACCGAACCCACAAACCAGATGGATGACTTGCGATCATCTACAAAAACACGATTGTCTGCACCACCTCCGCAGACTGGGACACCAACCATATGGAACACCTCCTTTTCAAAATACGAATGGACTACAATGCCACCCTTAAGGGAACCCTCGCCTACCATCCTCTGGACCCCCAAACGGAATTCTGTAACCACATCACACATTTCATCGCTCCCCTCTCCATCAGCTTAACCAACTACATCCTCCTCGGGCACTTCAATTTCCACCTGGAAGACACCACAGACCCTAACTCCACGGCCCTCCTCGACAGCTTCGGCAACCTCAGACTCACCTAGCTAGTCCAAAGGCCAATACACACAGCAGGCCACACCCTCAACCCTATTTTTTCCTCCAACAACAGGATCACCATCACCCACACAATCCCTCTGACATGGTCCGACCAAAACATCATACATTTCAAGATACCTGCCCACCAAGCCACCCCACTAGAAAAACACAAAGCACCATAAAGACACTGGGGCAAAATATCCAAAGAAAAATGGACCAAGACCCTACAGGAAGGCCCACCCAACCACACCAGTAACCTTGATGTCAACACCAAGCTCTTCAATAAATGGGTCACCGACTGCACCAATCACACCGCTCCCACCAGAAATAAGACCTATAAAAACAGCAAATAACCCATCTGGAACACAAATGACCTCAGGGAGTCCAAGCGCCACTACAAACTACTCGAAAGAAAATGGAGACTCGGCAAAAACACCACTGCCAGAGCCATATACAACGCCGCTCTCAACCCCTACTACCAATAACTACGAGAGGCAGAGAAAAAGGCCCTAAATCTGTGATTCGAAGCCAGCTCCAAAAATGGCAAAGAAAACTTCATCATTGTCAGGGAGTTGTTCAATTGTTGAAAGGAATGAATGCTGAGAGACTGGGAGACAGTGATGCAACAGCAACAACTTCAGATGCAGGAGGGGATGAAGCTGTGGGGCTGCTGCCTTGATTAACACTGAGACTCATGGTAAGAATGAGGAGAGGATTCTAGTTAAGCGGTGGTGCGTTCACAGGCACGGAACGACAGAGGACAACGCATTCCTACTATCTGAGTGACACTCCTTTACTCAGGCCATGGAAGGAGAACTGGAACACAGAAGTTCCCTTTAAGATTTGGTAGGCGGGGGTGACAGACACCTCAAGCGTTGGGTACGCGGTACGTTTTAAACCTGCAGCCTATGGAAGTATAGAGGGGGAGTTCATTCAAGGGAAGGGTATAACCGACACATTAAGTAGACATCCACACTTGAAGAGACGGAGGAGACTAGTCTGAGGGTTCTTCACCACTTACAGACAACGTGACTGAACAGTTGCAGATTGACGAACATGAGAGAGGGGTCACCATCTTATTTTGAACTGTGAATAGGCTGGGACACAAGCTGAAGAGAGGGGTGGTGTCTACATTTCTGAACATGCACAATCTTGATTTTGTCCTGTTCCAAGAAACTAATTTGGTGGGAAACAGCTGTGGATTCCTGCCCGACCAGCCAGACACCTCCTTCATCGCCAAACAGCAGCTAATCCACTGGAAGCCCCTCTTGAACCACTGCCCTGATGAATACCATCAACTCAAGAGCCCCCTCAGATCCTGCTTCATATACAGCCTTGGACGAAACATCATCTCCCATGTTATCATCAGCACCTCCAAAATCACTGCCACTTTCCCATCTTGCTGGAAAAATGCAGAAATCAATGCTCAATTGAAGAAACCAACAGTGGACCCCAAAACCCTCAGCAGCTACAGACCCATCTCGCTCCTGCCTTATCCAGCTTAAGTCATGGACAAAGCCATGAATACCCAACTTGCGTAGACCACCTAGGACTCCATCATCGTCTAGACAGCTCTCGATTAGGCTTTCGCACAACCCATAGCTCAGAGCCAGCCCTCATTGCAGCCAATGATGGCATCAGAAGCATCCTCGACTGAGGGCAAACAGCTGCAGTCATCCTCCTCGACCTCGCCGCAGCTTTTGATATGGTCTCCCACAAGTCACTCATCTGAAAGCTTCAGCACTTGGGTATATGCGGACCGGCCCTCAAGTGAACATCCTCTTTTGTCACGAACAGAACTCAATGAGTTAGACTCCCACCCTACACCTTAGAACCCAAGAAACTCATTTGCGGAGTCCCTCAAGGATAGTCACCCAGCCCATTCCTTTTCAACATCTACATGATGCCCTCTCACAGACATCGTCAGAGCCACGGCATCAACATAGTATTGTATGCAGACAACACACAGCTCATCCTCTACCTTACCGATTCAACCAGCACAGCCAAAGCAAACTTCTCCAACTGCATGAGCAATGTCGCTGCTTGGATGAAAAGCAACTGCCTCCAGCTCCACACTGACAAAACCGAAGTCCAAATCTTTGGCAACAACAAATCCCTTTGGGACGCCTCCTGGTTATTCTCTGAACTTGGCCCCCATCCACCCTTGCTGACCATGCCAAGAACCTTGGGATCATCCTGAACACCATCCTCTCCATGAGGAGACAGATTAGCAGTGTCTCCTCATAATGCTTCCACATCCAAGATTTTCAAGTGGATCCCACTGAGCACCAGATGATTGGTCACCCAGGCTCTTATCACAAGAAGATTAATTATGGAAACACTCTCTACATCCGAATTCCAGCCCATGTCCTAGGCTGACTCCACACGACCGAGAACACAGCTGCCAGACTCATCGTAAACATCCCGCGAAATAACCGCATCTCTCAACACCTCATCAATTTCCACCAGGCTCCCAGTCCAGCAAAGATGTAAGTTCAAGCTACTCATTCATGCCTACAAAGCTCTCCACAACACGAGTCCAGCTTACCTCAACCACTGCCTCAACTTCTACCAACCCACCACACACCTTTGATCTGTGTCCCAGGCAAGAGCACATCTCCCTTGCATCAAGAAGACCAGAAGCAGAGGACACTCCTTCTCACACCTCGCAGCCAAGACCTGGAACAACTTCCCTAAACAACTAAGAACCTCCCCCTCCCTCATGGTCTTCCAAAGGAACCTCAAGACATGGCTCTTCCAGTCAAAACAGACATGATGTCCTCATTCCCCCTCAAGCCTGCCCTCACAGGTAATTAGCCGCGCTGTACAAATTAACATAACATAGCATAACCATGCAGGGGAGGAGGACCGGATTATTAGGGTAAACATGCAACTGGGTAAGACACATGCTTACGCACCTGCACAGAGGCAACAGGGCTGGTGGATCTATGGAAGGGGGGAAATCAAAATGGCAGAGAATATTCATACACGTCTGGCATTAGACTGTGTGTCACAGCTAGATTATTTTTACACAACTGGGACATAAGGGGGCGGTTTAGTAAAATGCACTACTAGGCACAGGGAACCTCGAACCACTTCCCACTGATCACAAGCTTAGTGGTTCAAACCCATCCAATCCACTCTGGATAGAAGCTGGACCGATTGGCAGACCAAAAGGTTTCTGTGTACAATGACAGAACAATATTTTCAGGAAAACACTGCATCGGTCTTCTTAAGAGTTAGGGCTTTGGAAGCATTCTTAGTGGTGGCTAGGGGACACCTAATCTCCATTGTTGCTGGGAAAAAGTGGGGTGGGTCAGAATGGTGAAAGCCCTAGAAGATAGTCTATGTCAGTGGGAGGTCAAGACTGCAGTAGCCAAGGCATGACTTGATTCACAAAATTGCACTTGTCAGGGATGAAGATAGGAGACAAGTGAAGCTGGAGCCATGGGCATACTACAGAGCCAAGCGACACAGACTGTATGAAGTTGGAAACAAAGCAGGCAAACTATTGGCATGGTTGGCATGCAGGTAATAGGGCCGGTGATGGATACCCCACATAGAGGATGAAGAAGGGAATGTGGTAGACACTACTAGGGGATGGGAAAAATCTTTGCAGCCTACCTAGTTAAGCAACACATTTCTAGGCCAAGGACGGAGTGACAGGAGTGTTGAGGTTGAAAAGAGGGACAGCCCCTGCTCCCAACGGGGTTTTGCCCGAATTTTGTTTAATGAGAGGCCCGGTAGACTGCTTTATGGGGCCTTACATTGGGGATACTCTTCCTGTGTACTATCATGGCACTTACCTGGGGGGCTTCTGTGCTTATTTAGATCCACACTGATAGGAAAGAAACTGTATGACATGTACTTGAAATATGTAGAACTGTTCATTACTATCAGTATTGTTTGTACAATTTATACTAATAGCAAAAACGTAATAAAAAGAGTTATAAAAAACACACACACATGAAATACACTTGGGGATAGTGTAAGCATCTAGGTGAATTTGGGGGTTTGGCACTTACCTACAACCGCCTTGAGCCTTAGACAACTGTATACACAAAACAACATCAGGTGGTTGTGAGATTTAAACACATCTTTACTTACGCATGAGGTACATTTTACTCAATAATTATGCCCTCAAATTTATTTCAGTAATGATTGAACACAAACGTTTTTTAAACTTTCGCATTTGGTGCATTAAAATCTCGCCAAATGCGCACAGGTGGCAGGAGGACGATGTGATCCAGAGGGAGCCCTAACAAGATTTTGTAAAGGAATCACACTGGGCTCCAAAATCCACTTCTAAACAGATAAAAAATACAGTGACTCTCAGAACAACATGAGCAATCCAGAAAAGCCTGTCCTGCTCATTTGATTTGGTGCACAAGTACAAATCCCTAATAACCTCGACAACTGATAAGTCGGAATCAAAACCTTTTGTCGTGCCCCATAAGAATTCACCAAACCCTTGTCCTGAAGAGAACTCCTAAAGAAAGTGTGGGTTTGAAATGCGTAGACCGGGATCAATAGGGGATCCTAGTTCAACCAGGATCAATATGGACTTAAAAATTCATTTGAATAAAGAAACTATTGGAAGCCCATATTAGATACCTTTGGACCCTTTATACGTTCCAGTACTAAGAGCACTTTCTGTGAATGTAATGCTCTGGTCTTGTAAATCTTGGATTGGTGAAGATGCATTTTTAGCCGAGTTCATATATACATTTTGGGTTATCACAATGTATATTTGATTGATCTTTCCATATTTCACACGTTTTTCAAATATTTTTCACTGTATATCCATTGAGTTGAATGTGGATTGTCCTTTCTATTATCGCACCAAATGTGAAAGTTTAAAAAACTTTTGTGTTCAATCATTACTAAAACAAATTTGAGGTCATGATTATTGAGTAAAATGTACCTCATGCATAAGTAAAGATATGTTTAAATCTCACAACCACCTGATGTTGTTTTGTGTATACAAGCATCTAGGTTACAGCATAGAAGTAGAGTTCTACACTAGTGGGCCAATAGGCCTCCAGTGCAGTGGAGAGATAAGGCGTAGTCACAACATGGATTCCTTAAACATGGTATGGTGCCACTTCCACTCAACATGCTAAACCCAGGCCAGGGAGAGTAGTCTACTCTCAATGTAATGGGGGAACACTTTATGAGCCCCTCCAGGTCACAGGAGGGATCAAGGACACCACTCATGTTAAGTGACAGGCCTATGCCTCCTCTGCAAGCACAGTCGATTAGTGTGAGACTAGAGCCAAAATCCAGTATAACATATACTCTCATTTGGGGAATCAGGGCAGAGGAACACAACTGTACACCAAACAGTGGACATTCCCACCCCATCAGACAGTCCTCCTTTTTACAACTACCTGAAACCTTACTTCACCGTTAAAGAAGTCCAGCCGTCGGATCTAGAAAACTGGTGGGAAAGTCCATTTACATTCCTATGGTTCATTCAAGCTTAGTGCTACACTGGGAAAGTTAAACCTTGCAGTGAAGTATACAAACTCAACAACGTTGGAATCTCGCCCTTCATTGCTTTCAACCACTTGAGGTGTTTGTGATATGTCTGTACAACAAACCTAGTACCAAACAGATATCGCTGGAACCCTCTCATAGACCACACTATGGCAAAGCCTTCCTTCTCAATGGCCACCCAGTTCTGGTTTCTGAGTAGTAACCTACAATTAAAAAAGGCTTTACCCTTGTCATTAAGTTGAGCCTGTACTGCTGTTCCTAAGCAAAATGACAAACATAAAAGAGAACTACAAAGGGGCAAAACTATCCAACATGTTCGACAGAGCCACTGAACAGGGCATTTACAGCATCAGAGTTATCAAACTTGCAATAACTGTTTTCCCTTAGTTCACATCACAAGCAAAAAAGCTAAATAACAGTTTCTTTTTCAAGCAGCAATGTCACTGCAGCAATTAAAGTGAAAGGACAAAAAAATCAGAACACACACAATGAAATCGCAGGACATTGGCAGAGATTCAATATTCCATCTAACCTATCAAAAACAGTACCAAACAGTAAAATTTAGAGTCAAAACCATTAGATATTATTGTTGTTTTTCAAAATGTATTATGATTTTTTTGTAATTGTAAGTAATTTAAATATGCTGTGCTGTATTTTGAAAACGCATAAAAAAAAAAAAAGAAAAAGAAAAAAAAAAGTTGAGCCTGAACTGCTGCACCCCAGGCACCCGCCTGTGCTATGAAGTGAAGTCTGTAGTCAGGGGTCTTCACAGGCATAGTGCTCACTTAGGTTCTCAAAAACCTTTTGGCACTCCTCAGTCCAATTCACTTTCTTAGACTGCTTCTTGGATGTCAAAGCTGCCAAAGGAGCCACAATTATCCTGCAGTTAGCTACAAATGTGTGTGTTAACTACTGCACTATAGAAAGACTCTCACTAGGTAGTGGCTAGTTCAACTCCAACACTGGCTGAATATTGGCATCCAATGAGTGAATCATCCCTTTGCTAACCTGAAGCCCAAGAGAGACTAAAGGGGATTGCGTCACTTGGCACTTACTTTCCTTGATGGCCAGTTTCACTCCCAGTATCCTGCTAGCACCTGTATTGGTGCTTCAGATGGTCCTCCCATTGATTGATAAACACTGAAATGTCATCCAGGTAGGCCACACAGAAACTCCTCTAGCCCTGATAGAACGTAGCTCACCAGACATTGGAAACTGGCACGGGTATTTTTCAACCCTTAACCCTTACCTAGAACAACCCTTCAGGTGTAGAAAATATGGTCTCTTTGGCATGAAGTGCTTAAGCTGTCTGGCAGTAACCACTGGTCAGCTCAAAAGTGGTCAGGTACTTCGCAGTACCCAGTCGGTCCTCAAGCTCATTAGCTCTGAGGAACAGATGTGCATCTTCTTTGGTGACTTAGTTGAAAACACTGTAGTTCACTCAAGTCTGTGGGACTTTGCCAGGGCACCAACATCACTGTGTGTGCTCAAGGACTATGAGATCTCTCACTCACTCCCAGGTCCAACATCTTGACATCTACTGCCTAAATGAATTCTAGGACTCGATCAGACATGTTGTAAATCTTGCTTTTGACAAGCAGACCTATCTCTTGTGTAAATTTCATAAACATTGACAGGTGTGAACCATGAAGTCAGAGAAAACAGATAGGAAAATTGTCTTAGTATCTTTCTACATTCTTTGTGGGGCTCAGGTGTCAACTCAGAGGCAACTTGTACCCTTTCCACAGATCCATCCTCTGTGTAACTATGTTTCTAAAAGGCCAACTATCTTCCTCTACTATGGCCATAATGTTCAGTGTGTAATATCTCCAGAGGTAAGGCTTACACCAGTTCACATGGAACACCTTCCTGGATTCCCTTGTGGCACCTGTATCCACCAAGTAGTTCACATCAGACACTTTCTGCACTACCTTATACGGCCCACACCACTTATCCTCTAAAGCCCTAATAGAAATGGGCTTCAACACCAACACTTTCTGACCCTCCTGGTACCCTGTCGGCATCACTTTCTTGTCATACCACACTTTGACTAGCTCCTGGCCAGCCTGAAGGGTTTTCTTCCCTTGACTTACGTATCGTGCCATCATCTCTCTGTAGGAGAACCTTAGCTTCCATTCTTTTAGTCGTGTTCCTTAGAGGTACCTCCTCTGGATTCTGCTGGCATGATCTACCACAACCAAGATGCACTTTTTGCTTGATACTGAGGTGGGGGATGGATTAATAATGCCTATTAAGGGGTGTCTCCTATCCTTTTCTGTAACAAGAGCTACTCATGTTCAATGAAAATCATACTGAGCTACTAAAAAGTTAAAATGTAATACACCTGTATTTGTGCTTCACATAGTCCTCCCATTCATTGATAAACACTGAAATGTTATCCAGGTAGGCCACACAGAAACTCCTCTAGACCTGATAGAACTTAGTTCACCAGGAAATGAAAAGTGGCAGGGGTAATTTTTAACCCTTAACCCTTACCTGGAACAACCCTTCTCACCACTTCCATGCAGAGGCTCTCCTGGTCCGTTCTTTTGGTTAACATACGGCTCGGCACTGTGACCCCTATTGAAATATGACTGGACCCTATCGGCCGGTCTGGAGTCCTCAATAGACTGTTGTTTGGAACAGAGGGCCAGATTATCTCTACCTTATTTTGGATATTGGCTCATTATTGCCAATGTAGTCCGATTGGCCCTTCCTGGAATGACATGATGCCTTGTGTTTAACCCCTTCGATGCTCATGACGGAGCGGTTCCGTCATGAGCATCGGTTGGGCTGTGCTTATGACGGAACCGCTCCGTCATGAGCACAGCCCCTGGGGGAAGCGCTGGTGCTCCCCCCCATGGGGGCTCGATTTTGGCACCACTTGGGGGGTGGCAGCGGAAGAGTTTCCGCTGCCACCCCCGAGCCCCCCCACGCTTCCACATGACATCAGCGCGCCGAGGTAATCAGGAAGCGCTGGACGCGCTGGAAATAATTTTTTTCCAGCGCGTCCAGCAAGGAGGTACGTGTTTTGCCTCCGGTGGGGCGGGGGGGCCAATTTAGGATGCCTTGAGGCATAGGGGGAGAAGAAAGAGTATTTCCTCTCCCCTGATGTCTCAATGCAGGGCATTCCTGCTTCACGATCGCGCACAGCGTCGCGATCGTGGAGCAGGAATGCCCCACTAGAAACCAGAGATGTTGATTTTTCTAAAAGGAAGCGACCCCTTGGGCAAGGGTCGCTTCCTAGGGGGAAAAATTTAACTAAGACTTTTCTGCCCCCCATGGGGACAGATCGGTCATTTTTTTGGCCATTTCTGGACACAGGGGGGGGGGGGGGGCAGAAAACCCCACTAGAAAACAGGGACTCATTCATAAAAATGAAATGGGAGTGACCCCTTGGGCAATGGTCGCTGCCTGCATATTGTTCTTGTATGCGTATTTTGCCCCCCCCCCCCCCCCCGGGGACAGATTAGCCTGTTTTTTTGCCTTTCTGCCCGGGGGGGGGGCTGAAAACCCCACTAGACACCAGGGACTTCTCTCAAATTAAAATGGAAGCAACCCCTTGGCCAAGGGTCACTTCCAGGGGGCAGATTTCTTCATATGTGTATATAGGTGGCAGATCAGCCTATTTTTGTGCCCTTTCTGTCCCTGGGAGGGGCAGAAAACCCCACTAGGCACCAGGGAGTTTCTTTTGTGAGTAATGGAAGCGACGTGGTTGCTTCCTGGGGACAGATCTGCCCCTTTTTTGGCCTTTCTGCCCTAGGCGGGAGGGGGAGGCAGAAAACCCTACTGGGCACTAGGGATTTATTACTTTTGTAAGGGGGCACATTTCTGTCTGCTGTTTTCTGCCCTACCTGAGGGGCAGATTGGCCTGGCAGACAACCCGATTGACCATTTGGGTAGTAACATAGCGTGTTATAATGTTAATTGTTTTATTTTTTGTGAATTGCAATTGTAATGCTTTATTTTTTCTTTTTTGTTCTAGGTGAAGGCTTTTGCTCTTTAGACTGTTCCAGGTTGCGGTTTCGTTACTGGTGGATCTGCTGTTTGTGTAGTTGCATGTGTTTGGTAAGAGACTTTTTTTTGTGCAATGTAAATGAGTTTAATTTCTCTGCATGAATTTGTTTTTTACAAATGGTGTAATAATAGCAGTATGTTTGGCTTCTGGTTTTTGAGTGTCAAAAACTTTTTGCATTTGTGCTCGATGTGTATTTTGTTGTCTTGTGATTAATTTGTTTTGTTTTTTCTTTCTAGTGGGATATCATTGGTTTTTGCTGTGTCTCTGCAGAATAGGTGCTGGTGAGTGTAGCTGTCTCTTGTAAGTGAATTGTATAGTTTTTGAGTATATAGATCTTTGTGCTAAAGGCACACATTGTTTTACTCACTTGTTTTGCACAGTGTTGGTTGTTGTTGACTTGTTTGTGCAGTCTCCTTTCTTAGTAAGGATAATGGCTAGCCGCAGGATTACTGCTCAGCAAGTTGTTGGTATGCTTTTTGAGTCTTCCTCTGAGCATGGTTCAGAGACTGACTCTGCATCTGAGGCAGAGGAGGCAGGGGACGATTCTGGCAGTGAGTTTTCTCTCCATATGGAATCATCGGATGATGAAGATACTCTTAGTGCGGATGAAGTGCCTGTGTTAGAGGAGGAGATTGATGTGCCGATAGTGCGGCAAGAGGCATCTGGGCTGCAGCCTGCGGCTGCAAGGCTTCCCGTTGGTGTAGTGCGGCAAGAGGCATCTGGGGCTGCAAGGCTTCCCGTTGGTGTAGTGCGACAAAAGGCATCTGGGCTGCAGGCTGGGGCTGCAAGGCTTCCCTTTGAAAGTGATGACCTCTGGGTTGCCCCTGGCATGGTGCAGCCGGCATTGCCAGACCTTACTGGTGTTCCAGGGCGTAGAGTGAATACTGAAAACTTTTTGCCGATACATTTTTTTCAGTTGTTTATGGACGATGTGTTTTTGGCAGAGATTGTTGAGCAGACTGTTGTATGCTAAACAGTTTTTGAGGGACAACAGTGCCAGTCTTAAGCCACACTCTAGAGCTACCCTGTGGACTCCCACAAATCTGGAAGAGATGAAGAAGTTCTTGGGTTTAACTTTTTTGATGGGCTTGCTAAGGAAGCCATCAATGTCTTCATATTGGTCTACTAGTCCCTTGATGGCAACTGCTATTTTTCTGGCAGTCATGAGTCGTGATAGGTATTTGCTTCTGCTTCGGATGATGCATTTTGTCGATAATGGTTTAGCATTGCCACGAGATCACCCTGAGTGTGACCGTCTTTTTAAGATTCGGCCTGTCATTGATCACTTTGTTGATCGATTTTCTGAGATCTATGCTCCTGGGAAAGAAATTGCAGTGGATGAGTCTTTGGTGTTATTCAAGGGCCGCTTGGTTTTTAGGCAATACATTCCTAGTAAGAGGGCATGCTATGGAATTAAGCTGTATATGCTGTGTGACAGTATGACTGGATATGTCTCTAATTTCAGGGTGTACACCGGTAAGGAATCCAGGATGTCCGTTCACTTTTGGAGTGACTGAGAAAATTGTTTGGGAATTTGGTAGAGGATTTTTTAACAAAGGCCACCATTTATATGTAGATAACCTCTACACTGGTGTGCGGTTGTTCAGGGAATTGGCCAAAGTGGACACTGTTGCTTGTGGCACAATCCGCTCTAACCATAAAGGTTTCCCAAAAGAACTTGTTTGTCAAAAGCTTGTGCGGGGACAGTGCAGTGCGTTGCGTTGCGAGGAGCTGCTATCTGTGAAGTTTTCAGACAGGAGAGATGTCTACATGCTGACTACCATCCATGATGAAAGCCCTGTACCTGTGACTGTTTGGGGTCAGGTTGCTGAAGCGCGCAAACCTGTGTGCATTTTAGACTATAATAGGCACATCGGTGGTGTTGACAGAGTAGATCAGAGGTTGGAACCTTACGCTGCTCTTCGTACGGCTTACATTTGGCACAAGAAGTTGGCTATCCATCTTTTCCACTTGGCAACCTTTAATGCTTTTGTTGTGTTCCAGGATTCTTGTCCTGAGTCAAAGATGACTTTTGCTAAGTTTCAGGAGTCTGTAATAGGCAGCCTTGTTTTAGTGGAACAGGCAAGTGTTCCTAGAGTTGGAGTGGTGGAGGATGTTGTCAGATTGAAAGATCGCCACTTTCCTGATCACATTCCTCCCACACCCTCAAAAAACTTTCCCAGTAGGAGATGTAGAGTCTGTTGGCGAAGAGGTACGCGGAAGGAGACTCGTATGTACTTTCCTGAGTGTCCTTCTAACCCTGGGCTGTGTGTGCCTGCTTGTTTTAGAATGTACCACACGCAAAATAATTTTTGGGAGCATCCATGAGTGGTAAAGTGAACTGCCTGGCCTCTATTGTTTAAAATTCTTGGTTCAGTTTCAAGGTTGGCATTTGTGTAGTGTATTTAGTTTCAGCGTTTGTGTTAGTAGATTTGTATCTATTTGCAATTTGTTTGTGTTTTCTTATTTATATTTAAAAAAATCCTAAATGTGATGGCGGTGTGCGTGGAGTGGCGCTTGTCTGGCGGTGTGCATGGTCTGGCGCTTGGCTGGCGGTGTGTTTGGATTGGCGCTTGGCGGGCATTGTGTTTGTACTGGCGCTTGGCTGGCGGTGTGTCATTGTGTTTGTACTGGCGCTTGGCTGACGGTGTGTTTGTACTGGTGCTTGGCTGGCGGTGTGTGTGGACTGGCGCTTGGCTGGCGGTGTGGTGTGCGTGGACTGGCGCATGGCTGACAGTGTGGTGTGCATGGACTGGCCCTTGGCTGGTGGTGTGCATGGACTGGCACTTAGCTGGCGGTGTGCGTGGACTGGCGCTTGGATGGCAGTGTGTTTGTACTGGCGCTTGGCTGGCGGTGTGGTGTGCGTGGACTGTCGTTGGCTGGCAGTGTGCGTGGACTGGCGCATGGCTGACGGTGTGGTGTGCGTGGACTGGCGCTTGGCTGGCGGTGTGTGTGGACTTGCGCTTGGCTGGCGGTGTGGTGTGCGTGGACTGTCATTGGCTGGCGGTGTGCGTGGACTGGCACTTGGCTGGCGGTGTGCATGCGTGGACTGGCGCTTGGGTAGCGGTGTGCATGGACTGGCGGTTGGCTGGCGGTGTGGTGTGCGTGGACTGGTGCTTGGCTGGCGGTGTGTGAGTAGTGACTAGCTGCTGGTCAGCCAAACGTCACTCAACGTAATCCGTGAGCTGGTGTGGTTGCTGTGTCAGGAATGTGGGCATGTGAAAGTGATGGGCCCTTGAATGGCGCTGTCTGCTGGTGTGAGTGTTGTAAGGGGCTGGGCCTGCGGCTGGCATTGTGAATGGCTTTGTATGTGTCACACGTATGAAAGGTGTATGAATGGCCTGTAAAGAGGTTGGTGCCTTGTCGTGGCTTTACAGCTCACGAGCTGTGAGTCAATGGTTCAGTTTCTTGTCCTTTCAATTAACAGTGCATTTCATTTTTGTGAAATCTCTGGTTAATACAACTGTATATACTGAACCATCACTCACCCTCGTGCCAAATCCAACCAGTATGTATATGTGCTTGAGGAATTGGTGGATGTGCATAAAAATTTGTCTTTTCTGTTTTTGTCAAGCAGGGTGTACCTTGTCCTTTTTTGTGAATGTTGTAATGTGTTGGTTTTGTGCCAGGTGGTGTAAATGATCTTGTGTGTATCATGTATGAAAGATGTGTGAATGGCCTGTAAAGCGGTTGGTGCCTTGAAGTGGCTTTACAGCTCACGAGCTGCAAGTCACTGGTTCAGATTTTTGTCCATTCAATGACTGACAGTGCATTTAATTTTTGTGAAATCTCTTGTTAAGACAATTTTATATACTGAACCATCACTCGCCCTCGTGCCAAATCCAACCAGTATGTGTGTGCGCTTGAGGAATAGATGGCTGTGCAGTAATCTTTGTCTGTTTTGTCTCTCTGCCAAGCTGTACATTTCATTTAAGAATAACATAACTACTGTAGTTTTTGTCATAAACTAAATAGCCATGGGAGTGCATGGTGATGTCTCTCTTGTGGATCCCAAAAAGTTATCTTACCCACAATGTCCTGCAAACCTCAAAATGTGACTGTGACATTTTCCTTGCATTATTGTGCCCAAATTATCACACGGCGAAAAGTAACAACAAATTTCCAACCCCCCAGTATTTCTACAAGTATCGCAATAGAAATGGTACCTCACTTGTATGGGTGGGCCAAGTACCCGTGGCAGGAAAGGGCCCAAAATCTATTGATGCGACATCAAAATTACCTATCACAAACTATCCTGGTTTTGCATGGGGGTCCCATGAGTTTTTGGCCTGGGGCTCGGTGGCCATCTAGGGAAACCTACCAAATCCACACAATCCTGAAAACTAGACACCCGGGGGCTACCAGGGAGGCATGGCTTGCGTGGATCCCCCAACGTTTCCTTACCCAGAATCCCCTGCAAACCTCAGTTTTAGCTGAAAAATCACTTTTTTCACACATTTTTGTGTGGGAAAGTTGTGGCATCACCGGGCTCACACAAATTTCCCACCACCCAGCGTTCCCCCAGGTCTCCCGGTAAAAATGGTGCCTCACTTGTGTGGGAGGCCCAAGGCCCTTGCATGTCGTGGGTACTTGGGCCTCCCACACAAGTGAGGCACAGAAATGTGGGGAAAATATGTTTTTTTTGTCAATTTTTTAGGTTTGCAAGGGATTCTGGGTAACAGAACCTGGTGGGAGGCAGCCAAGTCACCCCATCCTGGATTCCCCTGGGTGTCTAGTTTCAAAAATGTACAGGTTTGCTAGGTTTCCCTAGGTGCCGGCAGAGCTAGTGTTAAAAAACTACAGCTAGACACTTCGCAAAAAAAGAGTAAATTTTCATTGTGAAAATGTGGTGTGTTCACGACATTTCCTGTCGTGGGCACTATGCCTACCCACACAAGTGAGGTACCATTTTTATCGGGAGACTTAGGGTAATTCAAATTTGTAAATCAACTGTTATTACCTATTGATTTTTGATGCATTTCTGCCTTCCAAATTAAAGACATTGTGTAAAAAAGAAGTCATTTTGAAAAATGACCGATAATTCTCATGCTGGTATGATTATTCCCAATTTCGAAAATGTGCAAATATGTACTGTTTCTAAACTCTATAACTGGTTCCCATTTCAAAAATACATAGGTGTCTTTCATACCGATTTTTCCATGTATACATTTTCCCACAATAAATGCTATATACCCGGAACATAATAAAAAACCATTGCAAATTGCTGCTCAGTTTTTGACTCTGGGTTCGTTGGGTTCTTGGTGAACCTACAAGTCCTATATATCTCCACAACCAAGAAGGTCCAGCGGATGTATCGGTATATTGCTTTCAAAGAGCTGTCATAATTAAAAGAAGTTACAGTTGAAAACGTTGACACACAAGGCTGTTTTTTTCAACTAATTTTCAATTTGTCCTATATTCAACTGTTAGTTTCTATAAAGAAACCTTGATGGATCGACACAAATGACCCCTTGCTGAATTCAGAATTGTGTGTACTTTTCAAAAATGTATAGCTTTCCAGGATCCATTATTGCTTTCATACCCATTTCTACCATTAACTGGAAGGAGGTTGAAAGCACAAAAAATAGCAAAAATAGGCTACGTCCCAGAAAAATGCCAAAACTGTGTAAAAAATGTTGGTTTTCTGACAAAAGTCTCTCATTCTCTAAAAGCTGGGAAGATGGTGATTTCAACCCCACAAACCCTTTTTTGATACCATTTGCAGAGAAAAACCCAGACGCTTTCATTTGCAGCCCGTTTTTCCCATTTTTCAAAACAAATTAAAATATTTGCTGTATTTTGGCTAATTTCTGGGACCCCTCCAGGGGAATCCACAAACCCTGGGTACCTTTAGAATCCCCATGATGTTGGAAGAAAAGGACGCAAATTTGGCGTGGATACCTTATGTGGTCAAAAAGTTACAGGGGCCTAAGCGCGCACTACCCCAAATAGCCCAAAAAAGGCTTAGCACAGGGGGGGAAAAGGCCAAGCAGCGAAGGGGTTAATGTATCATTGTACTACTTAGTTCTGTCTCAGGTATAAGATTATTTGTACTGATGATGATCCCATATTGATACTGGATTAAAATGCCGTTGACACGCACTCTGACTAGGCCAGGGTGAAAATTTCTGTTCCACACGCGGGAGTTGCGAAGTTTTGGCATTTCCGCGTTCCGCGGAGAACGCGGAGATGTCGAAACTTCCGCGATCCGCTGCGAAAGCGGAAGTATTTTCTTGTTCGCGCTTTAAAAATGCATTCTCGCGCGCACGGTAGCGACCTACTGGATCCCTGCGTTCTCCGACAAGTTTTCCTATCCATTCGCGTGCGCCACGAGATGCTGGATTGTTGATAGCCGGTCCCGCTATCCCGCGAGAGTTTGCGATCGCGAACACGTCATTCAACCCGGAACAGGAAATAAGCATCGCGAGCAAGATGGCCGTGCCCATTAGCAACCGCATGGGCAAGTTAGAGATATATTTCCCTGCGAGCATGCAAAAACACATTGCGAACGGGCGGGAAAAGCAATCTCTGCTTCTTCACGAAAGCTCCGTGTGCTCGCGGAGATTTAGACCTATTTCGCAATAATTTGCGTAGGGCAACTACACAAATTCCGCCCACCCCTAACTCTGACCCGCTACATTATGTATAAATGTCCTTTTTGGGTGCAGAAGTGAACTGTTCTCTAAATATGTGACTCTATTTTTAGGTCTCGCTGAGCCAGCGCATGCGCTGCTCTGCGAGACAATTTGTTAGTGGCATTTCAAAGTGCTACCACCAGCTTTGCTTGGCCACCATCTTGCGACCATGCACGCGTGCACATGCGCAGCCGCCATATGACTTTCTGCATTCCACACATGGCTGGATCAAGGCTTTCCTTTCGAATGCTCCTCCCCTCCCCCACCACAGAGCGCGTCCAGCTCCTCCCTCTGGCTGCTGCTCCGGGTGCCATCTGGCCATTTTCACTTTAAAGGCCGCGCGGCCGTGTTACTCCCCCTTCCCCCCGCGTTCACTTTCAATTCCCTCCTGCGATCACTTTCACGGCCGGGCGGCCAGCCGCTCACTTTCATTTTCTTCCAGTGCGGCTGCGTAACTTTTTCCCCCTCCCCGCGATCACTTTCAGTTCCCTCCCCCTCCCCACGATCACTTTCGCGAATCTTCACTGCACCTTGTATCCTTGTTTTTCTTATACTTTAAATAATCTTTATTTAGTGTTGAGGTGCTACATGGGGATCTTTGCGTCATGATTTCCAATGTAATGTTCACTCTGTCTGTGCTACAGATCAATTAATGAGGTTTGAGATGCCCTGCTGTTTTTGCTTCTTTTGTGCTTATTCTGCGAGTATGTTGAATTATAACTAGCATTTTTGCAACAGCAAAGAATCTGTGAGAGTCTTCCCTTTATTTCTGTGTGTCATATACACTGGACATCTCTGTAGTGTGCACTGCACATCTACCCCTTGTTCAATCACTACCTTTATCTTAATGCATTTTTAAGAGAGTTAATGATGCAATGGGTGTGAACTACGACACTTAAAAAAAGATACCTCAAAAGTTTTAGATTTTTTTAGTTGACGTGATTGTGTAAAAAAATGTTTAACAGTGCAATATAGACCCGTTGTCGTCCTGAATAATCGGCAGCAAACCACAGGGCGTAATATGACATTATGTATTATTCAGAGTGAATTCTAATATTTCTGTAATGAAACACAAAACACACAGTAGCACTAAAAGTATGAAAAGCATGTCAGTACTTTTGTGTTTTCTTCTTTAGGTGTTACAATACGTATGTATCCTCCAATTTACGCTTTGCAACTAACGAAAATGAAATAAATATTATGAGCTCTTTCAGTAATTTTAGCCTTGTGACTAACACGAATCTCCGACTGATGGGAGCTAGGTTCCCCAGTGTAGGCAACTGCAATTTCAAGCATAAGACGCAAACATGTGTATGGCTGCACATAATGTGTAGGGTTGTTTGCCTGAAAGAATGCTGTTCATTCAGTAGAATGTCCGGATGCTAAATATCTTTGGGTTCGTTTGCCTTTAACGTAGGTTTCAGATAACTTTGTGAATGATCATCCAAGAATATGAAAATTAACCACCAACATACATCTTATAATTTTATATCGATTTTATTGACCATTTCGTGGGAAGGGTGGATCCATCCATTTGTAATAGTTTTTTTCTGTCATATTATTATTGTCTCCCAAGCACCTTGTGATGGGAGCTTGCATTATGTGTCTTTTGTTGCACAGGTATATTACAGGGTCCCTGCTTTCTTGTGGGGGCCTGTGAAAACAGCGGCTTTTACCCTTGCTGGCTTCACACCTATTGCAAACACTTCGAGTATCCCAAGTCATAGCTGAATATCATGCAAGCAAAGCCATATGGCGGCAGAGTAGCCTGCAGGTCTCACCCCTCACTTGCCCTCAGTTAACTCTCACATCCCCAAACCCACCCATCATGTAAATAACCTCTTGCATCCTGCTACCATACCCCTTGCAGAGTCCTCCCTGGGCGCCTTGCATCTTGTTCTTTCAGGCTAGGCTCACGTTTGTAGCAGATCTCCTTGGAGTATGCAAGCAATTTATTCCTCTCTTATTTTACATGTTTACTTGATCTTGCATTCCCCACGAGTTAGCTATTTTATAATGTTGTTGTTTATCTGTATTTTTTCTTTGCATACTTTGAGGTTTGAGCCATGCCAGGTGTTTATGAGGGGCTTTGATTGAGCACGCAGGCGCTAAGGCTAAAGCCAAACAAAGTGCCTGTCAGTGGGTTGGCCTCTCTGCCGAGCACACAGAATAATATTTGTGTATTCCATTTGCAACTGAAATTCTGTGGAAATGTGTGTGAAGGTGGCACACTGATGTCAAAATATTTGCAAGGCAAAAGTAAGAGAAATTAAATGCTTATATTTGAGGGAGTGCAGTGCATGTTGGGGCGGTGAAGTGACAGAGATGTGAGGAAGGGCATTCGGGGAAGAGTGAAAAGAGGATGCTGAAGAGGAAAGAGAGGGGTTGAAGATGTGCAGATGGACAAGATATGCAGAGAAAAAGAGGATACATATCTAACATAAAGCACACATAATTGAAGGCCAAATCTCCTTCCACAGGCCTCAGTGCTATTTAATTCACAGACTCACTATTTCAGAATTTAAACATTTTCGATGTTAATTATTTAAAAGAAATCATTGTTGTTACGCATTTATCTTAAACAGCTAACACCCAAACCCAGTGACAAAGCCAATCATACTAACAGGCTTTAGGCATATGTAATTTGCTGTGCCATTTATCTGGATAAAATTACATCTCAGAGAGAAACCAAAATACCGGTCTGATGACACACTATGGGAATCACAGAAATTTATTTGGCATGTTCCTTTATAGGGAGCACCCATTTTTTTCATCTCACTTAAAGACCTGTCTGCACATATTTCTATATGACTGGTTACAGCCAGCAGCTGTGGGCGCTTCCCGAAGTCTGGTTAGAGCATATTTTTCCAGAGTTAACGCAGTGCAAAACACTGGGCATGCATACATTTTAAAGGGCTAAAGTTGTCATGCAGAACAATTTACATATTAAAGTAACTGTTGAACAAATTAATGCAAGAAGATAGGGGGCAGTTTTTAATATGTTTAATATTTCAAGACTATACGTTCCCACTGCTTAATAAGCCTTGCTTTATTGCTGCATTCATTTGCTTTAAAATGCACCATTTGGCAATCTTTTTAAAATTTCTTTTTCAGGAGAGGGACTCTCCCTAGACCCCAGATTTGTCCATTGAACTTGTTCGAATCACTAACTAGTGTTTTCTATTGGAAAGGGTAGAGCCAAAGCAGTCTTGCTTAGTACCCTAGCCCTCTTCAGAAGTAAGACTTGCTTGGCAACCCAGAAATTCTCTGAAATAATGTATGAGTTTTCTTTTATGAATGCCTAGAAGAACTGAATTTTTAGTCCATTTATCACAGAAATAGTGCTGAAAATCGCACCAAAAAGGTGCCAATTTAAAAAGAAAAAAAACTTCACGGGGAGAACCCCCCCAAACCCCCCTTATTGCCCTCGGGCTCGCTCGCTGCGCTCGCTCGCATACGTTGATTCTTTCTGCTTACGCCTCACCAGTTTCAAATTCCACCAGCCGCCACTGTAAAGGAAGTTGGTCACTGCTTGCGTCTATGAGTAAGCAGCTGTGCCAAGTCAGAGTATGTGAATTATGTACACAGCTCTAAACTATTCATGAAAACTAATCATGCTGTACAGTGCACACTCGCATTATTTTCTGGAGGCAGGCAGCACTGTTAGCATATCCTGTGCATCGTGACAAACATAAGCAAAAATAACCATATTAATATCCTCCACAGGAAATTAGAATGGGTATTGAGGCTGAGCGGCAGCAAACCCCACGATGAGATAAAAAAAACTGCATAATTATAGTCGTTGTGCTGTTGCATTACGTGCCGATGTTTAGCATAACAGTGAATACTTTAAAACAGACGTTTCACGCCACAAGAACAGGAAATGCATTTAGATGACTTGGGCGTTAATTTTGCGCTGAAACTTAGTGATGTGATCAGGGGCGAGAGGGAGAGTTGCATAACAGTTACACATGCAGCCTGCGCTCGTGTGCTTGCGCGCGCCCCTAATGAAGTTTGTACAGCTTCTCTTTTGAATGTATACAGCATGCATGTACCATGGACGACAGCTGGCCGAATGCAAAAATGCAATGTCGGATGCAAAAATCATATGTTAAGAGCAATAGGTTTTTAATCATGGTTTATTTCCAAATTTAGGTGGTGTTGACGTCTCGGTTCACGCGCGTCAGATTAGCTCTACAAAAAAGAATAAAGAAAAAATAAGTTTTATTTGGCATCCAAGTCGGCGGTTCTTAATGTATCTGCCCCAAAAAGATGAAAGGCAGAGAAAGCTCAACTCGAGTTAAACTTGGGTTGCATGTTGTACTTTGATCTCAGCACAATGCCTTAATTAACTGCGGTATCTTAGCGGTCATTTAAATAATTTTAAAAACGTTTAGTGATTTTGTCTAAGTGAAGTGTATTTCTTGGTTTTGTAACATGCTTTGGTGAAAGTCACTTTCCCAACAATATTCACATGTTCCCTATTAAACATAATTGTATCATGAGTTTCTTGTTTAGGAGCACACAGCAGCTCGCTTTGATCGACATATAAATGACTGCTGCCATACACTCCTGCTTCGGGTTGGTGCCTGCCCTGTCTGCCAGTTCCTTGTTCCAGACTCTGCATCAAATCTGCATCAACATGCTGCCTGCTCTCTCACTAATCCTCCCTGTTGCAGACCCTGTAAAGGGCTGGTGTCTGCTTTCTCGTTCTAGCAGATTTCTCTTCTCAGACCCTTTTATGAGTCTGTTTTCTGTTGCAGACCCCGTAAGAGGCCACTGTCTGATTCCTGCTTCAGACCTTGTAAAGGCCTGGAACCTGCTCTGTTGCAGACTCTGTCTGCAGGCAAGTGCCTGACTCCTGTCATAGACCTTGAAAGGGCTTGATGTCTGCTCTCCCTCTCTCTGGGTGCCTCTTTCTTGCCTTCTACTCTGTATGGTGTCTGCTGTCTGTTCTCTCTCACAGGCCCTGTATGAGGCTGGCT
This sequence comes from Triturus cristatus, assembly GCF_964204655.1. Lineage (NCBI taxonomy): Eukaryota > Metazoa > Chordata > Amphibia > Caudata > Salamandridae > Triturus > Triturus cristatus. The sequence continues at coordinate 577,604,229 of NC_140594.1, forward strand.
CCTGCTGTCTTGCTGTGACTGTCAGTTCGCTGTGGCAAACCCTGTATGAAGCTCGTGTTTGCTCTCACTTTGGCACTCTGTTTTCTTAGTCACAGACCCTATTTGACATACACGTGCTGTTATTTCATATCAGACCAGTGCCAGGCTGGAGCACTCTGTTTGTCATTACTCGGTGACCGCCCACTCCCTCTGTAGTGGACCCTACAGACTACTTAAACAACAGGCTGATGGCAGACACTGTGTCCCTACCGAGAGGTATCTACTTATGATGACCTCACTGCCTCCACCAGTCTAGAATGGCAATGGGTGCAATTTTAAATTTCGCTTGCCCTAGAATCTAAGGTACGGGGATTGTCGAGTTCAGACCACGGCTGTACAAGGACTAGTAAATGTTTCCTTGGGCAATTTGTGTTGCTTTTGACAGACTGAAACTGGCTGTTCTGACACGGAGTGCGATACACTGCGTTCAAAATACCTTTAAGTGAGAATCCTGGAATAGCACTCCTGGGTCCATATTTCTGGTGATGAGGGGGGCAGTTCATGTTGTATTTTAACTTCCCACCCTTTTATCTCACGTCCTGTTCTACCTGCATCCTGCCACTACTCGCTCTGCTCTGATACTTCCCCTCCATGTTTCAGAACTGCCACTGGCCTGCTTTGCTTCAAGAAAGCCACAGCTGACCCTGCAATCCAGCATAAAGTCACCTACTCTCACTACACTCCTACTTTTACAAATGCCTTCTCTTCTACCACCTCCCCTTACTAATTTCCATCCATTATTTAATGAAGCCTTTTCAATCTAGATTTTGTGCCCTGACTTCTCTGAAACTGCTTTTTGTCCTTTTCCCGACTTCATCACATCTGCTTGCGTCTAGTCGGTTTGAGTCCCAGTTAACTACTCACTGTGCACCTAACCCTTAAAATTATATTGGTCCACTACCCAAATTGTTTATGGCCACCACTTTTTATTGAAATGCTAATGTCCTGCAAAATAAACAAGCATTGGCATAGCCAATAGGTCTCGCCTTTGGGACCTTATAAGTGTTTAGTTATCCAGCACAATATCCTTGGTGCAACAACATCAAGTGTTGCATGGCTAAACACTTATAAGGTCCCAAAGGCGAGACCTATTGGCTATGCCAATGCTTGTTGTACATGATTGTTGGTCACACCTTGCCTTTTTTGCCTATATGTTGTCTATTTGTGTCTGTTTTTAACACCTGTTTTGGAATTACCCTGCCGGGGATACATTCCTTAATGTTGTTTTGTTGGTTTTTATTTTGGAAATAAATGGAATTCTTTATAGTCATTGGAACATTTCATGGGAATTGTTTTTTCACGAGTATTGTTTTAAAAAATGTAATGCTTCGGGACCACTGTTCCTTTAATTAACCACCTCTCTAGGGCCAGTCACATAGACCACACATCCTTTTGTGGTGACTCAGTGGTGACTCAGAAGTTCCTTTCCATTCTTCACTGATCAAGGTGAGTGGGCCATGCAGTGAGTCCTGAAACAGAAGTTCAAAGAGACTAAAACTCACTCCCTTCTGTGAAATCCCTGTAGGCGAATCTCCGTAACAAATCTCTGTAGGCGAACAAGAGACATGGCAGGAGGTTCTCTTATAGAGTTCCCACCATGTTCTTAAGGGTCTTGTTAAGTCTCTAAGGGCTCTAGTAACCCACTTATGATGGATGGTCAACCACCTTGCTCCTACATTTCTTTCATATACAAGGAGATTAAATTGGTTCCCCGGTCGGAAATCACAGTCTTTGGAAATCCAACCCTATAAAGGATTCCTAGCAGAACCTTGGCTACCATTGTTGTAGTAATGCTCCTTAGAGGTACCTCCTCTGGATCTTGGTGGCATGATCTACCCGAACCAAGATGCACTTGTTGCCTGATGCTGAGGTGGGGGGGGGGGAGTGGGTCAGGTGTCGCCTACCTTTTCTGTAACAAAAGCTACTTATGTTCAGTGAAAATCATACGAGCTACTAATAATTTTAGTGTGATAACAGTGATCACAACAGACAAGCTTACATTAGAGGCCACCCCATGCAAGATTACCAGCAGTGATCACCTCAGTGCATCAGGAAGGGTTACCAGTAGTAATGTGAACAAGGCTGCATACATTTGGAATGCCTCCACATGGCTAATGCATGACAGCCATAGCTGCAGTGCCCCTGGCATCAAGGTCATCAAGGGTACCATAAATCATGAGGCATTGGCAAGACTAATTACTAATATTTTTTTTATATTAATATCTCACAAATGCCTCATTATTTATCATTAAGATATCAGTGTTAAAATATTAAATATATTTTGGAACACCAACCATTTATCTCAAAACATTAGGTTCTGAGTATAGAAAATACACACATTTTGCATTACTCAGTTATAGATGTGTTCACAGAGGAGAATGAAGTCCTTAAGTTTCTTTGGTGCTACTGTTTGATGTGAGATATGGACCACACAGAAGGATGGAGGATGATGGGACCCTAGCTTTTTATTATACATTGTCAGTGGAGAGTAATCTACTGCTTTTTCCTTCTCGCTTGTAGCAACAGCTGTTTACGTTTGACTACTTACCATGACAGGTAGTTTTGCATTTAATCACCAAGGGAGAGTTAAGAAAAAAAAGACCCAGGTACGTCGTCCTGATTACAACATCCTACCATGCAAGGTACTTGAGTATTGCCACAGATATATGTACATAATGTCCTATTCTAAGATTTTAAAAAATGGTCTTGACATATAGGCTAATGTTAAGATATTTAAGATGTTTCCTCACCCATAACGTATAATGGTATGCTTCATCATAGGTGACCTCCCACACTGGAGGATGGTACCACTCCTGTAGACTCAACCAAAAAAATGGAAGTTCTCTAAATATTTTTTCTGCAGGTGTTAAAAAGACCTATGGGTATACCCGAAAAAATGTCTTTAATGGGTACCCCTTGTATGGGTTAAAATTAAACAATGTGGTATAAAGGTATACATTAATGTTTCACCTGACCACTTCAAGATACCAGCATGTTTCGACCTAACAAAGTGCCAAAGCAAGCCAAAGGTCTTCTTCAGGGCCAAAAAACTCCCTACTCATTCAATACATGCATTTCATGTAGAAAAAGGAGGCCAATGCTCTCATACCCATCATTCTCATTCAGTACATAATCCTTTAGGGACAAGCAAAACCACATTTTTTTCTATGAGAATTTTTTTAAACTATGTTTTGCATTACCATTTCCTGTCTCTGTGCTCAATACACAAGCTTCTTCATTCGCTTCACTTTTACTAGTCTTCAGTTTGCTTACATTGCTGATTTCTGAGACAAATAGTCGATCAGATTTATGTTTTATGTTTTTCTTTTTACGTCAACTAACTGGTGAAACAAATACTTTTTTTCCATACATGATGTCTATTATAATGCTGGTTCTATCTAGGACAGTGTCAAAAATAACAATGGGTGTTATACTTGGAATATATTGATGTTTCTATGATGGTTTATAAGAAAGTAAATTATTTTCCCAGAGACAGTTAAATGTCTATTTTTTCAACTCTTGTTATCATGAACATTGCGTAGGCCACTCATTATAATTTCATTGGTGTTACCAAACCTTGTGTTATCACTTGATATAATTTTAATATCTTAATTGATGTATGTAAGAAATTGGGTTATTATTTGAGGGAGTTGCCCACCCTTCTCAAGTAATAATCACAATCCTTTTCAGGGTAAACATTTAAGTAGCTAAATGAACCTGAGCTCAGTGTCCTTGTAGCTATGGCACAGAGTAGATAGGCCCGTCTGCGCCCGTCCGCGACAGGACGGGGCCAGGGGCCATGGGGACTGTTAAGACCCACACACAAAGGCATCCACCGGTGAGGCTCACTTATAGTTCACAGGTATTGAAGGGATATAACTTACATTCGTTAAAGGGTGGCAGGGCAATCGAATACCCCGATATAGAAGGGCCTTTTCCATGCACACAACGACGCACTGAGAGCACCATTTTCTTACGAGATCCGACTGATATTGATCGTTCCATTATAGTCGACCCAGAGATCAGTTTGGTTTCAGGAAGTAACCATACCCTACTTGGGAGGAAGAACATCCTGTGTAACATTAGGTCGCTCTCGAAACACAGTGCTGAAGTTTGGGACTTAATCTCTTCCAAACAACCCGATCTATGCTACCTCACAGAAACGTGGTTGAAACCACATTCCACTCCTGCCATAACCTTGGGAGTCCCTAGTGACTATAAAATAGTTAGACTGGATCGCCCCACCAAGACTGGTGGTGGGATTGCTATTGTACATAAACAGGAAATTAATATATCTGTTTTAGATGAAATAAGTTCTCCAGAAATTGAATTACTAATTTTTAAAATAATACTGCCCTCAAATGATAATCAAAAGGGTGCATTAGTATATCGACCCCCTGGACCGTGCAATAACTTCTCTAGCTTATTGATTGAGCTACTTGCCCAATATGTCAATGGTGATAGCGATTTTATTTTAGTCGGAGATTTTAATGTGCACTGTGAAAAGTCGGATTGTTGCGAGGCTCAATCCTTATTACTCGACCTGTCCTCATTAGGCCTTATGAAACGTAACTCTGGGCCCACACATCAGGCAGATCATACCCTTGACGTGATATTTTCTAATTTTATGCTGGTCTCCTGTCCGCCCGCAAGACAGGTTAACTGGACAGACCACTATGTTGTGGAATTCCTTACTCCCTACCCTAAACACATCTCCTCACGACCCAAGCAATTACCGAGGATACGTAGACAGTGGCACAAAATTACCGATACTATTTTTAAAAACAATTTTTATTGGCCACTTTTTGTTCCTCACGAAAATATTGATATGGCCGTTAAAAATTGTGAAAAAGCTATTATGGAAACTATTGACAAGATTGCCCCTCTTAAACAATTCAAACCCAGACCAACAAAGAAACAAGAAATTTGGTTTACTGATCAACTTAGGACGTTAAAATTACATGCCAGGAAACTAGAAAAGAGATGGAGAACCTCTCAGTTGATCGAGGATAAAAATAAATATTGGGACTCACTATCTACTTACCATAAAGCCATTCGCGTCGCCCGTAAAACTTACATTGCATCGCAAATTACAGCTGCAGGGAACTCTTCAAGGATTTTGTATCAAGTTTTACAATCCTTTGTTAAACCGGCAGCATGTGAATCCTCGGAACTTGCCTCCCAACAGCTGTGTGACGACATCTCCTGCTTTTTCATGAATAAAATAGATACAATCTATGACAAAATAGTTTGCACCAATAATAAACTGACCACAGATATGGCACCTCTGGAAATAGATTCTGACCCCAAATTGCATAAATATACGTTAAGTTCCTTTCCACCCATTTCTTTACAAGAGACATCTGCACTAATATCCCGGATTAAAAGTGGCAGTCCTGATGATATCATCCCAGCCAGGATTATGCCTGTCCTGACTGAACAGCTATGCCCCATGATCCAAAGGTTGGTGAATCTCTCTCTGGGCTCAGGCACGGTCCCAAGAGAGTGGAAACGTGCTCTTATCAGGCCTATTAGGAAGAATACTGCTATCCCATGGTCCGATTTAACAAATCTCAGGCCCATTTCCCTACTACCATTCTTAGGGAAACTGATCGAAAAATATGTTAACTGTCATCTGTCCAATCACATTGAACTTGTTGGCGGCCTGGACTACTCACAGTCAGGGTTCAGGCCGAAACACAGCACGGAGTCTACCCTGCTATCTGTTATGGATGACTTACATATGTATCAGGATAAGGGCTTCTCAGTAATCCTAGTTCTTTTAGATCTTTCAGCAGCGTTCGACACCGTGTCACATACCATTCTTATTGACCGGTTGTCGAACGCTGGTATTGAGAATAAAGCCATTGATTGGCTAAAGAGCTTCCTATCCGGGCGTTCCCAGAGAGTTATCATGGACACGTACCGATCAGCGGAGAAGGAGATATCTAAAGGGGTGCCACAGGGCTCTTGTTTAAGCCCTACCTTATTTAACATCTATGTGGCACCCCTGGCAAGAGTGATGCGCAGTTATGGATTCATCCCAGTATCATATGCTGATGATACTCAGCTCCTCTTCCCTTTTAAGACCATGTCCACCGAGGTTAAAAACTCCTTTTCTGCGGGCATGAAGGCGGTGGCTCATTGGATGTCTTCCAACTTCCTTCAGTGTAATGTCAGCAAGACGGAGCTAATGCTGTTTGGAGAAGCCAAACTATTGTGGACCCCTGATTGGTGGCCTCCCGATTTGGGAATAGCTCCGGAACCCAAACTGGTTGTGAAGAGTTTAGGGATTCGTCTGGATCAAGACCTGTTATTTTGACAGCATGTCAACCACATTGTTGGAATTTGTTTCCATACTATTGGCCTCCTACGCAGAGTTTTTCCCTTACTACCGGACTCTTTTAGGAGAACTCTGGTTCAAACACTGGTTATGAGTCGTATTGACTATTGTAATGGCCTGTTGCTTTCTGCCAACGAACACGTGTTGGCTAAGCTTCAGGTCATTCAAAACACTGCGGCTCGTCTTGTCCTTAATGCTCCTCCGAGAACGGCGTCCAAACCTCTTCTGGAGAAATTGCACTGGCTTTCTATTCGCCAGAGATCTAAGTTCAAGATATGCTGCTTGATTCATAAATGCTTAAATGGACAAGGGCCTATTTATCTTCAGAACAAATTTGTTCCTTATGTCCCTATTCGTTCACTTAGATCCAGTAACTATCTTCTTTTGGTGACTCCCCGTGCAAAAAAATCTAGACACGGTAGTAAGGCACTATCAATCGTAGGCCCCACCCTGTGGAATAGACTTCCCCTTTATCTGAGACAGTGTAAAGAACATCTCACTTTCAGAAAACTCCTGAAAACTGTGTTGTTCAGAAATGAGATCTAGCTCCTCTATTCCTCTGTTTTACCGGCTCCATAAAGCGCAGAGATACTCCAGTTGGAGTCGATTCTAGCGCTATATAAACCTACAAATAAATAAAATAAATAAACTTAAAGCAATGTGTAAAGTATTAATTCAGTGCCATATAGGGGTGGGCGGAATTTGCGAAAGTGACTTTCGCAAATTATCACGAAAATTTTACAAATCTCCGCAAACACGCGGAAATATCGCGAAGATGCAGAAGTTTTTTTCCCGCCCGTTCGCGGTATTTTCTGCGTGGTCGCGGCACGCCAACTTACCCATGCGGTTGCTCGCGGGCGCGGCCATCTTGATTTCACTCTTCTCGCGGTGCATGATCGTGAGAAGAAAGACGTGATTGCGCGACACATGATGTTACTGCGGGCGCGAACTGTCGCGAGACAGCGCAAATGGCTACCAACAATCCAACATCTCGTGGAGAACGCGACCGGATCGGGAAAATTTGTCGGCGAACGCGGGGATTCAGGTAAGGCGATCGCGCGCGCGCGAGAATGTATTATTTTACAGCGCGAGCAAAAAACAAATTATCGCTAAGCTGCGGAATGTGGAAATTTTGACATTTTCGCGCTCTCCGCGGAACGCGAAAATGTAAAATTATCGCAATTTCCGCGAGCAGAACGGAAATTTAGCCCAGGCCTAGTGCCATACAGCTATACAAAATACAACACAATAAAAATCCCAAACCAAAATAGAAAAATAGAGTACCTTTTAATAAATAAAATGACACCAAAACGAGAAACTTTCACTAAGAGGAACTGGAGATATGAATTTCTAAAGTATTAAATAAAAATAGCTCCAAAAAGCATTAAGCGGCAACCAATGTCAACTGGTCATGACAGGCCAGGAGCTAGGCACAGTTTGAGGCCAACCGCAATGAAGCGCTGGTCTGACACAGAAACCCGGTTCGATCCCGTCTGGGTTTTACTTTGGGACTTAGTTTCAATACTGGAAGTAGAAAATCTTCAGCAGAGCAGCAGGCTGTAGCCGAAGAGGGCTCAGTAATGTTGTACAGCCATTAGACGCGATCCCAGTGAAGTTGTGGTTTAGTTGGGAAAAGCTCTTAGAGGGAAAATTCAAAAGTCCACCCACCGTTCAGATACTATTGGCGCTTTCACCCGATCAAGATTTCTACGTTTGCGCTTAGTCACTTTTTTAGAGCTCGAAATCTTTCAGCAGGGCAAGCCTGCAGGTTGTAGCCAAAGAAGGCTTCCTGAGGCTGTGAATACTTTCTCAGACGGTCCTACTGAACTGGATGTGGTGCAGTGGGGAAGCTCTGAGCTGGAGAAACCGGAATCTTCTGCCCAGCAGCAAAGCACCTTGGGAAAATCGGCTTGGCAGGTTGGTCCTGGTCCTCCAAATGTCTTGAAGTTGAAAATGTTTCTATGTTCCAGGATTTCACGAGTGGAAGGGTGGTAGGAGGAGTACAGCTAAACACAGCTAAGAGGTCTAGGATGTCAGGAACACCACCTGAGGGTCTGGACGCAATCCAGCTGAGGTCAACAGCAGAGTCCAGACAAGGTCCAGTTGGAACTGACCAATTGGACAGTTGCAGGAAAAGGACTCTTATAGCTTGCTGCCTCCCTGTAGCATGAACAGGAGTTCAGGTTTATGACACTTGAAGTCCATTCTTCCAGGTCTTCTCTCAGGTCACAGACAGCAGGCACAGTCCTCTTCTGATCTTCCTCAGGTTCAGTAGTCTTCTGAAGAGGGTGTCAGTGGATGCATCAATTATGCCCTGCACTAGCGTGTGGGTCTTGTGGGTAGTGGTGACTCCTGGGCCCCCAAGCAAATGGAGAAAAGTTCCCAGATGTATTCCTGCTTACTTTTGCAGCAGTATATGTCTGGCTTACTGTAATCAATCCCATAGTGTCCTTCACTCCTAAAATTCAGACTGGTAAAACCCTTCTCCCCTTGTGCAGAGCCCATGTGCCCACTCAGAGCCGTGGCCATGGTAATAAGAAGCCCCTCTTATATTGCCACTCCAAACCAGTTCTGGGGGTAGCTCTGCCATTGGGTTTGGTGCCTACCTGCCTGACTGGGCGAATAAAGGAAGGGGGCTACCCAGGTGTACATTTACATTTGCAGTGACATGGGAGGCCTCTGTGAAGTAAATTAAGTTGTTGGGTCCACCACAGCTAGCCATTCTGCCAGGCGAACAAAAACTCCTCACCACATCCAGACCATTGTCTCTGCTCTGGGAGAAATTTTCATACCTCATTTACAGCCATTCACCAACTGGGTAACAGTTTGAAGGTCAATGTAAATTAGCCCTTAGGAGAAAGGGAACTTTCTAAAAGTAACTTTTCTTAATATCTATTAAAAATTCCACTTTTCCATTGACTCACGCTTTTAAAAATAACAAAAAAGAGTTGTTGCATTTTGTAGCTGGTCCCTATCCTGTGATAGGAGAATTAATAATTAATATTACTTCCCAGTGTTTCCCTTTGTGCCTGTCAGCCTTCCTACAGTGAAAATAGCTTTTGGGTTTTCGTCACTATAAGGACATTTTAACATAAATTTTTTACATGCGCTACCTTTAAATAACATGCACCCTGCTATGTGTTCTACAAGGCCTACATATTTAAAAGGAAGGTTCTGACTGTCAAAAGGTTTTATTGTGACAGGTCGAATCACAATCTTCACACTGCTGTAGTCAGGCTTCAATGGTAGGCCTGAAGCCATGTTTGCACTGTGGATGGCACCGTTGATGCTGCAGTCCAATAGTGGCATTTAACTTCCAGACCTGGGTACACTTTGTACCATATTCTTGGGAGTTATAGGAAAGTTAAATATACCACTAGGAGTGTGCCAATTCGACCCTGTTTAAAAGTGAAGCAGAAGAACTTTACTACTGGTTTGCAGGGTTAAATTACACCGTGTTCTAAAGCTAGCAAAACAGATAGGGCAAAATTCTGGAAGGACCCCACACAAAAGAGGGTCATTTCCAACAATGTGGATCACTCTGGTGCGAACAAAACCTTTTATCCAGTGAAATGTGTATAGAAGTTTAGAGTTGTTAGTACCCGCTTACCTACGAGCATGCTCTTCAAATTATCTAATGGTTAATGTGTTTTTATTCTTATTTCTCACAATTTTAAAACTCCATCACTTTTCTAAAAGAGCTTTTATATAGGTGTTCCGTTGGTCTGACTGTGGCTTTCCTAAGGGTGCAAAAAGTAAGCCAAGCTTTGTGGGGACAGATGTCTGAACTACTTCTATAGCTGATATCACCATTTGAGGGTTAGTCTGCTCAGTGCTAATGGCCCCAAATATCTGAACATCAACACTGATGGTGGAGATAGGACTAATGCCTTTTCCATATGCTAAACAAGAACAACAGCACAGTGAGAACTTCTAGAAATGGAAGCCAGTGACACACTGGGACTTTCTCACATGCTTGCAAAGGCTGCCATCAAGGAGTCTGCTACAAAGCTCTTCTCATGCTCAATAAGCTCACAGTGAGAGAATCTGTACCATAAAGGCAATTACCGTCGAACTACCTCGGTTGCCACCAAATCCCACCCTCAAACAAAGAGGACAAAGACCTCTTACATAAGTGAATGATGGACCACATGTAGCCAGGCAAAGTTGGATGATTTTTAATGGTATAAGCCGCTTACCATAAAAATGGTCTTGCCCTTCCAGCAGCAAATCTCCATCTGACATCAATTGAAAATTGCACTCTTACATGCAATCCTCACATCTAGTACTTAATGTCCCTAAAACTAATGCATACCATATTACCTGGTAGCCGAATGCTACTTGTAGAACGGTCTCTAAGAAACCCACCCACATAACAAGAATAAATTATAACAAGCATATGAAATGATCTTCAGTCCCACTGCTTGCAAAACAGCCTCCTTATTGTGCTGTATGCCAGATTCACCTCTTCCTTGGTATTTTCCTGACAGCTAGAATGATCTCCTCTGGCTCCTTTGTCTGCAACAGGCCAATCAACGGTGACTCAGACCATCACAAGTATCTCTTTGAAGAGGTCCTTTTCTTTTGAAAAAGCATTAAATATCTGTTTTTCCCTGGGTAGAGAAAGTCATTCCACTGCATTTTGGACTCGCTGAGAGCAAAGTTCTTAAAATGGTTTATCCTCCCTACTTTACAAGTTGAATAAACATAATCAAGAAAACAATATGTTGCTACTATTAGGTGTGCTCCAAGTATTCGTGCCTTATCGAGAACAGTCTCTGCAGTGCCGATGCCATACATTATAGCTTCCTACCCTCATTCCACAGCCTGTTCTTCACTTACTCTCTCCCTTTTACCAAGCAAAATAATTTAATTCATTGTTACAATGTAAATTGTCCTTCATTTGATCTGTTGGTTTTAGCCTGTTAGTGGGATATGTTTATTCCAGTTGATGAAATATGAATTCGAAGTCATCGCCCTATGTATAGCGCTCAGTTTTAGATACCTTTAATTCTCTCTCTTGAGCTTTTGTAAATAATCCATAAAATAATGACCCTTAGATTGGCATTGGGTAAGTCACTGCCAGTCAGGTATTTAATTTGGGCCTCACGTAGAGTGCAGTATCACTTGGTGAGGTGTGAGGTGACATATGGATTTACACAATGAAACACACTATTACTTCCGGAGACAGTCTCACACATTGTGAGACTTTGTGGCACAGTGGCATGTGCTGGGTTTATTTCCACACTGTAAAATTGTCTTCCGCACTGTTTGTGAGTCTTGGTTTGAGAAACATAGAATTGTGTATGAGCATCACATCTTGGGTTGCCAGCATCTCTCATGTGTGAGTATTGAATGTGAAATACAATCTCACTGAGCATACGTGAACATGCAAAAGTCACTTTAAAATGTGTTTTTGTGCTTGCATACGGTATTGACATTCAGTGCACTATATATAAGTTAATGCTGTAGCAAGCACCCTGTGCGCACAGAAGGAAATTAGGAAGAGGTAGAACGACCTGCGGGGGAGAGTGCGTTCCCTGACCTCCAAGCGTCACCTGGGGCCCAGAGGACTGGTGGTGGTTCTCCCAGCACCCCTAACAACTTTATCCATGGGAAGAGAAGGTCTTGCAGATCTTACATCCTGAAGGCTTGACAGGAATCCCTGGTGGAATGGAGACTGGTAAGTTATACTTTTGAATATGTCACTAAACATAAATGTCGTTTTTTCTTTTAATTTAGCTGGTGCTAATGTGTTTTGCACCTTGTATAAACATATATAAACCTATATATAAGTTATTTTGTTTTCTTATTAACAATTAGTAAAATGAGAGAAACAAAAATAATGCTACAAATTTCCTATCTTAAGCCAATATGTGTGTTTTTCTCCATGTTCTTTAGTTTTTCTTTTGCCTTGTTTGTTTGTTTATTTGAATTTATTTTGTTGAATTTAAGATTACAGGTTTGAATGTCCATTACGACTGCATTAGACTTGTTTACTGTTGATTGTTGCCACCAAGGCAATATGTGCTGCTTAAATTGCTCTAACCACATGTGGTAGGCAACCCAAAGCATACAAATATCGCTTCACATAAGAAAAAAACACATTTTGTGGTAACTGTATGACGCTGTTGATGTGTCTCATCATTGAAGAAAGAACTTCTTGTAGCACACCACTGAAAGTTGGTTGAGACATTACACCAGCTACTGCAACAGTGTATTGGAATGATCCTGTGGAAATAAAATGGAGTACTGCCATTAATATCACTATTGGTGTTATTGTTGTGGGATTCCCATTGTGAGGCAGAAGATTTGGCTCCAGCTGATGACATAAATCAATAATAGTTTGCTGATTTAATCTGACTTTTTTGATTATCTCCCGTTTTTCCATGGTGGCAAGGTCTGGAAATGGTCTCATAACTTGAGGCTGACGTCTTCTCACTCTCCCTAGGTTTATATGACTGCATTTGAAAGTAAAAAAAAAATTGAATACATTTTGCAAACACAATTTTTAAATGAAGCACACATTTTATATATTTTTCAAAAATGTTGTGGTTATTTTTAAAAATTAAATTTTGAAATGTCTATTATTTTTTCAAAGAAATGTGTAAATAACACATTTTAAATGTATTATTTACACATTTAAAATTCCTTGAAAGTAAGTGGGGCGACGTTACACCCCACATCGGACGCACAGCCGTCATTCATGCATAAAAATGCAACGTTTGTTCCAATTTCAACCAAAAACGTTTTCATTTTCATTTCTTCATTATTTATTAGTTTGATAAACATCTTTTGAAACCAGTCACTCAATGGACGCATATGCTTCCACAATCCTTAATGCTGAAGACATGCCGGTACTGGCTTTGCTCCGCAGCATGGCGTGTTGCATATATATTCCTCATTAACTTGTTTTCAATACCCAATGCATTTCGGGCCTACTTGTGCCCTTCACCAGGGGTTATCTACAAATGTTAAAAACAAAGTTATAAACTGTGTTTGTTGAATGAATCCTATTAGTCACATTACGCACACTATAAAAATGCAAAACGTATACGAGTCTAACCGAAGTGACTCCCTAATCAAATCCTATTACAAAAGCAATAGGATTTGTAAAACAAAGGATAAGACCGGGATTACGTGGGGGGTGTATACTTTCTCATTTATGAGGGAATAACGTAATGAGAATTCAGAGGGTTTAGATGTACTTTAACGCATGCACAGAAAAGAACGGGTACACTTTTAGTGAATTCAGCGGGCATTACATTGATTAGGGAGTCACTTCGGTTAGACTCGTATACGTTTTGCATTTTTATAGTGTGCGTAATGTGACTAATAAGATTCATTCAACAAACACAGTTTATAACTTTGTTTTTAACATTTGTAGATAACCCCTGATGAAGGGCACAAGTAGGCCCGAAATGCATTGGGTATTGAAAACAAGTTAATGAGGAATATATGTGCAACACGCCATGCTGCGGAGCAAAGCCAGTACCGGCATGTCTTCAGCATTAAGGATTGTGGAAGCATATGCGTCCATTGAGTGACTGGTTTCAAAAGATGTTTATCAAACTAATAAATAATGAAGAAATGAAAATGAAAACGTTTTTGGTTGAAATTGGAACAAACGTTGCATTTTTATGCATGAATGACGGCTGTGCGTCCGATGTGGGGTGTAACGTCGCCCCACTTACTTTCAAAGATTACTGTGCATACGTGTACTGGGCAGTCCACGAATCCGGGCAAGCACGCCTACAAAATACAAACAAACAAATTACCAACCTAAGAATGGATACAACCGGTGTGCACTCTGTCACCTCTTTTTGTAATCACATTAAAAATTCCGACAACGGAAGGGTAAACAAAATGAGCAACTATCACATTTCACCACAGTAACGCACTACGTAATACTTTTTGGGCAAAATAAATAAATAACATTTTGCATATGTAAACAAACTACCCACCAAAGACAGCAGGGACTTTGCATTTTTCTTTATTTCCTTTGAAAAGGAACCAGTTCTAGCTTACTGTCGCGTTTTGGCTCATACAAGCCTGTCTCAAAGTGAGTGAACCCCACTACCTTGCAAAATAAATAAACAACCGTTCATGGCCATATAAAACATACTATTGTTCTTTGGGTTCCGCCACCTGAGACCCCCAATATAGTCACAATAGAATAGGCAATTCATGAATGGAATTAAAAACATTTAAAACGATAATCACAAATATAGTAACAGCAGAGGCAATTATTACATGAATAGGAATGTATGAAAGTCAAGCATACGAAGATTACAATATAAATAGATTAACAAATAAATAGTCACAATAATATTACATTTTAAATTCATCTTATATATTATAAAATCACTCAGCTCTCTTAATAATTCAATTCATCCATTGCTCTGTTTAAAAATATGTATTGTGATTTTAATACTCTTTGGCTTGGATAGGGCAATCACAGTACATCTCTTATTGGCTCCAAGTACCACAATGTAAACAATACTTCTTACCAACATATCGGGCCATATCCCACATAGTATTCACTTGCACAAAAAAAGTGCCAAGAGGGAAAGAAGAATGTCAACATCAAATATTGATGGAACACCATTTCCTTTCATCTAAATGTATCCTTCTTTTACTTTTTCACAAACAATATTCGTTTAGATATTCCTCTTTTTTTCCTTTTTATTTATATTGAATGAACCAGACCTCAACCCAACAGCATCTTTTTCTCATATTATACAATTATCAAGGCCATATGTGTAATTTGTTTTTCTCACATATCTTACAGCTCATGTTACAGGGATAATCCTCGTCTAGGAGTTCTCCCCCTGAACATTTATCCTACATGCACCTCCATCTCTTCATCCCCATTTAGCCCTGTCGGGGTCTTAATTTGTAAATCTAAAATGTATCTCGATTACAGGTGTCTCAGCTGTTGGACTCTGTCTCCACCTCTTAAACTAGCAGCTACCCTGTTTACTGCAAAGAATCTCAATTTGGAAACATCGCTTTTGTGGTAATCATAAAAGTGCCTTGCAAAAGGGTAAGAGAAATACAAATTTCTAATTGCCCTTTGATATTCTAGAATCCGTTTGCGCAATGGAAAAATGGTACTGCCCACCTACGTGATTAGACATGGCCACATCAATACAAATGCACAATGGTCTGATCCATAATTGTAGAAACAACCTATTTTCCTTTTAAAACCACTAGCAGTGTTATATTCCATAGTATTGTGGGTGAACTTACATGCTTTGCAATGGCTGCACTTATAGAATTCTTTGGATTATTCAACCACGTAGCTCTTCTTTGTGCTTTTACGTGGTAGCTATGTGTCAGTTCATCTCCTAGGGATTTGCCTTTCCTGTAGGTGATGGCTGGATTATCTGGCAAATCAGGGCCAACCACCCCATTGTTTGTAATTTAGACAAATGTCTTCACATAGCATTTCTCACCTTGTATAAGACTGGATTAAAAGTGGTTATGAATCTAATGCTTTCACCTTCTTTATTCTTAACCACATTGGGATGGAGAAGTTGAACCCTGGTCAGGATTGCGCCTTTTTGCTGGTCACATTCAGTACTTTGGGTGTGTAGCCCCTCTCTTTAAATCTTTTCGTCATCTGAGCGGTCTGGTTCTCAAATTCTTCCTGGCTACTGCTAATTCTTTTCAGCCTTAAGGTTTCACCATATGGAATACTTTCGGTCAAGTTTTTAGGATGCTGGCTCTTAAAATGTAAAGTATTGCTTCCTGCTGTTGGCTTATGTTGTATGTTAGACTGTATTTTCCGTTCTTGTATTCGTAATAGTACATACAAGTAAGCAATTTCAATATCAATATATATCTTTATTCGATTCACAGAATCATAAAAGCATCAATACAGACAAAGAAAGAATATATATAGTCTATTTACATATATGGAACTGGTCCCTCATTAAAATTCACATTATAGCGGTTAAAAGCCTGGCACTATCATAAGCTGCAACATAACTATTTCCCTAACGCTCGAAGTGTATAATGCCTGTATACTTTTGGCAGCTTTAACATATAAATGACTCCGAACTGGCTTGAAATCAAAATATTCGAGAATACCCAGGATTGGTTTTCCATAAAGTGCAAAGTGCTTAATCTAAAGATACTAGGGTTTTTACATAAAAGCGTATAAACATGACTTCCCTAAGTATATTTACAGTCAAACATGAACTTTAAATAACATAATTTTTGTTTGCTTGTAGGAATCACGCATGATTACAATGTGTTAAAAATTTCACATGATTCACAATAAAAAAAATAATTTAAAAAAATAAAAAATAAATAAAATTTGAGCCCCTTTTTGATCCTTATAAAATTAACTGCCAATAACAATCTGCTGGTACCAAATACAATGAGTTTTGAGGTGTCAGTTTTTAAGATGCGCAGCATTTCAAGATATTTTCCAACACATAACTTCCTGCCCAAGGGTTTTATCCATTTGTTTCTTGGCACTCTATAAACAGGGCAGAAAAATAAAACATGCGCTACATCCTCTTTACTTCCTGTGTGGCATTGGGTACACCTATCATCAGTTTCCCCTCTCTCTCTCTGAGCGGACCCCCATTTAGATGTAAAAGCCTTAATCTGGAGGGTACCGTACCTGAATTTTAAATACAGTACTTTCGCTAGTAGGGGCTCAATCTCGTCCAGAAATTGTTCAAAATGGGGGTTTGTTTTAAACATCAGAAATTGAGGGGTAAGTGAACCGACGCCACAATTTAAAACAACATTGTGCTTAATAAAGTTTCAGTAGATGGTTTTTATTTCCTGTTTTGAGTCGGGAATGAGCAGGTTCGGGTTTACCCAGAATCTCCTCAAACCCAAGTCCAGCAACCATTTGCGAATATGGATCAACCACGGAAAACTAAGATTAATATCTAGGGCCAAAAGTTCACTTAATGATTGTCTGTACAGGTGAAGTTCTTCTGTCGTCCATATTCTTATCCAGTAGGACAGGGACATCCAAACAGCCCTGTGGCCCATACGTTTTAGGCCCAAATCCATCATGAGAGGGGTCAATGGTGTATTTTGTGGGAGTGCAACAAATCTCCTCAAGATCTTGTTTTCCCCCATAATTAGTGTCGAAAGGGAGCCCCCCCCCCCATAACTCTGAGCCCTATAGCGCAGTGGATTGGGCCCTTGCCTTATAGACTTCCAGGGCCGGGGTAATGGCCTTTGACGTGGTTGCATGCAGTTTTTTTTCAATTGGGGCTGTATTTTGTATTAAAATTGATCTTGATTTTGTGATCTGCGGATTCCAAGAGAGTTTGGAGTCAATATTCACACCAAGATAGGTAAAATTAGGGACGCACTCTAGACTCATTCCATTCAGCTTAATGTTACGCTTAAAACATTTGTGGGGCCTAATTGACATGTATTTAGTCTTTGCGGGATTGATTTCCAGGCCTTTTAATTTACAGTATTCATTAAGTGAATTCAAAAGATTTTGCAAGCCCTTTGGTGTTTGCGACAACAGTATTGTATCGTAGGCAAAGGTTAGTGCACAAACATCATTCCCCCCCAGCTTCGGGGAATCATGATTGGATTTTTGCAGGAACTCAACCATATCATTAACATATAAAAGGAAGAGTGTTGGCGCCAGGACACATCCCTGGCGCACACCTCTGTTAACTGGTATTTCTTCCGTGAGTTCTCCCGCCAGGCCTCAACATACTCTTGCAAAGTTATTCTCATGTAGCCTAACCATCTGTGCTAGAATGTTTTTAGGTACTCCCTGTTGCAGTAAGTTTAGCCACAATAGATCTCTAGGGATCGAATCAAAAGCAGCCTTTAGGTCAATAAAGGCCACGTATAAATGGCCAGCTCTTAACCTGGTATATATTTCCAGGCTATTATTATCAGTCGAAACACCTGATCTATGGTGCTTGTCTGTTTCCTAAAGCCTGCTTGGTAAGGGGAGAGTATGTTATTTACAGACATCCAGTCTCTCAGTTTTTCCAAAATTTGTTTGGCATAAACCTTTTGTAGTATATCCAGCAAACTAATAGGTCTGTAATTAGCGGGATCGTCCCTGCCACCCTTTTTGTATATTGGGACGATCTCCGCTCCCTTCCAGGATTCGGGAATTGGCTGCCCTCCTGCAATTGCATTACTCAACACATTAATGTATGGTGCCCACACATCTGGTGCGTGTTTGAGAAGGTCTCCCGGTATTCTGTCGGGGCCAGGAGCTTTTGAGGGCTTGATAGTATCCAGGGCCAATCTAGTATCTTCTATGCTAAAGGACAATGGAACAATCGTGGTTAATGACATAAGGTTTTCGATGTCACAATTGTGACCACTCGTCGTGGGAACTAGGGAAGCATACAAGTGGGCAAAATGCCTGTGCCAGGTACCTGAGTCCAGGTTGTGGTCGAGGGCTTGGATACCTGGTTTCTTTCCATTTGCAATAATCCGCCAGAATGAGGATTGATCGCCCGCTTTTGATGCCATTAGCAATTCTCCCCAACTTGCGTCTTCCCAGCTCCTACGGGCTACATTCAGGGTTCTATTATATAGTTTCCTTGCTTCTCTAATGGCTACAGGGTCCTTTGCATGGATTGCCTTCATTAGGCATTGTTTCTTTTCAGCACAATCTTTGCTCAACCAGGGGTTTGTTGACCCAGCCTTGATGGTGTGTTTTGTCTTAACAAGCCCAGCTTTCGTTAGATATGGTTCTATTCTATTTACCAATTTTGAGTGAGTCTGTGTTATCGATGTAGTCCCCGGACGTTCGTCTATCTACGACGACACTAAATCGCTAAAACTATTATATATGAGAGTAAGTGATTCAGTATTCCCCATTTTAGAAGGCCATTTTACGGCCCTTCTATTGTTACTCACTATGAGCTGGATACCTTCATTCCCAATTCCCGAGTGAATCGTTGAATGTTTCTGGAACGATTCTTCTGCAAGATCTAGGCAGAGTGGGAAGTGGTCACTTTCTCTTCTAACATCTATTTTAAAATCTTTTACATAAGCCCAATAAGCAGTGCTTACCATGATATAATCAATCCTGGATGTCGAGGACCCCCTCGAAAAAGTGTTAGATCCTTTAGGGTCCGAGAGAGTTCTACCATTACATGATCTCAAGCCATTTGCTACGGTAAAATTTAATAGTTGTAATGCTGAAACAGAGCTTCTAGGGGTTTTAACAATTCCTAGGGGAGGTATACCCAGAGCAATGTCTTCATCCTCAAAGATTTCATTCAGGCCTGACAGCGGTTCGTAACAGCAATTGAAGTCCCCACCAATTAGAATGGGCCCATTAGGCAGTAAGGGGTCTACAGCTTCTTCCAACAGCTGTAATATCATTGATTCTTTAGAATTATCTCTTGGCCTAATGTATACGTTGAATAAAAATAACCACAAATCATTTTTAAATTTAAAGCTTAGGCCCAGAACATCCTCTGTGTCTGATGGTATAATTCCTATTATGGCGTTTATGCTATTTCTAACCCAGATAATGAGTCCTCCTGCTGGTCTACCTCTGGGTGATTGCTGCGCCTCTACACTAAATGTTCTGTAGCCCACCTTATGCAACGGTTCCCTGGCCCACGTTTCCTGGAGGAGACAAAGATCAAAATCATCTATGTATTCCTGCCAGTCTGGTTCCTGGAACTTTCTTACAAGACCGGCTATGTTCCAGCTTACCATCTTCACACAGTTTTAAGGTGGTATGACTGAGGTTATTACAGCCTACTGGTAGTTGTGCTAGATGATTATAGCGCTGGGTGGCATCATTAGTGTAGTCAGGTCTTCCCAATTCCTCCATGATAGTGCCTAGTCCTCCCTCAGGGTATAGTTTCTCATGATGTATATCAGTCTCAGGTACAGGGGGAGATACGGGTGCACTTTGAGGTACCGGGACTATAGCAGATGTCACTCTTATCGGAGGGCTTTGGATCCACTCTTGACTCAGTCAGTCTGGGTCTTCAAGGTTCGTTTGCCCCCCATGAATAGATAACTCGGTATCCCTGCCAAATAGGCAAGTTCTTTTCTGCCTGATGCCGATGCTGGAATTAAAGAGGGAGTGGGATCTTAGATTCATGGTTATTAAATTATCAGCGATGATTTTAGAGTAAAAGGTTAACTTGATATCGTCCAGATCGCCCTTGTCTTGTTGGATCCTTTCCACGTTTTTTAGATCTGATCTTATTATGGAAAGGCACTGCCTTTCCTTTCTGATCCAGTGAACGGCTTTATTTAGTAGGGAGTCCTTATCTTCCCTGCTGCCCGCCTTCAGTCTTGGAACATTTGTAAGGAACACACAACGTGACTCCAGATCCTCCCTGGTTACGGAATGGGTGGCCTGATCTAACTCTCGATTTTGCTCTTGCTCGGGCCCCCGGGGCCCCCTCCAAGGGTCCTGGGTAAGTCGTGTAGGTCTGTCTATGCATGGGGTTCTCGGGTTTGCGTGAGTGTGTCGGGCCTGGTTTTGGGAAGTAGGCTTTTTAGGATAATCATTATTGTTGTCCTGTTCTCTACCATGCTTAGTCGGAGGGTGTGAGTGTATAATATAATTTTTGCACGAAATGGAATTCTGGGAGCCAGGGTAACTTTTAGATACTCGAAGAGGTGGATTGGTCATTTGGCTTTCACTGGCCGTACATGCAGATTTTATTTCAGGTGCAATGAGTTCTCCCGATGTGGAAGTTGAGCCACCCTCGTGGTTTGGTAGTTGGAAAGTTAGGGCCTCGAGCATTTTTTTAATTGTCCTAACCTCCTCTTGGAGTACATCAAGTTTAATATTTAAGCTTGCCACTAGGCTGTAAGTATCCAGTGTTACTGATTTATCTTGTAGCTGCACCTGGGAAAAATCCCCTGTCACATCAAAATGCTTTAAAGTTATTCCATCGTTACCACTCACGGGATTCATATTATCAAACTCTAGGTTATCACCCAGGGGTGCAAATCTTTTTGAACACTCAATATTGGTCACCTCTCTACAGGTAGTGCTATCTGAGTTTCTATCTACATTCTCAATATTGTCAAGGCTGGGGGAGCATATAGTGACTGGCCCCCTACTTTGCTTCGATAGTGGTGGAATTGGGGGTTGGGATTGTGTTGTAAAATTGGGCTTGTGTACTATGACAGTGGGACCAGGGGACTTTACTCGTGTCACCTTCTCTCTTTTGCCATAGTAAGATGAAATTTTGTTTCCCTTATTATTAATCCCCTTGTCACTGGACAACATAATCTCCACTTCTTCTATTAGGTTGTCAATCACAGCCAGTGTGCAGTTGTTTGCAGCAGATTTTACTTGCTTTTGTGTTTTAGCTAGTTTCTTCTTCCCTGTCATGGGCTCAGTAGCTTTCCGCTTTCCCATCACTACCCTGGAAATGGATTAGCACGATCTATTTTACAATTAATATAGCTCCTTTACCGGTTTTCAGACAACAAATAAAACAGAAAATGAAAAGGAAGCCCGACTGTCAGTGTGTCTAGAGTGTCGGCCAGAGTCAATACCCCGAGCAAATCTTGAGGACACGGTCAGTGTTTCAGAGCTGGATGCCGCACTTACACCCTGGAAGATGGTTACTATATTAAATTTCAGTTAGTGACACTAACAACTGAGGCCTCAGTCATTTGCTACTACAAATACAAAATGCATAGATAACCGCGTAGGGCTAGCGGAATCCTGCCTTTAAATTGCCAGAAGGTCTTACTTGACGGGTAAGGAGGGTGGCCCAGTCCAGTCTTTTCCGGTCTTCGACGGGCGCTGACGGGCCCGCCCTTGGCCCGGGCGTGGCCCGGGCACGCCCGCGCGCGTCCCGCGCTGCGGGATGCGAGGACGGCTGAAGTAGCGCGCCGCTACCCACGTCACCGCTGTGGGGCTGCTGGGGTTTGTGGTCCAGGTGGCAGTGATGGCCGTTCCCCTCACGGCGATAGCTGATGCGCGCTGGTGCAGGCTGGTACGAGCAAGTAAGCCGTTCCCCTCACGGCACTGGATAACTGTCTGGCCGTTCCCCTCACGGCTTTTCGCGGGACCCGCGCTGCGGGATGCGAGGATGGCTGAAGTAGCGCGCCGCTACCCATGTCACCGCTGCGGGGCTGCTGGGGTTTATGGTCCAGGTGGCAGTGATGGCCGTTCCCCTCATGGCGATAGCTTATGCGCGCTGGTGCAGGCTGGTACGAGCAAGTAAGCCGTTTCCCTCACGGCACTGGATAACTGCCTGGCCGTTCCCCTCACGGCTTTTCGCGGGACCCCAATTTCTTGCAAACACATAGTGGCCATGAATTTCAGATTATATGGGTTGTCATCCACCTTGGCTATGAATTCATGTGCCATTTCTTTGGGACCACTCCACAAAATAAACAAATCATCAAAATAACTAGACCAAATCATAATATGAGGTAAATATTCCTGATTGACCTCCGCCCAGGCCACCTGCTCCTCCCACCAGGGCCATCACGAGATTCGCGAATCTGGGGGCGAAGCAGGTGCCCATAGCCGTTCCAACTTTCTGTCTATAAAAGGTCCGTCATAAACAAAAATGTTTTCTTGGAAACAAAACTTAATCATGTTCATTAACATTTTGTTATGCTCGAAAAACATGGCAGATCTCTTTTTCAAAAAATATTCACATGCCCTAACCCAAAAACTATGATCTATGCAGGTATAAAGTCAACCACGTCCAATGTGATCATAAGATATGACTCTGACCACTCTATATCCGAAATTTTAGACAAAAAGTCTCCACTATCTCTGCAGTAAGAACGAAGGGCTGCTATGTATGGGAAGAAAAAAGAATCTATGTAAATTGCTGTATTTTCAAGAAAGCTCTCATTGGAAGAGACGTTTGGTTTCCCACATGGGGCTAATGCTGTTCTTATGTACTTTTAGCATTACATAAAACAATGGGACATTGGAGTGGTCTACTCTCAAGAAATTGTACTCATGTATGTATATATATATATATTCAAAAATTTCACGAGAAACGTACAAATTTCGCATTTTGTTAATTAAAAAAATTATTCTTTTGATACAAATTAAACATATATGTATATATATATATATAACAAGAGAAAAGGTTACTACAATTTATTTTTTTATATACAAAAACTATGCTGTTCAATTTTTTTAATTGCGTGTGATTGTTGTCTTGCAATTGTATTACATCAATACATACAAACAAAAAGTCACAAAAATGTTTTCGTTTTTTCATTTTTTGTATCTATACTGGTCAACTCCCATCAGAAGAAGGAGATATGGAAGGCCATCGACAAGAACGTGCAGACCCTGGGGTTCTATAAGCGGCACAACATACACTTCTGAACGAAATGGGAGGTCTTACGACGCTGGACCCAGAAGTCAGCAGAAGTCCAACTCGGCCAGTCCTCCCAACATTCGAAGCATGTGTGCAGCACCCTGACCACCTCTAATGGCCCACATACTTGCGGTGGCTTATCCCCAGCTTGATGGGCAGTTGAGAGCAAGACAGCAGCATTCAGGGGTGTAAGTTATTTTTTGTTTTTCATTTTAGATAGCTATTTCTGTTACAGCAAAAAGTTTTGGCATCAACATAAAGGTTGACACATGACCAACGCACAAGATGAGTTCTTGAAGGTGTAAGTTTTGCACAAGGTGTATCATAATCTGTTTTTTATATAAATTTGTGGAAATTATACTAATATATTTCTCAACACTTATCATCTAAGTGGGGTACACTTACCTCAGGAGCCGCCTACACACCACACATTGCAATACTTCCACGTGATGGGAATCGGGAGGCACTTGACACAGTGGTTTGCTTCCTCCATCCATCAACACACGGAAGCCGATCTCATCCACCTGAGGCATCACTGGGAGGGGGCCCTGGGGAGGGCATTCACAGATGGAGGGTGGACTACGGTCCGGGGCAGCCCGACCTACATCCCGCATAATCAGAGGTTTAAGCAAATCCAATTCTTTCTGTTACACCGGTCTTATCTCACCCCCGCTCACATTAATAAGTACTTCCTCCGCACGGATGCGGCCTGCCCTCAGTGCCGTCAGTTAGACTCTGACATTCTTCACATGTTGTGGCATTGCCCGGTCTTAGGAGAATACTGGAGCAGTGTGACAACCATGTTGGGCGCCTGCACATCTCGCGCTGTTCCCTGTACATGGGAGGTGCACATATTACACCTATTCAGCAGAAATAAAAAACTCAGGGCTGCTACCCGCTTTCTGGACCTGGGGCTAATTGCAGCAAAATGCTTAATTACTAAGTGATGGAAATCCCCTCTGTCACCTCACACATTAGCCTGGCGCCGATCTCTACTTAACTGGGCTAGGGCGGAGGGAGTGATACTGCACAGGGAAGATCTGCTGGATATCCGTATGTTCCCCCTGGCATCTCAATGGGATACTATGGTGTGGAAGTTACAGGAAATGGTCTCTAACACTGGGGAACCCCGGAAGGAAATTCAGGACTGACATCCGGTGCTCACCCTCCCCTGGTTATGGGTGTTGAGTAGTACTGACTTCCAAAGAGATAGAGCTCCCTTACATAATCCCGCTGTCACTGGGCCCTGATAGGGCTTGCTCACTCGGTTACACTAGGTACGGCAGCAGGTCTCATGCGACTCCCTTACCCCTCCTTGGATTCAGTTGTCCTCATTTTGTTGTACTCTATGTCCACAGTTTCGGTTTACGATGTGCCATGTATGTAACGTTTCCAAGATGTACAGTGGCAGTTTTTTTTTCTTCAAAAAAGCACCGGTACGCCATCTTTGCAGGCGCTGGCCTGAGGCTCCTCTTAGTCTCCTCTTAGTCTCGGTTGAACAATTTATCTGCCTCCTTTCTCTTACGGACTGGTTCTGGATAATGTAAAATTTGCAAGTAACTACCCATGGCCTATACGCTTTATTCTGGTTGTATGCTCAAAATATGAAAATTGTTAATGAAAAGATTTAAACAAAAAAATATATATTTCTCAACACTTTCAAAGGACTGTTTTGAGCAGACACATAACTGCCTAAAAAAAAAATTCAACATGAGGTTTTTTGATGCCATAAGGGACAGTTGTACCAAACAGGCAACATTTTTACTTGTGTCAGGTGTGATGCTCCATCACAATTGTGAAGGATGTTACGTTCCCCCTATTACAAGCGACATAGCATAAAATGCACCAATGATACAGTGAATGTTCCAAACGTCACATTTGTTGAGTTAGTATTAAAAACAAACAATAGTAAACGTGTGAGCCAAAATGACTGGAAACATAAGATTAAATGGCCACATTTTTTATTAAAATCATATTACAATTATGTTTTTAATAAAAAAATAAAATGTAATTTGTGTTAAAAAGCACAGATTTGCATGATGTCTTACTCATTCACAAATGTGCATGTAGACAGTCTGTTTATTGAAAAATTATTTTGATCGGCATACATTTTTAAACAAAAAAACAGACAGGATTGTGAACAGACTGGTGACAGAGTAACACATACCCAAGAACATAAATGTTATGTCCTTTGTTATGTCCAGATGATAAATCAATAATAAACAAAATATAGATTACTTAAAGTGACTTTTGCAGTCACATATAATTTAAAGTATCCCTTCTGCAAAACTCAAAACCAGGCACAAAAGCTGATTCATTAGGAAATATTTGGAATGCATCAAAGTTGAATTTTTTCACATTGAAAATTAACTTTTGATTTTTAATTTTAAAAATACATAAGAATCAATGTATTTAAAATGTACTGTAATGTTGTACCAATTTTGACAAAATTGTAAGCCAGAATATTCTTTAAAACTTTTTTCACACTGGTAAAAGAAACTAAAAATAACTTAAGATATTTTGGAGTAAAATGTTACAATTTTGACATCTGTACTAAAGTGGATTGAAAATGTATCCAACCCAAAGTATTTACTTATGCTATATAAGTAGACTACCAAAACAATTATTTTTGGATTTCTTCAATAGCAAAAGTAAATGCATAGGGCGTGATACACTAATAAGCAACTTAAGCACTGAATCCATAAGATTAATTTTAACATTTAAAAAAATACTTAAGTTACTCTAAGTAAGTTTTACCATTGTGAAATGCCCAAAGATAAGAAACAGGCTTTTAGTTTATACAAATAATGGTACATTACAGTAGATATTAATGCACATTTTTCATATCTTTTTTTTTTTTAAATAAAAATAAATCAGCTTTTTTTGCCTTATACTCACAATGTACAAAGGGATTTTTGTTCTATATTAAGTTTTGTGACGTAAGTTCATCATTCAAAACAACAAATCAGAACCATTTAGAGGTGTAAAACAGTTTCTGTAGAAAATTGAAAATGGTTAAGAAAAATTATCAAAAATAAGATAGGAGCAATAATAGAAAATTACAAAACTGTGATGGAAGATGTTCCCTACATGCAGGAGATACAAATAAACCAAAGTTTAAAAGCCCTGAAGCAGGTGAAATATGAAAATGTTTAAAATGTTTTGAGAAAACACTTCATGATCAGTTATATTTACATAGATACTATAAAACTATTGTATATGTCTTTACAGCATCTTCAAGAGCACGTGAAGAAGACATTGGCCAAGAAAGCTGGGAAGCAGCTGGTAACTGTGTTTTGTGTGGTGAAACATTTGACACCAATGGACACAGAGGCATAGAGGATAAGGGAACTGGAATAGAGGCCACCACCTCGTCATCTTCATCGGAGGCCTCCACAAGTGACCTATCCATAGTGGTGGTGAATCCTACAAGAACTGTACCAACATCATCCTTGTCCACCAGCCTGAGACATATCTCCACCCTCCTTCTTCCTCCCTCCCCACCCCCTTAAATGGCCAAATCAGACCCCCTAAAAGGGCTGGAGTCTTCTTTGCCACAGGTATCTCACACCTGTCACCCCTGCTGCGCTGAGTGAGGAGGCTATTGACCTCTAACGCAGCATCTCTGTAGGCCAGACTGCAATAGTGAATAGCATCCAGGGGCTAAGTTGCCACATGCAACAAATGGTTGCATTTCTGGATGTCATTCACAGTTCAATGCAGAGATTGCTTGCCAAAATAGCAGTCTCCTCACTCACCCTAGCCTCCCAACTTACCCAACCTTCTTCCCAAACTCAGATCCCGTCCTCAACCCCAATCCAAACTCCCACCCCAATCTCAAGCACACTCACTTCTTTGCAGGCACCCACTCCAACAGGCAAAGCAGCACGATGATACACACACATAAACACAAACACACAAACAACATACACACACTATTGAAACTACATTCACAGGCACCACAACACCCACAACCACCACCACACCCACAACCACCACCATACCCACAACTGCTACCCCATGAGCAACCACCACCACACACACCATATCCACCACCACACCTACAAGCAGCACAGCCACCACATAACCGACAAGCGCCACAACCACCACCACACCCACAAGCAGCACAACCACCATCACCACACCCATAACCATTACCACACCTACAACCACCAACACATCCACAAGTACCATAACCATCAACATACCCATAAGTACTATAACCACCAACACAACCACACCAACCACCACAACACACTCATCAAAACCAACAGACTCACACAACAGCACACCTACACACAAAACACCAACCAGAATATCATATAAAAAAACAGCCAAACAACACACATTCAAACATACACAACAAACACCAGACCCAAATGCAACTGTCACACATACAGACAAAAGCATCACAACTACACCAACCACAACAACACACTCATCAAAATGAACACACTCGCACAAAAGCACACCTACACACAAAACAGCACCAACTAAGCAAATGCATGCACTCACCAGAATATCAAACACCAGCCAAAAAACACATCCAAACATACACAAAAAACACCAGACCCACATGCAACTGCCAAACACAGACACAACCACATCACCCACTCCAGCTCCCTGTACCTCCAAACCCCAGTCCTCTACCATCTCGCCTACCCTTACTCCTTCTTCTGAATTCACCTCCTACCCGTCCTTATCCCTACTAAACCAAGACCTGCCCCTCCCAAGAAAAATCCTTGCGGTGCCTGCTCTGTCCCCAATAGATGCTCCTTCCTGAGGAGATTACCCTTTGGAGTCTGTTTAGGAGGCAAGTTATGTTAGACCGTTTTTCTTAACCCTTGTTTAGACCATATTGGGCAGCTGACAGCAGAGATGCAAACTGCCAAGAGACTCCTTGGAGTAGGAGTGCACTATATAAGTGCCCTTTCATTTAATTACACCTAAAAAAAATGACAATTTAATAACATACAGAAAATGTACTAGACAAGGAAAAATGTTACATAAATAAATATATAAAATGATTTAAGTTTAGAATTAACATTGATTTTAAATTTATTTAAAAAAATCTTTTTACCTTTTGTAGTGCAATTACTAAAGTATAATAAATGTAAATCATTCAAAATTTGTGTAATGCAAGGTACAAGCTTATCAGCCCACCCACTTTGACGTGGAAATGCCAGTAAAAAGTGCACAGTGCGTAAACGAAATCTGGTTGAGTAAAATCTAGTTTGCAAATCGGTAGTAAAAGTTAAAAAGAATTGCAGCGGGGCAAGGATCAACTGTAGAGGATCCAAGTTATCTTGTGCAAAATGGCACGAATTGGCCCTAGAAGAGAGCGCCTCTTTAATGATGGCTTTAGCATTTAGTGGAATATTTCCCTCGGTTATCATAATAATGCCCCAAACCTATCTCATGATAAGTGTCTTTCACAAAGTGAAGCCATAGAATTTTTTGAGCATAAGCCAAATTTTGGTAATCTGTGATTACTTCACGAGAGAACGTTAACTCTTCTGAGAGCCACATTTTGCCCATAGAAACAAGGGAGCACTGGATATACGATCCTCTACAAACTCTTTTGGTTAATTTATTTTCCAGTGTTTGTAGGTGGCGGCTTGAGTGGTGTTCCCACACCCCTGCCCCATATGTTTCAGTCGAAAGGCATTTTGCTTTATATACAGAGATTTATTCTCTCACTGGCTTGTGGCCTAATCTGTGTGCAAAACGAAATACCCCATCCACTGCCCTGTTTGTAAGATGGGCTCTTGCTGTAACAAGTGGATCCCAATTCAACTGATTGTTATATACGTTTCCCAAATACATGAAATTGTCTACTTTTCCTAGTTTCTTGCCCCATACGACAAAGTTCCTGGTTCTTGTAGACTTAGGCCCTCATACAATTAAATATGATTTAGTATAGTTAACTTTTAGGTCGAGTGAGGACATAAAATCTGTAAAAATATCGAGGGATTTCTGAAGGCTATTAGCTATTGTTGCCATTAGTACTGTGTCCTCTGCATAAGCTAAGAAAGGAACGTATTTCCTGCCAATTGTAGGGAAATCAAGCTCCCTGCTTAATAAAATGGCCTCCAAGCCATTAGTGTATATTAAAAACAAAAAGGGGGCTATAATACACCCTTGACGAACACCCTCTGTTGATGCGATCGACTCAGTTCAGTCTTCCCCCTTGGGTGCCGTATCTTAGGGCGACCTCTGGAGAAGGGATGCCAGTGCATCTTCTACACCCATACCTATCATCATGGCCCACAATTTCTCCCAATTAACTGTATCAAAGGCACTGGACAAATCCATGAAGGCCAAGTGGATTGAACCCTTCCTGGCCTTCACGTATTTGTTAATAATTAGGGAGAGATTAAGGCATTGCTTGGTCGTTCCAAATCCCCTCCTAAAACCATATTGTGTTTTAGACATGACCCCTACATTGGATGCCCAGGTCTTCAAGCGGGCAAGGAGGACTCTGCCCAAAACCTTAACTGTGGTGTTAATAGGTGAAATTGACCTGTAGCATGCCGGTTCACTTCTTTTGCCCTTTTTAAAAACAGGGACCACTAGAGCCTCTTTCCAGGATGCGGGCATGGGACCAATGATAGTGGACTTAAAAACATTTGTCAGCAGTGATGCCCACAATTTAGGATTGCCTTCGAAAAAATCGAGGGGCACCCCGTCTGGGCCTGGTGCTTTCATACAGATCCCCTGTGCTATCACCTTCTCCACTTCAGATACTGTGATAGACTAAGTAGAGTGGCTGCAAATAAGTCTTTGGGCTGATCCCTTGAAAAATGTTCTACCTTCTTGCCTGGCGGGTTAAAGATACCAGAAAAATGGGCTACCCAAGCATCTGACAAAATAAGTGAGTCTATCTGCCTTACTCTTCCGTAAAAAAATGGGCGGTTAATGACTTCCCCTAAAAATTTTCTGTCTTTTAAGGTTCCTTTTTTCTCTAGATCTTCCGATGCAGAGCTTCTCATCTCAGCTTTCTTTTATCATGAGTTTGTACTTGTGCCTTGCAGCTTTAATCAAATCACTACTGTATGGAGCAGAGTGGAGTGCCCTTTTTTATTCTTTAAGGGCTCTGGTGCATTCAGAGTTGAACCATCGGGCCTCCTGAGGTTCCCTATGCTATGCTCTCCGGGTCAGTCGTTTAGCTACATCATTGCATATTGTGCCAAACTCTCAGAGAACATCCCCTGGGGAAGAGTCTAACCGTAGACACCCCATTATTGGGGGGTAGTTTCCTCTGATGGTATCTTCCTCAAACTTTTGTGAGTTAATCTTACCCCAATTGTTTCTGATGCCCTGTATGATTGTAAATTGGGCGTTCATCACCCTCTCTAGCCTGGATCTGTACCTTAAGAGAGGCGATGAGGGGATTATGGTCACTCGCACAATTGGGTATCACCCTACAATCATGAACAAATGAAAGAAAATTCCTAGATATCAGCATGAAATCAATAAAACTGGCCCTGCCACAACCAGTATAAGTGGGACACTGCGGTAAAGAATCAGTGACTATACTATTCATAAAATCCAAATAGTTCCCTATAAGAATAGATTTTAAGGCTTCACCCTGGTGCGAATGAACAAAATGGGGCTGGGGTTGACCTTCAGTATCTAACAGCCCACACATGCAATGGGAGCTATTTTTGCAAATTGTACAATTAAAATCCCCCACCTGAATGATGCATAACAGTTGCCACTTCCCAGTGACTTGTGTATTCTCATTTAGTAAGGATTCAATCACCTGGCAGTTATTTTGGTCAGAAATATTATAGTACCAATTTACCAATAGGACTTTTACCTTAATTAAATTGGAGATCATGATCAATTGGTACCAGGGTGACGAACTTAAGCAATTGAACTTTATGGATCCATATTTTACAGCTATGAGTACCGCAATCCCTCCCTATGCCCTTCTTGCAGCCGAGGGCAAAGCAGGGACACAGAAAGAACGATACCCATCTATAGCAATTTCAGCTCTAGACCAGGTTCCTTCAAGGCAAATGATGTCAAAGCCTCTAATGAATCCTAGCCAGTCCTCGTTCATTATTTTGGAGAGAATGCATGCAATGTTCCAAGAGATAATTTTAAAAGAAGGGTTAACGTTTCCCTTACTTGGTGACCCCCCAAATGTATTAGTGGGTGCATATCATATAGTTGGTGATAAAAGTACTGAAGATGTGGGCACTTCTGGTGCGGGGTCAACATCATCCAGGGCCTTCCCTCTGCTGTTACATGCCTGTTCCTCAACTCCCACCTCCGTTTCATCTCTAAGATAAACCTGCAGTCAGTCATTGTTATTGAGGCCTGAGAGAGTTTCAAAGCGATTCGGGTGAGTAAACAACATTGGCTGTGAACAAGGAATAGTTCTTACACCTACGGCGGAGAACCCTGGGCTCAAACAACTACCCCTATCAGGTGGATAGAAAAACCCAGCGGCTAGGCCCTCATGCGATCATTCTCCCCAAGTATAACTTTGAGGCGTGTCAGGAGGAAACGCACGTACCAGGGGTCCCTAAAATTCAGAACCACACAATCACCTTCAACAGATTTGACCATGTGGCCTAGCCAACTCACCCACCTAGCCATGATAATATTTTCTAACAGATTTGTATGTGGGGCTATTTTACTTCTACACCAGTAGGCAGATTTGTTAATAAGGCTTTGGCAATTTTCTTGGCAGCCAATGGGAAGATGGGCAACTCCAGTAAGTACCAGGGTATAGGGGGTGCAATCTGGTGGCAAATTCAGTATGTCCTTAGCCCCCCCACGCCAAGTGATGTGTTTACTACATTTTTAGATTTGGATTCAAATGATGTGACCCCAGTTGGAAGATTTTGTCTAAAGGAGTTCGTGCCCCCTTGCCCCCACTTTTGACTGTTCCTAGATGGCACTATTTCCCAAGGAGGACGAACTGGAGATTTTGTGGAATGATCTGCAGGTCGATCCTCTCTTGGGGCTTCTTCCATGGTGGTAAGGGAAGTAATAGCTCTATAGGACTTCTCAGCATTGGTTGGAGCAACTATGCTATTTATTCCATTAACCGTATACCTTTGGGTAACATGAGCTGGTAAAATCGTTAGCTCCTGTAACATAAGGGCAAGCTGTTCTTCAATACATTCTAGATGCTCCCAAATGGGGGACAATGCCTCTGATAATAATTAAATGACTTTACAAAGGGGGACATCTACCCCCTCTTTTGTGGACCCTCTGCCCTTACCCATATACTCCTTATAGTCTTGTTACCTATTACAGGATCCTGCCTTGTTCTTTTAGTCACGGGTGAGGCGTCCTTTTGTTTCTGTGCTAAGCCTCCCCCCTCAATTCTCTTATGTTTCCCCCCTATTACTTGAGGGGATTTGTTCTCCACCAAAATTGTGTTAAAAACAGGCATATTTTGGGCTTCTTTTGCCCGGATTTTGTCATTATTCCTAATTATCACAACGGGTGGGATAGGTACTTGAGACCTCTGTTTACTGTCAATGCCATCAGGGTCAATATTAGCATCTACATGGGCTATTACAAGTATGGCATCGTTAGCGGTAGGGGCTAGCAAGAGTCTGCGTTCTGTTTGCTCAATTTCCTTGGTAAGTG
Organism: Triturus cristatus; assembly: GCF_964204655.1. Lineage (NCBI taxonomy): Eukaryota > Metazoa > Chordata > Amphibia > Caudata > Salamandridae > Triturus > Triturus cristatus. The sequence continues at coordinate 577,637,532 of NC_140594.1, forward strand.
CCCCTTAGCTTTTTGAAGGAAGCCGTCCAGTGTGGTATCGCTAAGTTATGGAGCAGGTGTCGTTTTCTGTTTGCCCATGATTCAATCAGCTGAAGAAATGTTGCCAATCAAGGAGTGGAAAGAAAATGCACTGATATAATAAGTTTTTGACTTATATAGTTCTGCAAAGGTAAGGGTTATCTGGGATTTTAAATAAAGTCCCAAGATCACTGGCTGATAGGATGTAACAACGAATTCCAGTGAAATAATTCACTGGCATTAGGCAACAGCTCCCACTCCTGGCCCTCTCCTCAGGTTTTTAACCACACCCCCAGCTGTAAGAGATGGTAACGTCATTATGACAGTCAATGAAAGTGAAAAACACAGGGGCTTTAAACATATAAATCAATCCACACAATGGCAGTCCCCACCCCAAAAAAAAAAAATCCTTTAGCCTCCTTATATTCCACAATAACGTCAGGTGAATGAAGGTGGGGAGGAGAGCCAAAAGCAACAAACAGATTCACCCATTCATCCTCCTGGTGTTACTGTGTGATTCCTCTTGCCACAGAATACCTGTCACAGGATTCAGTGCGCTCCATAAACTGTGCCGTTACCGCCTCTCACTAAAAGTAGCTGTACTTCAATCCAAATGGCGAGAGCTAGAGAGTCTCGCATCTAAAAGATCCCACAAAACTATAAATAACAGGAGGTTCCATTCACCAAATTAGGCAGCTCAAGAGTCCACCTTCCAGAAAAAAGGGTAATAGCCCAGCATCTGTCAGTCTATGACGGGCTAAGACGGGCCGTCTGCTGCTTTATTATGCCCCTACATGCACGGTTAGGGCATCGTTGGCGGCGTCAGCTACTGACGCTTACTGGGTGGTGTAGTTCTCCCCCTGTGTTTGTATTTTTTGTCGAGGCACTCACTCCAAAAACAAACTCGGAATGTAGTTGTGTACTAGTTTGGGTGCTGCGCCCAAAAACTAAGGGGGGTGGCCCTGCCCTGCCTCTCCCTGGCAATGACGGGCAAGGACAGGCCCGCCCGTGGCACGGGTTTTGCCTGGGTGCTGCCCGCGCGCGTCCCGTGCCGAGAGAGTACTGGGCTGCAGATATGCAGCAGCGGGTAGTGGCGTTGCCCTCGTTGGAGCCTGGGGGCTGAAGACCTGCCCGGCTCGTCCTAGTTCGTGTCCCGCGTTGCAGGAGTACTGGGCTGCAGATATACGGCGGCGACAGTTGGATGCGATCTGACCTCATTGGATCCTAGGGGCTGAAGTCCTGCCCGGCTCGTCCGAAAATGGTAATGTCAGGGAAATCAACAGTAAAAACCTGGCCATAAAACCATCCCACAACTGCTAAAAACCGTCCCACACCCTAATGTGTCAGACCAGCCCATTGGACACTGCCTGGCTGCCCTATAGGCCAGTCCAACCCTGCCAGTAGGCACAGCATACTAGCTAAGGCTGCATAACTTGTCATACAGATGCACTGGATGACAGCTCACCTAACAGATTCTACCTTGACTGACAGATCAGAGCACCAAATCTGAATTACGAGGCAGGAAATCGAATTTCATCTTTAGGTAAGGTCTGTACTTCATTCAGGTAAGTGAGGTAAGTGGCTGCTTAAAATATTTTGACCTGTTGTGAAAACCTTACAGTTATCAGCGAAGTGGCTTGATTGCCCATCTGAACAGTTGTTGGAGACACTCAAGCCCTTGCTGTCTAGTATACGCTGCTTTGTTGAAATGTTATGGTGACAATTTAAAGCAGCACAGTAGGCCACCTGGAAAGACACTGTACACACTTATGCCCTTCCCCTTCCTGTCACATGGCTTTGGCAGTGGATCCTCAACCTGGAAGCAAGATTTGCTCTCTACCCTAATTCTCATCATACAAACAGACAGGAGTTATGCATGCGTGCACAGCTTAAAATGCAAAAAAACGCACTGTATGTTGTTCAATGTATTTGATCTTCTAGAAAATGTAAACTTTATATTCAGTATGAACAATAGTAGAACGCATAGGTATGTTTTTTAATTTTATTGGTATGCCAATATATATATTCTGGAAAAGGAAAGGTATACATATGTTATTACAAAAGAAGACACTTGGCTAGAAAAATTAGTAGACTTAAGACCAACAAGATGGTTCCTTTTAACTGTTAACGTTGCAGGAGGTTGTGCTCTCATGGCTTGTGGTTTCAACTGAAAGTGAGAGTGAACGCCTTGGCTGGTGGGAGAGGTCACCATTATCAAAGACCAGAGACGTCTGACTTTTTATACACCAAAATTGAGTGCCATTTTGAGTCAAATCACCTCTTGGTTATGTATATTATAAGCTCCTTTAACCCCTTAGCTGCTGAGGCTTCCCTATCCCTTTGCCCCGCCCCCTTCTCTCAAAGTTGATCTCTTTTCTTGATATTTGGGGCATTTCAATCTCAAGCCTGCATAACATTTTTTATAGAAAAGGTAACCAGGCCAAATTATCATACCTTTTTCCCACACGTTGAGGATTCTAAATATACCAAGAGTTTGTTCGTGGATTGCCCTGGAGAGAACAGAGACTAACGCCAACATATAGCAACGTTTTTGGGGGGGATAAATGGAAAGAAGTGCTGTGCAAACAAGCATATTGTTTCTGAAAATGGCATCAAGAAAAGGTTTGCTGTCCTATAATCACCATTTTCCCAGTTGTCAGGAATGAGCAGAGTTACAAAAAATAGTTTTTACTAGCTCAAAATCTTTGCATTTTTCTAAGTGGTAGCTGATTTTTCCTATTTTTTTGTGGTTTGTATCTTCTTGCTGTTTGTGGTGGAAATAGATGTGAAACAGATGGGTTTTAAACCAGACTGCTTGATACTATTGTTGCGACTTGGAAGCTGGTATCAAATCAGGACATGATATGGTTTCTTATTACCAGCTGTGGACAGAAAGGACTATGACTTCCATGAGGAGATTCTTTTCTTAAGGTGGTGATAACTGCGCTACAAATAATATATACATACTACATATATATTTCTCTCAAGTCCTGATGAAGTTCCTTTGTAAAATGGAACGAAACACGTTGGCTGGATTTTAACTTGTATAATATATATGATTAATAAAGGAAGATGATGGATTAATCTATTGGAATATGGACTTTTTTCCTGGTGCACCTTCTTATTGTTGAAAAAGATTCTGTCTCTGGTCTCCAGTGCCACTCAACAGCAGAAAGTGCTGGAAGCTTTTTTGCACAGGACACTTACTTTTGATACATTGGATTGAGGTGCAACATTTACGGACCGCCTCTGTTTTTGTTTGTATACATAGAAATAAATGATGTTGGGTTGAAAAAGTCCCTCTCATGGTAATGGACAGGTACCCCTTCCCTGAATGCATGATATCTGGCAACAAGATATTTGTAATGAGAAAACACAGATGATGCGTGTACACCATGACCTAGGCCTGTTCCACAGATTGCTTTCTTGCTGAAGACCGGGAGGAGCTCCCAAAGCATTATCCTTGGGTTGTGGAAGGCTACTGCCCTCACCAAGAGTTAAGCAGCATGAATGCAGTGGTGGCAGCATACCATGCTCAGTAGAATGAACAGGCCTTCTTACCTGGGTCACTAGAGTGGTGCTTCCTGGCCAACTCATACAAAGTTCTTCTGCTATGAGCTCAACTTGATCTTGTCCTGCTTTGGATTGTATGTTGAGCTGGGCAGTGTGCATGATTGCGTGTGCGTACTGGGATGTATGTGTACCTTTGAAGTTGCACAATCAATACAAGAGAATCAGCACAGTTGATTGCATATGCGCACTGGGATATATGTGTACCTGTGAAGTGGATCAGTATATGGGGGTCAGAGTGCAGTATGCATGCTTGTGAAGGGCAAAATACATGGAGGTTTCTAGGTTCCATTTCAGGTGATCCATGTCTTGCTGGAGGAGCATGTGGAGGTAGAGGAGACCCCTGAGACCAAATTGTGGACTGCTGCATTCCTGAGAGCTGGGTGGGATTGAGGAGTGGTGCAGTATATGGGAGTCAGTGCACAGTGTGCGTGCTTGTGAAGGCCACAATACATGGAGGTCTCTAAGTTAAATTTTAGGTAATCCAGGTCTTGCTTGAGGAGCATGAGAAGGCAAAGGAGCCCCCTGAGTCAGACTTGTGGACAGCTGCATTGTTGAGAGCTGAGTAAGACATACACTGGAGGAAGGAGAAGCCAGGCACTTCAGTACACACTCAAATTGGCTCTTTTATTCTAAAAAAAGGTCACTAGTAAAGGGGCCTGGGCAAATCTCAGGGAGAAGATGGGGATGATAAGAGAATCATAAAGAGTAGAGATGGGGCCTTTAGTAACCCTTTCACATACATATCACTGAGACTGGCATCCAGGTGTCATCCTCCAGTAAATCCCATGGGCTTTGTTTCTGACTATCAGATTTGGAGACAGTTCTGCTATGATAGACTGGTTTCTGGAGGAAGAGCAAAACAGATGAAGGTACACTTCACAGCAGGCAACACCCCCCCTAATATGAACTTCAAAAGAAGAGACACTATATTGTATTTGCATAAAAAGGGGAGCGTGAGACTCCCCAAATTGTCAAACTGAAGCTGTACATCACCACAAAAAGCTCAGCACGAGTTCTGCTGGTTGTGACCTGAACAGGGAACTGAGGGTCAGCCAGGTTCCCATTCTAGGTAAGGGAACATCACCCAGGAGAATCAAGAACACTTGCCTGGAGCCAGAAGCACCAGCATCTGCCTGACCTGAGACCAGAACACCCTGTGAGGAGAAGGAGACTGCATGGAGGGGTGAGGCTCAGTGGGGATCCTGCTGGTTGGATTTCAGGAGCAGACTGTAAGATTCAGGTCCATTTGATCGCAACACCAATCAGACCGACCGCCTGTGTGTGTTGTTCACAATCCCCTTATGCCTAGGTGGGCCGCAGTCATTTTTAGGGCCGTAGCCCTTGTGCAGCTAGGTTGTGAAGAGAAAGTCGTCACCCTGTGCAATGTTGTGACCCAAAGAGGGACTCCACCTTAAGTATATGGGTTACAACCTCCATATGCCATGTTGAGGCCATAGTGATTCTTAACCCCTTCGGTGCTTAGGACGGCCCCCGGCCTTCATACGTCACGGTGGGCGTGTGCTAACGACAGCCGGGGGCCGTCCAAACCCCACCCGTTCATTAATTCTCCCGCACAGCGGGAGAATTATCACAGCGCGCAAGGAGTTAAGAGCCATTATCCTGGTGCTGTGCTGTGAAGATAAATTCAAAAAAAGACAAGAGCCACACAAATATGTCCTTGCAAACTGGGTACAGCTAAACAGCCAAATTACAGCTGTTCACAAGGAACTCATTTAGACCAAAAACCTTCAGTATTCGCAAGAAATGTAGCTCCTGCAAGCATATAATACAGTGAATCTGTATCACATTTAATACCACCAAGCAATGTTATTTCCTTGATTATAAGGAACACATATGACTCAAGAAAATATAGCACCAGACAACCAGATTTGTAAACTACACCCACTTCAGTGGAAGTGAGCCTATTTTATTTGCAGTTACAACGAGGAAAATATGGAAAATTCGACTTTTGTTGTGTATTAACAAAATTTACAAAATTTTAAAACCTGACTTATGTGACCCCAATGGAGTGACCATAACCAAACAGTAACAATAGCTGTAGTGACAATATTTAAAACAGGGGATTGGTTATTGGGACGAAAAGGATGTCCTTCGGATATCAGATTAAATCATTAATTCTAGAATATTGTTGTAGTATTCTGGGACTATCCTTTTCTCAATAGTCGACGACAATCCGACCCTCTCTTGGTACGGGGTTTCTTCAGGACCAGGATTCTGGGGACCTAGGCACTGTAAAAATGCCGGGGTGTGATTAGAAGCAATCGTTTAATGCCAGGCAGTGAGAGATCCCATAAGTGGATGCAAGGGCCATCCAAGATAGCTGTCGTAGTTACAGTAGTCCCTGGGCATCAGGATAGCAGGAGGCATCAGTATTACAATCATCAATGGCCAGTGTGGCCAGGATCCAATTAATGTTGGTAATAAGCGGACCGGGTAGCCTCCTTCGCTATAATCAGTTTCAATTGTACTGGACGTTACAGTTTCCAATAACCACAGACGAAGGATCGGATCACCCGATCCTTTGTCTGTGGTTATTAGACAGCGCATTGACCGCTAATCCTCATATGGGTGAATTGAGCTATTGCACAAGTTACTTACCTTCTGTAACGATATATCTGTAAGAGACGTAGATTAGTTATAGATTCCTTATCTTAGAATTACTCCCAGGCATCAGACTGGATCCGGAGAATTTTTTGTCAGCAGTACCCCTGCGCATCGAAAAGTGGCGTTGGTCAGCTCCGCGTTCGTCCTTGGAGTCGTGATCGCTGGGATGACGTTGCGGCAGGTACTTATACGCCACCCTCACGCGCTGACGTCAATTCTTTTACACAACATTCCACGCCAGAAGCCCAGAGCCATGCAAGACACCGACAACTGGTACACAAAACTAGGGCCCTGCAAGGAATTTCCCTGCCCCTAGAAGTCAGTTCGCAGAACAAGAAGGATGGGTGGGTGGTAAGGAATCTATAACTAATCTATGTCTCTTACAGAAATATTGTTATCAAAGGGAAGTAACTTGTTCATCTGAAAGAGACAATTAGTTATAGATTCCTTACCTTAGAATAGATACCCCAGCAATACCAACCCCGGAGGTGGGTCTGCGAACCAAATTCACACCAGAAAGTCCTGGAGAACAGAACGGCTAAAGAAGCCGTCTGTCTGGACTTGTCTAGGCAGTAGTGTTTTGTGAACGTGTACAGAGATGCCCACCTACCTGCCTGACAGATGTCATTGAGGGGGACTCCCCGTCCCAAAACAGTGATAGCTGCCGTCACCCTGGTGGAATGGGCGCGCAGTCCCACTGGAGGCTCCTTTGCCAAAGAGTAGCAAGCTTTAATGCACAACACGACCCACCTAGAGATGGTCCATTTGTGCACAGCCCGACCTTTTTTGGTGCCCATGTAGCCAACAAAGAGCTGGTCATCCATCCAGAATTGCTTGGCGCGATCCAAATAAAAGGAAAGCGCACGTTTTGGATCCAGACGGTGGAGCCTCTCTTCCGCCTTAGAAAGATGCAGAGGCAGAAAAAAAGTAGGCAAAGTGATGGTTTGACCAATGTGAAAAGAAGTAACCACCTTGGGAAGAAAGGAAGGTCTGGTTCTCAGGACGACCTTGTCTGGATGAACAGCTAGAAAAGGAGGCTTTGAAGAAAGAGGTTGTAACTCCCTCACCCTGCGAGCAAAGGTGATGTCAACCGAGAGTAAGAAGTCTGAGAGGACAGTTATGAAGCGGCTCACAGGGAGTGCACATAAAGTAAATAAGTACCAAGTTCAAGTCCCACTGAAGCATTATGAAGGGAACAGGAGGAAAAAGGCGAGTAATGCCCTTAAGAAAGCGATTTACAACAGGGGACTTGAAAAGAGAAGGCTGATCAGGAAGCCTAAGAAAGGCTGAAATGGCTGAGAGGTAGCCCTTCAGAGTACCCGGAGCAGAGCCCTGCTGGGCCAAAGACAGGAGGAACAAGAGAACCTCAGAAAGAGGGGCAGAAAGGGGATCCACAGCCTTTGCTGTGCACCATGCCATAAATTTGTTCCGTCTGCAGGCGTATACTGTCTTAGTGGAGGGACGCCTGGCTGCCAAGATAACATCACAGATTTCGGGAGGAAGGTCAAAGGTTGTCAACTGTCGCTGCTTAATCTCCACACAAGGAGGTGGAGACTGGGTAGTTTCGGGTGGAGGACCGCCCCCTGATGCTGCGGCAGAAGATCCTCCCGAAGAGGCAGTTGGATTGGAGGATCGATGGCCATGTGTAACAGCTCGGGATACCAGACTCTGCATGCCCAATCCGGATCCACAAGGATGACTTGGGCCTGGTCATGCTTGATCTTCTTCGGCACTCTGGGCAGAAGTGGTATAGATGGAAAGGCGTAAGAAGACCGCAACTCCACTCGTGATGGAAAGCGTCGCCTAGCGAGTGCCACCTTGGAAATTCCAACGCGCAGAATTGCTGACATTGAGCGCTCTCTTTGGTGGCAAATAGATTTAACCAAGGCTCTCCCCACTGCTGAAAGAGACCTTGCACTAACTCGGAGTGAAGACGCCATTCGTGATCCATCATGCACCTGCGGCTGAATCCGTCCGCCCTGGCGTTCATCAGTGAACCTGCCAGGTGTTGAATCACCAAGGGAAATGCCCTGATGTTCCAGCCATGTCCAGAGACGAAGGACCTCTTGACATAGGATCCACGACCGCACCCCGCCCTGTTTGTTGCAGTACCCCATGGTGGTGGTGTTGTCCGTGAACACCTGCACTGCTCTTTCCAGGACAGAGGGAAGGAATGCCTTGAGTTCAAGGCGAATCGCCCCGAGCTCCATCAGGTTGATGTGGAGCTTGGACTCCGTCGTAGACCAGAGGCCTCTGATCTCAGCCTCTCCCATGTGGTCGCCCCACCCTATAAGTGATGCATCTGTCACCACCGTGTACTCCAGTTGGGGAAGGGAGAGGGATCTGCCGTTGACCCAATCCCGGTTTGTTAGCCACCACTGGAATTGGTGTGCAGTGTCGTCCGAGATCTGGACGCAATCGGACAGGTTTCCCTGATGCTGTGCCCACTGGAACTTCAGGTCCCACTGCAGAGCCCGCATATGCCATCTGGCAAGATCCACCAGCAGGATGCAGGAGGCCATCAGACCCAGCAGCCGCAGGGTCACCCTGACCAAAACCCGGGACAGAAGCTGAAAGATCTGAATCAAAGCACGAATATCCCAGACTCGCTGCTCGGGAGGATAGACCCGAAACTGCGTTGTGTCCAGAACCGCTCCGATGAAGAGGAGCTTCTGAGAGGGTGGAGATATTTAAAATGCAATAACTTATGTCTGTAATTGCCTGAGACATAGCGTAGCTGGGAACAACAGTATTTCCAAATATCGTCCGTAATGGTGGTGCCTATGTCCCGCTCCTATAATGCTCGGACACCAGTACCCACCGGGGGGCGAAGTGCCAATGCTGAGTGATAAAGGCGTGACACTAAGGGGTCTATTAGAATGGCTTACGGCTGGCCGACGCCGGGCCGGCAGTGGCAGCCGACGGGCCGGCGGCAGATATCCGCCCACGATCGCAACCCTGAAAACCGCCGGTTCAATTAGCATGGCGGCGACGACCGCGGTGGTGAGAATCTCCGCCCGCCACTTTTCCGCTGGTACCAGTCCGCACGCATGCCTAGCGGGCGGAACTGGACCGCTACAATGATGCCGGTTCAGGGCCATGCTCCGCCGCCATGATTATGATGCCAGCGGTAGCCAGCCTTCCCGCGGCGGTGAAACTGCCATGGAAAGGCATGCGGAGAATGTCTTCGGGGGCCCATTGCGGGCCCCCTATGTGTTGGGGTGTGTGTGGGTGCACGGGGGGCTACCCATGGTACCCCCCTACATGTCCCTGTACCAGGTGGCAGGCACTGCCACGCAGTGCAGTGACATGCATGACATGCTCCTTTTCACACCGCGGCGGTGCTGCTGGCAGCAGCAACCGCCGCAAAGTTAATCGCCAGAATCCGACCGCCGCGGTCAGATTTCGACTGCGGAGCATCCTAATTGGACCGGCGGTTATGCCGCAGTCCTTGCGGGCGGTTGTTTCCTGCTACCATGAAGGTCGGGGAGAATTTCCGACCGCCATCCTAATAGGCCCCTAAGTGTGTGCTATCAGGAGATGTGATAAGGAGTGATAGTAAAGGGAATTCCACTGGTTCAGTTGCATAGTCCGGCAGCACCTTCAATAATGAACAACGTGTTCTGTAGAGTAAGAAACGATCCATATGAGATGCCGGGCCGTTAGCAGCTAGAGCAGATGTAGTGCATGGTATAGACCCATGAAATAAGTCACCTAAGTTTGATAACCTATGCGCTGCTAATGTTCTCCTGGTAAGCGCATAGGTTGCAGGGGGGATTCATGGGTTGTTGGCTAAGGGCAAATGTGGGGAGTACATGGATGAGAATTTTAAATATTTACGCAGTTTTACCCATGCCCAGCATGTCGTGGAGACCGTTTGTATTTCTGACGGGCATCGGGGAAGGCCCACAGGAAGTAGCGTGGACAAAGATTGGGGATTTACTTGCGAGCCATCGGGTTTAAGGAATTGCAATCGGGCATCTGGGTGAAACCAATGATAAGTGAAATTAACCTGGCCCATGAGGTAGTACAAATAGAAGTCTGGAACTCCGAAACCGCCTCTTTTAAATAGTAAGGTCAGCGTAGCCCAGCTCACTCTGGGTTGTTTGCCCGCACAGACTAGTTTAATGAAAAGCGATCTCATTGTGATAAAAAAATGCATTGTCAATGGGATCGGGATGTTGAGGAAAAGGTATAGAAAACGGGGCAGTACCACCATCTTTATGATGGCCATTCTACCCGCTATGGAGAGCGGGAGTTGTATCCATTAGGTAACTTGCGTCTCCAGCCGGTCAATTGCTGGACCATAATTTAGACCGATGACCTCCGTAGCGGTACAGTGCAGGTAAATAACTTAATATTTAGGGGGATCGCACACACCACTGTAAGTGAAATTTAATGTCAGTCGGGGTTGCCCTGGGAGTCAGAGGAAATATTTCGGATTTAGACCAGTTGATAACTAATCCGGAGTGAACTCCAAAGTGTACCACCTCTCTTAACAAGGGCAGCAGATTTTCGGCCGGCTTGCGGACATAAAGCATCACATCATCCGCATAGAAGAAGGCAATAAGTGGACCCGTGTGAAGCTGCAAGCTGCGAAGCAGGCGCCACTCCTGGATGTGCCGGGCCAGTGGATCCATAGCTATTACGAAGAGCAATGGGGAGAGGGGGCATCCCTATCGAGTACCCCTCGTCAGGGGAAAGGAGGAAGTGAGAGTGCCGTTGATTTTCAGCCGTGCAGTGTGTCTATGGTAGTTGAATTAATGGGCACTTGCCATTGGAAAAAACAGCTGCCATTTGGAAGGATGCTTGTGGCAGTCAAAGTGATCCATGAGAAAATTAAGGAAGCTCTGATTAGAAGGTTTGGGTTGAAGCCACTTCAGTACCTTCAAAAGTTCGAGGAATGCAAGCGAGCAGTTGACGCTCTGTTTGTAACAGGAAAGCTTGGAGCATTGCAAGATTGGAATGAGTGGGTTTGAGGATGGAGACCAAGGATTTTCAGTCCAGTCACTCTCTCACCAGTTGATGGTGACAGAGTGACTCAAGGATGAGTACTCTACCCCACTTTGGTAATACCTGTCAGATCAGATAAAGAAGGATCCAAGGAAGCTTGAAGTGTTGGCTGACAGATGGGTAGCTAACAGGATGAAAAAGGTGCTGGAACAGCATAGTTCTATGCCCAAGGGAGAGAAGAGCTCTCCCCAGTCTAGTGCCAAACCTGAGGGCAAGGGCCAGGGTAATTCCCATGGAACCCAAGCAGGGCCCTGGAAAAATGGTAATGGTAATAGTGTGCCCAGTAAGGAGCATCATGAGAAGGGAGGACAGAGACGTTCGTCCAAGTCCAAGGTGGTGACTTGCTACAAGTGCCATCAGGGGGGCACTTGAAGAGAGACTCACAGGTGAAAGACCATATACCATCTTTACCAGTGAGTGTGGCTATGCTTCACATGGGTGAGGTGTCCAGAGAGGCTATGTTGCACTCAACCCAGCGGCTATGGACATTTGGGAGAGGGACAATGATACTCTGAAGCACATTCATCCTAATACATTGGAATTAGTGGGAGCAAAGTGCCTGTTCTGAGGGGTACTAGAGCCTTACGTACAGTGGTTGAAAGGAAGTACCTTAAGTCTGAGGAGTGTCTCCCTCGTACTAAGGATATAGGTTTGGTACCCAGTGGAGAGTGCCTAGAGTACCCGCTTGTCGGGTTGAAATTGACTTCATTCTCAAGACAGCTGTGGTCAGTTTTGAGGTAAAGGAAAAGCAAGGTGCTGGTTGTCTTTTGGGCAATTATTTGAGTGCCCCATGCTTGGTAACATGACCAGAAGCTTTTATGGCTTGGACTACGTCAGCTTTGTTGACCAGAGAACAAGCTGCATGTCAGTTTCTGGAGGAGACTGGAACCATTCCCGATTTGCAAGTACTGGAAAAGGGTTGTCTGCAAGAGAGGGCAGACCCTGAGAAGGTACTGGCTATGGAGGTCATCTCTTCTGCTCCAGAGGGAGGGTAGGATGAGGCTCCTGAAGTGGATCAAGCCCTGGAGCTTGGGTTGCTTTCAGAGCTGCAGGGTTTGTTAGCTGCTAGGGGGGGCTTACCCGGGAGGTTTTTCACAAGGCACAGGAAGAGTGCCCCACATTTGTGGGACTTTGGAAGGAACTCCAGGAGCAGGTCAGCAATAGGGTGGTTGAGAAACACTATTTTGGCTGGGAGGAGGGCTAGTGGTTCCGTTGGTGTACAGAAATTACCTGTTATCACTAACCCATGAAGTGCCCCTGGCAGGACATTTTGGCTCTGGAAAACCCCAGGATAGGTTGGACCCTCTGTTCAACTGGCCAGGGATGCACAGAGACAGAGAGTGATTCAGTAGAACCTGTCCCACTTGCCAGGTGTGTCATGAGTCAGGAGGGAGAACAAAGACTCTGATAGTGCCTCTACCAGTTGAAGGTATTTCATTTGAGTGAGGGGGAATAGACATAGTTGGTCCATTTGATCACCCCCACCTCTTCCCAGTCAAGCAACAAATAGATCTTGGTTGTGGTGGATCATGCCATGAGGTAAGCTGATGCTGTACCTCTGAGTAGTAGCAAGAGCTCTCCTGGGAATTTTTTCTAGGGTTGGATTTCTAAGAATACTAATCTCAGATGTTGGGACCAATTTCATCTTGTCTTACAAAAGAGAGATTTGGGAGCAAGCTGGTGTGACATACTACTTCTCCAGAGCATACCACCCGCAAAACAAAGGTTTGGTGGCTCGGTTTAATAGAACACAGACAAGCATGATGGGAACCTTGCCAGTAGAATCTACTCATGTCATTTCCCTTGTTTGTGTACTGAGAGATTCTGCAGAAAGGGGTAGGGTTCAGTATGTTTAAGCTTCTGAGTGGACACTTGGTTTGAGGTCCACTCACCACAGTCACAGTAGGGTGGGAGGGAACCTCAGAGTCTAATGAAGGGATGGTACGACCAGAAAGCTCCGGTGACTGGATATCAGGATATTGTATGGATACTTGTATAGCGCACGACTACCCAGAGGCCTCTCGGCGCTTGTACGAATACCGCTGTGGAACCCATCCTGGCTTTCCCTGTGAGGCGTCCACTCCTGGGCACCCCCAAGGTGGAGGCCAGGCATCCTTAGCGTTGAGGGGGCCGTTGTGGAGATTAAGCAAGCTATTGCCCAGAGTTGCAGAGTGGGACTCCTTGATTGGAATGGCACCGAGGCGGGAATGATCAGGTCCGTGGAATTTTTGAGCCCAAGACCCGCCGAGGCGGGGAATTGAACCCTGGTCCCGGGCTAGACCTCTGCATCAGGGTCTGCCGCTCTAATCATTGAGCCACACTTCTCCACATATTCAGGAGCTGTTAGTGCTAAAGCCTATTTGTCCCAGGGATCTGGAAGACAAGTTATGTGGGCCATACAAGGTAGTTCAGAAGGTTTCTGAGGTAAACTACTTGGTAGACACAGGTGCCACAGGGGACCCTAGGAGGGTGTTCTATGTGAACAGGCTCAATGAAGCCTTACTTCAGAGAGATTAAACAGTAAATATCATGGCTATGGCATAGGAAGTTGAGGAAGACAGTGATCCTCTTCATGACTTATTGCACAGTAATGTGAGGGATTGCAATGTGCAAGGGGCATAATTTGCCCCTGAGTTAATGCCTGAGCAGCAGATAGAGTGTAGAGAGGTGTTGGGATGGTTTTCCGACCACTCCCTACTTGCTCTGGTGTTGACATCTATCTGTGTTCATGATATAGAATTAGGAAACAGTCTGCCAGTGAAGTGCAGAATGTATAGAATGTCTGATTGGGTTCAGGAATGCAATAAGGCTGAATCTGCCAAGATGTTGTACCTGAAAGTCATTGAGAGATCTTGTAATCCATTGTGTACTCCTGTGGCAGTAGTACCTAAGTAAGGATCTATTGATTTCTGGCTCTGAGTAGACTACCAAGCCTTAATGAGGTGACAAAGACCAATGTCCATCCAATCCCAAGAGTGGATGAGCTTGTGGATCAGTTAGGTGCTGCAAAGTACTTGAGCATCTTTGATCTGACCAGTAGGTATTGGCAGATTGCCTTAGCACCAAGTGCCAAGGAGAAGACTGCATTTTCTAAACCAGAAGCGCTGTAGCAGTTCAAAGTGATGCCCTTTTAGTTAAAATGCTCCTGCCATTTTGAGCACCTGGTGAAACATGTTCTCACAGGGCTGGAGGAGTTCTAAGTGGCCTACTTAGATGATATTACAGTGTTTAGCAATTCATTGCAAGGCCACCTGAGACACCTACGACAGATGCTGGTCAGGTTACAGTAGGCAAAACTGACCATCAAGACAACCAAGTGTCAGGTGTGGCAGTCTTCTGTAGTCTACCTTGGGCATGAGGTGAAGAACAGGAAAGATCCGTCCTTTGGATGTCAAAATTCAGTCTGATGGAGTTGGAAGTGCCTACTACCCAAACTGAAGTGAGGGACTTTGTGGGACTCAGTAGGCATTACAGGAACTTTGTGGCAAACTATGGAAGTCTAGTTGCCCTCTTGACTGCTTTGACTTCCAGGAAGCAGTCTTGAAAAGTGATCTGGTTTGAGGAATGTCAAAAGGCATTTGAGGAACTTAAGACGGCACTATGCAATGCTGCAGTACTGAAAGCAACAGACTATGGTCAGCCTTTCATTATACAGACGGATGCGTCTAACAAGGAAACTGGAGCGGCATTAGCTCAACTGTAAGGGTAGAGAGCATCTGGAGCCTTTATTAGTAATCCAGAGAACAGAATTCGGTGGCTATTAAAAAGGAGTGCTTTGCGATAGTATGGGTCTTGCGTAAGTTCCACTCTTACTTGTTTGCACTAGGTTTGTAGTGGAAGCAGATCATAAGCCATTGAAGTGGCTATGAAGGGAAAGAATACCAAGTTGTTGACATGGTCTATCTCTGTGCCAATCATGCTTCTCTATTCCTCTTCATGAGGATAGCCACTATCTGTTCGTTCTCGGGTTACTCAATTAAGTCTTCATTTGGTGTCGTAGCCCACAAAGGTCTGGCTTGTACAAATAGCAGAGCCACTGTAATTATGTGATTCTACTGCATTTTCCACATGATAATGGATTTATTGCATTTGCCATATTATTAATCATCTGCTGCATAATTTGCAGAGTTTAACAAAAAAAGTGTTTAAAAAAAGATTCAAATGAAAACAAAACTTGTGTATTTTATGATATCCTCATACTGTAATGATATATTGATGCAAAGTTTGCACCTACTACATTGCCTAGAATATTCTGGTTGAAAGAATTGTGTTTGTGTGGGTGATCAAGACCAAATAGGTACATGTCTTTGAACAACCTACATTGATTTTTTGGGGAAAAAGCTTTAACCCAGACATCTACAACCTTTTCTGTAACAAGATCTACTCATATTCAATGAACATCAAAGCGAGATGCTAATAATTTTAGTATGGTAACAGTGATCATGTCAGACAAGCTTACGCTTGTAGCTACTCCAAGCAAGATTACCAGCAGTGATCACCTCAGTGCATAAGGCATGGTTACCAGTAGTAATGTAAACAAGGCTGTATACATTTGGAATTCCTCCACATTGATAATGCATGACAGTCATAGCTGCAGTGCTCCTTGCACCAAGGTCATCAAGGGCATAAAGTGCACCATAAATCACGAGGCAGTGGTAAGACTTTTTGGTTTTTGTAAAACTTATTTTATTAGGGTTTATCAGCATATACATTACACTGGTTGGTACAAGTTACCATCCGTCCTTCATTTCGCTGTGGATTGGATGGCTGTGTCCGCACCCCGCACCGTCATATGTCATCCAAAGTTGTGTTTCCAGCCATCGCTGGGAAATCTACAGTGATAACATGTTGGTAGTATTCAACAACACACAAAAGCAACTAAAAACCCTGCTAGGGATGGTGGGGAGTGAGGGGGTGGGGTTCGTGTAGGACTAGGGGTGGGAGGATGTACCACAACCACAATACCGAAAATCATTAGAACGAACATGACAGTAATCAGACATCCGCCACCACAATTCTAGAAGAGTTTACCGAATTCACTCAAGAAAAAGTTAGAACTGCCCTTTCTAAGGTCAAACTGGGTCCTCCAGCTGACCGGGTTTCATCTCACATTCTGTCAATCATTGCCCCAGCTTTCCTCAAGAGTCTCACTGAACTTTTTAACATGTCCCTAAATCAAGCAATAGTCCCTACTAAATGGAAAGCAGCCAGGGTCAAACCAATTCTGAAAAAACCTTCTGCAGATACAAAAGAGCCCAGTAACTATCACCCTATTTCTCTTCTCCCCTACTTTGGAAAGCTACTCAAGTCCCTGTTCAACAAACAACTGAACAAACTATCTAGAAAGTCACAAACTGTTGGACCCCTCCCAATATAAGACTTGCCCAGGACAGCTGACAGTCTGCCATGCTTTTCCTGTTAGATTTGTCGGCTGCCTTTGATATCATTTCCCACAGTATTTTAGTATTTTAGAACAACGACTGTGGAAGATGGGAGTCAGGGGAACGACCCTAGACTGACTTAGAAGCTATCTGACAGACCGTACTGCCACTGTACAACTAGGCACTCTGGTCTCCTGCAGTCGGTTGGTAGACAAGGGAGTCCCCCATGGATCCATTCTAAGTCCCATGCTTTTCAACCTCTATGTGGCACCCCTGGCCAAAGTGATCAGATCCTATGGGTTCGATGTAGTGTCATATGCTTATGACACCCACCTATTAATCACCCTTGGTCCCAATCCATCAGATACCAGACTCAGATTTTAAAACTGCTTGACTCGCATTAACATCTAGATGCAAACCAACCACCTTCAACTTAATGCCAGTAAACCAAGGTCATCCTCTTCAGGAAGGCGCATGAATTCTGGTCTAATGATTGGTGGCCTCAAAGCATTGGCCACTGTCCATCCCCCAAACCCACTGTGTATAACCTTGGAGTAAAGATTGACAACAAGCTACCCATGAAAGACCATGTAAACCATATAATGAGCACCTGCTATGGACTAATGTGAAGCCTAAGTAAGATCTTTCAATGGATTCCAGTAGAATCAAGGAAGCCGCTTGTCCAGGGTATATTTACTACGGTAATGCCCTGATGGCCTCCACCTTTGAAGAACTTTTCACCAGACTTCAAGTCTTGCAGAATACTGCTGCCAGACTGGTGCTAAATCTTCCATCACGGTCCCCGTCTGCACCCAGTTTAAAAGGTCTTCACTGGCTCCCCATCAGGAAACGAATCCGTTTCAAGTTCATGTGTCAGGTACACAAGACCATGTATGGAAACGGGCAGAGCTACCTTGCCAAAAAACTCAACAGGTACTTACCTAATAGGACTCTCAGGTCAGGAAGTAAACATCGTCTTACTCTACTCAGGATTCGTACCGCCAGGAACGGCGGTACATCCTTTTCTCATCTAGCTATTGTCAGCTTTGTATGGTCACTGACCACAAACAGTTTCGAAGAAGACTAAAAACCTGGATCTTTTGACCGCTCTCTCCCTCCTGTCAGCTGTCTATCTTTCCCTTCACCGGCTTTCCATAGCACTTTGAGACACCCCGGTGATATGTGCGCTTAATGCTTATGTACTCAGGGAAGTCATGTATCTGATATTCTCGCTTGCAGTGAATGATAGATGAAGGCATGCGTGCAAAAGTGGCTCAGTACATACATCGCAGGTGCCTCATCTATTGGTGCTCCGGTAGTATTTCCTCCTCATTCACCTGATGCCTTACAATCCACTGATCTCCCAAGTAAGGGATGTCTGTTAGAATGTGAGCCCAGGTTTCGGTCCAACTCAGGGGGTTTCGGTCCAACTCAGGGGTCGCAGTCCTCTGTTGACCTCTGGCTGCAGTGCAATTCCCTCTTAACTAAGCCTGATTGGAGATTGCGGACTTCCGTGTGACAAAAAAACTCCACTTAGTTCCACAAGCGGCGGAGTACAGTGCAAACTGCTGTTCACGCTGATCTTCCTGCCGCTCGGGTAGAAATTTTACCCAAGCGGCAGCTCGCACTTGCCAACTTACTGTTGGTGATCCTGCATTTCGCGAGCTGCGCGGAGTGCAGGAAACTCCAAAAACTGTGTCAACGGAGCAAAGTTCAACGCCCAGGATTACTCTTAACTAGCCCATCTACAGAAGTCCACCAGTTCCAAATTAGCCAGACAGCGCCACTTTGTGGCACACTGTCACAAGTGCAAGTTTTGACAATTAAGTGCCGGTGCTGAGCACCAGAAACCACCAGCTCAAATTAAGCACTGGGTAGTCTGTCTTCTAAGGGAGAGGGTATAGTGCACATTTGTTGCAGTGCAGGCCGGGCTTTAAATGAGCCGGGTCTCACCGGTGCTGAGCACTGGCAATTTTTTAAAGGAGGCCTCGAAACGGGTCTCTATCGGGCTCTGTTTTGTACCCTGGCACAGGCTGTCCGTTTTTTTCCGGACTGCAGTGACAGCAGGTACATCGATGTGCGTGTGCTCACACTGCTCACTTCTCACTAGTGGAGAAGTTTTGCATGACGTCATGCCAGGTGAGCGTTGTAGGGGAAGGGAAATCCTTTAAAGAGAGTCATTTTCTCTCTGCATATCCCTTCTATTTTTGAAACTCAGGAGCAGCAACATTGTCATGGTGTCACCAGGGCTTTAAGTGGAAGCTTTTTCAATATTATACACAAACCATAGTTGCTGCTTATTTATCTTATGTAACTAACAACCATTGACAAAGCCAATAGTCCTAACTTGTTGTAGGTATGATGGTACTTGTTGCATCATATATCTGGGTGCAATGACCGAAACAGCAAAAAACAAGTCGAGCGGTACACCATGCTAAGCGAAGATCTTTAGCTTACGTGTAATTAAGCCACACCCTTAATTACATTGGCCACACCCCTTTGAGAGACTCCCCAGTTTTTTCATCCCACTTAAAGCCCTGAGTGCAAGACGTACAACACTCTACTGTTAGTTTCTAAGGCCCTCATGGAGTCCTATATGGAAATCGACTCAAGCCTGTCATGAATGGCATGGTGTTTTTGCACCAGTTTTTCTGGATATCCGAACACTGAACCCAATTTTACTGGTTGCGAAAACCGGACAGTAAAATCACTTAAGGCTCCTGCTGCAGCCTCTTGCTCTTCCCTACCGTCCCTTCCTACACCCCCCACCCCCACACAGAAACCCCTGCTTCCATACACCAATGCTCAAAGCAAGTGGTATATTGGAGCATTCAACATTATGGAATTCACCCTTTGTTTTACACCTGATTAAACTAGACCCACGCAGTTATTCCCCATTCCATGGGGTTCTACTCGTAATTGCACAGTACTAACGGAGTCTTA
Source organism: Triturus cristatus (assembly GCF_964204655.1). Classification (NCBI taxonomy): domain Eukaryota; kingdom Metazoa; phylum Chordata; class Amphibia; order Caudata; family Salamandridae; genus Triturus; species Triturus cristatus. The sequence goes on from NC_140594.1 coordinate 577,657,085, forward strand.
CCACACGGTACCGGTAATTGTGGATGCCAAGTTTTCACTTACTCAGTACCACGCACATTGAGTTTTCACTCCATAGTTGTTTTATTCCAACATTGTACTGTTCCAAGACTCGTTTTGACAATTTCTCGACGAGGGTCAGGGGCCATAATGGTATAGTCATGGGAGTCACGTGTCATATTTTTGATTTAAAATGTTCTCAGATTTTGAGAAACCATGAGACACTCAAATAAAACCTTGAGGCACTTATGCACTCAGTGACACCGTTTTGACACCAGACCACACTCCAAACACACGCGTTAAATTGTGTTTAACTAAGTCTAATAAAGTCACAAAGTGGTGGACAGTACCATTAAAACCACTGAACTTTTTCATCAAATTGATACTCACAGCAAGCTGCCATATTGGGCCTGTTCTGGCTGATGTGCATGTTTTGATTGGGGATTACGCACTAAAAAATACGCCTCACGTTGCTGCAGAAGCACCAGCTTCCCCGAGTCACATTCAGAATAGATCCTGCGTCTTTGTTGTATAGAACTGATACATAGCGATAATTGTGCCTCAAGTCCAGTATGAAGCATTGCATGATACATTTAATCTAGAAGAAAATAGAGCTTGCAAGCTCAGGGGTCTCCAACCTTTTCCATAATAAGAGCTATGTATCTTTAATGAAAATCAGGCTGAGCTACTATTAATATGAGTGTGGTAATAGTGACAAGGTCAGACAAGATCACATGAGTGGCCTCTCCCATGCAAGATTACCAGCAGTGATCACCTTACTGCATCAGGCATGGTTGCCAGCAGTAAAGTGAAAAAGGCTTCATCAATTTGGAATGCCTCTACATGGTTATTAAATGAAAGCCATAGATGCAATGTCCTTGGCACAAAGTTAATAATATTAGTAATAAGTCTCACAAACGCCTCATGATTTATGACTCAAATATCAGCTTTAAATATATTTTGGAAATCAACCCATTTTTCTCCAAACATCAGCTTATGAGTTCTGAAAATACATATATTTTCATCTCGAATACACGCATTTCAATTCTGGGATACATATATTAATTAAACCTGGCAGAAGTACCTAATTTAGTAGGCTGCGCTGCTTACAGGTAGCTGGAGAGCTACCAGTACATAGCTGCCAAGTTTTCAGATTCCTTATGTGTGACATTTCCAAGAATTTAGTGTGCATATGGGTGACATTCCATTGCCAAATATATGACACTTCGAGTGACACATTAACACGAGTAAACCAAGCTATGAAGTCTATGTACAAGGAAAAATATCACAAATTCAGAGCTTCCATGTTTTTACGGTAATCAACGTTTATGACGGAAAAAAATTCCCGCATGGAATCACAACGCGTTTGTTACAACGACCGCGTTGTGATTCCGCATACCATTAATCCGGGGGGGGGGGGGGAAGGTGTTGGATTTAAAATCCAACACCTTCCCTAGTGTCCGCACAGACTGGAGTTGGAATAGTAAATTATACTATTCCAACATCCAGCGCCCCCGCTCCGCAAGTTGTTGTTCCAACTTGCGGGGTAATGGTATGCGGAATCACAACGCAGTCGTTGTAACGACCGCGTTGTGATTCCATGCGGGAAAAAAGACTGCGGGACAAAGACCTATTTTCGTTTTTACCTTCCAAGTGTATAACATTTCCATGTTCTCATTGTGTCTGCAATGCCTTTTCTGTGGCACTTTGAGTGCCACTTTATGGTGAGCCAAACAATGCAGTTACGTTGGTCAGAAATTACTCTCTCTCCTGAAATACAATGTGTGGAAAGAGCATATGCAAGGATGAGGTGGAACACACATCCCTTCAAGGCATCCCACAGTCCTAATTCACAAGTTGGGTGTAAAGACTTGGATACTTTGGGTCACAGTCGGCGTGTGTATGCAGGAGTGTCCCACATTCACTCGCTCTCAAGCACACTCTGCTCTCTTCACTCTCTCTCTTTCCCAATCTTAAACTTTATTGCAGCTCCATTCTTTTAACTCTTTCACACCACTTCTTTCTTGTCTTTACGCTCATTTTCCTTAATCGCTTCCACGTCTCTCTGCATCTGCTGTCTTTTCCTCCTTTCTCTGTTATCTTTCCTTTTTCTCCCTCTCAGCCCTTCTTTTGTATATCTCCTCCCCTTTCCCCTTCACCTTTGACTCGGTATCTTCCAATCTCACTTTACTCCATTTGCTGCTCCCTTCCCTGTAACTCTTCCCCTCCTTCTTGTGCCTTTTGTGCTTTCTTCTCTCTTGTCAATTCATCTCTGACTGTCTTTGCCACTTACCCCTCTTTGTGGCTCTCATCCCAACACAACCCTTTACTCCCACCTTTGTTTTTCCTCTCTGTTTTACCACACCCTGTGACAGCTGTTGTATTTATAGCATTAAATGGTCTCTGTTAGTTCTAGTGAGGAGAGGACTTGGTGTTATGGTCAGAGCTGCTGACTTTGCATCTGGGAAAACAGGGCTGAGTCCCAGCGTCAGCTCAACATCCATGGATGTCAATTCAACAAAATGTCAGGGGTAAAGGAAATTACTTCACATGCCCCTTGACCTTTACTTTCACTCACACATACATATGCATATGCATACATACACATACACACACACTCTACATACACACACACTCTTGCCTACACATGTGCACACATTCACACGCTCTCTCTTACATAAACATACTCAAAACTGCAAGCACACACATAACATACATATATTTAAAAGCATTTTTTTAAACTCACTTCAGCTGTCAGGGAAAGTCATAGTCCAGCTATTTGTACTCCATTTTTTATAAAACTAATAGCAAATAATGTAATATTATTCACTATTAGTGTAATACAAAATTGTCAGAAATCGAGGTGAGTGAAGCTCCTACCGACGTCCATAAGAACGCGCTGCTTCTGTTCCTGCCACTGATTTTGTCACTGCTGACTCTAGAGGTCGCAAAGGCAGTGCCAGGTGTCACAAGGGGCGTGCCAGGAGTCGCGGCAGCGAACCCTAAATGACGTCCATGTCAACATCCTATGAATCTGATCAAATCACTGAATCTCTCGGTCCTTAAAACAAAATAAAATAAAAAATGAATGTGCCCTTGTGTAAAGTAATTGTTAAAAAAAGGACCCGCAGACAGCAATTTAGTATCTAAATTTAAGTAAGCTTACAAAAGCAGTGTTTGAAAAGTATGGGTGTAGGAAGATGGCTCTCTATATAGTGAACTAAAACAAACACCGTGTAGAGAGTCCAGTGGGTCCCCAGTTGGTTTACAGAGGCTAACGTAGCTAAGACTAATGCTCTCTTTTGTGGTAGTGTGGGCGAGCAGTTAGGCTTATCAGAGAGTAGTGCTAAGCTTTTGTTGTACTCACAAAGGCAATAAATGAGACACACACTCAAAGAATAAATTAGAGACCGAATTAGAAAAATAACACTTCTTTTTATATATCTTTTAAAACCAAGAACATAGTTCAAAAGTAAGTACAGTTTTCGATAGCAGTATTCACAGGTAAGTAAAATGTTCAAACCTGTGCGCTTTTACACACAATGCAATCCTATGGGAGGAAACGTCAAAGATGCAAAAAGGTAGGTACAGTCGGTTTCAGAGGTTCACGTTCAGGGTTCGGAGTTGTAAGGGCCAAGGTCCAAAGTACTACCAGCTGTTCTTCGGGAACTACCTGGCTTCTACAGGGAGCAGGGTGCTGGTGAGACTGGAAGCTGGCGCTATACAATGAAGGGGGTCATCTGGAAATAGGATGCACAGGGGGATTTGCGGACTAGTCTGAGAGCTCCCAAATGGGGTCTTTGGTCACAAGGGGTCTGGGAGTAAGGGGGCACATCTGGTTCGTCGGGACCTAGGTTGGGCGGCTCGGGTGCAGAGTGGTTTGGTCAGCTGGGCTGAGTGCGCAAATATACACCTTGCGGTCAGCGACAAACAGCTGGCAGAGGAGAAATCAAGACAGCTGGGCCACTCTAGAAGTGGGTCTCAGTGATGCTGACGCCCCTCAATGACTGCCTAGTCCTGGTGCAGTGAGAATCCGGACTGGACTCTCACTGTTGTTGTTTGGTGCAGGGTGTCTGGTACCCCAGGGGTTGGTACTGCACGGCTCCGGTTGGTCCTGGTGTCTTCACACTCAGTAGGGAGACAGATCTGACCTTCCAGAGCACAAGTAACTTTTCCTGGTCATCTGTGGCGTCAGTCGGGCCAGGGCGCTGCAAGGCGATGAACCAAACTCTGCTTGTTGGTGACTGCAGGGGAGTAGCTCCTCTACTCCAAGGGAGACCGTAGGCTGTTTTTGAACTGCTGACAGGCTACTCAAGGCTTTGCTAAGTTTCCAGCTCGCAGATCAAGTCACTATGTTGCAATTGTCATTAGAGGGCTGAGGACAGGCTGGGTTTTGTGACAAAGTCCACAGGTCTGCTTCAGTTCTCGCCTGGCAGTGACTCCTTCTTCTCTTAATCCGTTGAATCTGAGTTCTTGGGTTCTGGGGTGTCACCTAAATGCTCAATTTAAGAGTGTTAAGGAGAGTGACAGGTGGTAGCCAATTGGCTGCCTACCTTTAGGGTGTCTACACACTATAAGACCTCTTCCTGAGGAAAGAGGGCATAGCCCTGACCCTAGAATGCTGATTCCTTCCAAAACAAGATGGAGGAATTTTTAAAAGTGGGGTCCACATCAGCAGGCCCGTCCTATGGGTGGTGCTGGCTGAATCTGGGCACACCACCTAATATTACTAGTTTTCCTGCCTGTCTTGCTGCCAAAAAGTGGGGTTAGGATAGGGGCATCTCCACTATCTGGAGAGGCCTGGATTGCATACAAAATGTGGCAGGGCCATTGAAGCTTCCCGTCCTGGAATGCACATCCTGCATGGAAGAGATGTGAAAAGCTCCGCCCAGAGCAGGCTTTATTCCTGGCCTCTGAGAGCGAAGTCTCTCACCTCAGGAGGTCAGAAACCTGTCCATGGTGGCTGGCTGGTCGAGACTGGTCAATCAGTACTATAGTACTCCGTAGGTTTTCAGAGGGCACCTCTAAGGTGCTCTCTGGATGCATTTATTAATAAATCCAGCATTGGCATCAGTTTGGGTTTATTAAGATGAGGTGTTTGGTACCAAACACCTTGGGGTATGGTGAGGCCATCATGTACCTGGGGAACTAGTAATCCCGAGTGTCCAACCCATGTACTCGTCATGGCTTCCCAGTGCACTCGTAATATCTAAAGGTGAACTTAGATATCATGAGGACACATCCACTCAGGCAGATATGCCCACACTTGGGTATAGTGCACCCTGCCTTAGGGCTGTAAGGTCTGCTGTAGGGGTGACTTACCTATACCACATGCAGTGCTGGGTAGGCATGGCACACAGGGATGTGTGCCATGTCAACTCTTTGTTTTTCTCTTCACCAAGACACGCAGGATGCAATGGCAATTTGCATGAGCTTTCCGAGGGGTCCCTTAGGGTGGCACAATTTGTGTTGCAGCCCTTAGGGATCCTCTTTAGTTCCAAGGCCCTAAGTACCAGAGATACCACTTACTAGGGACTTACAGGGATCCTAAAGGGTGGCAATTGTAGAACAATTGTACACTTTAGGGAAAGAACACTGGTACTGGGGACCCAGTTAGCAGGAACCCAGTACACTTTCAGTCAAAGTTGCACCAGATACCAGGCAAAAAGTGGGGGGTAACCATGTCAAAAGGGGCACTTTCCTATAGTAAGCAAATAAACGTGCTTGCAGGACTCCAAACACAGAACGTGGTATGGGAGTTTGAAAGGATTTTAATGTTATGCCTTTTATGAAAGCTCAAACACAGAGTAGCTAAATCATGCTACAATTTAAGTTTTGAGACTCTCAGCAGCACAACCTCTCAGCAGCACAACACTACCACAACCAGTTACTTGCTTTAAAGCAAAATGCGCTAATTACTGGGTGCACAATTTGCACTTTTGTAACGCCCTGAACGTCTCAGGATCGTTTAACAGACACGACAATGAGGACGCAACCACTTGTGAAGGGTTAGTTCTTTTAATGAAGGCAAATAAAATACAAAGAACAAACAAAAGTTATAGTCACTGGAATCCTCCAGGCTAAGTACGTTACCAGCCCACAGCACGGATGGTCCTAACCGTCCTCTGCATATACGCCGATCCCGGCGTATGCCAACAGAGGGCAGAAATGAAATGGCCGACAATGCCAATCGGTAGGCTGTGAGGGGCACGAAGAGTGTTGGGGAGAATCGAGGAGTCAGGGAAACACCCAGCCGGGGTCTCTACCTGAAGGGAGCAGCCGCTCAACCTCTTCCTCAGACTGCACCGGGACGCGGAGTCACCTCCTGGTGATGCGTCACCGATACCCCAATCACAAGCAAGAAGACTGAACCGAGAGCAGCCGCTCGATCGATCCTGTGGACTTCCGAGTCTGTAACGCGGCAAACACCTCCTGGTGTGCGTTACAGCTGGCAGTCCCTGTGTCTCTGGTCGGGCTGGGAGTTACGACTCCAACCAGCAAAAGCGCCACTGCGCTTGGACTCAGCCGAGTCAAAAAGCGAAGCTCAATGGTTGACCGGTAGAGCTTCCGGGTCCTTCACAGGTGACGATGGGGCAAGACACGGCCCAGGGAGTAACGACTCGACCTACCTCCGTTCTTGCCTTACTGGAGCACCACTCCGGAACACTGCTCTTCACGAAGCAGGTACGTCGGTGTAAACACAATATCCGACAGCCTTGTACCTCCCGGTTCCTCCCTTTATAGGGCGTGTTTTCCTTGAGTTATGTAACAGCTCTCCTGTTTACATAAGGGCGTGTTTCCCTTGAGTTATGTAACAGCTCTCCTGTTTACATAAGGGCGTGTTTTCCTTGAGTTATGTAACAGCTCTCCTGTTTACATAAGGGCGTGTTTCCCTTGAGTTATGTAACAGCTCTCCTGTTTACATAAGGGCGTGTTTCCCTTGAGTTATGTAACAGCTCTCCTGTTTACATAACCTCTCAATCGCTAAGCATCCTGGGAGATGTAGTCCGTTTTCGCTGGTTACCGTTTTCCTCCCCTCGTATGACAGGAATTCTTGACAGTACATCCTCCCTCTCAGCGGCTCCCCACGGGTCCAGCGCTGGCAGGAAAACGCCGATGGAACAAGGAGACCAAGCGCGGAGCATGAACCCCTTCAGCCGGTTCCCATGAATGCTCCTCCGGGCCATAGCCTTTCCACGCAACCAGGTACCACAGCTTCCCCCTGCGCCATTTGGACGCCCGTATGCCCGACACTTCATACTCCACCTCCGACTCCACGCATACCGGCCTAGGTGTCCCAGACGGCTTGGAGGGTGCTGGTTTGAGCAATGATACATGAAAGACAGGGTGTATCCGCAATGACTGGGGCAAGCACACCTTCACGTTCACGGGACCCATACACTTGGTAATTCGATAGGGGCCCATGTACTTGGGATGGAACACACTGTTCTTTCGAAACCTCATGTTTCTTGTGGATATCCAGACGTAGTCTCCAGTGCGGTACAGTGGCCCGGGCCTTCTCTTCCTATCTGCCGCAGCCTTGTATCTTCTCTTGGCCTCTATTAGGACAGCCCTTGAGCGCATCAACGTGTCTTTTATGTGTGCCACCCTGTCCGCTGTGGCGGGAATCCTGTCCTCTCTGAACGGATGTAGAAATGGCAAGAACCTGGGATGTTGGCCATAGTTGCTATAGAACGGAGATGACTGTGTGGAGCTGTGAGTGGCGTTGTTATAGGCTATCTCTGCAACCCATAGCAAGTCGACCCATTCTTCCCTGCCCTGGTCCACAAAACATCGCAGATACTGTTTGAGCGTTTGGTTCAGGCGCTCGGTTTGGCCGTCCGTTTGAGGGTGGTAGCTGGTGGACAGGGCGGTCTTAACATGCAGCGCAGTGCACCAAGTCTTCCAGAATTGCGCAGTAAACTGCGACCCCCGGTCCGACACGATCACCCCAGGTAATCCATGCAGTCGTACCACATTCTTTAGGAGTAGTGACGCCAATTCCCCGGCCGTAGGGACTCTCTTGCAGGGGATGAAGTGCCCCATTTTCGTCAAGTAATCCACCACCACCAGTATTGCCGTCATCCCCTGGTCTACCGGTAGGCCCACCACGAAGTCCAGTGATATGCTATCCCATGGTCTATCCGGGGTCGGAAGTGGATGTAAGAGCCCTTGGGTTCGGCCATGGTCGGCCTTCATGATAGCACACGTAGGACACTCCTGTCCCCACCTCCTGACATCCACTCTCATGGTTGGCCACCAGAAATGCCGTCCCATGCTAGCCACCGTTTTTTCAAAGCCCAAATGACCTGCGCATGGAGAGTCATGGCACCAGATGAATGCTTGTTTCCTTAGCCTAGGCGTGGGTATCAATAGGCACCTGCCCTTCAGGGGTATCCCGTCCTTCAGCTGCCATTCTCTGTGACTGAGGAGCCACCTCCGCCATGCGAATGACCTGATACCTCTCTTTATTCCCCTCAGGAAAGTATCCGGTTGGATAACCCCCAATACCATCCTCGGGGAAATGATGGAACGCTCGGTTGCAGGCAATGGTTCCTTAACTGCAGATTGACGGGACAGGGCGTCCGCCTTCCGGTTTTCCGTCCCCGGCCGATATGTGATGCGGAAGTTGAACCCCGCAAAGAAGATCATCCACCGCAGCTGCCTGGGAGAAAGGTGTCTAGTGGCCGTCATGAACTGTAGGTTCCGATGGTCCGTGTACACCGATACCACATGTCTTGCCCCCATCAACCAATGCCTCCATTCGGTGAAGGCGTCCTTGATTGCGAGAAGCTCCTTCTCCGCAATATGGTAGTTGCGTTCGGCGTCGTTGAGTTTGCGGGACATGTACGCAACGGGATGAAGCACCCCTGTGTCGTGGTTGCGTTGGGACAAGATAGCCCCCAGCGCCACATCTGACGCGTCCGCTTCCACCACGTAGGGGAGATCCGGATCGGGGTGAGCCAACACCGGCGCCTTACCAAAGGCGCTTTTCAGGGCCTCAAAGGCTTTGTTCGCTTCAGGGGACCAGACAAACTCCTTGGACTTCCTCAGCAGCTGTGTGATTGGGGCCACCACTCCTGAAAATCCATCTATAAACCGCCTGTAAAAGTTGGCGAAGCCAATGAAACTTTGGACGTCCTTCACGCTTTGGGGCACCGGCCATTCTTTCACCGCCTTGACCTTTCGTTCTGCCATCTCCTGTCCCTCTGGACTCAGCATCACTCCGAGGAATTCCACGGATGTGACGTGGAAGTCACACTTGCTGAGTTTAGAAAACAGCATGTTTTCCCTCAGCTTTTGGAGCACAGCTTTGACGTGGTGTACGTGCTCCTCCACACTGGACGAATAGATGAGGATGTCGTCGATATATACGACCACGTAGATATCCAACTCCTCTCTGAATACCTCATTCAAAAAGTACTGAAAGGCTGCCGGGGCGTTGCACAGACCGAACGGCATGACGAGGTACTCAAAAAGGCCGAACCTGGTCTTAAAGGCGGTCTTCCACTCGTCTCCGTCCCTCATGCGCACCAGATGGTATGCCCCTCTCAAATCCAACTTGGTGTAGATACGAGCTTTCTTGACCTGTTCCAGAAGTACACTGATGAGAGGCAAGGGGTACCGATTTTTTATGGTTATCGCATTCAATGCCCTAAAGTCCACACAGGCTCTCAGCTCCCCATTAGCCTTCGGGATGAAGAAGAGTGGCGAGGCGGCCGGAGACTTGGACGGGCGGATGAATCCTAGCTTGAGGAGTTTATCCAGGTACCCCCGGAGATGCACGTTTTCAGGCTCCGTCAGGGCATACAGCCTGCCGCTGGGAACGCTGGCCCCTGGCACCAGGTCGATCTGGCAGTCAAACTGTCTATGTGGTGGTAGCACTTCCGCCTTCACCTCATCAAATACATCCTCAAAACTGTGATAAGCCTGGGGGAGAGCCACATCTTTTTCTGCCGCTGTAGCCACCGTCTGACTCCCGCTCTCATCTGCGTCAAGGGATTCCGTTCTTATTCCACAATGCAGGATGCAATACGGTGATGTCATTTCGATGCGATGTGTTGGCCAATCTACAAAGGGGTTGTGTTTCTGTAGCCACGGCAATCCCAATATGACGCCATATTGGGGCGCTCGGATGATGTTAAAATCGATTTGTTCCAAATGGTTCCTCCCATATCTCATCGGAAGGACCCCCGTGTGCTGTCCGATGGGCCCCGTCACCAATCGCCTTCCGTCTACCGCATAGACGTCTTCGGGTACTGCTTTGGGAAGAAGCACTAGCCCTAGCCTGCATGCCTCGTTGTGGTCCATAAACATGCCAGTGGCCCCTGAATCCACCATGGCCACAACGGGTATCCACTGGTCATGCACTCCCACGTGCACCGTGATAAACAGGTGTCGTTGTCCCTTAGTGACCGAGTTGGAAAGTGAAGGGATGGATGAGTGACTCCGAGACGCCCCTTCTCTGGTCTTGGAGTCCTCTAGTTTTCCGCCGGTATGTCCACCACGGCTGTTACCGACCGGTTGGCCCGATAACGTGACGTCTTCGGTTTGGCAGGGCATTCACGTACGTAGTGGCCTTTTTTGCCACAATATAGGCACAATCCTTGTTTACGGCGTGACTCTTTCTCCGTGGCTGTGAGGCTCGCTCGTATCGCGCTGATGTCCATGGGTTCTCCCTTGGATGCGGTGGAAGTTTCAGGACTTCCCACCGTCACATAGGATGGAAGGGATTTTCCTTTTCTCCCATGATCCCCCTTTCTTTCACTTAGCCTATGTTCCAGCCGTAATACCAGGTTGATAAGGCCCTCACATGTCTTGGGTTGAGGGTCAATATGAGCCACGGCGTCCTTGAGCTCATCGCACAGCCCTTGATGGAAGAGCGCCGTCTGTTTAGCAACAGGCCACTTGGTTTCCGCAACCAGCCTTCGGAACGCGTTGAGATACTGCACCAGGTCGTTGGATCCCTGTCTCAACTCAAGCATTTCACGGTCCGCCGTGTACGAGTCAGCCCTTCTGTCGAATACCTTCAGGAATTCCTCGCGAAAAGCACCCCAATCACATAAGAGGGGGTCGTCCCTGCTCACCAGAGGTACGGCCCATTGTGCCGCGTTTCCAGCCAAATAGGATATAAGGAAAGCCACACGAGCCTGACTCGTGGGGAACGCCTTTGGTTTGCACGATAAATGTAGCGCCACTTGTGTGAGGAATACCTGCACTGTGTTAGGATCCCCACTGTACCTCTCTGGTGTTGCCAAGGGGATGGCTACCGGCATTTCCACTACTACCGCAGGGGTCTGGTTCGTGAGGGAGGTGCTGGGCGTGAGCGGGTCCAATTGGATAGCATCCAGTCTGGCTTTTACATCGGCTGTTTCTTGCCTAGAGGCAGCCACTTCAACTTGCATGGCCGCTAAAGCAGCCAGCACATCATCAAGTGTTGCCATGTCTTTTATCGACCGGGAGACAGTTAGTGTTATTAAGGTCGGATATTTTGTAACGCCCTGAACGTCTCAGGATCGTTTAACAGACACGACAATGAGGACGCAACCACTTGTGAAGGGTTAGTTCTTTTAATGAAGGCAAATAAAATACAAAGAACAAACAAAAGTTATAGTCACTGGAATCCTCCAGGCTAAGTACGTTACCAGCCCACAGCACGGATGGTCCTAACCGTCCTCTGCATATACGCCGATCCCGGCGTATGCCAACAGAGGGCAGAAATGAAATGGCCGACAATGCCAATCGGTAGGCTGTGAGGGGCACGAAGAGTGTTGGGGAGAATCGAGGAGTCAGGGAAACACCCAGCCGGGGTCTCTACCTGAAGGGAGCAGCCGCTCAACCTCTTCCTCAGACTGCACCGGGACGCGGAGTCACCACCTGGTGATGCGTCACCGATACCCCAATCACAAGCAAGAAGACTGAACCGAGAGCAGCCGCTCGATCGATCCTGTGGACTTCCGAGTCTGTAACGCGGCAAACACCTCCTGGTGTGCGTTACAGCTGGCAGTCCCTGTGTCTCTGGTCGGGCTGGGAGTTACGACTCCAACCAGCAAAAGCGCCACTGCGCTTGGACTCAGCCGAGTCAAAAAGCGAAGCTCAATGGTTGACCGGTAGAGCTTCCGGGTCCTTCACAGGTGACGATGGGGCAAGACACGGCCCAGGGAGTAACGACTCGACCTACCTCCGTTCTTGCCTTACTGGAGCACCACTCCGGAACACTGCTCTTCACGAAGCAGGTACGTCGGTGTAAACACAATATCCGACAGCCTTGTACCTCCCGGTTCCTCCCTTTATAGGGCGTGTTTTCCTTGAGTTATGTAACAGCTCTCCTGTTTACATAAGGGCGTGTTTCCCTTGAGTTATGTAACAGCTCTCCTGTTTACATAAGGGCGTGTTTTCCTTGAGTTATGTAACAGCTCTCCTGTTTACATAAGGGCGTGTTTCCCTTGAGTTATGTAACAGCTCTCCTGTTTACATAAGGGCGTGTTTCCCTTGAGTTATGTAACAGCTCTCCTGTTTACATAACCTCTCAATCGCTAAGCATCCTGGGAGATGTAGTCCGTTTTCGCTGGTTACCGTTTTCCTCCCCTCGTATGACAGGAATTCTTGACAACTTTTCTTTAAGACTGGAATCAAATTGTGCATGATTCAACCCACTATTGAATGCACAAACTGACATCTTGTTCAGTTTTCTCCTGCAATTTGTGGCAGGTTTTACTATGTTTGACACAATCTGCACCTGGTTTGTAATGCCTTTTTGAGCACAATAGGAGTTTGTTCCCAAAACAGGATTACCCGTCCTGATGTACTCAGGACTCATACATGCATAGTTATACTCACACTGGACATTTGACTGCTCTATTACATCCTGAGTGAGTGTCCCTGCATTGAGCAGCTTACCAATGGTCTCAGCAGGGATATCAAATAAAATAAACATTCTTTGGAGGATGGCAGGAAAAAAAACATCATGATCCGGCGGTGATGGCGATTCCCTGCCAGTTACAGTGTTGGGGGCTGCGGAGGTGGGCCAGGGCTGCAGCCTACATGCCACACTGTGAACACTGCACACTCACCAGGCTCCATAATTGTGCCAGTCATGACCTTGGCCGGCCATGGGCTGTAAAGGCCCCAGTCTGACTCTGGCACCGCCACACATCCACGTGGGGCACTCTGTCAGGTCCTGATTTGTGTCTCATCAGAGACATGCGGTACAAGCTCAGACTCAGCTTCTGGGTGATATCAATCATTTGCCCATATGCACGATGCCAGAGTTCATCTCATCATGTAAATTAAAAGTAAATATGTAGAAAATGTTAAGCAGAGTCAAGTGCCACTTCAGAGTAAACAAGTGAGTCAGTCTCTCTCTGCAAACGCACTCACTGTCTGGGTGATTGTTCTTTCAATGCAGCTCTCTTAAAGTGCGCCTTGTAGTAGCCGATTGCAAAAAGAAAAATTGATGGAAAGAATGCTGAACAATGTAAAACATTCACCCCAGTACAGAGATCTGGGCCTAATCCATTGTTTTTTTTCTCTCCATGCCATTCCAATTTAAACCACGCCATATGCAAATCAGTCTTGCCCCTGTTTCCCATGGAAACAGTCCAGCCCAACCTGCCAAACCAGGCCCTCTCTGGACTGAAAACAAGCATCCTGGGACCAGTTTCGGGGTTTCACCCCTCATCAGCCAGGCTAGCTTGACTCCAGTGGCATGGAGAGCACAGGACCTACGTCTGGGCATACCCGTCCCACTCAGGGTGACAAATGCAAAAAGAAAAATTGATGGACAGGATGCTGAACAATGTCAAGCATTCACCCCAGTACAGAGATCTGGGCCTAAATTCATCTTTTGTTTTTGCTTCCCGTGCCGTTCCAGTTTAACCCAGCCATATGCAACTCAGTTTTGACCCTGCTCCCCATGGGAACAGTCCAGCCCGAACTGCCAAGCCAGGTCCTCCCTGTACTAGAAACAATCATCCTGGGCAAAAGAACAATAGATTAAACCCAGATCTTTGTAACTGGGGGTGAATGTTTGCATTGTTCAGCATTCCATTCATCATTTGTTCTTTTTGCTGTTGTAACCCTAAGTGGGAAGGGTATGCCCAGACGGAGGACCTGTGCTCATTGCGCCACTGGATTCAAGCTTGCCTGGCTGATGAAGGGTGATGCCCGAAACTGGCACCCAGGATGCTTGTTAACGGTCCAGGGAGGAGCTGGCTTTGCAATTCAGGCTGGAGTGTTCCCATGAGGAGCAGGGTCAGACTGATTTGCATATGGCTGGGTCAAAACTGGGGTAGCGTGGTGAGCAAAAGAACAATGGATTAAACCCAGATCTTTGTGAATGTTTGCATTGTTTAGCATTCTGTCCATTATTTGTTTTTTTTCGCTTATGTTGCCCTAAGTGGGAAGGGTATACCCAGACGTGGGTCCCATGCTCATTGCACCACTGGATTCAAGCTAGCCTGGCTGAAGTTAAGTTATGTTATATAAATTTATAGAGCGCAACGGTTACCGGAGTGTGTCCTGGCGCTTAGCTCAAAAAGTCGAATAGCAGGATAGCATACAGACCCTAAGTGCCAAAAAGCCATGTTTTCAATGCCTTTCTAAAAGTCATCAAATCAGGGGAAACTCTGATATGGAATGGAAGTACATTCAGAGCTCTGGAGGTGCAGGTAACAAAGCTTCTGCTTCCCCAGTTGACTTTATTAATGGTATCGCCAACAGTCTACTGTAGCCACATGTGTGGCGCGTCGCTTAGGCATTTCTGCTACTACCTTATGGTCTAGTCCCGCCAACTTGATTTATATAAGTCACTATGGTATCACATTTAGTGAAGTCTCACCTTGACAATCAAGCCTAACAAGCATCTTCTCCTACAGTTCTAAGCCAGTTGATAAATGGATCCCATATATCCTTAGGGCGGGAGCGGGTCGGCATCAGCTGCCAATAGTGTGACAGTTGGTCTTTGCAGTATGTGATGTCCCGCACCCACTCCCTCACAGTCGGGGCGGTTTGTCTTTTTCCAGTGTATTGCCCCCTGTCTTTTGGCCACCAGCAGCAGTAGCACCGTTAGCTTTCTCACTGCCTTCGGGGTACTGTGTACATAACCCAACAGGGCCACCAATGGGGTTTTTGGTAATGGTTGCTCGGTCATGTTCTCTATGTGAGACAGTGATGCCAGCCAGAAGGCAGCAATTGGCTGGCACTCCCAGGCGAGGTGTATGAAAGTTGCCTGGGGGAATCCGCATCTCCAGCGGCGTGTATCGGGGTGCAATCCCATGCGGTGCAGTGGTGTTGGTGTGCGATATATGCGATGCAAGTAGTTGAAGTGAATGAGACTTAGGCGGTAGTTTGGAGATAGTTGTTCCAGTTGATTACAGCAAAATAGCCACTGCTGGTCAGTGATGTCAGTACCCATGTCTGCCTCCCAAGCTGTACGTGACTGTGGGACAGTGATCGAGGACTCTCTTTGACTAGTGGCTTATAATCGTGTGATCAATTTACAGCAGAGGTGACTGTGATGATGTGTTCCAGTGTGGGCAACGCCGGGGGGGGGCCTCGGGAAACGTATTGTATCTAGCCTTGCACGCCGCTCTAATCTGGTAGTATAAGAGCATATCTAGCGCCGAGCATTGTGATGAGCTGCACATTTGCTGTAGTGTGAGAAACGTGACTTCAGGGAACAGATCCCCCCGGTTGTGGGTTTATGTGTTTGCGCTCTAAGTTTTGCAGCATTGTTCAGCAATGGCGGGATTAATGGGTTCCCTGCTATGGGCATAGATGGCGCATTCAGCACTGCTTGGTTTGCTCTCTTAGCAAGTCCCTTCCAGGCCCATCTCAGAGTTTCTGTCGTGTCTATTTCACGATTGGGCCTTTTGAAAGGTTGATATAGGGCTGTGTGTAGGGGCAGAGGGCAACTTTATCCAGTTCAATGGCTACATGCGGTTGGAATGGCGTTGTGTGCTGCCAGAAGTGTAGAAATTGAGCCTAGGCGCAATAGGCATACAGCTCAAAGTTCGGAGCTCCGAATCCACCCTGTGTGAATGGTAATGTAAGGACATCCCAAGATATCCTGGGCTGTTTCCCGGCCCATACAAGTTAAAGTATGCTTGACTGAAGACGTTTGAAGAACTGCACCGTTAGAGACATTGGTATGTTTACAAACATATATAGAAATTTGGGGAGGATGATCATTTTAGTGATTGCGATGCGACCCGCCAGGGAGAAAGGTAGATTTTTCCACCTGCGTATTCTGTCTTCCCTCCAGACTATTACCCTACCATGGTTTGCCAACCATATTTCCTGCACATCTCTACTGATCCAGATCCCCAAGTGCCTAGTCGGTCTGTCCGCCCATGTTATGGGGTATTCAGACTCAAATGGGGTAGTGCCGTCCTTTAATGGAAGTATTGTGGATTTGGTCCAGTTTATCTGAATCCCAGTGAGGCCCGAATCGCACCAGTTCCCTGGTCACGGGTGCGAAGTTCGCCTCAGGCTCTACGAGATATATAGTCATCTCGTCAGTGTACATTGATACGATCAGACCTCTAGAGGTGAATCCAATTCCGCGGTTGGTGTGGTGCTGTCTGAGCCTTGCTGCTAATGGTTCTGTGGCTATCGCAAATAGTAGTGGCGAGAGTGGGCATCCCTGGCGAGTGCCCCATGTGATTCGTATTGGTTCTGATATGAGCCCGTCCACTCTGACTCTGGCAGTTGGCAGAGTTTACAGTAGTTTGATTTGCTGAATGTAGATGGGGCTGAGACCCAGCCGGATTAACAGTGTAAAAAGGAATTTCCATTCAAAAGAATCAAACGCCTTTGTGGCATCCAGCAGGGTGGCTATGGCTGACACGTGAGGGGCCAGGTAGTGGAGGAGTGCAAAGAGCGTGCGCAGATTGTGGGCTGTGGAGCGGCCCGGAATAAAGACCGCTTGGTCCGGTCACGCTCTTAGTGGGAGCAATGGTTGTAGTCTATTTGCTAGGAGTTTGGCAAATATTTTCGCATCCAGATTTATTAGCAAAAGTGGGCGGTATGAGTCACATTTCATGGGATCTTTATCTGGGTTTGATAATGTTATTAGGGTTGCTTCACGCATAGATTGCGGCAATATGCCGGTTTCTTGGGCCTCCTGGTACACCAGCAGCAGCCGAGGGGCCAGCAGGTCCGCATATTCTTTATAAAATTTGGCAGTAAGTCCATCTGCACCTGGGGCTTTGCCTGCCGGTAGCCTATTAATCACTTGCCTAATGTCATCTGCCGTGAATGGGGCATCCAAGTACTCCCGGTGTGCCCTGCCTAGCCATAATAGCTCCAACGCGTCCAAATAGTCTGTTATGCAGGATTCTGTTGGGTCTGTTTGGGTGGTGTATAATTGTGTGTAGAATTTTGTCATGGATTGCAGGACCTCTGATGGCGGACGGGATGGTGGTGCATCGGAGTTGTGTAGTTCAGCGATGTACGCCGAGCCCCTGGGTGGCCTCAGGAGGCCTGCTAGTGTCTTCCTCGGCCTATCTCCCTTGCTGTATCTACACGCCTGTGCATATTTGTGCAAGTATTTAGTCTCCCTCTCTGCCTCTTCCTGAAATTCCATCAGTTTGACCCGTATACGGGCCATTATCGTGGGTGATTAGGTTTGAAAGTACTTGCTTTCTAGATTGCGGATTTCACTTTCAATTTTCGCCAGTGTAGATCATATGTCTTTGAGTACCCCTGAATGTAAGGCTATGCAGGTCCCTTGTATGACCACTTTGAAGGCCTCCCAAAGAGTTTCCAGAGTCCACCGTACCCTCATTTAGTTCGAAATATTCTGTTATTTTGTTGTGTAGTTCTTCCTGAAACACCGAATCGAGTAGTGCGTTGGGTGGAAAACACCAGGTGAATGGCTGGATGTATGGTTTTAGGACTCAGAGCTGCAATAGTACGGGAGCGTGATCCGAGAGTGTCCTCGGGTGGTGTGAGGCATCCATGGCCCACGAGTTTAGATCTTTAGATGTTAACAAAAAGTCCAGTCTGGACCATGCGCTATGTTGCTGAGTTATGCAGGTGCCCTCTCGGGCATTGGGGTGTAGTGCGTGCCATGAGTCTATTAGCTGGTAGTCTTCTATTATGTGCCTGAGTGCATCTACCGCCTGTGGGTAGTGTGTGCGGGAAATGCCCACCCTGTCTAAATGCGTTGACAATACAACATTGAAGTCATCCCCCCCATAATACCTCTGCATTACCCAGGGACTGAATCTCGTGCCATACCTGAATAATGAATTCGGGGCTGTCAGTGTTAGGGCCATATGTATTTGCAATTATGACCGGCTGGTGGTATAATTCACCCTCAACAGTATATAACGCCCCTCTGTGTTAATGAGTGTGTGGTGTGTTTTCCATGGAAGGCCTTTTCGTATAAGAATTGCCATCCCGCAGGAATAGTTTGAGTAGCTAGATGTAAGTATCTCCCCCCATCGATTGGATTTCAAGTTGGGTCTCAATGTGTCTGTCAGGTGGGTTTCTTGCAGGAGGCAAATGTCTGCACCGTGTCTGATAAGATAAGAGTGCACCAGCCTAGTTTTTCTATAGTCATTTAACCCACACACATTCCAAGTAATACATTTCAGCGAAGTCATTTTTGGGTAACGTGTCTATGGTGTAACTGTGGTGCAAAGCTGTTCCCTTTGGCTCATGATTTTTCCTTCGTGTGGTGTGTTGTGTCTGAGGGCGCGGACCACATGCATGCAGCAAAGGCCTGTTGGTATGGCCTCAGACCAGTTTGCAACCTATGATGTGACGTCATCAACAGTCTTGCATTTAGCTGCGGTAAACTGTAACAATTAACAACCCCACCCCACCCTCCTCCCACATCAACCCCCCAATCAGGTTGTGTATGCATCCCAATTAACACCCAAGAAGTGTTGTACACCTAGTCTCCTAGGGTAGTTGGGAATTCTCCCCCGGGGGTACGTGGGGTCACCGGCGAACTCCCCTGCCTCATACTGCAGTGTGGCCTTGCCCGCTTAGAAACATCACGGAACTGGCAATCATTGAATTACATGGTACATATCCCAGTGGGCTGCTCCCACCCTCCCCTCCAATGTTAGTGAAATAGACTATAGTGTCACTGTGGGGCCCTATTGTCCCCCCCCAGATTGTAAAAATGTGCAGCGGTGTGTTCGGTGTCCGCATTTCAGAGGCAAACTTATCAGCTCGATCTCACAGGCTCAGTTCTTGTGCCCTGGACTTAGTCGTGTCGCTCAGGTGACCCTCTGATGATGCAGTTCCAGGTGGTTTCTGCAATCGTTGCGCTTTAGCTACTTGCTTTGCAAAGTTCAGTGCCGCTTTTGCGTCTGTAAAGATCGTGGGTTTGCCATTGCCGTGTACTTTCAGCTTGGCGGGGTAGATCTTTTTTTTTATATCTTTTTTATTAATCCACAGTATCATAAAAACAGACAGATCTTCACAAAATACAAGACCACAAAAAGGGAAAATGGATGAGAGAAAACCCTTACTACAGTTATCTTACATGACTCAAATTCACAAATTCATATGGTCAAACAGCACCCCCCAAACATAAATGCCCATTTTCCGTTTCCTAGAGCCTTTAGCTGAATATAGACTAAACTCTAAGTTAAATATATTGTAAATCCGGGCTCGCCACATTTCAAGAGCTGGAGCTTCGGGCTGCAACCACGAGGAAGCCACACAAAGACAAGCCACAGCCGCAGCCTTAAAAAGTAAATAACGATGCTTATACATAGGCCTTCCTCACTCTACATCTTCAACAGTGCCTAGTAACATCATAGATGCTGAGATTTTAATAGTCACACTAGTAAGACCTGACAAACACTTTTCAATATGGTTGATATATAGAGGCAGTTTACCACAAGAATAAAAAATATGCAGACTATCGGCATTGTCAGCACCACAACGAAAACATTTACCATCATTCTTCCCCCCCCATTTTAACACCTTTTCTGGAGTAAGATACAAATTAAACATAGTTTTGTAGAATTGGGCCTTAAGATTCGCAGATAAAAAAGCTTCACCGGCTATTGCAATGGCTTTCTCCAAAGAGACTGTCTGTTCTCCCAAAACATTGGCCCATTTAATGTTATGTTTCTCCAAGTCATCTACCCTAGAGGTTAAAAGGATTTTATAAAGAACCCCTATTTTCTCCTGATGCCTAATGGATTCTATGAGTTTGTGCGGTGTTGACATTATATTCTGTTTGCCCAGAAAATCCTGAGTCTGTAGAAATTTAAAGAAACTGCGTCATGGGCAGGTTATATTTTGTTGCAAAGTCCGAGAAGGAAGGATAAAACCTCCTACTTCGTAAAATTCTCCAATTTGTAAGATACCCTTACTTCTCCAACTTATTGCCACATAGTCCCCCAAAAATCACTGGAAGTAACCCTATGGCATTCGTAGGTGTGTAATAAGTTATCCCCTCCAAAGAACATTTTTTCCGTAAAATTTTCCACACCTTAAAGACAACCTCTAAGACTTTGAAACGCGTTCTTTTGTAGTAGCTGCCATCAAATTCTTTGAACAAACAGTTCTTAACCTCCGTTCCTAATAACATATTATAAATTGACGGGGCTTCTGCTACATTGCTGACCTCTTCTCCCGTCAATAATATCCGCATATTAGACAAAAGACAAGCGTAATAATAAAATGTAAAATCAGGGACCCTCTCTCTTGGGAGAGTCATAAATCGTGCAGCTTGTCTAGGTTTCCCCGGAGCCCACAAAAATTTTGCACAAAGTGCCTGCAAATGTTGTAGTTGGGCCCGTGAAACTTCTAAGGGAACTGATTTGAAAAAGTATAAGACCCTAGGGAGTTTATTCATTTTTAAAATGTTGCCTCTGCCCACCAGTGTTAGGTGGAGACGCTCCCATCTTTCTAAAGATTCTTTAACACTACCAATAATAGCCACCCAGTTAGCCTCAATCAACTCTTTCATAGACGCCCACATTTTTATCCCTAAATATGTAGCTTCCCTTACCACTCTTAGATCATCAGGCATACTAATGTTTGTACAAAGAATTTGTGTTTTCATTATATTCAACTTATAGCCAGATTCTCCACCTCCGGTATAGCCGTGACCGGATCCTATGTGGTGTGGCTATATCATCCGCATAAGTGAAAACTGAATAATGAATTCCCTGAACAGTAAAAGGTTGTGTTGCAGGGATTCTGCTCATGCACAGAACTATGCGCAGGAAACCAGGACATCAGTGAATTGTGGTGTACCAAAAAACTCACCTCAGTACCTAGAACCCCTATCCGACTAGCATCAGTGTCTCATTTGTTCTCCGTACTATCTCGAAGCTACCAAAGATTAGACAACCCAGAACAAGCGACTTAGAGTACTCTCAGGAATGGTGGGAATCAAGAACACCTTTTCATTGTTATTCTCATATCAGTCCACAACGTGAGTAATCAGAGACACGGAAAAGTTTAAAATGTTTATTTTTAACTACGTGCTCTAAGATGCAGTATTTTGGCTAACTTAAGCAAACAAATTCTTAGAAATAATACCATCAGCATTGTTACAATTCCATAGAAAACAAAGGGAGAAATCATATTGTAATGATAGTGGAAACAGGTCCTATAATACCTTGTGTACCACCCTCCCCTGGCTAATAAGCTAGTTTTATATAATAATAGAAGGTCTGTAGGTTTGAATGGGGAACCCCATACCTCAAAGATCAGCTTAGGCGAATCACATCACAGGATCAGCACTGCTCTCTGTGTCTGGAAAGGTTTTCTCCAAGAGTGCCAGCATCATGCATGCAATGCAACATTAAAGGCACCCGAGTTTCAGATATTTGCACAGCTGTGTGCTTGTTGTGTCTAGAGCATGGGCCGATCAACCTGAATTCAACAGCATACATAGTTATTTGACCTTGACGGTTTCTGCACACAGTGTTCAGACTAAGGTCGCGGTGCAAGTCTAGGGATGTGAAAAACAGACCGTTCTCATGTGAAGAAAAAAGCAAGCAAGCAGTTTTACTTATAATAACAGCTACCTGTAGTGTTGGGTGCAAAAGCAGCAAAGTGGCTAGATGGCGTTAACATCTAAAACGCTTATGGATACATTGCAATGTGTGCAGGCAAAACCCTGTCTCCACTGCACCCTCCCTTGATCGGACCACAAACAAAATAGAGAAGTAATGTAGGAATGCAGAGTTCAAGTTCGAGTGAGACAGAACCAAGTTCAGATATTGCCAAAACGTATAATTGGTAGTGAAAGTTCGAAAAGTTTGTTGGGAAAAAAGTAAAAAACAAAAACATCACTCAGGGGCGATACACAGCCCAGTCTGGAGTAAAAAATATAACGTAAAAACATTAGAGTTAGTACGTGCGGAAGATGGACAACTGCCAATTTAATCCATCAACGTATAGGCACAGTATGTCGCAACAGCCTCCACGAGGAAGTCATTGTAATCTTCAGTAAATGATTCAGCCATCCAATCTAATAAAGTAAAGGAACATACATGTTCTTCGATAACAGGAGCCTCTAGCACCATCAGAGGACAACTTGCGTGTTCTTCGAGATAACTTCGCGCCAGGAAGTCATGGGCTGCTGCATATATATCCCAATTTCCTAGGATTACGTGCACAGCTGCATAGGCCATAATCCCGATACCAGAACAGTCTAACTCATGAGTCACTAAGGGACTCATCAGTCGATCAAAATCCGTGGCAGGAGACGCCGTGTTCGACAGGCACAAATCCAGAGCCCATTCAAAGGAACAATCTAGGCAATGGAAAACAGGTTGCACGCAAGTAAAGTATGAGAACCGGAAAGACAATCCATAGGCTACGCTCAAAGTGGCCAGAGGTAGTGTTCCATAGTGTTCAAGCATCCGGTTGCGCAGTTGGAGCAGCCGGTGCAGACTATCGTGTGGCACAGATCGTGCAGCCATTGCGGAGCAAACAAATCAACGGCAGCACACCAGCAGTCAAGGCGAGGATTAATGGAAGCTCGCCGAAGACGCTGGAAAAAATAGAATGAAAAAATGCCGGTATCACACCAAAAATTGTTTGAAACGGGGTCACAAGGCCGGAGCTCACAACTTTGAAAAAATGTGCCAAGCCAGTTGTTGACGAAGCATTAAATATAGTGTGAATCAGAGCACCGAAATGAAGTGGGAGATCAGTATTTAAAAGAGCATGCACCTCGGTGCGGGTGTTAGCTATGAGAAGGACAAATGTTTCACGAGAGGAAGTTAGGGCGACTTCTTTTTGAGACAATAGAGCCCTTATTCTGCTCATCTTGTTGAACTCTGCTTTCAAGGTTGGGAGATGGAAGGCCAGATGGATACATCGAGTCTCCCATGCGGGGGTGGGAAAAGCACATTCTTACAACAGACTACTCGTTGGGAGACAGTTATAATGTACGGAATCCCTGCTAGCATCCTGCAACACGCCTCATTATTTAAAAGCAAATAGCTACCATTAGCTAATAACATAAAAGTTGGTGTAATCGTTGGCACTGGATTTTCCTTTAAAATGCAAGCTAAATTCGGGGCGTGAACGTTGCAAGCGCCATGCAATTGGATGTTCCTACAAACTACTGAATGAATAGGTGTGGAACTGCACTCCTCTCCTTGTAAGTAAACCTCTTTACCTTCTCGCATGCACCTGTATGTAAATGGGAGTGACCAAACTTCATGTAGGAAAGCTGTACCTAGTGGTTCATATCTGCCTAAGGCATAGTGTTTCATACATGAACTGAACTTAAACAACGGAAAAGGTAGTGTGACTAACCCATGGATACGCCACACAGCTGAGTTCAATTCGGCCACAGAGAATGGTAAAGGTTCCAACTTTTCAATATGCAATAGTGAATATCTGTCAGATTAAATGGTAGGAATAAAAAATATGTATTCATGTAGTCCCAGGGAACTTTCCCAGCCTTCAATGTTTGTAAAGTCCATGCAAACTGCATTATAGAACGCAATTTATTTTGACTATGGTATAAGACAGACATGTCATCCTGTACAATATCCACACCAGATGAAACAATATTATCTAATGTGTAAATCCTGGAAGAAAGAGTGTTAATGCTATAATCAATGACAGCAAGGACTTTTTCTAAATTTGCTTGATCAATAGCTCTCAATCGAGAAGCAGCTTCAATTTGAGATAATTTCCAAACTTCGTTGTAAATAGCATATACCCATATTTTGGACCTGCCACCCACAGGGCCCTTAACAAAATCATTCAAATCTACATTGGCAGTTAATTTGGACAAATGAAGCTTAACTGATGCCAAGGTGGAATGTTTAAGCCAGTTTTGACATAATTTTCCTACCGAATAGGTAGCAACAGAATGGGAGGATTCAAACCGGGGGTCAACCCTAACCTGTGTAGCCTGATTTCAGCCCCAGAAAACGATGTTGACACGAGTCAGAAGTTTTTTGCCATATCAACCATCCTTGGAGATCTAAGCTGGAAATATTGAAGGATGTATTTGTAATCAGTGACTGCAATTCACCCATGGACAGATCTGTGTGATTATCCCAGGAAGGATAAGCACCCAGATCAGGAATAGTAGGGGCGTTCATCTTTTTAGAAGTAGGTCTGAAAAATAGTAGAATTTAAAAATAACATATGGTTCGGGATAAGGCACGCATGATGCAAAGCCTCAGAGCCTTGCACCTGCTAGGTTTTAGAACCCCAAACAGATTTAAAATCAATGGTATTTTTCCACAGCTCATAGCCCCCTATAGCCAAATCATCCATTAAGGACTTTGAATACAGTAATTTTGTATGTGTCAGTCTAACTTTGGAAGCTGACCCAGAAGACATTTTAAAATAAAAAGCTTGAGGTTTAGATACACTGAAATCGGTAAAATATGTAAATTTCTTCACTAAAGTTTTGGAACTCCCTTCAATGGGAGCTGGACAATGTTCCCATTGGGTATAATTAACGACATTCCTAAATGTATTCGCTTTATGCAGGAAATGATTGCCATAATGTTGGTAGCAAAACAACTCTCCATAATTTGCAGAGTCTAAATACAAATCTTCTGCATCAAAAGCAGCATAATATTTCAAATCAGAAAAAAGAGCCTCAACGGCTTGGACATCCCAATCATCAGAGCGTATGTTTTGTTTCACAACATCCCCCATAGAAACACGAAGTACATTGGGGACATTAATCACCTCTGTGGGGCCATGAATTTAAAATTTTACAGCATCCCATACAATCCCATCTAACACAGGCCAGGCAGTAGTATTAACAAAAGTCTGGTCCCTCTTCATGATGTGTAATGATGAGAGGGGTGCCAAAGTTCCATCAATTAATCTGATTGCAAATCTTTCGGTTAGATAGTGTCCATTCACTACACAAAAAAAGACAACCACAAATCCAATGGATATGAACAAAAAAATAGATATGAGCACCAGTCAAATGTAAGTTCCAAGGTGGAATTAAAAAATGTCTTTTAAACCAAACAGCAAAAATTTAAATTTTCGATGGAGCACTCGATGTTGTAGAGTTAGTGTCAAATGAAAAACGTGACTGGTCAACTGCACTTGATTGTTCACCAGGCAATGACACATCTGTGGGATAGGTATACTCAGTATCTTCATGGGTGAAGAAATAAAAACCTAATTGGTTCACTGATACACCTGGTCCTTAAAACCAACAAAGAAGAGATTGGCACGGAAGCTGTAATATCAAGAAAACATATTTATTAACCTCACATGAGGGAGATTGTGTCACACAGTACCCTCAGGCCACTGTAGGAGGCATTCTAAGGAGTACAGAGAACAGAGGCCTTATATATGCATAGGTTACATGGTCAGCATAAAACCAAGGGGAGGTCCTGGCACATACAAGCATGCTTATTGACTAACATGGGTATACAAAATTTGCTTGCTCAACAAAGTGGGAGGGTAGACATTTCTCCTTACATCAGTAAGCATAGCCTGACAGTTACATACTAGGAGCAGGTGCATTCTACCAGCTAGGCCTTTCTGAGCATGTGCAAGGCTCTGGAAGAGGGAGAAAGCACATGGCGAGCACATGGCTAACTAAAATGGCTGCCAAAAACAAAATGGCTTTCAGCTCATGCTAACAGCGATTCCTGCAATCTTTAAAATGGGGACCACCAGCCAGTGGAGCCAATAAAGGATTAGTAACTGTATGCATCTCGATGGCAATGTCAGGACTGTTCGTATTTGCCGGAGTCAAAACAGAATTTCTCAGCATTGCTGGACAAGAGACCGCTGGAGTCATACTAAGAAGAATCTGTCACTCGTTGTAGTTTGACATTGTCAATGGAGATGTACCTGTTATCCTTGCGACCAGGAAGTGGAGGTAAAATGACTGTTCTTGGACCCTGCACGCCAAGCACTGGAACAGGTGCACGATAATAGGGGCCGAACTCCTTCTTGTTCTCCACCTTCTCACGGACCAGGTCACCAACTCGAGGTAGCGAGCCAACTACCAGAATCTGAAGTGCAGCATCAGTTGTGGAGGGCAGTTGTTCTTTTGCAAGACTGTCTCGAGTCTCTTGTAGATTCTGTAACACAGCAGAATGATCATCTAAGTCAAAGGGTGCTGCTATACAAATGGGCCAACCAGTTCCTGCCAGTACCTAAAACCCTAGCTGTCAAGGATTGCTTTAAGTCACGGTTCATTCGCTCCACAACAGAATTGCCCTCAGGCCTATAAGGAGACGAAAATTTGACTTGGACTCCCAAAGATCTCATGGCATCCTTGAACACTTTAGAGGCGAGCACCAGACCCTGATCCAAATGGAGGGTACCACATGCAAAACTTCCCACAAAGACACGCAAATCCCTGATGACAGTTCGAACATCAGCACTCCTTTGTGGCCAGACCCATAGGAAACGTGTGCACAAATCCACTGCAACTAAGATGTACTTATGCGCAGTATCAGAGGAGAAAGGACCGCAGTGATCCAAATAAACACACCCAAGTGGTTTATTAGATATGTACAACTGTGTTTGAGGTGGACGCGCAGCAGTGAAAGGGTTCATCTGCTGGCAAATGTCACAATTAAGGACATAATCAGGAGTCGATTTACACAATCCGCGCCACCAGTAAGGTTGTTGTAAGATAGTGACAGTCGCTGAAACGCCTGCATGGCCTTCGTGAGCGGCTGTTATCAAGGCAAGTCTGCGGTCCGCGTTGGGATTCAACCTGTCACCAACGTCGTTAATTCTCACATAGGGAACATTATCAGGACTTAAATGATAAGAGTATTTAGAAGAGAAACCTCAAGGGTAATTATCACCCTTCTCTGTTGCAGCCAGGGCTGCCAAGATGTCATCATCAATTTTACTTTTGGATCTTGTAACTGCTGCTACCAGATATGTTGCCACTGCTGTGTTCGCTGCTTCGTCAGCTAAACTGTTGCCAACAGCGTGTACCCCTATGCGCTGGTGACCAAGAGTATGAATTACATTCACGAGCGGCAGACGTTGTTTAAGTTCTGCAACTCAAACCGAAAGCATTTTATGTTTGATTGTGTTACCTTTGAATCAGGATATTCATTTTGAGACCAAAAGAATAAATTGTCGTTGAAAGACTATACACAGTAGTATGAGTCACTCACAATAAGAGTAGTAACTTGAGGATCAGCAAACTCCAGTGCAAGTACCAGAGCACGTAGCTCTGCCAACTGGGCGGTACAATCACCTAATGTCTGCGTATGCACGGCATCAGACTTGAAATCTCCATTCACAAAAGTACCAGCCACAATTGCGCAGGCTGCTGAATAAGCATGCTTAGATCCTGTCACCGGTTGCGCCGAACCGTCAGTGTAAATGATACAATGGTAATCCGCAAGCGGGCGCAAGGACAGAGGAGCTGGATGAACAAATTCATACTGCAAATACTCCTGAGTCTGCAATGAGGCATCAAAGATGAATGTGACATCCGGAGACACCAAAGAAGTGGCCCATTGTATCCAACGTGGATGCAAAGCTTTAGAATTTGGCACACTGGCCTTCGTCACTGCCTCAAGGGCAGGATACGGTGTGACAACCAGCATGCGTTTTCCTTGTGATAGCGCTCTCTCTTTTAGAATCGCCATCTGTACTGCAGTTAACACCTTTTCTACTGTGGAAAAACGCATTTCAGCCGAAGTGTACAAGTGCGACTTGTAAGCAATGGGGACGGTGTCCCCTTCATTAAACGTCAAGTACGTGAAACCCACTGCGCCAGGCACTATTCTGATTACGAGGTTTGTGTGGTTATCATGTGTCAATAAGTACTTAGAAGCAAGAAGATTGGCCTGCAAAGAGTGCAGGATAGCTGAATGTTCTGGCAGCCAGCTCGATTTGGTAAAAGTAGGTTGTACCAAGGCATATAGTGGCCTGATATGCTGGACATAATCGGGAATGTACATACGCCCGAAATTCAAAAAACCAAGCAAAGATTGTAGTTTTTTCAGAGTTGTTGGAGCGCGAAACATGCACATTTCTCCAGGAAGTGAGGTGCCAAACCTCGTCCTTCATTGTTGAGTTCATAGCCCAAAAACAACACTGTATACTCTGCAATGTGTGATTTTGCAAAGTTAAATTTGTAACCGAAGTTCGCAAACATTACAATGATGCGGTCAACGCGACACAGATGCGGCCACAATACGTCATCTGTGAGTTAAATATCATCAACATACGAGTACACATCAGGGTCTATGCTCTCTGACAGAGAGACTACACATGCGGCAAAGACACCTGGACTGTTTTTGTAGCCCATGGCAAATTTTTTTGACTGTGTTTGTTTGCCGCCAGAAGTAAAGGCTGTCCATTGACTACTAATAGAGCACAGGTTATGGTTGTAAAAGCCATTGGAGATGTCAAGTGTGGTCTTAAATCTTTTTCTCACGAGACTATCAACGAGGGCAGAACTGTGGGTGTTTTGCACCGCTCACGTCCGACAATCAGAGTTCAAATGCTGATAATCCAAAACTAGGCGGTACGACCCATCAGGTTTGGTTACAGTGAAAAGAGGATTATTCATGGTTGACACACATGTTTCAATTACACCTTGATATTCCAATTGCTCAAGGATTTTGGCAACGTGAGATCTAGCTTGGGATATTGGGGTTGTGGCTGTCGCATAGACCGTAATGGAATCTCATGGCTTGGTGATAATTTATCCCACCCAACCTGAGTACGGTACAATGCTGGAGCAAGCACCTGTGCCCACTCTTCTGCAAATTTCTGAGCTTGCTCCTTCGGCACTGTGTGCACGAAAGATGGGAAGATTAGCTCCTCCCCACTGGGAGCGGCCAAAATGAAAGCTGGGGGCCAGTCCGCCTCTGCTAACAAAATGTCATATGTAGAGGTCAGATTGTCCCAAAAAATCCCTTTTATGGTACATTGTACGTCACCTTCAATTAAAAGGACTATGTCATATAGTCTGTCAGGGAGAGCCACTCTAGTGTCAGCAGTTTCTATAGTAATAAATGTGTCAGTTGCTGTCGCCTTCAGATATGGACGCAGTGCTTGCCGCACTATTGTAACCTCTGCTGCGCTGTCTAGCAGCGTTAGTGCCCATGTCAGGTTCCGAAGCTGTGATCTCACTATCTGTAGCATACCTCGCTGTTAGTGCAGCAACTTTCTTTTTCTGAAACGGAGGTCGTTGACGTGCAAAGTCGTCATGCTTACCTTTACCATCAGCCGGGCGGGGCTGCTCACGTCCTTGAGGGGCACCCCGACCTCTGCCACGTTCACCTCCACCGGCTTGCGAGACCGATGTTTCCTGTGAAGAACGAGGAGAACGTTGATCAGGAACCTGAAATCTATCAGGAGACCTAGTTCTTGTGCGATCGCGCAATTCATAAGTGCGTTCAGTAGTCACTGGTATCGGTGACGCAGGACGAGACCCCTGTTTCTGTTGCTGCTTCCCCTGTTTCTTAGCTTTCCAATTTTGTTTAGGAAAAGCTGGATGGTCATCTTTAGTAGACTTAACCGTCTGAGTTTGCGGTTGCGCTGTTGTTTTAGCAAAAGGCTTAACACCCATACTATTGTGGCCAATGGTCTTATAAGCCTCCACAATAATTCTCGGTAACTGCCGGGGTTTATCGACGTCGGCGACGAGGCGCAGTTCATTTGACACTTGAAAATTAACTGCATCCCCCTTGACATTAGCAAGGATGAGATCAGCAACTACATCGAACACACCGATGAAGTGCAGGAAATAAACAGTCTACGCACTGAATTAGCAAGTGCTACTGTCGTATGTATTTATTAACAGTAGATGAATAACTGAAGAAGATAACGATAAAACGAACAAGCTCGCACGCTTGCAGCTGGCAAAAAGTTGACGAACAGCCTGTGACGTGCATTAAGTATTTCCCCAACATTCCATGTGACGTATGAGTAAACAACCAATCGGATTACATATTACAAGCAAGTACACACAATGGTTGGCTGAGACAACCTTAAGCGGGATACAACATCTCCCTTTCATCTCAATTAAACCTTGGACACTCAATATATATATATATATGACGCTTATATATATGAACCTAGTTTGCATCAATACACAATAAAGTCTTTGTATATCTTTGGAAAACGAGATATTCTTCCAGAAGAGGTGGTTACATCCTCTTCTTGACCTGGATCCGACACTTCATTTGCTAGTGTATTCCTGAAGCTTGGACTTTCAACTTCTACTTCATCACCGGCAGATGCCTGACCTTGAGATGCATAGTATCTATCTCTTTCTAACGCTACATCTGACTCTGCCCTTGAAGTTCGGTTGATAACTCTTTCTTGACTTGAATCATCACTTTCCATCTTCTCCCTTTGCTTGAATTTTGAACTCTCCTCTTTATAACTCAAATCATACCATACATTGTTTTTATCATTATCTGCATTACTTATTCTTTCTTTGAAAAGTAAATCTTTCTGCATTTCTTTTACTTTAATAACATCTGACTTGTGTCTCCAACCAAAATCTTGCAGGAACACTGAACTGCTTGACACATCTTTAACTTCTCTGGGCTCATAAAACTTTGACTCTCCTTTAAATTTTACAAACGGTTTCTTGAGCAACACCCAGTCACCAATAATGATGTCTTTTTCTACCGCTCTGTGAACTTTATCATGATATGCTTTAGATTTGAGTTGATGTTCTACAATCCTATTCTTTACTTTCAATTCAGAATCCTTCACACCATTACCTTTCAAATCACAGTCTTTTCTTAACACGAACCTTGGTGAAATTGAAGAGACACATTGTCTGCCTCTCATAAGAAAAAATGGTGAATACCCGGTCACACTATTAGTTGTGCCATTGTATGCTTTGACTCTTTCGCGAATGAATTCCTGTACTGGATACCCTGCAGCCAACGCTAACTGAATACCTTCCTTCAAGAATCGATTCACCCTTTCCACTTGTCCATTAGATTTTGGCGAATAATATGGTGTTTTTTCCTGCACAATTTCATTATGTTTCAAAAATGTAACCATTTTATCTGAGACTAATTGACTACCATTGTCTGATACCAAAATTTTTGGTAAACCTTCAATGGTAAAGCAAGCTTCCAAAAATTTAATTACACAGTCAGAGTTAATCACGGATACAAATTTGTGATAAATCCATTTGCTATAGTAATCACTCAATACAATTAAATATTTAGAATCATGTTCTAACAGATTTAATGGACCAGCAAAATCAATGGCCACTTTAACCCATGGTGCATTAGGGATTTGGACCAATTGCATTTCTTGCACTCTTGTCTTCCAATGCTTGTCAGATTTTAGACAAATTAAACAGTTTTCAACAAACATGTTAACATCAGCATCTAATCCCGGCCACCAATAATGCTCCTTTAACAATTTTTTTGTCATGGTCGATCCTAAATGGCTTTCATGTGCCTTATCAATCAACTTCCTTCTTATTTTAGTTGGTGGAACTAACACATCTCCCCTTAAAACAAAACCATGGTCAATACACAGCTCGTTTGCTACTTGAAAATATGTTTTGAGATCAGATGAAAGATTTCTTATTGGTGGCCAATTGTTTACAATATAATACTTTACTTTTGTCAATACAGAATCGTTATCTATGTTTTCCAACCATTCTGCCTCATCGCCTACCTTTAAATCTTTGTTTACATCTTTTATACAAGATACAACCCATTCTGTGTTCTCCTCAACTATTGGTTCGTTAGTATTTAAAGGTAATCTAGATAAACAATCTGCTCTTACATTATTTTTCCCCGAAATATGACTTATAGTAAACGTATACTCTTGAAGCTTAGACAAAAGTCTTACCAATCTGGCTGACAAATTTCCATTTCCTCTACCATATCCATCCATTAAGAATGTTAACGGTTTATGATCCGTAACTAGTTCAAATTGTTTACCCCACAAATACATTTTTAGCTTTTCCACTGCCCACACACATGCGAGGGCTTCCCTTTCTATAGTGCTATAGTGGACTTCTGCTTCCTGTAGTCGTCTTGAAATAAAAGCAATTGTATGTGAATTACCTTTTACCTTTTGTGTGAATACTGCACCAATACCCACCGAACTTGCATCCACCGTCACAATGTTTATTCCTTCTGGATCATATGGTTTCAATGAAGGTGCAGATATAATTGCGTGTTTAACCATTTCAAAAGCATCATTCTGATTTTTAGACCATGCAAATTTTTCTCCTTTTCGCAACAGTGTGCGTAATGGTTCAACCACTTCTGAATAATTCTCAATAAATCGTGAATAATATTCACTTAAACCCAAGAATGACTTTAAGGATTCTTTATCATGTGGAATAGGAGCATCTTTAATAGCTCTCACTAAATCCAGTTTTGGCTTTATGCCATCTCCACTAATTATGTGCCCTAAATATTCAATTTCAGTTTGCAAAAATTTACATTTTTCTTTTGAAACCGTCATACCTCTCTCATTAAGCTTATTCAACACTGTATCTAGAATCTTGTTATGTTCTTCCACACTACTTGCATGAATAAGTATATCATCCTGGAATTTCTGTACTCCATCAATTCCTTTTAAAATACACTCCATCAATTTTTGAAATACACTTGATGAAGATGCCAGACCGAATGGTAATCTTTTAAACCTATACGCACCTAATGGTGTGATTAATGTCGTAAAATCTTTAGATTTTTCAGATAACTTGACTTGGTGATACGCCGACTTGAGGTCAATGAGGGAAAAATACCTTGATCCATTTGTTGCCGCCAAAATTTCTTGAATTTTTGGCAATGGATAACAATCAACCACAATATTCTTATTCAATGACCTCAAGTCTGCGCATAAACGCACCTCACCATTTTTTTTTTTATTAAAACAATAGCAGAAACCCATTCCGCCGAATCAGTTTGTTCAATTACTTCTTCCTTGACTAACTTTTCCAGAACTGTTTGCAAATCAGATTTAACTGACAAGGGAATTGATCTTACCTTGTGTTTTATCGGAATTGCACCACTCTTAAGTTTAATGTTATGTTCAAACCCATTTACACAACCAATTCTATCTTCGAATAATCTTGAATACTTTTTCAGCACCATATTTATGTCACATGGAGAAGATACTGCACTAACATCAGAAATTGAGCATACCCACTTATCATCCAAAATGATTGGGTCTTCTGCGCCAGGTTTTAAGATTATTCCCAAACGAGCCAAATCCCTCCAACCGACTAAATTCCTTCCTCGTTCTGCAACATACACTTTAGTAGTGATAGATCTACCTTTGACATCTAACTCATCATAGAAATATCCCAGCATGTTGATATCAAATTCACCAAAGGCCTTGGGATTCACATCAGATGCTAACAGGTCAACTTGTGGCCAATTTTGTACGTACTTTTGATCTGAAACAATCGTTATAGGTGATCCTGAATCTGCCATTATATTTAATTCAACATTTCCGATGTGTGCAATACCCAATGGTCCTTTGATAGATTTATAATCATCTCCTAACGTTAATATTATATTGGAACACATCTCCTCATCAAAATCTTCCACTGCATGTACTTTTACTTTTGAATATTTTTGAGATCTGAAGTTTTTACATACACCCGCAAAATGCCCTACCTTTAAACACTTTGTACACTTCTTTCCTTGTGCCGGGCATTCCACGTAATCTGCTTTGTGATTTCTGGAACCACACCTATAACAAATAATTGTGTTACTTTCTGAATTAGACAGCACCTTATTACGTCTGTCAGCAACATTCATAAATTTCTTATTATCCTGAACGTAATAAACACTTGACTTTGAATTGCTTTCAGTGGCAAGGACTTTAGAACTTTCCAAAGATCTTTCAATTCCTTTTGCAATGTCAATAGTTTCTTCTAATGTTGGATTTTTACATGCTAACAATCTTTCTTGAACTTTCTTTTCAAAACAATGGAACACAAATTGGTCACGTATATACACATCAACCATTTCATTATAGTCACATTTTGTTGCTAAAACACGCAAACATGCAATGTATTCTTCTATTGTCTCATCTTCAGACTGCTTGCGCATAGCAAAACGATGTCTGCCTATCATTATATTTGGTTCTTCACCAAATTGCTTTTCCAATCTTTTTGTTGCTTCTTGGAATTCATCAAGAGGAATAAACTGCCCGGGTTGAGCCTCATATTCTGGTAAACTGTCGAAAATTTCCTGACCTGCTGCACCTAGTAAACCAAACATTATCGCTTTTTTCCTTTCTGGCTCGTATTTTTTTCCATCAATAGCGACTAAATAGTTTTCAAATGCCCGAAACCAATTTTTCCACCTCATAATCGGTTTTCCAGGCTCACTCAGAAATGCAGCTGGTGCACTGATATTCGAATTACTCGCCATGTTTTCCTTTCAAAACTAGAAGTTATAGGAAGATAGAATAGTACTTAAACGTATTTCTCACAGAATATTAAAATATGTATTGAAAATAATTCATTCAATTATAGTTGAATATTATTTTTGAAATGCAAATATGTTCTTCGAATTCAAATATATACACTTCTGATTGTCAAAGATAGAACACTTCCTTCAAAATGAATTTCATTTTCATTACCTTTTCAGGATGAAGTATACGCTTTTTAAAATGCCTTCGAATCTACACAGGCATTGCGCATTCAATAGCACTTAAAACAAAAAAAAAAAAAAAAAAATGGAGTCACGCAACGCGTTACGTAACGCGTTTGACTACGTCACCTCAATTGTTTACTCAGCTGACGATGTAACTGTCAAACGATCAACGAACATATGCGGCAGTTGAAACTGACAGTTGACTTCGGTTACGATGCAACTGACTGGACTTCAATGTAGAAGATGCCTGGCAAGAAATACAAGATTGCCAATTTCAATAATATGTCTAATTTTTCACCAAACGAAAGACTCGTAGTAACTTGCCTCAAAGATTTAAACTGTAAGCGCCACACCAGCCGTCAACTTCAATTTTCGTCAAACTCCTGCCAGTAGCAACGCTATGAACAATTAGAATACGCGCATATTAATAAATGAAATGAACGATCGTAGCGAACATAATATCCTCACTTGCCTGAACGTAGAATTTTGTAGACTTTGCTTCAAAGAAGAAATTCACCAAACATTTTCTTAAATGGTCGGGATCCCGAACTCGTCGCCATTTGAAGTGCAGGAAATAAACAGTCTACGCACTGAATTAGCAAGTGCTACTGTCGTATGTATTTATTAACAGTAGATGAATAACTGAAGAAGATAACGATAAAACGAACAAGCTCGCACGCTTGCAGCTGGCAAAAAGGTGACGAACAGCCTGTGACGTGCATTAAGTATTTCCCCAACATTCCATGTGACGTATGAGTAAACAACCAATCGGATTACATATTACAAGCAAGTACACACAATGGTTGGCTGAGACAACCTTAAGCGGGATACAACAACCGACAAGCCTCATTCCCAGCTCGACCGCCGCTTCTGGACCGTGCTCATCCTGAACATGCTTAATCACGGAGGGCAATACAGTCATAGACAGTGTGCCGAAGCACTTCGTGTAGACTGCTGCAAATACTTTACCACAGTTCTCACAGTCTGTTACCTCTGGGACTAATTCTTTCTGCAAACTAATTGTAAGGATCCTTCTCCACAGGAGTAGTGTGAGAAGTTGGCCTGGCATATGCTGGTCACTAGTTAAAGTGGCCACCTTGCACCAGTCCAATTCGACTCTTATGGTAGAAAGGTTTAAGACAACCTTTTAAAGAAAGCTATCCTAGTGGTAGCTCTGGAGAGCAGCCTTCAGGCTAAGCCTCAGAGGAATGTGAAGCAGCTTGTTTTAACTTATAATCTCTTGAATTACCAAATGAAAGGACACCACACATGTATATATATAAAATATATATTTATTTATTTCTAGACACACTCTACTAATCTCTTTATGAGATTAGAAGTCAGGAACATATGCACAAATCAATGTTTCACAACAAATTAAGTACTTATATGGCTGGGGCCTAGGGGCGTACCAGACCATATACTAAAAAAGAGGTTTAGGAATGTCGACTTGCAAGGGGACAAGGCCTAGGGCCTTTTGAATCGCTGGGGCCTCACTAATCCAACCAAGGCAGGTAAGTAAAGGACCCGCGGGAGACGTGTGCAGTGTGAGAACACAGGCGCGGGTTCCCTATTGATTTCAAAGGAGCAAGTTGCGCTTGGATTTTTAAAGTTTTAGTGTACTTCGGAAGAGTCTACAAGCAAGCCACTTACAAGGTAAGTACTCCGAGGGCCAACACACACAGGAGCACCGGAGTGCACGAGTTACCTCACCCAGGGAAGCCGGGTGCATAAGTGTCTTTTGATGTCGGGTCGCGGCGTCGTTTTCAATGGAAGCCGAAGAAGATTTGCTGCTTGTGAAGACTGGAGAAGTGTCCGGTGGAATCCAAGGCTGGATTCAGAAGAGGGAAGACCTGAAAGCAGAAGGGACAGTGTTCACAGTCACTTGCCAGTGACCCGGGGCCAGGAAGATGGATGCCCACGGTAGTCGGGTGATTTCAGGTGATTCATGGGTGTCTTGACTCTTCAGCCACGAGGTCCAGGAGGTGTTGATGATAACCAGGAGCTGGATTCAGAGTGTCCCACAAAGTCTGCAGCTTACTGAGGTATCTGCAACCGAATCGGAGCCAACAAGCCTTGGCAACAGCAAGTCTCGTGGAATGTGAAGAAAGTCAGTGGTGCAGACCAGCAAGGTCTGAGGGACTCACCCAGCAAGGGTAAGTCAGGGCAGGCCTGGAGCAACCAGGGGAGCCCTTTTGTTTGATAAAGAAGTCTTCAGGGAACCCACAAGCCAGCCAGCAAGGGATCACACAGATGCCTCATGAGGATTCACTTCACAGTAGCCCACGGTCCCTCGGGACGAGGTAGGCCTCTGATTTTCAAGAGAAATCTTGCTGGAGGCTTGGAACACACGTGGTCCAATGCACAAGTTTGTAGAATGTTGTGAAGGGGTTGCACTTGACAATAGTGCACGGTACCCGGGTATTGCTGTTCCTCGTCAGTCGTGGGGTCCACTCACCTCAGGTTTGCTGGGGACTCACAATGGCCGTCGAGAAGTCAGGAAATCTACTTCTGGGTGCAGGGACTTCGGACTCCGGCGGGAGCAGGAAAGTTTGTGACCTTTGATTCAAAGTTTATGTGCCTGCCAAGGAGGGGAGTCACTCCTTGACTCCAAGGGAGATTCTTCAGTCTTCCAAAGGTAGTGGAACATCAAAGGTCCAGGATTCTTCTTGTAGAGTGTCGTCCAGGGATATCTAGTTTGCAATGGCAAGGTTTCCCTATCTTATACTAAAGGAAGTGGAGGGACTAGCTCTATGACCACTCCTATGGGAGGGTCAGGGGAGTGGGTGGTTACACCCACTTCCCTTTGTCCAGTTTCATGCCAGAGCAGGGGCTGGTAGCCCCTGAACCAGTTTGAGCTGGCATATGCACAGAGGAGCCTACTGCTCCCCCAGTGCAGGACTTCAAAGCACTCTAGGAGTGCACCCACCCAGCCCCAATACACCAAATCCTGTCTGGAAGGTGGTTACACCTCCCTGTGACAGGATGCCAATTGTTGGGCCTCCTCCACAGCGAGTTTCAGTCAGCAGCAGGAGGGCAGCCCAGTGTCTCTGCTGGTGGCATCCATTTTGTGATGCCAGGCTCTTTCAGATTTCTACTGTGTTTCCACAGTAGGTACATGTCTTCCCCTCTAGAAGGGTGGGATCATACTCCCACACCAGTTACTGGTGTGAGGGTATGATTCCAAGGCGTTTGACACCAAACACAACCTGTTTTGATGCAGCCATCCCAAAGTTAGCATTTACTGCTAGGTTATAATGCACTTAAGAGTATATGGTTTAACCGCATCCACAAACAGCTACAGAGAATAGACTCTGAGAGCTGCAGAGGGGCCCTGCTCAGGCAGAGGCACTCCCTCACATGGAAAATCCAAGCACCCTGCCCTCAGGATTGATATGGCCTGCCATAGGGGTGACTGATAGGTTTATATGTGTGTGTAAGGTGAGATATAGGGAACCTATACCTCAGTGAGGAGTGCTAACACTACCTCACCCAGGCTGCAGTAGCAGGCCTGTGGTGTTAGATTTAGTCTGCTTCCCAGGGGTGGCATAATACATGCTTCAGCCCCAGGTAGGCCTGTGAAGTACCTATGCCCTTGGTACCGAAGGTACCATATACTAAGGGCTCATAAGGTACCACAGTATCCAATCACTAGTGCATCTAATATGCACTCCAAGTTGTTTAGAGAGAACAGAGAGGCTGGGGCCCTGATTAGCAGGGACCCAGCCATACTATTGCCAGACACCAGTGTAAACTTCAGAAACAAGTGGGGGCAACATAAGTGCAGATCCTACTCTCCTACAAGTAGAATTAGGAAATACTGCTTCCAGTTGGTCAAATTTCTCAGCAAGCCAATAAGGCATATCGTCCTTATTCTGGGGGCGCTTGCCCATTACCGAATTAACCATGACGGGACTAATAGTGATCCCGTCCGGTCAGGTGCCCCCACCTGGACATTGCGAGAGACGTATTGCACCAAAGCCCTATGCACCGCAATCAAGGCGGTATGTAGTTGACGTAAGTCATCCAGCGGGGCTTGCAAATATCGTGGATGAGGTGTGAACCCGGCCAAGACTGGCCAAGTGGCCCCAGGAATGGACAAGGGACCTAACCGAACCGGAGTTACGGTGTGGGGGATGGCGCCATTGAACCAAATACGATGCTGCCAAGCAGAAATAGGAATTTCTTGTGCCCTATACGGCGTGTAATTCGTTGGAACTGCCGTAGGAGTGTACGAGTGGAACGTGTTATCATACGCAGTCGCTCCCGTAAACGTAACCCAAGAGTAAAAAAGCTCATAGGGGAACGATGCATCAGCACTTACTACAAAGATAATCGACATTCCATCATCTGGCACACCGAACTGCGTCAAATGATGCCGGAGAGGTGCGCGACTATGCACTGCAATAGCAACTTCAGCCATAAGGACGCAGAGAAGAAAAGACAATCTATATTAAACCGTAGCACTAAAAGGGTCAGTAATTCAAAATTAAACCTTTTTAATTGTCAAGCTTGATTGAACCTATAAATCAACGATATAGGTAGGTTTAAACCATCACTCCCGTCAACTGGAAACAAGAGTGAGGGTGTTGTGGACAAATATAAGCACTACTAAGGCGTCTCAATCATAAGACCAAAACGTTAGGTGCGCCATGTTGCGGGGATTCTGCTCATGCACAGAACTATGCGCA
Source organism: Triturus cristatus (assembly GCF_964204655.1). Taxonomy (NCBI): domain Eukaryota; kingdom Metazoa; phylum Chordata; class Amphibia; order Caudata; family Salamandridae; genus Triturus; species Triturus cristatus. The sequence goes on from NC_140594.1 coordinate 577,696,803, forward strand.
TGACAGCAGGACCTCAGTGAATTGTGGTGTACCAAAAAACTCACCTCAGTACCTAGAGCCCCTATCCGACTAGCATCAGTGTCTCATTCATTCTCTGTACTATCTCGAAGCCACCAATGATTAGAAAACTCAGAACAAGCGACTTAGAATACTCTCAGGAATGGTGGGACTCAAGAACACCTTTTCGTTGTTATTCTCGTATCAGTCCACAACGTGAGTAATCAGAGACACGGAAAAGTTTAAAATGTTTATTTTTAACTACATGCTCTAAGATGCAGTATTTTGGCTAAAATAAGCAAACAAATTATTAGAAATAATGCCATCAGCATTGTTACAATTTCATAGAAAACAAAGGGAGAAATCATAATATAATGATAGTGGAAACGGGTCCTATAATACCTTGTGTACCACCCTCCCCTGGCTAATAAGCTAGTTTTATATAATAATAGAAGGTCTCTAGGTTTGAATGGGGAACCCCATACCTCAAAGATCAGCTTAGGTGAATCACATCACAGGATCAGCACTGCTCTCTGTGTCTGGAAAGGTTTTCTCCAAGAGTGCCAGCATCATGCATGCAATGCAATATTAAAGGCATCCGAGTTTCAGATATTTGCTGCTGTGTGTTTGTTGTGTCTAGAGCGTGGGCCGATCAACCTGAATTCAACAGCATACATTGTTATTTGACCTTTACGGTTTCTGCACACAGTGTTCCGACTAAGGTCGCGGTGCAAGTCTAGGGATGTGAAAAACAGACCGTTCTCATGTGAAGAAAAAGCAAGCAAGCAGTTTTACTTATAATAACAGCTACCTGTAGTGTCGTGTGCAAAAGCAGCAAAGTGGCAAGATGGCGTTAACATCTAAAACGCTTATGCTAACATAGCAGTGTGTGCAGGCAAAACCCTGTCTCCACTACAGTTGCACCAAAGTACTTTTTCCCAACTTATTTACAAAAGGGTTGATATAAAGGGTAAACAACAGGTGTGAACAAGGACACACCTGTTGTGTTCCTCTAGTTATTTTTACAGGATCCGATACCAGCCCCATAGAGCATATCCTAGCCACTGGTGATCGATATAATACTTGAATAGCCTGAATGAACCCCTGTCCAAACCCCATCCGATACAGAATGCTCCATAAATAGTCCCAGGCAACACGATTGAACGGTTTTTCTGCATCAAGTAATATTAACCCTAAGTCCCTACATTCCACCTGGGCTATATCAAATAAAGTCACTACTTTATTAATATGGGATACCGTCCCTCGACCAGGAATGAAGCCATGTTGGTGTAGGGAAACCAGTGGGAAAATAACCGTTGCCAACCGGTTTGCCAAAATGTTTGCATACATTTTCCTGTCACAGTTAACAAGTGAAATCGGTCGGTAAGAACCCGGGAGCTCTGGCCGTTTTTCCTTCTTCCTAAATACCACAAGACTGGCTTCATCCCAAGACTGAGGTGCTTGCCCAGTTTGTGCTGCACGAAAGGTTGCCAACATATCAGTTTTAATATCCTGAAAAAAGGCCCTGTAAACCTCCCCAGGGAGCTTATCTGGCCCAGCAGCCGTACCAGTGGCCAAATTATTAATAGCCATCTCTAACCCCTCCATTGTGATAGGGCTATCCAGTATCTCTACCTCTTCCTGATCTACCTGCACCAAATCATCTTGAATACACACATTCCTCATTGAATCCCGTGGCTTCTGCTCCTTATGTAAATCTGTATAGAACTTAAGAAAAATCGTAAGAATCTGTTGAGGATCATGAGTCATGATTCCTGAATAGTGCAATTCTGTGAGAGGCTTCCTTTGAATGTAACTTTAACGCTAAACATCGACCTACTGCCTCACCATACTCATGACATTCCTTTTTATAGATTAAATATTTCCAAGCGATTTCCTTGTTCCATAAAATATGAATATTTGCCTGACATCTAGCCACATTAGTTTGCAGATCAGCAATATCATCATGCTGCGAGATCCCTTGAGTGAGTTTTTCTTCCGCTATTCTTAATTTAGAATATAATTCCTGTAGTTCCAGTTTTGCTTTCTTTTGGTAATACAGCCCAAAACTCAATACTTCCCCTCTAAAGCAAGCTTTAAAAGTGTCCCACAGAATCGCTACTGTTACAGAATGTCTATTATTATTTAAAAAATCTTTAATCCATATCTGCATGTGCTCTCTAAAAACACTGTCAAGCAAAAGCTTCCTGTCAAATGAAAACGTTTTTGGGATTCTAACTACAGAGAATGAGGGGATTTCTATGACTATTGGTGCATAATCCGAGGTCACCCTGGGGAATATACGCATCTGTGCACCAGTGAGTAATGCGGAAGATAAAAAAATATAATCAAGACGTACTAGCTTCTGATAGGGATGGGAATAAAACGTAAACCCAGGCGCAGGTGCTCGAAGAAAGTCCCAGCGTCCACTAACCCATGATCCTTTAATAGATTATACAGTGCCTTAAACACCTTGGGTTTCCTCATCCTTGTACCCTTGTACACCACCCTGTAGTTCTTTATTAATCAAATTTATATTAAAATCTCCACATAATACCAGAGGCGTTGGCCACAGTGCAAGTTCTAGATTCAATTCATCCAGACCTATAGCTTCATCAAGGTTAGAACCATAGACAGTACATACTGTAAATTTTGCACACCCTGAACAACATTCCACAATTGCCCACCGTCCCAATTTATCTACTAATAATCGACCACAGGTCTGAATGGCTGGTTTAGCAAGTATTGTGACCCCCCCGCATCATTGAGGCTTGTTGTGAAGTGGCCAAGAGTACGAACCCTAGATCTAACAGCATTTTACGTTTCCCCCAAGGTATATGTGTTATTTTTTAATACAAAGCAAATCAGGCTGGATCACCCGGAGTTCAGCAGCAACTCTTTGCCTCTTATTGTAATTGTTAAGACCGCATACATTTAAAGAACAAATTCTAACTCCCATTCTAGCCATTAGAGAAAAAAAAAAAAAGAGTGAGCAAGCCGTTACTTGTACTTTCAAGAGATATATCAAATCCTCAAAAATCAAACATTTTTTTAACAATACTGTGGATTATTTTTCTGATTTTATCCCTGCTAACCCCCCTACACCACCCCATCCAACACCCTTGCCTACCCAAAACCCCCCGCACCCCACCCACCCCACCCAGTGACACCTACCCCCCAACGAAGCTTTAGGACCCACGGTCCTTGTGATGACAAGCTCCCGATCACCCGGTGCTGTCGCCCATAAACCCAATCCCAGCCCATGCGGTAAAGAATAAAAAAACAGCCTAAACGGCTTTGATCTATATTGCATGCAATACATCTTCACTCAAATTCCTTTTAATACCAATGCAGCCAAAGAATTCCACATGGGCTGAGAAAAAGAAAAAGAAATCAAAAGAGCAGCATATCTAAACTATACATGTAATAAAGCCAGGAAAGGTCCAGGAGAAAAACCCCCGCAGAGCAAAGCTATCTATAACAAAGATTACAGAGATTTTAAGAATTCTTTCGCTGAAACCTCCGTAGTGAAAAATCGAGTATGATCCTGAGAAATAACTTTAAGCTTTGCTGGATTTAATAAAAATACTTGCGCCCCTTTAGCCTGAAATAGCGGAATAAGCTGTTGAAGCTGCCAGTGGTTCTCATCAGTGAAGTGACAAAAATCTAGCCTGACAAAAAACTCAAAATCCTTCCCTGCCCTCTTTTTATATGTGCGAGCCAACTGATAAACATCTTCCCTGGCCAAGAAGCTATTAAAAGAATCAAAAATGCCCTAGGCCTATCAGATTCTTGACCCGCTCTGGCGAGGTAGATCAATGCATACTTTGTTCCTGACTGCTGCAGTAACCTCTTCGCCGGGAGAAACTCTCTGCGGGCCGCCCGGACCTGTAGTATAGAGTCAGGATATAGGGATATGGCGTTCCCTTGGTACTGTATGGTACCCCGCTCCCTGGTAAGCCGTAGGATCATGTCTCGATCTCAGCAGTTTAAAATCCTAGCGAAGATAGGGCGCGGCTGTGCCCCTGGCGGCGTTCTAGGGCCAAGAGAGCGGTGCGCACGTTCTATGAGAAACATGGCTGAATATTCTTCTCCAAACAATTCTTTCAACATGGCTTCTATGTACTTTTCCATGTTTTGGATGTCTGTGGATTCTGGAATGCCGGTAATGCGCACGTTGTTACGCCGTGACCTGGCCTCCAAATCCTCATTTTTGGCTTTGATGAGGTAAAGTACGGAGTCCATTTGTAATAGTTTTTCTTGCACTTCTGTCTGCATTTCATCGGCATCCAATACCCTGGTTTCAAGTGCATCTATTTGATTTTCATGTTTTTTGACGCGTTGAGTGATCCTGTCCATGCGGCTGCTAGGGTGTTAATTTTTGAGTCTATGGCTTGGAGACTTGTCTTCATGTCTTTGAACATTGCGCGTATGTCGTCGTTTGGGACAGTATCCATAGCTGCGTCTCCTGCCCCCTCTGAAGCGGTGTGTTCTCCCTCTAACTGTTTGCTCGCCTTTTTATCGAACGGCAGCCGGGTTTGTTTAGCATCGACTTTCCCCATTACTGGTGTGTTTGATTGATGGGGTTGGGGGGGAATCTCACCTAGTCCTCCAACACGTCTTCTGCTTCCGCTGCGGGCCCTTACACGTGTGTGGCCTACGAGGTCCACGATTCTGTTTTCTGCGTACCTTTGCGGCCCGCTGCCTGTCCTTTATCTTCGCCTGTATGGCCCGGTTGGAGTAAGAAGCGCTATTAGGCGTGCAATTCTGATGAGCAGTTTAGATCCAAACTTATCTAAGGCCACTGTTTGGATTCTGTCCATCAAGAAGGAGTGCAGTAGCCTCCAAGTCGTGCCCTGAATATCACAGGCCGACAGACGGTCCAGCAAAAGGTTATGGTGGACCATATCGAAGGCTGCAGAGAGATCCGGCATAATTAAAGCTGCCTTGTCTCCCATGTCCAGCTGATTTCATGCTGTGGCCTACCCTAAAGCAATATTGTGTTGGATCTAAAAAAAGATTTTCCTGTAGGAAGCTACTGAGCTTCAAATTAATGGCCCTCTCTATTAATTTAGCCAAAAGGGAAAGCCGGGAGATAGGCCAAAGATTATTAGGATCATTCGGGTCTAAATTTTGCTTTTTCAGCAACAGGAGGATCGATGCCTACTTCCATGCTTTAGGGAAATAGCCCAACTTAAACATGACATTGAATAAAGAGGTAAGAGTGTCTGTAATGGGTTCAGGAGCTAATTAAATCACTGATGCCGGACAAGGATCATGAGGGGAGCCTGATCTAACGGAAGAAAGTAAATCCAAGATGTGTTCCTTAGAAAGCGGGGCAAAGTCTGTCAAGACAGCTGGAGGGTCCGTGTTGGGGTTACCCCAAGCAGAAAGGGGCTCCATTTTGCCGGCCAAGGATATGTTAAAGGAGGAGAAGATTTGTTCAAGTTTCTATAAAAAGAAAGCAGCAATATCCTCACATAGAGCTTGGCTGCTGGCCACTTTAGGTGGACAGGGGGAGGTTAATCTAGATACAGTTCTAAAAAGTTCTTTGGTTGAACATTTAGCCATCGTAATCTGCTTCTCAAAAAATACTTTTTTTGTTTCAAGTAGAAGCTTTCTGTATACAGTATGACTTTGTATGCAGTGTTCTTTTTCTACGTCGTTGTAATTCTTTCTCCAATTGCGTTCTAAGCAATTACAGATGAGTTTTTGTTCCCTGAGTTCCTCTGAGTACCACGCAGCTGTAGGCTGGGAGCGTTTAGGATTTAATATTTTTTCAGGCGCTAGAGTACTGCAGGCTGCCTCAACCCACTCTGTGTACCACATGGTGGCCTTCGCTATCTCCACGGGCAGCGGTGGAATAGTAGAGGTAAGATAATCTCTTAACTCAGATTCCTTAATTTTGTTCCAGGACCGCAACATGATCGGGCTTTTGGAGCCTCACAGACACAATGCCGGTCTGGAAGAAACAGCTCAAATTGGATCGCTAAATGATCAGTCCAGATGAGTGACAGTGAGCCGGTATAGGCTAACTGCGGATGATTTGAAAACATGCCGTCTAGGGTATGGCCTGCGGCGTGAGTAGGGCCCTGTACTCGCTGTGTTAGTCCTATACTACTCATAACATCAAGCAAGGTAGCAATGTCTACATCGGTAGATGATTCCCAATTAAATTTCATATCACCAAGTATGGTGAAATTATCGGTACAGAGCACCTCCTCTAATAGAGTCCCAATATTAGCCAAAAACGCATTCTTCTGGCCTGGCGGTCAGTAAAGTAAAAGACCCTTAAAGGAGTGATGATGCAAGAGGAGAAAGCAGAAAGACAGTGCTTCACAGGCAAAAGTAGTGACTGTTTGAAATACTGCAGTTAACAAACTGTGATAGATGGTCGCTAGGCCCCCCCCTCTTTTACTGGACCTATTCAAAGTGTGACATGAGAAACTAGGTGGTGTAGCTTTAACCAAGTCTGGTCCTGAAGCATCATCCATCCACGATTTGGTGATAAATGGCAATTTTATATTATTATTCTCCATTAACTCAGCACATTCTGTACAATGTTTAACTAATGATCTAGCATTTAAAAGGATACATTGAAGTGGTTTAACCAGAAGCCTACTGTTGCTTGGAGGTTTGTGATACATTCGAGGCTCGATTGCCCGATATTTGAGCTTAGGTGGACAGTACTTGCAATTGTGGTATATAAAGGAGGATTGTTTCGGAGACTCATAGAATGTTAGGCACATACAAGCTGGGTCCTTACCTCCGATGTTAAGTGCATATAGCTGGGACCTGGAGTAGCTAATAATGGATCTAGTTTCCCGCTTGAAAGGTGAAGGGGAGCTGGCGCTGAGCATGGTCTGAGCACGGACGGGCGCAGACGGGCTTGCCTTTGGCATGTCATCTGCGCACCCACTGCGCGGACGCGCTTCAGCAGTCTTTAAATAAGCGACCATTCAAGGGCAGTTGATCAACACAGGCTTTTAACCAGGGTCCAGCAACCCCGTACTCAAAGGACAGGCTACCCTGCTCTCTGGGTCTTTCTGGTAAAGTAAAAGTAAACTGAAAGGAAAAGTGAAGAATTTAAAACCATAAAACAAATAAAATATTGGAAAGCAAAACCTTTTCCAATATGGCTCCCGCGTAGTAGGAGCCAGGCACCTCCTAGCACACAACGTGTTTTAGAAGGAAAAGAAAGCTGCAAAGGTATACAGGTCAGAACCTGCTTCTATCAGAGTAAGCTGATGAGAGGTGATGTCCCGACACTGGTCCCAGGATGCTTGTTTTCAGTCCAGGGACAACTTGGCTTGGCAGTTTGGGCTGGACTATCCCCATGAGGAGTAGGGTCAAGACTGATTTGCATATAACTGGGTCCCCACTGGGGTGGCGTGGTGAGCAAAAAACACGATGGATTAAACCCAGATCTTTGCGAATGGAGGTGAATGTTTGCATTGTTCAGCATTCCGTCCATCATTTGTTCTTTCTGCTTTTGTGGTAGTCGGGGGCACTATAATTGTGTGACTAATGCATTTTAGTGTGGTGATGTCGACAGCTGCAGTAAATGCTTTAGTATAACATCTGATGTGTGGTTCTTGGCAGGACTGCATGTAGGTCACAAGCTACACCTTAGAGAAGCCTTAGCTCCACACCGGCACTATGCTTGCCAGATTGACTTGATGGAGAATCCTAGCTGGTAGAGCTCTGTAGCTAGTATAATCCCTCACAAGGGTTTATATTGATTTAGAGAATATGTTGATTTGAACTTCCAGGTATTGCCTCCCCCCCCCCCCCCCCCCATTCTCTGTGCCCAATGTCTGTTAAGTATTGAGCTCTCTCCAACTATGGGCCATTGATTAAGCCCACCACATATCCTGGAGGGAAGTGCTTGTTAAGAAAGTGATGCTTCTAGTCATTAATTGGTCCTAGTATCCTGGAACTTCAGTAGTCACCCCAAGAACCTTGCTGTAAAATAGCCCATGGCAACATACACCCCCATATATCAGAAACCCACTTTAGCGCATTCAGCTCAGAGGCCCATTGGAGGTCTGACACTGTGGCATCTATTGGGTAGAACTGATTTAGTCAGGTTTACCTCTAGACCAGAGTATTTGCTGAAGATTCTGAACATCTGCAGGACACCAGGCCCATCCCATCTAAGTGGCAGAAGGTTGATAAGTAAATCGCCATTGTATAGGGACATACTATCCACTTTTCTAGGTGTTCATTTGAGCACTCTGAAGAAGGCATCATCAATACTGATCCATTCTGCCAGTAGTTTAGTAACAAATAGTTAGGAGATAGTGGCATCCTTGCCTGGTTCCACTGCATATCGGGTAGGCGTCTGACATTGCTGTATATAGGAGGGACATATAGCCAGGACCTTGGGGCCTATGTTAGTCTTTCCTAGTAGTGTAAATAAACAGTTCCACCCCACTGATTCAAACACCTTTTCAAAATGAACTTTAAATCTTCATTGAACGCGGGGGCACCAGGAACTCAGTCACTCACACCGTTAGGATGCGTGTCCAGTGTTTTGGCCATACTTTTAGCTTCTGTACTTCTAAGGGAATTTGGATGATCTGCCAGATTTATGTATCACTGTCACTTCCGCTGTTTCCAAGTCTGCTGGCAGTTCCCTGATTTCCAGGGCCTCCTCCAACATAGCTTTAAGGGATGGCAAGTTGGCTCTAGATCCTTAAAGATTTCAGCATGAAAGCCATTAGGTACAGACGTGTTCCTACCCTGGCGTTGGTGCAGGGCTAGCATCAGTTCTTTCACGCCTGCCTCTTATAGGAGGCCCCCCTCCTTTTTGTAAGGTGAATGTACTCCTTTAACACCATTAGGTGTGAGGAATCGCCCTTTGTGCACATTAATATTACATTGTAAAGGCTCATGCAAGGAGCAGTTTTCTTTCACTACATTTTTTTCCCCTTTGGAATACACAACTTTGGGTGCGAGCCGTGCAGCTCTAGATTCTCCCCAAGAGCCAGGAATTATGAAACTCTATATTTCTGAGGTTTTTTTTTGGTCTGGAGTAGACATATGTGGATTTCAGATTCAGGCGGGAGGCTCCAGTCTGAACAGTTCACAGATGCACCTTCGAACCAAAAAAGACTGCTGTATGGAACCGAACCGAGTCAGACAGAAAAACTGTTTCATTTCAGCAGTCTTTGCTTCAACATGCAGATCAAACGTTCCAGCTTTCCCCTCCAGACATTTGAGACAAAAGGCAGTGACGGCTCGCCTGCCAAGAAGGTATGTTTGGACTTAACTATTAAATGAAAATCAATCGTTATCATGCCTTTCTGGCCATTTCCACCTCTTTTGCTGTGTATCACACCTTGTATTCTCGTGATTTCTTGTGTACCAAACTCTACCGCACACACAAAGCAGATAAGCACAGATGCACTACCACATAGGTGTGCAGTCCCTCTTTCTTTCGTTATTAGCCTCTCCTCGGGCTTCTTCCCACCTTTAATAACATCGACCCACTTTATTCAGTTGTATTAGTGTCCTTTGCCTGTCCCCACCAGACCCCAAAATATTGTCTGCCCACTGAAGAGCTGGCGAATTGAAAGAACATTTACATAGTTGCCTCATTGGCAAAGTCATACACTGGATTCTACTGTGGTAATCCTTAAAATGCTGGAAGATTTAAAAAAAAATTTGTAGGACTGGCTAGGAAACCTGCTAATTGTTGATTATGAACCTGATATTTCTCAGGGTAAAGGACATTTTGAAACAATGGACACCAAAAGGAAATCATTTACCCTCTTAATTCTGTTAAATTATTCTGCAAATATGTATTATTCTAATTATGCCTCCTGCACTACCCCAGGGATATGTTTTGGTATCTGTTCCATCTTGCTGCATCAAGCGGTCTAGCGGTCACACCAGATGACCCATGCATGCTTGTGTCATGCTCCTCTTGCTCAAGCCCCATGTACAGCTACATTGGCTCTCCTCACCACTGTTGGTGTTGTTGTTAGCAGGATAGCGTATGGAGATTCAGTCCAGTTACACGCTTTCCTTGAATTTGCTCATGCCTCTGCGCTGGTATTTAACCCCATAACTGCTGCCCCCACCAACCCTCCCTCCCAAGCACTGAGCCCTTTTTTTTGCTTTTTCTGGTAGTTTGAGCCTAGGCCTCCATAACGTTTTCGCACATAAGGGATCCACACCAAACTTGTATCCTTTTTTCCAACATCCTTGGGATTCTAAAGGTATGCAAAGGACCGATAAAATAGGAAAAATATAGCAATATTTCCAGTTTTGGGGGAAAATAGGAAAAAAGTTTTATGAATAAAAGTTTCTGTATTTTTTCCTAAAAATGGCATCAACAAGCGGTTTGTTGTGCTAAAGTCACCATCTTCCCAGCTTTCAGGAACATGCTTAGCAAAATAAAAAAAAACTATTTTTTACCACAGTTATTGCATTTTTCAAAGTCGTAGCTCTTATTTCCTACTTTTAAGCTTTCAACCTACTTCCAGTTTGCGGTGGTAACCAGTGTGAAATCCATGGGTGACGCTGGAAAGCTATAGGTTTGTGAAAGTAGACACAATTCGGAATTCAGCAAGGGGTCATATGTGTAGATCCCTCAAGTTTTTCCCAAAGAAACTGTGGAAATAAAGAAACATTGAAAATGGGTAGGAAAAATCGCCCATTTGTGACAACGTTTTCATTTGTAACTTTTTATCACAATTGGCAATTTAAAAAAGCAATATGCAATCACGTCAGCTAGACTCTTCTGGTTGCAAAGATATATAGGTTTTGTAGGTTCTTCAAGAATATGAGATACCCAGAGCCAAAAAATGAGCTGTTCAGTACAATGGTTTTTCATTGTGTACCAACAATTCATACAGTGAAATGTGGAGATGGAAAAATGGGTATCAAGGAAACCTATGTATTTCTGAAATGGTGACAAGATATGGAGTGCAGGAGCAGTGGTTATTTGTACATCTCTGAATTTGTGGGTGCCCATACCAGCATGATTCAGAGAAAATTTTCAAAATAGCTTCTTTCTTACACACTGGCTAACATTTGGAAGGCACAAATGCAGGGAAATCCAATAGGTAATAACAAATGTTCTACTGTGCTATCTTCCCACATGTCTTCCGATAAAAATGGTATGTCACTTGTGTGCTTGCAAAAGGAAACAAGCTAAAACACAACATTGACACATTAAATTTTTCCACTGAAAACTGAGCCATTTATTCAGTGTGGGTAGCTGTGGATTTTGGGCCCTAGCTTTGACGGCAGCTAGGTTACTGTATTTGTAGTCACTTACTCCAGGAAACCTAGCAAATTTGCACATTTTTAAAAACTAGAAAGCTAGTGAGATCTAGGGTGGGGTGACTTGCGTAGCTCTCATCAGATTTTTTTTACCAGAATTCCTTACAAACCTCAAACTCTGACTTAAAAAGCACATTTTCCTCACATTTCTGGGTTGATAAGTCGTGGAATCTGCCACACAATTCCTTCCACCTAGCATTTCCCCCAAGTCTCCCAATAAAAATGGAACCTCACTTCTGTGGGTAGGCCTAGTGCCTGCGACAAAAAACAGCCTAAACACTTCACAATTTTCTATAGAAAACTTGCACTTTATTTTACAAAGTGGGAAGCTGTAGATTTTTGGCTATTGGTCAGACTACACTTAAGGAAACCGAGCAAACCTGCACATTTTTTAAAACTAGACATCTAGGGAAATCCAAGGTTGGTGTAGTGCTAGAGGCTCTCTTGTGGTCTGACACCCTGTGATGACCTTTGACTACCATTATTTTAATTGACTTTAGTGTGTTATTTTATCCTAGCCTGAATGTACGATGTCCTGCATATGCCTGTTTCTCTTAAAAGTTTATTTCTTGTAATCTTGCAGTCTTTCTGTGGGAGCTGTCACGGAGTAGGACAGCATTGCCAAGAACAGAACGTGTGGGATGTGCATTTGAAAGCATGAGAGAGAGTGAGGTGTGGAATGTACTTTTTGGTCTCGAAGTGCAGTGTTGTGAGAAGTGATGCACAAATGTGCATTGTGTTGTACATTGGAAGTATCATGAAGTTCTTACTATTGGCTTTGACATGGCCTCATGTCATCCTGAATTCTGATTCAGCTTGGCTTGAGCTTTATCTGCATGCACAGTTGCGCTTGCAAGCTGTTTGGGTTAATCACGTTCAAGGATTGTTTTTGTGAGAGATTGTTTAATGTACCCTGGAAGGCTTTCGGGCAAGATAAAGGCTGGAACATGCGAGATTGGAGAGGGAACATGGGAACTCGTTCCTGCCATTGGAATGCTTGCTTGGAAGCTGTCCAGTTGTGGTAGGATTCCTTTGGCTCAGGGGGTAAGGTTTCTCTCGAACCTTCTAGTGTGTTTTGAGATTATAAAGCTGAGGGTTGTTGACTTAGAAACCGGGATTTTGGAATCAGAATGGGGACGGATGCGTCTACTTCTGTGGAACCCTGGTTGCTGAGGCTCTTAATACCCCGGCTGATAATCCCCCGTTCAGAAGTGGGCTAAGATGCAGTGTTTGCACCAGGTGAAGTGTTGAGTTTTGACTAGTGCCATTGTGATGCGTGGTTCCAGTGGCTGTGGTCATTTGAGGTATTTTAGTTTTGATTATTGCCATTGTGATGTGTTGCCAGTGGCTTTGATCATTTGAAGTGTTTTCTTTGTGATGTGTGAATGAGTGAGGTGCACATCCAAAGTAATCATTTGGTGTATCTAGTGTGTATATATCTTTCTGTTCTCTTGCAGGACGTCCATCATATTATATTTGCTTGAGTGTTCTCATATTATTTGCTGCTTGTTTATTCATGGTAGAATTCATGCATTTAACTGTTGCATTTACCAAGTATGTTATTATTGCTTGCATATAAACATATATATCTCTATATATATTTGAATGTTTTGCATTTGGCATCTGGGAAAGCCTATTCTGTTAGAGAGCATTGTGTAAAATAAAACCCCCCGCCTTATTCTAAAAAGAGAGTCTTTGCATTTTGTAAAATAAAACCCTTTTCTAAAGGTGTTGTTTGTTTTGTGTTAATGTCTCCTGCCTCGCTGAGTGATGGCCCACCGTGTGGGAATTGTATATTATCTGAAAGGTGAAGCAAGGCATCGGGTTGCTTGCTTGGCTCTCACTAAGGGCCATATTATCAAGGAGCGGCGATAAAATTATCGCCGCTTCAGTGGCAGGAAACTGCCGCTAAAGCGGCGATAATTGGCTTGATAATATGCCCTTGTGAATTTCCATAGAAGCCCAGGTTCACACCAGAACCTGGGCTTCTATGGGAATTCACAAGGGCATATTATCAAACCCATTATCGCCGCTTTAGCGGCAGTTTCCTGCCGCTATAGCGGCAATAATGTTATCGCCATTCCTTGATAATATGGCCCTAAGTTTTCTTACCGAGAATCCCTAACAAACCTCAAACTTTATCCAAAAACACACATTTTCCTCACATTTCTGTGATGGACAATTCTGGAATCTGTGGGTAATCACAAACTTCCTACCACCTAGAAATCCTCCAAGTCTCCCCAAAAAAATGGTACCTTACTTGTGTGGGTAGGCCTAGTGCCTGCGAGAAGAAATGGCCCAAAAGGTAACATGGACACATCACATTTTGGCACAGAAAATTGGCCCCTTTTTCGTTCAAAGTGGGTAGCTCTAGAGTTTTTGCCCTAGCTCAGCCGGCACAGAGGGGAACTTAGCAAACCTACACATTTTTTAAAACTAGACAACTGGGAAAATCCAAGGTGGCACTATGTGGCTCTCATTGGTTTTTTTTACCCAGAATCCCTTGCAAACCTCAAACTTTGACTAAAAACACACATTTCCTCCCATTTCTGTGATGGAAAGTTCTGGAATCTGTGGGGAGCCACAATCATCATACCACCTAGAAATTCTCTGAGTCTCCCACAAAAAATGGTACCTCACTTGTAGGGGAAGGCCTAGTACCTGCCACAGGAATCTGCCCAAAATGCAACACCAACACATCACATTTTTCCACAGAAAAAAGGCCTTTTTTTGAAAAGTGGTAGCTGTAGATTTTGAGCTCCAGCTCAGCTGGCACCCAGGGAGACGTAGGAAACCTGAGACGTTTTGGATACTAGAAACCCGGGGAAATCCAGAGTGGGGTGGCTTTCATGGCTCCCACCAGTTTGTGTTACCTAGAATCCCTTACAAACCTCAAGCTTTGACCAGAAATACACATTTTCCTCACATTTATGTGATAGAAAGTTCCGGAATCTGCAAGAGCCACAAACTTCTTATCACCTACCATTCCTCAAAGCCTCCTAATAAAAATGGCACCTCTGTAGTGTGGCTAGACCCAGTGCCTGTGACAGGAAACAGTCCAAAACTAAACATGTCTGCTCAAAATTGACAATTTGTTTGCAAAGTTGGTAGCTGTCTATTTTGGGACCTAGCTTATCCGGCGACTAGGGAAACCTAGCAAACTTGCACATTTTGTAAAACTAGACTCCTAATCTATGTGCTTAACTTCAGTAAGTTCCGCAGAACTATTGTGTGGTACACAGTGAAACAAGTTGGCAAACACAGGCCAGGCTGAGATAGGCACTGGGGACAATAATAGCTACTCTCCTGCCTCTTTACTTGCTGAGCACAAACTCTGCATTGACAATATAGGCAACTCTTTCGCTCCGTTGCAGGAATGCGGTCAACAAAGTGCCGATCCTACAGCCTTACAGCATCCTCAACAACAGACGAAGCAGAGGCTACTACTTCTACTGCAGAAAGGCTTTCAATAATAAACAACTGAAAGTCAAGGAAGGACGTTGGTCTTCCTGTGTGGGTCTGCCGATAGAAAATATATGCATTAAAAGTTGCCAACTGAATCAGGTGAGTAGCTAACTTCTTATACCATGTTCAAGTTTTATGACTCGCATTATATGGTTGAAGAATTTGGTCATTTTTATCCACTCCACCCATGTACTTGTTGTAATCAGGTATACATGTGAGTTTGTGGACTTTTGCCGTTTGTCCCCAAACTGTGATGGAAGAAGTTCTCTCATTGTAAACTAAAGTGAGCACATACACTTCCCGCCTGTCTGAGAACTTCACAGCGAGTAGTTTGTTGCAATGCAACATACTACTCTGTCCTTTTTTTAGAGCTTCATGCAAACAAGCTGCTGGTGGGATCCTTTGCAGTGCTTTCTAATGGTACTACAAGCCACAGTGCCAGCTTTGTACAGTACACTAAACAGCTGGACTCCTGTATAGAAGTTATCTACATAAAGGTTATGACTTTTATGACAGAGAGATTGGGTAAGCTCCCATACAATCTTCTCACTAACTCCTAATGCAGAAGGACAACCTACGGATTTATTGCAGAGTCTTTCTCTGTGTACGTTCAGGCTGTACACATGACCAGTAGAGTTCTCGCACAACATGTACATCTTGATGCCATAACAAGCTCTTTTACTTGGTATGTACTGCCGAAACAGCAGTTGCCCTTTGTACAATATCAAGGACTCATCAACTGCTATATTCTTTCCAGGACTATAAATCTCTGGAAACTTGGCAGACAAATGTCCAATGCCACGTCTAATTTTGAATACCCTGTCATGGTCTGGGTGGTCCCAGGTAATGTAGCAGAATTGTAATTGAAATGCAGCATATGCTGCAGAATTATAAACCTTTCTCTGCTTATGACTTGTGTGAAGCAGGATGTCACCCAAACCGCATGAGTAGACCAGTCGGACCGTTCATTTGGTTTTTAGACTATTCCCATCTTCAGCGTTCGGCCCAGAACGTTTCAGCTACTCAAGTGAAATGGGAGTTCATAGGTTTGCCCAAGAGTGAAGAGACAGGGTGCCTCTATGGTCCCTCAGAAACTGTTCAGCATAAGAAATTGTTTACTGCACAATTTCATAAAAGATGCCTGCATCCAAAAAAAGATATAAGTAATTAATAGGCACACAAATTGCTGTATTGACCTTACATTCAGCATCTCTAGTAAATGTGGGAATTACTGGATGAACGACATTAGGAGTCTGGCAAATGAGCACTCTGTCTGTGCCCAGTGACCCGCTTGCCTGCACTACACACTGGTCTACCCTGTCACTAGCTCTTTGCTGCCCAGTTAGTGCTTGCAAAGCGTCATCACAACTACCAGGCCCATGTTCCTCTGACTCACTGGAAGATAAGTCGTTATCAGAAGGAACTCCAACAAAAAAACAATCACTCCCTGATCCTGCTCCATGACCCTCTGCCTTTGATGCTGTTTCAGTATCAGACCCTACCTCAGAGCTCTCCTCCATTATTTGAGTTAGAACCTCAGAAGTAGTCATCCAACGAGATGCCATCTCTGTTTTCTAACTAAAACTTCCTGGCCTAGGTTGAATATAGAGTTACCTGTAGAAATTATTGCTGTGCGTGGGGCACAAAAAGATATGCTATGAAGTAAAAGAATGTAATGCTGAAAGTGTGTAATACAGTTTGATCACAAGAATAACAATCTCAAACTCACACAAAAGGCTTTTCCAAGCATCCAACACTGACAAAAACTTTTCCAAACATCCAACGCTGACAAAAACCTCTCAAACAAAGCTAAGAGAAAAAGATAAGAAAAATATGAGTTCATATTGCAACACACACAATAAAAAAAAGTCCATTATGCTACATTTCTCCCTGATGCCTGGAGGAAATTCTTTGCAAGACCTGCTCCTTCTTAAAGAGTAGAATGCAGTTGACTCACAATGAAGTTAGCCATTTGCACTATGTGCTCCACTGTTTCCACCCACCACAGCCCACGTAAGGCACTGAACAGTTCTTGTCTCATTCACATTTTACTTTTCCCCAGAACAGCATATATCATTGCCAAAATGGATGAGTACACGTCAGCCATTCCTCAGTTATTATGCCATTCATATAATAAGTCTACCCAGCATGTCTGTATCTACTTCCGCCGCTACTCAGTTATTTAGCCATACACAGTTAGCTTCTGCCCGCATAGCATAGGGCAATGCGTCAGCCCACCCTCCATGGCCATACTAAAATGAATGACTGAATAACTGATCACTGGCTGAAGTGGGCTCATGTCACACTAATCAGTGACTGAATTGATGTGGGGTCAATCAGCCCCCAAGAAAGCGAAACCAACCAACTGTAATATATTGACCCCTGTGGGGATCCGCCCATGTATGGGGAGGGACCACAAAAGCCCCAGGTACATTTAAAAAAATAGCTGCCAAATTTCTCCTTCTCTGGGGGGCTATTTGTGCACCACCTCAGGGGTCAATATGGTGTTCTCCGCCACAGAGAAGGGAAAACATAAATAAATATACAAGTACAAGTTGACCACGCCCAGGGGTTTCATGCCCCTACACAAGGTAAGACATCCCTGGTGTCTAGTGGAATCCCTGCTCATCGATCGCAGTGCAGTCATGATCCATGAGTACGAATCTGTTTCACAGAGGCATCATTGCAAGGGGGAAACTCTCCACTTCCCAAAGATACCTTTACACCTTTTGTGCTGCCCGAGAAAGGTGGATAGGCATCAGGCAGCACAGAACTAAGAACCAAAATGGCTGCTAAATTCTCCTTTCCCTGGCAGACCATTTGTGCCCCCCCTATCAGGGCTGATCAGCCCCCCTGGGAAATGAAAATAAAAATATATAAATATATGGACCTTGGAGGGGTCGACCATGGCCGTGGGGTGACCCTCCCACTTCGAAAATATTCTCCCTGGTGTCTAGGGGTCTCTGCTCATGGATTGTGGTGTATCCGGGTTCCATGAGCAGGGATCAATTTGAAAAAGGCATCCATGGGAAGGGGAGGGTCTCCCCTTTCCAATGATGCCTTTTTACCTTTTGGGTTGCCTGGGAATGCAGGAAAGGTATATTTTATCTTAATTTAGACACCAAAATGAACTGAATAGCATACATATAACTGGAGTTATACATGTTTGAAGCAATATTAAATCATTACAGTAAAATACATAGGAAAGATAACTGCGGTCAATGGCAAAATCCACTAGTGCCAATCGATCACTTGGTTCTGCTGGATTACACTTCCATCAGTCTGCAAGGAAAATTGGATGCCCTGGAGGCTTGTGGAAAACAGAATTTGCTGCAAATAAACTTAGAAAAAGCAAAGGTGGTGGTCTTTGGGAAAAAATCAATAATTATGAACGGTCTTGAATGCCTGAGAGGTGGAAGTGGTGAACCCCTATAAATACTTAGGACTGTACATTTAAAGGGACCTTAAACTGGGATATCCATATGAGAAATGTAAAGCAGAGGTCCATGCTGCAAGCAGCTTGTCTGGTTAAATTCAACCAAAGATATGGGGACTTGGTTCTTAAACTCATAATGAAGGTCTATGAAGGGAAAATCTCCCCCCCCCCCGGCCTGTATGGAGCAGAGGTCCTTGCTCTTGACCCCTCTTGTAATTGGGATCTGTTGGAGGGGGCCGTCCTCAGGAGGCTATTGTTGCATCCTCCTGAAACCATGGTTCAGGGTATAAGGAGGGAACTGGATCTGGGTTCCTGGAATTTGCTGGCAAACTCTCTTGTTCTGAGATTTTTCAATAAGCTATCGGTTGATAGTGAAGCTCCAAAGGTCTCTATATTATGTTGGGAAGAAATCCTTGGTAGCACAAGGAGGTGGGCCATGGAAGCTAGAGCCAGGATAAGAGATTTTGAAAAAGTAAATTCTCTTTGGGGTACAATTTAAACATAGTCTCTCTCTTCCTCAGTAAAAAATGTTTGAGAGAATCTTTGGGAAAGGTTGATGGTTCTTTGGACCTGGCCTACTTGAGGGAGAAACCTTCTATCAGCTTTTCATGAAGCATTCTTAGCCAGCAACAGTTTTTCCCTATTTGGCCCAGACCTGACCCTAGGCGACGGAATGAAATTTTAAAAGTGAGACCGGGGTGCAAAACAATGTCTTTCAAGCCTTAAATGGTGTAATGCTGTCCAAGATAGTAATGGATTTTGCACATGCTCCCTGAATGTAAAATGCTGTGTCCCATGTACTTATGGGCTGTGTCTTTTATATTCCCGCCTGTATCAAGTTTTTAAGACGTCTATTTTTAAAATACCATACACTTTTATGGTTGGAGGCAATGGGGCTTCTATCTGAAATAGGCTATCTTGATGTTGCAATAGGAATCGTACATTTTATATTTACTGCTAAGCAGAGTTTTTTTCACAACATATTTTATTGGAATTTAATACAATGCAAACCTGGAACATCCAGCACGGTATAGCATTTACCACAGTTTAACAAGTGCATCTATGTCATTTAAGTGTCCACCGAACCCGATTGCAATCTGCACTGATCTGATCTAAGTTCAAGGAGAAACAATAAACTAACATACAACAATATGCATCTGTGTACCCCACAGTCCCTCCCAATCCTACCTGCCTTCCTCTTAAGTATGAATCGTCGTCCGACTGTATCTGGCAGTATTTGTTCATATGGCACAATGGGGGTGGGGGCAGTGGGAGGGGTGGAATCACTGGGGGCAGGGCTACAGGGGTAAAAAAAATCACCCCCTTTTCAAAACATTACTAGACAACGCTGTATTCCGAAATGTGATATAAGTATGTATGTACCCCAAATAAATACTGTCAATATTTTAATTTTCACTCAGATCTGTGTGTTTATGACCATAGTTTGCAATCTTTGCCTTGTTTTGAGAAGCACCCATTTCCCTGCTATTAGGCCCTCAGTTGCGCAGACACTTGGACACACCCTTCATTTGTCACTAAGAAGAAACAACTCAAACCCCTATGCCTCTTAAACTCGCTCCGAACAACCCTTAATGGCCCTGTTGAGAGTTTACAGTACCAAGCCCCAAGATCATCCAGCAAAACTCAGAAGCGTACATGCAAAGTGCATTGACAGAGATATGTTTCCTGTGCTCTGTCCAGCCGCTGTGCACACCTAAGCTCATTAAACTTACCACATGCACGTAACCCCAGGCAATACAAGCATCAGTGACACCAAGCTGCCATATTCTTAATGTATGTAGACACTACATGCATAAATGGCCCAATGCTGTAGTGTGCATGCATGGGCCCACACAATACATGCATGCATGTACTCAGGTTGTAATGCTCATTTACAATGGCACAATGACTGGCATGATGAGCAAGAGACCTTCTGCCTTCTCCTAGTCAATGAGCTGGTCTAACAAAGCAGCAGAGGTATTGTAGTGTCATCTCTAAAATGGCTATCATCTCAGGTAGGTGCATGTCATTTCATAATAATGCATGTCATTTCATAATAATGCTTGGAAATGCAGCGGACAGAGCCCTTATGAATGATATCATTGCAGACAACGGCCTTATAGATCATTGGCGCTTATCACACCCAAATGATGTTGAATATACATTCACATCTCCCTCCCATGGCACCTTATCAAGATTGGATTACTTTTTAATTTCTCAAAGAACGGTCCAATCAATCCAAGAGTCTTGTATTTTGGAGGCATCCATCTCTGATCATTTTCCGGTCCTCTTGTGCCTACAGACTGGGACACCCAAACCAGGTCGTAAACCCTGGAGAATGAACATCCAACGTCATAAAACACCCCTTGGTAAAAAACAATTGCAAGAACATCTTCATGATTATCTCACATTTAATCAAAATTCAGTGGATTCTCACAGGGTCATATGGGCTGCTGCTAAAGCTGATATTCGTGGTAGACTTATGCGAGATGCAGCCCAGTTCAACAAACAAAATATTGCTAAACAAAATCAAATGGAACAAGACATTACCAATTTCACACGTTTATATACTAAAAGCCCTACTTTACAAAATCGAAAATTACTGGAACAATCACGCATGGCATTAAATTCTCTTTTTACCTCCAAGGCGGAATATGCCTTACAAAAAATGAAAGGAAGACATTATGAACAGGGTGAAAAAGCGGGTAGACTTCTAGCAGCACAATTGAAGCAAAGAGAGGTTGCTATGGCTATCCCTGCTTTACAATCCTCTAAGGGTTCCATGTTAACATGTCCTCAGGATATTGATAATGAATTTGCCACATACTATAAATCTTTATACACTCCAGACGCCCATATAGATCAGGGTAAAATGTTGTCTTTTTTAAATGGATTAGAACTACCATCTCTTTCTGATGAAGATAGATCCATACTGGATGAAGACATTAGTAAAGAAGAGATTTCTCACGCTATCCTTAAACTTCCTTATCACAAAGCACCAGGAGAGGATGGTTTTCCAGCAGAATTTTATCGCTGGTCCGGAGATAAAATTATAGACTGTTTGCATGCGGCATTTCAAGAAGCCGAACGTACTTCCACCTTAGGTTATATATCTAATAAAGCAGTAATAGCAGTTTTACCAAAACCAGGAAAAGATCCACTTCTTTGTAGCAGTTATCGTCCCATTTCACTTCTTAACTGTGACATTAAAATTCTAGCTAGTATTCTTGCTTCTCGTCTGCGCAGAGTTATTACCTCTCTCATTCATAATACCCAGGTGGGCTTTGTACCTGGTCGATCTTCCAGAAATCATTTACGCTCCCTAGCTCACACTCTGCATACTGCTAAATCTTTACAGGATGATGCTTTGGCATTATCATTAGACGCTGAAAAGGCATTTGATAGAGTGGAGTGGGATTATTTATTCCTAATCTTAGAAAAATGTGGTTTGGGAGAACAATTTATAAGAAAGATTAAATTGTTATATGAACAACCCACTGCACTGGTCAATTGTGGAGGATTTACTTCCGATACTTTTACTATACAGCGAGGCACCCGCCAGGGATGCCCCCTCTCCCCGCTTTTATTTTTATTAGCCATTGAACCTTTAGCGGCCGCTATTCGGCAATCTTCCAATGTGGTTGGTATTTCCTTACCGGTGGGTGAATCTAAACTTTATCTATATGCGGATGATATACTGCTCACTATTACTGATTTAAACAGATCTTTACCATCGTTACTTCAAATTATAGAGGAATTTTCTTCTTTTTCTGGGTATAAAATAAATTAGGATAAGAGTGAAGCACTTCCCATTTCAGATGGCACCTCAAGGGATGTGATACAGGGATATCCATTCCTTTGGCAACCTTCTCGGTTAAAATATTTAGGTATCTTGGTAAATAAGGGATTGGACGCCATGGTATCAGATAATTTAGGGCCTTTAATCATTCAGATGCAACGAGATTTTGATAAATGGAAAGCGCTGGGTCTGTCTTTATGGGGTAGAGTTCAAACGGTGAAGATGGTTACGTTACCGCGCTTTCTTTATATTCTTAGTATGCTTCCTCTTCATGTTCCCTTATCTACATTGCGCCTTATAGATTCCAAAATTAAATCTTTCATA
Organism: Triturus cristatus; assembly: GCF_964204655.1. NCBI lineage: Eukaryota > Metazoa > Chordata > Amphibia > Caudata > Salamandridae > Triturus > Triturus cristatus. The sequence goes on from NC_140594.1 coordinate 577,719,119, forward strand.
TGGGGTTCTATTAAACCTCGTCTGGCTATACATAAATTAAATGCTCATCATTCCTATGGTGGTCTCAGTCTTCCCTCCATTGAACATTATACCATTGCCTTGCATTTATCACAGCTCTCATACATGCTCCAAGATAATTTAAATACACCACATTGGGTCCATGTTGAGCGACACCTTCTCTCTGCAACAAATGGTCTTGCAGTTTTATATGGATCTGGTTCAAGCCGAATAGATCCACGTAACCCCCTATTGTCTGCAATGCGTAAGGTATGGCAAAGAGCGCATCGTATCTTGGGCATTAATTCTCGTTTACATGTAAAGGCTCCTATATGGAACAACTCCAGAATACGCATTAAAGGTAGAAGCTTTCTATGGCCTCAATGGAAATCGGCAGGCATTCTCACACTAGACCAAATTCTCCATGACGGGGATCTTAAACCTCTATCACAGTTAACGGATGAATTCAACTTACCCCCGCTGCAGCATGCCAAATACGATCAACTTAGAAAATCTCTTCTCAAAGCTCTTGGTGCCACACCTTGGTCATTATCTATATCACCAATAGTGTTTTATTTACAAATTTGGGGCAAACAGAAAGGTGTCATTTCAGGTCTCTACAAAACAATTACATCTCAATTATTTTCACACGCATTATCCTGCGATCTCCGTCATAAATGGCAAACACGTTTACAGACTTCTTTTTCAGATATGGAATTGATGAATATACTAGATGGTTTGGATAAGGGAGCTCGAGAAGCTCGTTTAAAGTTTTGCTTATTTAAAATTCTACATGACTGGCATTGGTCTCCGGTTAGATTATATAAGGCAGGCTTGTTACCGCATTCCAATTGTTGGAGATGTAATGCTTCTGGATGTGATATTGTTCATATTCTTTGCATGTGTCCATTGAAAAACATTATTGGTCTTACATAGGTCAGACCTTACATAAGTCTATCTCACTGCATTTACCCCTCTCCACAGCTAATATTATATTACATGATTTCAGAAATGTTCCCACTCTTTCTAAACCACAATCTCGTTTCCTACATACCGCGCTTGCAACTGCTAAAATCTGTATATTAAGACAATGGAAATCTTCCACTCCACCATCTCAAGAGTCCTGATTATCTGCTATGATTCAAAATGCTTCGCACGAAAGGATTATATATAATATTCAAGATCAACTAGAGTTATTTTCACAGATATGGAATCCTTTTTTACTTTCTTAACATGTTTGTATTTGTTATCATTTCGTTTTTAAAACTTGATTGTGTATGCTTTTTCACTCTTTCCTTTATATATTGTTATATATATTTATTGTCCTAGATAGCATAATATTAAATATTGTTTTATATATGAATTTACTTTTTAATCTCTATCATATGATCCTTACCCTTATTACTTGTATTTGAGTTTTCTTGTTTTTGTTTAATGATTCTGAAATGCTAATAAAAAAATTTCAACACAAAAAATAATAATGCTTGGATCAGGCAGCACATCTTCTACTAATCTTCCCTGAGCCCTACACTCAATGACTCTGCTCATAGGGTCGGCTGTGATCCTATGCCTTCACTTTGACCCTGCGCTCTAACTCAGACCATACCTTATGACTGTTTCATGCTTGCCATATTCCTCTACTTTACCTCCTCATCCTACCTCTACCCACCACTTTGACATTAATAATTCACTTTTTTCCTGACCCGTCCCGCAGCCTGGTACTCTGTCACAAATGTACTCTTCTCCTATTGTTTTACCCTCAATGTATACCACTCATTATACCTCTCCCCCACCCTTGGTTCTTTCCTTATCTCATAAATGCCTCTCACACTGTCCCTACCCCCGCTTTCTATTACTATCATCTCAATCTGCTCCCAGTACCTCCTTGCTCTGCTCATAAGCTTTCTCTGTCTGACCCTCCAACCTCATTAATCCGCCCCCTTCACTCTGCTTATACTAATTTCCTGGCCCTTCTATTTCACTGTGCTCATAGCCTGTCATTTTGCACCTACTCTGGCCTCAACTTCTTATACTGAGTTCACTCTCTCCACATCTTGACTTTTTAATGCTCCTCTCCCTCCATCACACTCTACCCCTATCTGGCCACATCTTTTTGGTACCACACTAATTTACTTTATTCAGCATTATTTATCTCACTCTCCTCATACCCTATCAAACTGCCTACCCTCTCATTGTGCCGAGACACCTCATCCTACGCCTAGCCTTTCATTGCATGCTAACGCACCACTCTACGCCTTTTCTCTCGTTGTGCCCTACTGCGTCACTCAGAACCTACCCACTCATTGTGCCTGTACACCTTCACTCTACTGAAGGTTTACTTTACTGATAAGCCACTCCCTTTGCCCTTCCTGCAGTTCTGCTTTATACCTTCACTGCTTCCCTTCAGTTTGCTGCTAGCTCACAGCTGTTGCTTCCATTATTGTGTCGTACCCTTCACTCACTTTCCATATATATCACTCAATATAGTCTTTACGTATAAAGCAGCATATTCTTCCTGTCCTCACTCTGCTCCTGCCTCCTCACACTCCTCATAACCTGCAATGCCCTTACTCTGCGCTCATATTTCACATTGCTCCTACTCCCTCGCCCTCTTTGTAGTGTAGAACGTGGAGTAGTTACGCTCAGGAACTCCGTGTGTAGTTTCAGCAAAGGAATTTATTTCCAATGTACAAAGCAAGGGAGCCCACGGCAGAGGTGCTGACGAAGAAAGAAACCAACAGCAACTGTCATGGAGCGACAGAACTCAGGAGAACAGAATGTAATCCAGATTCCATAAGTGAAATACGGATAATTAAAGGAACATGTGAAATAGAGCAAACATATCACATACCCCCCCAATCAACAAAAATGAATACATAACATAATCATGAAATTTGATGGGTAACTTGCAAATGCGTTGGTTGCGTACAGTTCCATCATTGGGAGAAGATTGAGTAGGTAAAACATCCCTTGAGGCACGTGAAGGAGAATTATGTGTAGATATGGCGGAATTATCAGTTTGGAAATTAGTGATGTCGAACCCAGGACCAAAAGTGAAATCAGAATCATTTTCATCATTCCTGTTAGCATAAACTTTGTTAAAAATTTGAATTTGAGATTTAGTAACCTTGACAACACTGTTCTTGCTCCACCACCCTCTGTTTTCTAAAAGAACAGATGGTTTTGTAACCCTAACTACACAAACAGGCAAATTAAACCTAGACTGACCTTTACACACCTTATAAGGTTTCTTAATGAGAACCCAATCGTTACCATTAAGATCAATATGGCGAAATTTGGAGTCACCATCATAACATTTCTTTTGTAATAACTGATTATTGGCAACAGTATTTTTGGTTGTTTGAAGATCTGTTATCATGTTTCTTTTATTTTCCAAAGCAGAACCTGCTGCTAAATTGTTTTTTTTTTTTTTAACAACCTTTACTCTTCAAAAACATGGACACAGCTATTCAGCCGACCTCCCGGGGGTTCGGCAGCTTTGAGAGATCAGCACAAAGAAACGTCCACAGTGCAGAGAAGGAGAAGCAATAAAGGTTCTGTTTTAAATAAATACAAACTCACACAAAACCCCAGCAAGGCGAAGGACACTGAATACCACTGGTGATTGCCCCTCAGGGGAGAGCAGACCCCCCTCGTCTAACAGTCACAATACTGTGTTAAGAGGAAAAAGGGGGAAAAGCAGAGGCCCAAGAAATCAACTAACAGTCAGATACATATACCAAAGCTGGAAAGAATGTTAAGGAGAGAGCTGTTCATCAGGGGGATCCAAATCAGGGGCGAGACATATGCCCCCCCTATACTGGTTCCACCGCCCCCAAATGGCGTGCCACTTCCGGGGGCGCCCCCTAGCACAATATACTGTCTTTTCCCTTAGCATACTCCAGTCCATGTTTTCTTTCCACGCAGTCAACGTGGGGGGTCCCGCAGAGCCCCACAGGCGCGCGATGTCTCGCTTAGCCACCATGTTACCCAGAGTCACCCACAGGGTCTGTGCCTCATCGTGATCGGTAGGCCCCCAAACATTCAGGAGACAGCACCGCGCCTCCGGCTGCATAACAATGCCCGTCACCTCCCCCATCACCGTATGGACTCTCCTCCAGAATTCCATGATGACGCCACACTCCCAAATAATATGCATGAAGGTACCCACCATACCGCAGACCCTCCTGCATAAACCCTCCTCAGAAAATCCCATATGAACCAGCCTTGGCCCCGTAACATAGGTTCTATGGAGTATTTTGAGCTGCATCAGCCTCAGACGTGACGGGATCGCAACCTCCTTAGGAGAGGAGACCGCAGACTGCCAATCCTCGTCATCTAGTTCGAGTCCGTCCCTAGTCCACTGGTCCCTCAGCCCCAACAGCAGATCCGCCCGAACATTTATCAATTTCTTATATATGAGAGAAATCGTACTCTCCGGCATATGGCCGTCGAGGATCCGATCCTCCAACGGAGAAGACTCAGGCACCTTCTCGCCTTCTACGAGGACTGACCGCAGGGCATGACGCACTTGAACATAGCGGAAAAACTCGGATTTCCCCAACTCATACTCCTGCTGCAGCTCTTCAAAGGACTTCACCCTCCCCTTAATCAGCAAATCTCCAACCCTGGAGATTCCAATCAAGTCCCATTTATCAAAACCCTTCGTATGCCAGAGCCTTCCCAATTTTTCAGATTCAAACAACGGGGTAGCTAAGGTGAGCCTATCCTTCCAGCCCAGCGAGTCAGTCGCCAACCTCCACACGCGCACTGCCACCCCAGTGGGCCCCGTGAGGGACGAGTCAAGCGCCCGAGAGTACAACGCTCTGTGATAATTCCCGCCGCGCAGCAACCATCGGTCCATGGCATAGCCGGGGCTTAGAGCCGGACCATAGAAACCATGATTAATCGCGCTCAACTGGGTGGCCCAGTAATAGCGTCGAATGTCCGGAAGCGCGATACCCCCGTCGTACCACGGAAGCGTCAATTTTGCGATCGATATGCGCGGCCGTCCATCCCACAACAACGATCGTTGGAGGCTTTCAACCTCCCTGAAGTAACTGGCCGGTACCCAATCAAGGGTATTCTGCAAGGCGTAAAGGAACCGGGGGAGAGACATCATTTTAAACAAGGCGGCACGCCCAACGAGGGAGAGCGGCAGCTTCCGCCAGCCCGCAACATCCCGCCGCAAACACGCCAGTGGGGGGAGCAGGTTTCTCTCATACCTCAGAGTGGAGTCAGTGGAGATAAAAATCCCCAGGTACACAAAGCCCTGCTGGGCGATCCGGATCGAACAAGTTCGCGGGACCGGCGGAGCCTCGCCGTTCAGAACATACAAATACGATTTACTCCAATTGATGACGAGTCCCGAGTTCCTGCCAAAGGACGTCAGAACGTCACAAACCACTATAAGCGAGTTCTTAGGCGAGGCGAGATATAACAGGATGTCATCGGCATAGAGCGATATACGGTCCTCGTGCTCGGGTGACCATCTAAGTCCACGTATATCCGGATGCCAGCGTATCCACGCCGCCAGTGGCTCGAGGGCAAGGGCGAACAACAAAGGCGACAAGGGGCAACCCTGCCAAGTTCCCCTCCCAAGCTGGAACGGAGTCGACGCCCGCCCGTTTACCACTACACTCGCAAGAGGGCCCTCATAAAGCAACCTCACCCAGCTCACAAAACCAGGGCCAAAGCCGAACTTGGCAAGCACAGCCCACAGATATGCCCATTCCACCGTATCAAAAGCCATCGTGGCATCGAGCGATGCCACAATAGCTGGTTCTCGGAGCGTGCCCGCCCTGGCAATCACTCCATGGAGACGCCGAAGGTTTAATGCCGTGTTACGGTGCGGGATAAAGCCGGATTGATCCGGATGGATCAATTCCCCGAGCACCCTGACCAAGCGGCTTGCCAGAATTTTAGCCAGAATTTTCGGCTCAGCATTAAGGAGTGATATTGGCCAATAGGAGGCACACTTATCTCGGGGTTTACCCTCCTTGTGTATTACAACAATCATCGCCAGTCTCTGATCCAACGGAAGGGACCCACCCCCCCGCGCCTCCACAAACATGGCGCGCAGGTGGGGGGCAACCCTATCCGGGAACAGCTTATACAAGTCAATCGCAAACCATTAGGGCCTGAGGCCTTGCCCGAGTTCAGCGCGCGGATGGCACCTGCCACCTCATCGACCGTTATGTCACCATCGAGATCATCTCTATCCACATCAGAAAGGCAGGGCAGAGCGATGTCACGCAGGAGGTCAAGCGAATCCTCGGTCGGCCTATCCAAAACTGAGGCATAAACCATACGGAAATAATCCGAAAAACACTGTACTATCCCCTCAGGGTCAACAACCACCTCTCCCCCCTCTTTCGTCAGCTCCGGCACCACTCTATTAACCCGTTCTTTTTTGTCCAGCCAAGCTAGGAGTTTCCCGGCCTTGTCACCAACATCATACAGGCGTCCCTGCTGTTCCCTACCGAGGGTCTTGGCAGCATTCGTCACCAGGTCCTTATATTCGGCTTGCTTCAAGCTCAGTTCATGCAGTGAGGCCTCTGTAACCTCCCCCTCCAGGGCCCCCTCCAGAGCCGCGATCTCCTCCTCAACCTGCATAACCTCGCCATCTCTCCGCCGCTTGGCTGCCACTACCAAGGAGAGGGCCTCTCCTCTCAGCACGGTCTTAAATGCTTCCCACAACGACACGGCCGAGTCAACGGACCCCTGGTTGTCCTTAAAAAAGTGATCAACTGTCTTCAACAGCGCACTGCGCATCTTGGGGTCACGAAAGTACCAGGGGTTAATAGGAGCAATCCTACCCCCTCCCTCGCGGCCGACGTCCAGCCGGACCCACACTGGCGAATGATCCGATATGCCCCGCGCCATATGCCTGGCCTCAGATACCAAAGAGGCGTGCGCAGCCAGAGTGAGCAGGTAATCAATCCTAGAGAGGCTACCATGCGCCCCGGAGTGGAAGGTGTATTGGCTCTGTGTGGGGTGCCGGAGCCTCCAGCAGTCTACCAGGCCGAGTGTGTCTAGAAAGTCTGGGAGCCACTTCTGAGCCCCCCCGGTGTCCCTGGGCGGGTACCTATCCAGCAGCCCAGAGCCGACAGCATTGAAATCGCCCCCCACCACTAGCATACCCTCCGGGAGGTCCAACAAGGCCCTACCCAGATCTGTAAACGTGGAGGCCTGCAGGGCAGGAGGGACATAAACCGAAACCAAAACCAAAGTTCTTCCTTCCCACCTCCCCGCCACCGCAACAAACCTCCCCCTATCATCAACAATGGTGGAGTTCACCTCGAACGGTAGTGAAGCTCTAATTAGAATGCCCACACCCCTGGAGCCGGAGGAGAATCCCGAGTGAGCTATGAATTTGTAACCTTTCCTATTAAGAGCATAGCAAGTGTTACCTATAAGGTGTGTCTCCTGCAGTAGGGCGACATCCGGCAAAGACCGTTTCAAAAACTGCAAGACTATCCCCCGCTTAATGCGATCCCCCAAACCATTAACATTCCAGCTAAGCACATTTAAACCCCTACCCCCCTCCCCACACACAAAGAGGGCCACCCCACACCCGAAGAGCCACCATGGAACAATCCTGACAATGATTACTACGCCTTGCAAAAACAAACCCCCCAACAACAAACCCAAAAACCCAACTATCCCCCCCACCCTGCACCCCTGCTGCAGCTTACAAAGCCCCCCCAACTTGCAGTGTGCCTGTCGCCCTACCAAAACCCAAATCTACAAAAAGTACCCTGAGGGAGGAAAGAGCTCCCATCGCCCTCCCGCGACCCCCCGTATTTACTGCAATCAGTTCAAGTCATTATCTAGACCCAAATCAAGTCAGTTCGGCTCCAAAGGCATCAACCCTGCCCATCCCGGCCACTGTCGCCGTCTGCGGCAGCGTCCTCACCAGTCCGCCGTCGGGGCAAAGCGTCCAACCATTCACCGGCCATAGCAGGCGACTCACAGAAAAAAGTTTGGTCTTCGTACACCACACGTAATCTTGCAGGGAAAAGCATGGCATACTTCAGGTCCCTCTCCCGAAGCCGTCTCTTCACCCCCAGGAAACTCTGCCGTTGCTTTTGCACCAGTTGGGTGAAGTCAGGATAGAAACTCACCGACGCGTTCTGAAAGGGGACCGGGCCCGTCACCCGCGATGCTTGCAGGATAGCGTCCCGATCTCGGAAGTGAAAGAGCCGGGCGACAATTGGTCTCGGTGGAGCTCCCACCTTGGGCCTCCCACCCGGCACTCTGTGAGCTCGCTCAACTGCGAAGAACTTCCCAAGGCCCTTAGGCTTCAGATGGTTAAGCACCAAGTCCTCCACGAGCAGGTCTACAGAAATCTCGTCCGAGGACTCCGGGACCCCAATAACGCGCACGTTGTTGCGCCTGGCCCGGCTCTCAAAGTCCTCGAGCCTACGGGCGGAGAGATCACTCTCCGCCCGCAGCTTACGAACCTCAGTCTGAAGTTCGGAGACATCATCAGCGAGGCCCGTGGTCTTGAGATCAAGGGCTTTAACCCGTTCATTGGTTTTGCCCAAATCCGCGCGGATCAGGTTAACGTCCACCAAGATGGTATCCACTTTGTGCGCCAGGGCATCAAACTGTCTCCCAATCGAAGCCTGCATCCCTTCGAGCGCGCCCATAACATCCTGCAACGAGAGCTCCGAGGCTGAGGGCGAGGCAGTCTTCTGCACCTCCAGCGACTGGCTCGATCCACCAGGCGACCCCTTCTGCTGGGCATAGCGATCCATATTATTAGCTTGAGTATATGCTCCCCGCCTAGTAGCCTTGGGTTTCAGCCGATCCACCTCTGCTTTACCCGACATGTCTGGCACCAAGCAGGCCGGTGCAAAAAGACGGCCCTCTCTCAGTAAGAGGGATCAGGAGAAGTCAGATCTGCAATAGCCAGCCAGAGTAGGGCGCAGAGCGTCCAGATAATAAAGCAGCCGAAAGCACTCCCGGGCCAAGGCAGACAAAGAGCGAGAAAGTGAAAGTGAAAGGACGAGGTCCTCCGTCCGACAGTTCACACCTCGCCTGGCCGCTGTTGTTCAATTAGAGGTCGGGCATCCTGCCAACGCCAGCCCCTGGCATCCCTCGGAGATAGGCCTCAATCTTCCGCCGTGCACAACTCCGGTTCCCGGTGGGCGATCCGAACTCGGGCAGCATCATTCGCCTCCAGAACGAGTCATCTGCAAGATGCCGTGCATATAAAACAGGATTGAAGACAGGATAGTCGACGGAGGGCGCGTGGGTCTCGGGAGCTCAAAGCTCACGCGGCCATCTTGGTCAAGCGCTAGGCTCCTCCCCTGCTGCTAAATTGTTGAACCATCTAGGCATAAGTTTAGACTTAACTTCTCTACCTCTCAGCGCTCTGAAAGGTGTGACATTGGTAGTAGAATGAGGTGTAGTAAGATAAGCCCATCTTTTGTACTGCAAGAAATCCCCTACATCAACATTAGAGGCAAGAGCAGATTGAACCCCTTCTTTTATGAACCGGTTTTCTCTCTCAACAAGTCCTTTTGAAGAAGGGCTGTATAAAGCAACTTGGTAATGTTGTATTTCATGACATTGAAGGAAATTGGTAACTTGATGAGAGAGAAAAGGTTGACCATTGTCAGTAACAACACAATTAGGTGTGCCTTAAATTTTAAAGAGATTTTGTAGGAAGGATATGACTATGGAAGAATTTGCTGCTTGGACAAAAGAATAATAAATCCACTTAGAATGATGATCAATGGCAACAATACAATATCTTTTATCTGATGGAATTAAAGTGAAAGGTCCTGAAAAATCCAAAGCGATTTTATACCAAGGAAGATCAGGAAATGGCACAGGAAACAAAGGTTATGTGTTGATTTTCCAGTGTTTGTCAGAAACAACACAGGTGGAACAATTATCTACAAAATGAGCTACTTGTTTATCTAAGCTGGGCCACCAGTAAATGCTTTTTAGTTTCTTACAAGTTGCAGAAATGCTTAAGTGACCCTCATGAGCAATACTTATGCTTTTATCTCTTAATACAGCTGGGGGAATAAAAAGCCCGTCCCTGACACAAACCCCATTTTAAAATTAAACTTCTTCACTGATTTGTGCAAAACATCTTAACTCATTACTTAGACTTTTGGTATTAGGCCATTTGGTTTTGATGTATACTACTTAAGAGTCTCATCTAGTGACATAGCAGATGCCCATTCATCTTGAGAGATGCTGCCAGAACACGTAGCAACAGCATCAATTAGTCCAACAACACAATCTTTATGAAAACTGTCTTCGCCTTCACTACAATCGGGAAGGGGAACGTGAGAGAGACAGTCTGCACGTACATTTGTGCCTCCTGGAATGTATTTAATCATAAGGTTGTACTCCTGTAATTTAGAGAGTAACCTAACCAGTCTCGCAGATGATGTTCCTAAACCATTACCTGAAAGTAGTGATACCAATGGTTTGTGATCAGTGAATATTTCACAAGGGACTCCCCAAATATATGTTTGGAACTTTGGACAGCCCAAACGATAGCAAGAGCCTCGTGTTCAATTGTACTGTAATTGCATTCAGTGGGTGTCAAAGCACGGGATGCGAACGCGATGGTATTCTCTTTACCATCCACGCATTGTCCAAACACAGCACCAAGGCCTTTTTGACTAGCATCCACTGACATGAAAGGACTAGCATTAGGAACAAAAGAGTGTAACGCAGGCGCATTTATGACTAAAAGTTTCACCTTTTCAAATATTTCTTGAAGTGTGTCTGTTCATACACATTTACAGCCTTTTTTAAGTAGGCACCTCAATGGTTGTATCAACTGAGCGTAACCAGGGACAAACCTGGCGTAGTATTCACAATGACCGAGGAAAGATCACAGAGCTTCTTTATCAGTGGGAGGAGGAGCATTGAATATAGCTTCTGTATTGCAAAATTTAGGTTTAATGCCTTCATTGGAAATTAAATGTCCCAGGTATTCAACTTCATGAACCAGTAATTTACACTTGTTAGGTTTTATGGTCATCCCTTTGTTTTGTAAAATTGAGAATACTTTATTGAGAATAAGTAAATGCTCTTCTTTAGTTTCTGTGTGAACTAAAATTCTATTTGAAATGCCTGTACTTGGGTAAAATCACCAAAAAGATTGTCCATGAGCTTCTGGAAAACGCTCGCAGCTGAGGGGAGACCAAAAGGTAACCTCAAATATATAAAGGCACCAAAAGGAGTCACAAAAGCAGTGAGCGGTTGGGAACTGGATGAAAGTTGGATCTGGTGGTAGGCTGAATGTAGCTCGATGGTGGAGAAAAATTTAAACTTCCCAATGATAGCTAACATTTCATGGATATGTGGTAAGGGGTGACAATCAACCAGGATATTTTGATTAAGTGATCTAAGGTCCACACACAGCCAGAGATCGCTGGTCTTTTTTTCCGTAAAACTACCGGAGAAATCCATTCAGCTGCATCCACAGGAGCAATGATGCCTTCAGATTGGAGATTAGCTAACAGAGCTTTCAAATCATCTCTGACACCGAGAGGAATGGGTCTAACTTTATGTACAATGGGAATCGCATTTTTTAAGTAAGATAGTTTGTTCAAATCCTTTGACAGTGCCTATGGAGTTTTTTAAATACATCAGGAAAAGACAGAGCAAATTTATCAACAATGGGGTCTTGATTATTAATGGATGGTATGTTGGAAGGTAGTTCACCCAACACAATGGGAGGATCTTGTCCCGGACGCAGAATGATGCCTAAGAAAGCATGATCTTTCCATCCTACGATGTCTCTTCCTTTAACTGCTACATCTGACAGATCTGCCTAAGCATGTAAGCTTGTCCCAAAAATATCCTAACAAGTCAATGTCTTGCTCCCAGAAAGCTTTCGGGTTAATATCGGGAGCAATTAGTGGTGCACTGTTGGGCCATAGTTTGTAAAATGTAGTGTCAGCAAGGATAGTGACCGGGGCACCTGAATCCGCCATTGCTAAGATGATATTGTCATCAATAGAGATATCGACTAGCGGCCCTTTGATAGGCTTGTTAGAATAATCAGGAACATCAACAGTGACTAAAATATTGGCAAATTGAAAAGTGCAATCTTGGACCCCAGGAGTATCTACAGAAATATTGGAAATCTTGATTCTACTAGGGTTGTTGTTAGAGCTATTGAACATAGTGTTAGTATTTCTCCTGCATACACTTTGAAAATGTCCACATTTTTGACACTTGACACATTTCTTTCCTAGGGCAGGGCAAGCAGGATTGTTACCTATGTGGTTCCTTGAACCGCAACGGAAACAAATTAATTGAGTCGTCGCAGGTTGATTTTTCATTTATTTCCTCTCAGGATTTTGATTAGAATTTATAGCACAAATGGTATTACTTTCAGAAACAAAATTCATGGTTTGAGGAATTACAGGCTGTATGTTAGTTTGTGTGGAGGGTTGATTACTGGATAAGACTTTGGATGGGACAATTGACCTCTCAATGCTTTTAGCGATATCAATTGTTTCAGTCAAAGTAGGATTGCAAGAAGTAAGAAGGCGTTCTTGTATTTATTTTGAGTAACAGTAAAACACAAACTGATCCCTTATGTACATATCAACATTAGTACCGAAATCCCATTTTCCTGCTAGAACTCTTAAGCTTGCTGTATAATCTTCTACAGATTCTTCTGAGGATTGTTTGCACATTGCGAAATTGAATCGCTCTAGGAGAACACTTGTGGAGTCTGAATATTTTTTTCCCATACACAGTTTTGCTTCTATGAAAACTTTCCAAACAGCATCTTCAGACACTGGTGCAGGAAAGCGTTGAAGATTGTCGAAGACTCTGAGACCAGCAGCTCCCAAGTGATTGATTAATAGTGCTAATTTCCTTGTGGGAGAGTAGCCATCTGCATCAATTGCAGTTAAGTAGTTTTCAAAATCTTTCAGCCATTCTGTCCATTTTAGCTCTGGTTTACTTGGCTTCTGTAGAAATGGTGCGGGCTGGATAACACTTTGAGCAGTTGCCATAAATATAGTTAACCAAAACCGGAAGTCAAGTGAAAATGCCACAAAATTTAAATGTAAAAGATGTACAAGAAACAAAAACAAAGAAAATTATGGCAATAGAACCAGAATATGTAAATTACTTATATGTCACTCACTAGCGCTCTTATATGTCACTCACTAGTGCTTGAAGAAATGAAGTAAACATCTTGGGGTCGAAGAATAGTACTGGTGTGCGAATGACCAAGGTATCGCACAATTGAATGAATTGTTGGAATGACAAAATGTTGGGGTGAAGTCGGAAGTAAAGAAACAGCTTCGCGACTTACCCTAAATGGCCGCTGTGCGTGTGACGTCGGTGAACTCCCACAATGCTTTGCGTTGCGCTCCCACAATGCTTTGGGTTCTGCACATGTGACGTTGATGTAATATCCACAACACTCTGCAGGCTTCCTCTATTTCTGGAACTGGAACTTACGATTGCGAGGACTCCAAGATGACGGAATAGGAGATGAGCAGCTGCAGCCTTGTTGATTCTTGAAACAACTCACGCAAAGTAACCAACGGTGAGAGGACGCAAATGTATAGATATTTCTTTTTAGGCGAATGACTTTCTAACCCACCTTCCGTAATGATTGTAATCCTGATGGGTCGAGATGAAAGGCATGAAACCGGTGGGCTCCAATAAAATTGAAATTCCTTGTAAATGTAAAGAATGAAAGTAAAAAGTAAACGAAAATCGCAACCCCACTCCTGGTACCAAATTGTAGTGTAGAACTATGAGTAGTAACGCTCAGGAACTCCGTGTGTAGTTTCAGCAAAGAATTTAATTCCAATGTACAAAGCAAGGGAGCCCACGGCAGAGGTGCTGGCGAAGAAAGAAACCAACAGCAACTGTCGTGGAGGGACAGAACTCAGGAGAACAGAATGTAATTCGGATTCCATAAGTGGAATACGGATAATTAAAGGAACATGTGAAATAGAGCAGACATATCACACTCGTCTCTTAACCCCTCACCTTTCCATAACTCCTCACTGTGCTTCTGCTTCAGCGCGAAAGGGCAAATTTACATAACAATTTATATTTACCTAACTCTCGAAACCGGTGAAGATTTCCCACAAACCCATCAGCCCTACACTAATCAATAATCCCTTCTGCTAAAATCATTCAGCCAAATTCAGGCTAAGACCCAAATAAGTCCAGGAAAGTTATTTTCGCTCGGCACGACACGGTCCCAAAGGTATCAAATGGACCAGGCAATCGTGTTAGAAAATCGATTCTACTTATTAGCAGTCACCAACGGCAATTCGGAACGCACTTCCCTCCACCCTCTCTAAACTTCCCCTTATATAATAAATTCTAAGATCATTCGCAACATCTCAGAGAGTAGAAGACTTCTGATTGGCTAAGCCCTCCAATTTTGAAATATTAGATTTTGTTCCCAAGTTTTCTTGGTTCTCAGGGGATTGAATATGTCATCCTTTAATTTGTACAGTTCTCATGCGAAAAGTTCCGAAGTAACAATATGTAGACCTCTGGATACAGGTCTGCATTGTCCTTTTCTGTCATTCACATTAGCTGAGTTCTGGCAATCCTCCATGTTCCTATCCTTGACAAGGAACAGGGTGCCCACATTGGAGGTCGCCTGGAGATTTTCAGAGCCATCTGAGTCTGCGCAGTAGACATCGCGCTCACACGACGGTGGCCACTTCCGAACTCCATTTTGAATACTGCAGCCTAGTAGGCCCGAATGCCAACTTTAAGCAAAACAAACATAAAAAGTAATTAATATACAGAAATGAAGATTCTAATGTTTAAACCCACACTAATCCCAATGTATATTAGTATTTTCCTAGCTTATAGCAACATTTAAAGCGATAGTACTCACCATTCCGCAATAACAGGAGCACAAACCATCACAAAGGCAACATAAATCATGCAATTTTCTATACCACCACATTCTACAGTTAATATGCATACCACAGTTAATTAATAAAGGTATTAGTCATGCAATCAGCATTTAGTCCCACGTGTATCTTGTGTTTATCAAGGTGTAAAATTGATTAGTAGTAACACTCCAAACACTTAATACAGGTTAGTGATTAAAATGATTACGTAATTAGTATTTTCATGCAAAATAGAGAAGGTATACAACATTTCGTTTTACCTGCTCCACCAATCCCCCCTTTGGTGATTTTTAAATATCACCACAAAATCCCACTAAATTTCAGTTAAAATTTATGGAAATGAATTCTCAGTTCTCTTACATTTGGTTACTTCACATCATTGTTTCCCCCATCTCATCCTCTCTTGTTTTCATATACATTTTTTCCTTCCATTCTTCCAATTCTACATCTCCCTTTTCTCGTTTCATTCTCTTTTTACCTTGCCACTTCTCTTTTTATTTTATTTTATAATTTTCTTCTTTTTATACATACGCATCCTAGTCTTAAAATCAATATTAGTATTACCACACAAGTCACTGGCAGTAGAATCTTACCTACAAATGAACTACCTATTTTGATTAAGAAGCTTTTTATAGTAGAAAATCCTTTACCAATCCTTTCCCAAACACTTTCAACCTCCAGTGGAACACTTTCCTCATGCAATTCTGTTATATTCTTAATATATTTCTTTAAATTTGTACTCTCGTCAGGAATGTAAGTACAACAATGTTCCACTTTCAGCATTCCACAGACTCCTCCCGCTTTTCCCAAAATAATATCAAGGGCAAGTCGATTTTGCATTACCATAGCTCTCATGGGAACCATTTCGGTATTCACCAGTAAGAACCCTCCAGCAGTGCTCGTCGATAAGCGATCCACTACTGTAGATAATTTCCTAATTTTATGTGCATTCAGAGATATTCCAACTGCTGGTATCAGTGCTCCAAAAATATCCCCTACAATTTCTGACCAACTTTCTCTCCTTCCACGGGTTAGTTGTCTACCTATCTCGTGTACACCATCTTTTCCCCTTCCCACATGAAATATTTTTGGGAAGACCAGGCCTAGGTAACATGTGCCATACCAATGGTCCGGCAACCGATAATAAGCTTTGTTCCCACAGATGAAATACAATCCAGGGAATACCGGATCGTTTCCTCCTTTAAATCCCCATCCTCCCATGATTCTATATGTATCATGGATTTCACTCACACCTATAAAATAATTGTCATAAACAGTTTCATTTCGTCTAATACACAATTTCCCTTTCTGTGGCCAATCTAAAGGCATAGCCGGACTAGTTTCTCCCTTCAAATGTTTTTCCCTTTCAATATCGCAAACTGTCGTCTCTCCTTTTCCCTCGGGTATCTTTCTTTGCATCTTAACTCTTCTCTCTTCTACCATGTCCAAGAAGGTCTTCTCTTCTTTTCTCAGACTACAAGTAAGATTATTCCTAAACACTTCCTCTAAAGTTAATTCTCTAGTTTCTAAGAAATATTCACCTAAAACTTTACCAGGTTTTATCTTATTCAATTCAGGAACTACAGGTACTTGTGAGAAAATATTATCTACATCAGAATAATAATAGTCTAGTTTCCCTGTTTTATAGAACAAACTCGCTAATACACTACATGTTATCCCATACGTCACAGGAAGGTGGTGATAGGTAACATCATCTGATACTGATGCAGGCAATTGCATGCAAACATAACAATCTCTAACGTCCATCGTTTTTACATATTCATACAATAACTTTGAGAAAACGTTATTAGAAAAATCAGTTATAGACCTATCTTTGTGTAAATCAGTTCTCTCTATCAATCTAGTTGCATGAGTATCATAACCTCTTTCTATATTAGTCTTATTTTCAGGGTGTTTCTCTACCCCTTCGAACGTTACTCTAAATGAAATTATTATTGCCAATATACTCCATAGAAGCATTAGTAATCCTGTACAACAACAACACACCTTGCACCATCTTCGAAGGAACCCACATGTAGGTTTTCTACCTTCAGTGTTTGCCATTTCGGAAATGATCATTGTCTTTTGACTTAGCCTCTTTTATTCACAACTAATTTTTGTCTAAACCTGTCAGGGTTTAGCCTATGCGCCTGCCTGAACTACAATTCCCAGGTAAAATAGGCTCTGACTACATTTCCCATGAGCCCCTGCCTGCTGACTGGATTTAGCGCGGTACGGCCGGTCGGGGAGTGTTCGTGATTTGTTGGTATCAGCGGGAGCGGCTGCTCTCGTTTCCGGAGGTTCCAGGTAGCGTTATCGGAGGAGCGTCTACAGTTTCACGGCGTCCTGCATTGGTATCGTTAATACTTTCGTGACACTCCGCACATTGTTTGTTAGTAGAGCGGATCGCTCGTGAACTTATACTTGAGAGCCAGCCTTGTACCCCGTGGGTTTAGTGCTACTTCCCTTTCGTCTTTTCTTGTGAGGGGGAACTTGATTGTTTCATTATCCTGGATTCAAGTTGTTTTGATTCAAGTGGCGGAGTGCTGGGGGAGCCCTCCGCATTGCCGTCATGACGACATGACGTATTGTTCAAATACCTTTTGTGGAATACAATTGCCAAAGCGGACGGCAGTGGTATAGGCACTACGCCCTACCGTGTTTGGTTTGACTTTGAACTTGGAGGATTGTTTATTGCTATAATCGTTGTAGATGACGAAATCTGCACCGGTTGCATAGTGACCGTATCAGGGCCTCTCCTTACTTTTCATCTCCTTATTTCTTTTGTTGGACCAAGAAACTGGATATTAGTCAAGACTTATTGACTGTATTGATTGTTTATATATTTGAGTGGTTACACTTCAGGGGGTACGTTAAGTGCAGTAGCAGCACATACATTGGGCAGTGATGCGATGGATGCAGTGTAAGCTAACTGGGTTTCTTGTGTTGTTTAGGGAAAAGGAAGGCGCAAGGAGAGAACCACCGCTTGGATGCTAGGAATCATAGACATCTCAGGTGACACACAATCCTTTAGCGAGAAATTAACGAGAGTAGGAGAAAAGAATATTCACTAATCTATGTGTTTTGTTTTGCAGCTTCCCTTCCCTGCTGTCCCTTCCTTTCCCTTCCTGTTTTTTTTCCCCTTTGGGATTTTTTCCCTCACCGTATCGCTCGAATACCCTGTGTATATAGTTCAGGGTGTTTGGGAGGTCCGGAGGTGGAGTTTATTACTGCGAGCGAATCCGGCAGAGTGCCAACCTGACAAAACCCAAGGCTCTAAGCGCCTACTTGGTTCCTTTTCGGTTATATGTCTTATCCGGTAATTCAATCTC
Source organism: Triturus cristatus (assembly GCF_964204655.1). NCBI lineage: Eukaryota > Metazoa > Chordata > Amphibia > Caudata > Salamandridae > Triturus > Triturus cristatus. The sequence continues at coordinate 577,737,342 of NC_140594.1, forward strand.
TCTGCAACTTCCTCTCGTTGCTTCAGTCTGGCATTTGATCGTCTTTTACCTTGTTTTCACAATCTTGATTCAGAATTTCCTGAACATCCGTTTCTTCTCCAATATCAGATAAGATAACTCTCAGGATTTCCGAATCGTCCTCCTCCTCAACCACTTCCGGTATAGTCACACCTAGACTTTCTTGGCTGTCTGTTTCCTCTTGTACTTCAGGAAGTGCCACATACGCCCATTCCGGTGACTTATACTTCTGGTTGAGTTTCTTAATTCGCTTCTCTTTCTTCAATTGTGCCTGATCAGTGTCTTCTGATTTCTCTTAACTAGACACTTCATTCACTTGTTCTGCCTTAGATGATTTCACCATTGTCAATCGATACTTCAATATTTTTATTTTGTTTGGCCAAATTTCCTCTTTTGATGGCCTTTTCAACCTAGTTCCCTTTTCACCTCGCTCGGTTTTCCAAGCTCTCTTCCTCAAGACTCGTCCTTCTTGTGCATCTCCTTCACTTTCTTCAGATTCGGTCTCAGTTTGACCTTTGTCTTCTTTTGATTTTCCTTTCACGACCTCTTGTTCCCTATCTACAATTGTCCCTCCTCGTGTTTCTTCTGCGCAATCTTCCTGCTGACTAACTGTCCCTTCTTCTACCTGGATGTGTGTAGTCCCTATACCTCCTCGGGGGTCTTCCGCAACAATCTTACCCTCACTCTCTGTATCGCATTCCTCACCTTCTAGTTCTATGACCTCAGGTGAAATTTCCCTTGTACTTGCATGTGGGGCTTCTTTATCAAGGATTTCCTTATCAGTTTCCTCAATATTTTCGTTTACCTTTTCTGGTATCTTCACCTGTTCAGTATCTGATTCGGAGCTAGTATCAGAGATTTCCAGCCGTCTTCTTAATGGTACATTCTCTGGTTCTTGAACTTGACTTGGTTCCAACTCTCCCCTTCTCGGAGCTTGTCTTGTTCTGGTTTCTTCTGATTCTGACTCAGAACTGGTATCCGACTCTCCCAAATATTCCTCCTCGGGTCTATTTACAGGACTAGGTATTCAAAGAGCATGGCTAGCATGAGTCCAATTCTTTACTCTGGCACATTTCACAGCAGTCGTCGTGGTCAGGATCACTTGACGTGGTTTTCCCCACCGTGGGACCAGGCAATTTCTTCTCCTGTGCACTTTAATTCTTACCCAGTCTCCAGGACTTAAATCATGGGCTGGCTTCTTTTCAAGGGTGGTTGCATCCGATCGAACCTGATGAAACACAGAATAAATGGAATCAGCCAACCCCTTCCAATAATCCAACACAAAGTCATCAGATATAGGCAGTAGCTTTTTGACAGGAATCAAAACATGTCTCATCGCTCTACCCATAACAATCTCATGGGGACTCAGTCCAGTATTCCTATCAGGAATCGATCTAATAGTCATGAGCACTAGAGGCAAGACATCAGGCCATTTCTAAACCTGTGTCCAAACACATTTTCCCAATCTGTTCTTAATGGTGCCATTCATCTGTTCCACTACTCCAGAAGCCTCTGGAGGGTAGGCACAATGCAGTTTCTGTTGTACATTCAATGCTTCACAAATCAATTTTATGATTTCATTCTCAAAATGCTTTCCTCTGTCTGACTCAATCATAACTGGGAAACCAAACCTACGAATGAATTCTCTCAATAGGAGTTTAGCTACTGTAACCCCGTTACTCCTTCTGGTCGGGTACGCTTCCACCCAGCGTGAAAACAAGCAAGCAACTACCAGAACATACCTTAGCCGATTACATGGGGGCATTTCAATGAAATCAATCTGCATTCTGGTGAAAGGACCTCCCTCCCGTCCTATTGTTCCCAGACTCACCACTGTTTTTCTTCCTGGATTGTATTGCTGACATATTAGACATCTTTGACAAAGGCTCTCAGTACAAGTCGGAACTTGGCATTATACCAGGTCTGTTTGAAAAGTCTGATCATAGCATCCCTACCCACATGTGCTTGTCCATGGTACATCCCTGCCATGGTAGAGATCATGCTATCAGGCATTACTGGTCTTCCATCCCGATAAACCCAAACTCTGTCTGCCTCTCGTAGTGCACATCCTGATTTTATCCACTGTTTCTTTTCTTGTTCTCTTGCCTCTTCCTTTAACTGCCTCACTTCTTCCCAAGTACGCACAGTGTTAGTAAAGGGTAAGGGACATGAGTTCATTTCCTTTTCCTGGTTCCGATTGACCGAATTTTGGTTTCACGCACAGTACTGCGCCATATCATTTGCGAACTCGTTACCCGCCGACACGTAGTCAGGACTCTTCGAGTGGGCTGCGCATTTTACCACCGCCAATTGTTTAGGCAGCTGTATCGCCTCAAGCAACTTTCCAACCACTTCAGCATTCCTTATAGGAGTTCCACTCGATGTCAAGAACCCTGTTTGAGACCAGAATTGCCCAAAGTCATGCACAACTCCAAATCCATACTGACTATCAGTAATCACAGTGACTCTCAGATTCTTTCCCAGTTTGCATGCTCTCGTTAAGGCAAACAATTCAGCAACCTGAGCGGATCTCACACCTTTCAAACAAGACGCTTCCAATACAGCCGCTACAGTACATACTGCATACGCTGCACTCAAAATTCCTTCTTCAGTCCTCAGGCATGACCCATCCACAAACATCACATAGTCACTTTCTTTCAAAGGTACATCTTTTATGTCTGGATGCTGCTTGGTGCAAAAGTCAAGCACTTCCAAGCAATCATGATCCACGTCATCCTTCACTTCCACATTTACAGCATCAGGCAGCAATGTTGAGGGGTTCACATTGAGACACCTCACAAGGCTAACATTCGTAGCACCCAAAATGACTTTCTCAAATTTAGTTAGACGACTTAGCGTCATAAATTGAGTGCGGCTCTTTGTGAAAAGGATCGCAACGTCATGGGGTACAAACACTCTTACAGGGTATCCCATCACAATTCCTTCACTCTGTTCCAAACTCTTACAGGTAGCAGCCACTGCTTTCAAACAATCAGGCAACGCTACAGCTACAGGATCTAATACAGATGAGAAATATGCAAATGGTCGTCTTAACTTCCCATGCTTCTGTACTAACTCAGAAAGTGCATATCCTTCTCTCTCACTGCAATAGAGCTCAAACTCCTTTTCATAGTCAGGCATTCCAAGAGCTGGGGCTTCACACAAGCTGTCTCTCAATTGTTTAAAAGCCTTCAATTCTTCTTTGTTCAATTCAAGGGGGTCTTTTACATCACTCTTCGTCAAGCGTACCAGAGGTTTTGCAATCAGTGAAAATTTGCTGATCCACTGTCGACAGTATCCAACCATTCCAAGAAACATTCTCACCTCTCTTTGAGTCATTGGTGCTCTCATTTCCTTTATTATTCTGATTCTGTCTGCAGTCACCTTTCTCAGACCCTTTTCAATTTTGTGACCTAAGTATTGTACTTCCTTTTTGCAAAATTGTAATTTCGATGGGGATACCTTAAGTCCTCCATCCGCCAAATGATTCAACAATGCAACTGTATCTACCACACAGGCTTCTCGTGCTCTCGATGCCACCAGTAGGTCATCGATGTATTGCACCAGTACTGAGCTTTCAGGCATTTTTAAATCTTCCAGAGATTTCTTTAGAATCTGATTAAATATCGAGGGGCTTTCTGTATACCCCTGTGGGATTCGGCACCATGCCAAAGTACGTTCGCCGAACCGGAACGCAAAAGTCAGTTGGCTGTCAGGGTGCAATGGGATAGAAAAGAAAGCGTGACACAGGTCAATGACCGTGTACCATTCTGCATCATGGGGAATCTGATATAGGATCACTGAAGGGTTTGGCACAATGGGACAACACGGTACCACCATTTTATTCACCTTTCTCAAATCTTGCACTATCCTAAAAGTCCCGTTAGGCTTTTTCAAACCCATGATCGGTGAATTACATGGACTACTCATTATCTCTCTCAAAATACCCTGTTCAATCATTTTGTCTATTATAGGAGTCACTCCTGCAATTATTTCTGGTGTCAATTTATATTGGGGAATATTCAGGTAACTTATTCCTTTCTTTACAGTAGTTTTTACAGGGTCTACTTTTTTCATCAATCCCATATCTTCTCCCGTGAAATCCCATACCTCGGGTTTCACTGTTTTCTTCAATTCTTGAGGCAATTCTTCTGGGTCAAATACAACAAATGCCTCAGTAACTTTGGGTTCAAGATTAGCCATGGTCATTCTATACAGTACATGCTCATCAGGAGTTTCAAAAGCTATGCAATCCGGAGCACAGAAAATCGTGCAGTTCATCTTACACAACAAATCCCTTCCTAACAAATTTACAGGGCTGGTATCGCAAACAACAAAACGATGCATATCGGTGAATTTCCCTATTTTAATTTTAACAGGCTCAGTATGATACGTTTTTATCTGTCGATTGGAGACTCCAACTACTTGGATTGTGTCATCCGAGAGAGGAAGATTTTTAACGTCAGCTGATCTAACAATTGAACGAGTAGCACCAGTATCTACTAGGAAAGTAATATTTTCATCATTTACCTTTCCATCTTCAAAAGGTCCTGTCTGGTCTACCTCTAGAGTTGCGCCAAGTACGCACTCCTCTTCCTCCCCTCGGCCCCGTCAATAACTCTCCTCTGACTCACTCTCCTCGCGCTGCAGCCAATACTGCGAAACAGCACTAGTGCGCGGTAGCTTTGTTACCTGTTCCTCGATTTAGAATCCTGTCTCATTGCTGTATCTCTGAGGGTTTACGCTCTGTGGAAAAGCTGGCTTTGGCACCTGACACTGTTGGGCAACAACCTGCTGCTGTCGCGGCGGTTGACAACTCACCTCATTCTGCACCTGTGGATTCAATGATGCATTACCGCCATTAGCACTCAGGGGTAATTTATACTCGGATTTCCAATGCCCTAATTTTCCGCAATTGTGACATGGCCACTTCTTTTTTGCTTCGTCTAAACTAATCTGTCCCTTTCCTTTTCCAATATTAGGTTTTTGTTTTACATGGCCTATGCCATTTGCCTGTTCAATCAACTGGGCTTCTTGCCTTTCTGCTACCTTAACCTGAGCCCACATGGCTTTCTCTTTCAGCTTGCTTTGCTTTGCCTGAATTTCGTCGCTAAAATATTTTGCATGTCTCAGTACCTCATCTATCTTTTTATTTTGCCAATCCACTGTATGCTGTTTAATCCTTTCGCTTACTTCAGGTCTCAACCCATACACAAATCGATATACAAAATGACTCAAATCCTTTTCACTCAATTTCTCATCACCACTATATTGCTTAAAGGCCCTCAGCAATCTTTCATAATAGGCATGGACAGATTCCTTAACTTCCTGGTGAGTTCTATCAATTTTTATCCAATCAGTTTCTTTTGGAGGCACTTTATTTTTCAAAAAAGTGATTACTTGCTCATACTTCCTCATTAATTCTGGATCAGGGGCACCTGTTTTAGGATCCCTAGGATACTCTTGAGTGGGCCAACCTACTGTAATTTTACATTCCGCCCATAGATCTGCTGGCACAATGATATCGAACAGACCATTCAAATCAATCCACAATACTTTGGATAATTTAACAAACCTTTCCACTTGCCTATACCATTCCACAGGCTTCTCACTATGCCTGGGAAAATCATTTGTAAATGATAAAATGTCCTGTCTAGTCCAGGGAACATGCACATACCCCCTCCTGGGATCTCCCTCATGGGACATTCTGTTACCACCGTCTCCTTTTCTCTTACTGGGAATGCCGAATAGGTCTTATCTGTTGCATCATCTCTCTTTCGAAACCACCTGCTTTTCCATCTATCTACATTACCCCATTTTCTTAGCAAGGCAATTAGTTCTTTAATTTGAGTCAACCTTCCTGCAGTGTTCAAATTCTCAATATCCTTTTCAGAAAAATCTACTCTATATGGCTTCTGTAACGATCTTATTTTTTCAAAATCAATCAGCATTTCGCTTGCTGTCTCTTCCAGTTTCTCATGCAAACTCCTCGCTCTCCAAGTTATACTTTAACAAAGAAACATTAGTTCCTCCTCCTGATATGCTTTTAATTTTTCAGTTGGAATAGTCCCTACTATTAATTCCTCCAACGTTATTTTTAATTTCACCACATCTAAAGGTTGAGGTTCTGTATCTTTTCGCTGTAAACTCCTTAACCAATCGATTAATTCATCAGTAGTGGGACCTACAGGAATTGTTTCACTTCTTATTCGCTCCATACTTCTTTCTGGGGTCTCTGATGCTGATTCTGTTGTCAACGTCTTACTTGCTGGACTTTGATTCATTGTCAGATTTTTAGGTGTACTTAACCCCTGAGGTACCTACTAATTTTCCCCATGGATTTTCTCCTGAATCTCTTTTTTTCGCCTCGATTTGTTTATTATTATTGTAAGAAACAGTTAAACAGTGCTCACTATCTTTTTGTTTATCAAAGACAGGCATCACTGGTCCTATAGTTACAGGAACAGTTACGGCTTCCATATTTTTGGTTAATTCCCTGGTTTTCTCAGTTAATTCCAGGGTAGTTCTAGCCAGTTCAGCAGATTTTCATTTACCATCCTGACGGGTTGTGCTATTTCAGAATCTCTAAATGGTCTATTTTCCCTAAATCAGGTGGCGTTTGCTCAAAAGTTTTGTTTTGCGATATTTCTTTGACTGGCGCACTCGGCGTCAGCAACGTGGAGTTTGGTTGATACGGGGAAGGATTTTTATCAAACATGTCCTCTAGCACATCATCGTCCGACTCATTCACACCATACTTGTAACCTTCTGACCCTGTATTGTTTCTCTTTTCTGTACACTTCCTGCCACTAGTCTCCTCAGCGTTTCTTAGGGGAAACATCCCATCAGTCATGTTTGCACTCCGCCATCTCCTCATTCGGTCATCATGACTCTCCTGTCCGCACGGTCTACCAAACATGTAATTATACCTTCCGCCACTCCGCTGACGTTCTCTTTCATACATTTCATTTTCCCATTCCGTTAAAGCTTCAAATTGAGTAGGTCTAGGTCTCGGTTCTAACCTCATCATCCTTTCTCTTATATTTCTTAATACAGCTAAACTGAACGAACCACTTTCTGGAAACGCTAGAACTCCATCTTCTTTTGTATACTTTGCCCAATTATCTAGCCCAATACATGTATGGTACCCATATTTCACTACCATAAAGGATGCGGGTGATTTCGGTGGAGGAAGTAGCTGTCCTTCCCTAGTCACAATTGGCTTGTCCTTTTTAAATAAGCTCTTGATTTTCCCAAACCATTACTTTTTTTCTTTCTCTGGTGGATCGTAATACCTCATTTTCTTTATTCTTTACTCCTGAATCTCTAGATTTCCTGAATCGCTTCCCTATGACTATTCTGTTTGCTGTCCAATCGCTGCGCGACTCACACTAACGCACCAATCCTGAGCGTCTACGTCACTCTGTAATACTCCAGTCCGACGCGACTCACACTAACGCCCCAATCCTGAGCGTCTACATCACACTGTAATTCTCCAGTCCCAGCACGACTCACACTAACGCCCCAATCCTGAGCGTCTACGTCACACTGCAATTCTCCACTTCTAGCGCAGCGTACACCAGCACACCAATCCGTGAACACTTCGTCTCTCTATGGCTGACCAATCCCAGCGCGGTCTTTCTGACGTCAGCTTGTCTCGCTACTCCTGCTTCTGCTAAGCCCTCCTTTACAAAATGTATCGACAAAAATTTCCCTTACGTTCTCTTCAATCAAACATCTGTTAGTAACAACATAAAAACACCACCATTGCCTGTTTCGCTAAACCAAAAAGATAGTTTTGTTCATTTACACAAGAATTCTGTATTTCCAGTAGGCAGTGCTTATCTCTACGCTACCACAGAATTATTCAGTTCCGCCGATAAAGTAGCACTTCCCTCTACCTTACCCTTCTAACAAGCAAAAAGGCTAACCGTTTCTCTGGTGATAAAACACATGTGGAGACTACACTGCTCCTGAGAACTAAGGCCAGAGTTTCACGGGAGAACCTGTTGCTATTGAACTCACGCACATTCACACAGAAATGTCCCTAACGATAACACATGACGATGTTACCAATTCAAACCCAGACAATACGTTTCCCCGTGTACCTACAGGTCAACAAGACAATACACTGTGCGACTTCACTTGCCACATGTTTTTCCCCGTGTACCTACAGGGCAATCCAACTTCCTACGTCCCAAAAGTCTTCAAAACAACATAAAACGCGACACGACTCAACATAGGGTGTTAGAACATAAATCGATAATCAATCAATCATCCATAATCAACAATCACCAAACCAATGCAATAAAACCATAACTCTGCTACCAGAAAACTGCTTCAGCGCGAATGGGCAAATTTACATATTCTCCCGGCGTCACAGACCCGTCATCACACTAACTCATTCACACACGCATTCATTGGTGGGGCCCATAACACCAACACTCAAACGTCTCAACCGAATCTGCGTACAGAAGAAAAAGAGGCGCTGGACATGTGGGGGGGGTACCTTATCACCTATAGAAGGAAATATTTACATTATCTACATATTATACATCGGCACTTATAGAATCCTAACTTTAACATCAAGGCACTCCACCACTTGGTCGATGGACCAATTAGTTGGACTGGTTGATGGTGATTTAGAACCAGCTAAAACACATTAAAGCTTCGAAACCTGTGATTAATCAACACCTTATTAAAAGAATCACAAACTCATTTTTGTTAGTCAATGATTAGTTTATCTAATTAATTCTCATTCATTGGCATGATCGGCACTTAATCAGATCAGTTTCAATTAATAATTTGGCACAAATTTGCATAACAATTTATATTTACCTGACTCTCGAAACCGGTGAACATTTCCCGAAAACCCATCAGCCCTACATGAATCAATAATCTCTTCTGGTAAAATCGTTCAGTCAAATGCAGGCTAAGACCCAAATAAGTCCAGGAAAGTTATTTTCGCTCTGCACGACACAGTCCCAAAGGTATCAAATGGACCAGGCAATCGTGTTAGCAAATCGATTCTCCTTATTAGCAGTCACCAACGGCAATTCGGAACGCACTTCTCTCCACCCTCTCTAAAGTTCCCCTTCTATAATAAATTCTAAGATAATTTGCAACATCTCCGAGAGTAGAAGACTTCTGATTGGCTAAGCCCTCAAATTTTGAAATATTAGATTTTGTTCCCAAGTTTTCTTGGTTCTCAGGGGATTGAATATGTCATCCTTTAATTTGTACAGTTCTCATGCGAAAAGTTCCGAAGTAACAATATGTAGACCTCTGGATACAGGTCTGCATTGTCCTTTTCTGTCATTCACATTAGCTGAGTTCTGGCAATCCTCCATGTTCCTATCCTTGACAATGAACAGGGTGCCCACATTGGAGGTCGCCTGGAGATTTTCAGAGCCATCTGAGTCTGCGCAGTAGACATCGCGCTCACAAGACGGTGGCCACTTCCGAACTCCATTTTGAATACTGCAGCCTAGTGGGCCCGAATGCCAACTTTAAGCAAAACAAACATAAAAAGTAATTAATATACAGAAATGAAGATTTTAATGTTTAAACCCACACTAATCCCAATGTATATTAGTATTTTCCTAGCTTATAGCAACACTTAAAGTGATAATACTCACCATTCCGCAATACCAGGAGCACAAACCATCACAAAGGCAACATAAATCATGCCATTTTCTATACCACAACATTCTACAGTTAATATGCATACCACAGTTAATTAATAAAGTTATTAGTCATGCAATCAGCATTTAGTCCCACGTGTATCTTGTGTCTATCAAGGTGTAAAATTGATTAGTAGTAACACTCCAAACAATTAATACAGGTTAGTGATTAAAATGATTACGTAATTAGTATTTTCATGCAAAATAGAGAAGGTATACAAAATGTTGTGTTACCTGCTCCACCACTTCTCATTCTGCTATTCTGCTTTACTCATACGGAGTGTGCCAGTCCCTCTGTTTTCCCTTTCTCTGCCCCTTACCTCTACTGTCTCATTCTGCCTCTGCCCATTCACCTTTATGTTCACACTGTGCCCCTATCCCCTCAGCACTGACTCTACCTAATGCGTGCCAAAACCAATAACTATTTGCTGTTCAATTGTGCAGCATAAAAGACCTGATGCTTCATCTGTACCATGACTCAGACGGGTAGTGTTGGATGACTAAAAAGTAATACACTTTCTAAAGCAATGCACAAAGCAAGCTGAATTGCCTGTAAAAAATGTTAGAAATATTTTCCACAACAAAGGCAGATAAATGTTTCCCTCAGAATCGCACAATTTAATGAAGTGGGTAAGCTAGGATTTATACACAATTATCCTGCTTGGCTGCTTCGCGAGGCATATAACTTTGTGTATAAACTGCATCTCCAACAATTTCATCTGTAAACTTTCCGTAGCACCACTGTTGTGAACGCAGAGCCTGTAGCATCTCAAGTAACTAAAGTGAAGCCATGTCATGAAACAAAAGGCTGGGCACAGTCCACGGATTCACGTGAGGACTTTGCTGGATCCTTATTTTATTTATTCTGTTTACCCCACGTGACTGCTCTGAGACCATGAGGAAGAAATGTCCATGCTCGGCTGAAACCCTAACCCGGGGCCTTAAAAACATAAATGTAACTACAGAGACAGCTCTGTTTTAGAGGCACCAATTGAGAAATTAAAGAGGCCACACTGTCTGTGAGCGGTAAAAAACACAATGGTTCGGGTGTGGCCAAAAGGTCCAATAATAAAGTGATCCTAAGGAGAGCACTTATGGTTAGAGAGTTGAAGATTAATTATTTTAAAGGAGCAAAAAAATTAATAATGTACATAGGGACATAAGTCAGTTCATGTGAAACATTTATTTCCACAACAATAGAATTCAAGTGCTCACACAATAAGTGAAAGAGGCGTGCAGTGCAGAGTGATGGTGAAGTTTAAAATAACGGTATCGAATTGACAACAATAGTGTAAAACTCCTCAAGCAAGTTTATAGAATAGGAAGAGTTTTTGTTGTAAAGGGTCAACGGCGTTTCGATCTCAACTGTTCGAGATCATCATCAGGACATATAACAGGTGAGCAAGCTGGATTGATGCAATTATTCGTAGCGCAAGGAAGAGCAATTGAGGGCTTCAAAATACAGCTGAGGGTGGACGAGGTCACTCAGATTAATTCGCTGAAGGTACAAGCGTGAGAATATCACGTGTGTGTAAACTTGAAAGGCAGGGTCAGCTGTATAAATTGCGCTTAATGATTTGCTGCCAATAAGTTTAGTTAAAGTCACTCCCAGTTCATATTTGTAAAGTCTTGGGAGAGGAGCTCAGTGTAGTATCTTAATAAGGCCGCAGACAGCTTCGTTGATAAATGATAAATTTCTTTCCGCCGAAGAAAACAGAGAAAGAAAAAAAAAAAACGAGTTTCCAGAAAAAATGTTCTTGTCTCGAAGGAAACACCAACGTGAGATACGAATAATCCCAGATCGTCGCCAATTTCTGTAGTATCTTAATAAGGCCGCAGACAGCTTCGTTGATAAATGCGATGATTATTCCTTCTTACAAGATAGGTCTTATCACTTCAAGCCCCAGGTTGAATCTGCGTTCAGATTCCACCCGGTTACATAGAATTCACAACATAGAATATACAGTGCAAGTTCTAACATTAACGAGACTAACACGCTACAATTAAAGGTATACTTACTACATTACTACACTCAGTGCGTCATGCTGCTTGGGCTGTTCACGCAGCCCATGACGGGCCGTAAGTGGCCCGCGGGCCGTGCTTTGAGTACCGCTGATCTATACGCTGGGCTGTGTAGATGCCAGAGGAAGAGACGCCAACGGAAGGGAGGTCTGGTGTAAATGAAGCAGAGTTTTGAGGATGGGCTTGAATAAGTCATGCTACTCTTAGGGGTCTGTGGGTTTAAGCTGATGGTATAACGTAACTGTTATATTGTTTCAGAATATTTTATGGACATGTGTCCTAATAAACCTCTTTTTACCTACCTACCTCACTGATATATCAGTACACCAGAGGTGATTGACTCTTCCCATATGGGTGCATGGTGAGTGGTGATCCTATGAGTGTGCAGGGTGCAGCGCATCAAAGCCAGATATAGTGTAATTGCCAATACTTGTTTGACATGCTTATAAAAACCCAGTGTTTTTCACCGATTTGTTTGTGAAATTGTGCTGGGAAATGCACAGCGTTTTCACTTCGTGTGATAGTTTTCTTGGGGTGGATGAACCCTGAAAATCCATGGAGAGAGTCAGTCAAGTTTGCTTCGAACCCAATGAATATAACGCATTATATCGTGAGTTTTAGACGATGTAAGTATAGCTTAGGCTCTGAAATGCACGATGTTGTCATTTGTTTACAACTTTGTCTGAGGCGGTCACAGGAATAATTATTCTCTTCTCTTAGAACAAACTCTCAGGAGCTATTACAAGTCGTTGCATTTATTTACTTCTCGATGCAATGTGTACTGTGTTTTGGTGTCCACCGCCACTAGACTTCATCGGCGCCTCTGTTCAGAGCAGTCCTTTATTGCACCCCCCGCCCCCCCCCCCCCCCCCCCCAACGAGAACATCGGCTTTAGGAACGCATAGGTAAAGGAGAAGGTCGATGTGGATATACACGTCTCCCTGGAAGACACGTCTCGACAACTGGCACAGGAATAGCCTCGAGGGTGTAGCAAACAGTGCAGCAGGTGCAGTGGCACCACGGCCACTGGTCTCTGAGAGGCCCTCTGCACAGCACTTTTGACAGTATGTTCAGTACTTAACCAGAGGGTGGGCAGGTCGATGGGGTTGACCTGCGTTAGTGCCCAGACCTCCTTGCTACGCCACTGAATGACCTGCCTTCGGGGCAACACGTTGTTCAGCCGTGACATCCGTTACTGCCTCTCATGGCTCAAGTCTCACATCCAAAGTTATTATTTTTCAACTACAACACTACATTTCGGTCCACAACCCTAAAATGTCACTTTTGTGGGCTCCTGGTCCTTGAGGTCGTTTCGTTCTCCTTCGGTATTCTACACTTTTCTTATTTTCCATCCTCGTCGTCCGTCGTGTATCAACTACCTCCCGCCTTCACTTTGCTCCATCCTCTTCCCCTCATCCCTTTCGTCCCACTCCTTTATCACTCTGATTCGCTCCCTTTTTCCTTGTTCTCCTTCCCTCCCACTCCTCTCGTCGTCTCTCTCCCTCCCCTCTTTCCCTCCGGGAGGAATTTGCCTCTGATAATATCGCTGCTCTGTGATTTCACTCTGCTTTAGCCGCGGGGTCCAGGTGTGGCTGTTCTGCAATACCACGGCGGAGGGATCCCGGCAGGTGAGTGCGGGTGGGCGGAGCAGGCGTGGGATGCTGGCTGGACCCCCTCCCCTTCACCCCCTTCATGCTTCGACGTTTAACCCTGTTCGATGGAACAGGGGGGCTTGGGGTGAACACGATTGCGTAATCCTTGACAGTGGAATTGATGGCACACCTGTGCGTAGATCTTCCAACAGCGCGTGGTGCACTGGGAGAGCCGCGCGTGGGTTCTGATAAAGGAACGTAGTTGGTGTTGATTGTTGACGCGTGGCCGCGTTTATGGCCTCAGTACAGGAGTAAGGCGCGCAGGACGTCAAGACTGAGGTCCGATAGGGGAGTTCATCCATTGATCCCGGTACTGAAATGGCTGAGGTGTTTGCAGGCAGGACTGAAGGGTACTAGCATATTAGATAGTTACGAACCCTGGGCTATCAAATAGGTGCTGCGTAATAGGGCTTAGAAGCACTGGCGGAGGGATGGGTAAGGGAATAGCAGAGAGATGCGGCGCAGAAGTGAGGAGCAGTGGCAGAGCTCTTGAGTGTCATGACGCTGCGCAGAAGAATTGAGGTGGATAAGAAGAGCAGTGTTGATAAATATCCGCGCTGGAATAGCTGCTGCGCAACAGACCTGAGGTGAATCGGGGAACCAGTAGATGGCTTGCAGCATTGGGAAAGAGGGGACGTGTTACAGGGCAGCGTTTGTGTTCACTTGCAGCTCTTCCACTGTACAACTGGAATGGGGAGGGGGGGGTGGCTTTATGGCTGGGATGAGGTACTCTGCCGGAGCCGCGAGTCCCACTTCTGTGCTGTGTGCGGAGAGGTTGGCACGCGCCAAGCGAGCGTTCCTCTAATTCCTTCAACCGCCAGGATGGCTCAGTGGTTGGCACCCGGCCCTTCAGTACCATCTGCTCAGGAGCTGCCCCTGCCATGCACCGAGCCCACACACACTGGCTTTGCCACATGACAACCAGTGGATGAGTCCTGTCAAGGCGTAGGATTCATTAGGTGTGGGAGGAAGCTAATTACAGTCTGCTGTGAAGGCCGGGGGTGGGCGTCGGCCGAGGGAAGCGCGGGAGAGAAGCAGCAGAGAGAAGGATGGGGACGGGGTAAGGAGAGAAAGAGAGAGAAAGCGCGAGAGAGGTTATTTGCATAAACCAGTTATGCACAGTGCGCGCGCTGCCCCTCGATCTCCGACCCATCAGCAGGGTCGTTGCTAGAACTGACAGAACATATATTCAGTCACTGTCAGAACACCCCATATAACTACAAAGATACCTGAAGTGAAGGGCTGGGGACCAAGGGGGTGAACGGCGAGCTCACTAAGGCCTACCTAAGAGGCAGGAAGAAGGCATGTGGGCTGGCAAAGGGAGAGAACAACAGAAAGAGAGGGTGTGTGGGGCTGAGGCAGTGGTCGAAGGGGGAGGTATTCCCCCACGACGTGCCCATACTTTTACAATTTTCGAAAAACAGGTCCCCTACTTTTTGTGAAAAGATGACCATCCCGGGACGGTTTATTCTCAGAACTGAAATGCTTCAGCTGAAGAGTAAGGAGGAGAGTCGTGAAGCCGAGGGAGGAGCAGGCAGATAACTAAACAAGCCTTCTTGCCAGGGTGCCTGCTTCACTGAAAGAAATGCAACTAGTCAATCTGCAAGTGTAAGGGGGACTTGGAAGTCGGTGTTTGCTTTAATTGATGGAATCACTTGAAGCTTCCCGATGACACACATTTTTTTTTTTTTGGGAGGCATTGTAAGGGAGCTACCAGGTAAGTTGTGAAGTGCATTCTTTTAAAACAGTTCTAAAAATATTTGCACTACGTACAGTTTTTAAAAAAATCTATATTTTTGAAACACTTTTTTAATTTTAAACCCTTTTGTGCATTTCCTAGCCTGTGTGCAATGCAAGTTTAAATTAATGATGTCTTGTTTATGGTGCTTTCTGTCACAGACTGGGCCTTTTTCGCACTAAACATACACAAGTCACTATTCTCCACTGCAACAACTAGGATTCAATTCAGTTGCGGCTGGCATCTATGGGGTGGGTGGCGGAGTGCGCACATATATATACATTTTTTTTTAAAGTACTTGCCTTACTCAACAGGACCTCCTCACTCTGAACTTCCTTGTTGCTTCATCAGCCCCGCTACTAGGAAACTCCTTTGACCAATCTGGGCGCTGCTATCACCAGCATGCAAGCAGCACCCTGATTGGAGGACGCAGCACCACTCGGTGCTCCACAGCACTCTGGAGGTATGCCTTTGCTCTAACCCAGCTGTTTTAAGGCTGCTTGGATAGAGATGTTGAAAGTGTGCATGGGAGGCTGGCCGTCGGAAGAATGTCGGCCAAAAAAGACGTGCACTTTAAACACTGCATACACAGCCCACCCTCCTCCCTGCTGCTGTCACCCAGCAGTGGCTCCTTTCCCGTCCTGATGCTCTGTCCGGGAGGGGGAATGAAAAATAAAATGGTAACAAATTACCATTTATTTTTCATCTCAGGGGCATTTCAGTGGGGCAACGCTCCTGTGCTCCAATGGAGAAGCTGCCCCTGATTCAATTCTGTGACCCTCTGGTGCAGTGCATTAACTAGTAGAAGTTTCATAATGTGCACTGTGAGGATATGCATTTAGTTTTTCTCTAAGCTGTGTGTTATTTTATATGTAGTTACATGAAGGTGAAAGGCCCAAAAAAGTTACAGAATATTTTGTTTTCTAAGCCATGCGTTTCACTACGCCCCCACGCTCACTCGCCCTGCCCTCTGCTCTCAGCACCTCAGTTCCCATACTTTTTTAAAGTGCACTTCGACCACTGGGCTGAGGGAGAAAGAGGGCAAAAGGTAGAGAAGTAGGGAGACATACACACTTGAAGAGAGAAGGCGGGGGTAGGAGGAAGAGGGGGAGGACAGTCGTGGAGGAGAGAGGGAGCAGTAACTGGAGGGGAAAGGAGGGAGATGCAGGTAGGGAGAGTGAGATGAAGACTGAGAAGGAAGCAGCATGAAGGGAGATTGAGAAGGCGAGAGATGAAAAAGAATGTAGTGAAGAAGTAAGCTACGTGGAAGACAGGGTACGGAGGGAAATGGGGAGGAGGACAAAAAGCATGCCTGGCGGAGAAAATGTGCAACAGTTTAAACCGATAGTCTAAGCTAAAGTTCACATGCACACTACTGACTATGCCAGAAACTAGTGAGTAATAAACTAGTGGATGGAATACAATTTGAACCACTGGTGACTACACTGGACAAATTCCATTCCATTGTTTTATCTTGCGTGTGCCTTTGCAGCTAGGGACCACCAACACTATGTTAATCAGGCCTGCTCACACCCTTAAACAAACACATCAGCCCAAACTGTTACACCAAATGTCTTCAGAATGGCATATAGTAAGCACTATGATTTGTCTTCATTGGACTTCTCCTTAAGCACAACAAGACCCACCTCTTGGTTTAATAATATTTTAACCAGGCTACTTTGGGCAACTAAAATAAACAACAAAAAGGTAGTGGATGGAAATACTTAAAGCAAAATGATTACTAATAAATACATTAAATTCTTTTGTTGCTTAACTCATCAGTAATGCACCAGTAAGCAGGTTTGGATTGGGAACAAAAATAGGCCCGGGCACACCCCAAAAAAAGTGAGCCACATTTGCGTATTGCGCTTTTCCGCAAAACACTGCTTCAATATTTTCCATAGTATGACAAGAAGGAGGGAGACTCTATAAAAGAGGAATGGCCAAAAAAGCAAAACTTAATTATTTCCAAGAAGCATTATCCATGTAATCATGGATGTAGTTTAAAACATGAACTCAATTCCTGTGCCTGAGCAGTGTGTGGGTAGCTCACTGTGAGTTTTCTGTTATTGCATCCAGATGGTGTTCCCAAGTTCACCATTAGAAGGTGAGCAGAAAGCCATGAAAAAAGCATCATTTAGGGAAGCCATAATTGGAGAGAGAGCAGTAATAGATGTTCCTTTTCGCCCTTCTGATGCAGTATCAAAGTCCCAGCAGAAACAAATGTTTCCAAAAAGCTTCAGAATATCCATCATTTGAACATGGATATAACCATGGCATTATGGGGGACTGAACTGAACCTGTGAGCTTTTGATGATGAAAACAATCATGCAGTGAGCAATTAACCTAGGGGGCTGTCCGCCTAGCTGTAAAGATCTCTCAAGCACATACCGAAACCTAACTTTTGTTTTCTTGGCTTCACTGAGATGAAAATAATGCAAAGGTTGCCAGCACTCCTTGATTAGTTCACACTGGTGAACCACACCTGAATATATCAATGAGGCCACTTCTGCTCAGACCACCTGCCTCTGCTGAACCTGCATACATTAATATACCTCTAGCCAGCCCCCCAGATTTTTATATTAATGGGGGACTGGAAATGACACCTCCAGCCCAGTTGGGAGAGTGGGCTAACAGAGGCCCATCTGCAGGCCTCCAGAAAGGCGGCTGAGGCCCCCACTAGGCCGCTTAACAGTAAGGACAGATCTCAAATCGACTACTACAGCCAAAAAAGCAGCCCACAGCTGTAACTCAGATACCGACCCACTGCCCGAGTGTCCGCCTTAGCAATCCAACCCTGCCAGTAAGCTAAAATACAACAAGCTGTGGCCAAGTCAGTAGGTATTTATATAGCACATACTACACATGACGAGGCAGTGAAAGTCTGGGTTTATTGTACTAATGCATGCCAACCAGGGCCCGTATTACACCTTGTCAGGCGCAAACAATGACAATGTGCCCCATTATGGTGAATGCTGTGCCCTCAGGGCAGCTCCAAACTCGCCTTGGCCTGAGGGCAGTGCAATCATGTGAAAACACGGAGCGGCTGCTTAAAGCCACTCTGTACTTTCACAATGCAGGCAGTAATGTGCCTGCACTTTTAAAGGAAATTAGAAATCCCCTTGCAGGCGGGTGCAGTCAGTGACTGCACCCGCCTGCAAGGGGATGTCTGGGGGGTCCTTAGGACCCCCTTTTTCCCCTCCAGGGGGCTGTTCTCAAGGGCTGCACTCACAGCTAGGTGGAGCACTGTGAGTGCGCCCCCTAGCTTCTTTGCCTCTGCACCCGTGTCTGTAATCTGCTGTGGGCGCTGAGGCAAAGGAATTCCCTCATTTGCAAAGGGCATGCCCATATGAAAATGAAGAAACGCCCCCTGATGGTAGCGCTGGCACTTTAAGTGCGCCAGCGCTATCAGTATTACTGAAGGGGATGCACAAGCGTCTGCGCCCGCTTCTATAATACCAAAGTGCCCCGGGGACGTGCACAACAGGCACAAACTTAATGTCATGCGGCCTCAGGCATGCATAAGTATGCATCTGTGAATGCCTGTGTATGCACGTTTTAGCACAGTAAATCCAGTTAAGGTGCAGTTTAATAAATGACAGCAGGGCTATAGTAAAGGCTCCCATGCGTTCAGATTAGTACTATTTTTGTTTCTATGTTAAATGAAGGTTGGATGGAAAGTGGCCCTCATTATAGTTCCACTTTAATTTCTATGACAGAAAGAAAAGTGGGACTATAATGAAGGCTTCCTTGCCACCCGACTTTCAATTTTTTATAAAAAACAAACAGGACTACAATGAAGACAGGGGAGCCCTCGATACAGTCCCGCTTTAGTTTCTATGTAAAACGAAGATGGCATGGCATGCAAGCCTTGATTATAGCCCCGTGTTTCTCTCTATGTCATGGAAAGAAACACAGGGCTGTAATGAAAGCTCCTTTGCCATGAAGTTAAAAATAAAAATACACCACCCGGGTTGTGCTGACGGGATGCATCTGGGGGCTTCAATTAACGCACCAAAAAGAGAAAGAGTGGGGCGGGAACGAGGAATGAACAAACTTCGGAAAGAGGAAGGCCTGTGAGGGAGCAACGAGAAGCGAACACTCAGGAGGGGGTGGGGAGTATTACTTTGCTTAAATAAACAAGGTATATGATCATAAAACCATTTTAACAGGCATAAAGTAATTTTCATTTGTAGGCATATCATCTTCAGTGTCATCTATTCATTGCACAGTGGTCTGTTGCTCATCTCTAGTTCTAGCTGTCAGAAAGTTGTCAGATGCTGTCACACGGTAGTTACATGTCTTGCAAGTATGGAATGTTACCGTGCAAACGGCAGCTGCTGTCACACACGGCCAGGAGCAGTCAGACAGTCGTCACATGCTGCCATGAATCGACGTATGTTGTCATAACCTTGTCACACACTGTTGTGCGGTGTCAGATTCTGCCAAAGTTCTTAGATGTTGTGTCGTGTTGTATGTTGTTGCCATAAGGGTATTTGACATTTTCATATAGTTTAGAGCCTGTCATCCAGTTGTCACACTTGTTTGTTGTATTTGTCTTGCAACACATGTCAACACAATCTAGTGATTAAACAAGTTATTTAATTTGTGTACCATGTTTGTTGATAGGCACTGAACTCCTATTCAAGTAAGGAAAGGGTAAACAATTACGCAGAAATAATGCGTTTTCAAGTGAGATTTAAATTTGGAGCGCAAGGGTTCAAGCAGCAGAGATTGGGTAAGTCATTCCACAGCTGAGAGAGGTGAACTGAAGGAGATGAGGTTTCCACCCCCTGGAGTACTGTTCACACCGGAGGACATTCCTGGGTTCTGGCACTCCTTCCTCAACCAACCCAAGCAAGCTTCACTCCAGTTTTTCAAGAAGGAACTTAAGAACCTCTTTAAACAATGTCTTTTTCTCCGGAACCTTCCAGATGATAGACCCAGACCCAAAGTCCAGCAGGCGGCATCTCCCATGTCCCACTCCTATGTGCTCCTGTTCTTTGCCCCCACCGTGGCACAGCTTTCAATTGCTTTGTAGCTAGGGTTGTGCTGTATAAATCTCAATATATATATATATCGTCGCTTCAACTGCACCTCAGGACAGCGCACTCTCTGGACGGGTGCTTCTAACGCAAAGGGGCATTCGCGTTTACACATACGCGTTCACTCCTCATCTTTTACAGACTTTGGAAAGCACACAGCGGGAACCTCTGCAGTCTTTTAAATCCTTTATTTCATAACAATCACGGAAAGTATGAAGAACATGACGCGTTTCGGCTATGCCTTAGTCGAATGTTTTCATTAAGCGCGCCAGAAAGCGGCATACCTTACAATGCGTTACGTGAATCACATGACCTGATGAAGCACGAAAATCAACAGAGGACTATTCCCTTTCAGTATACGGCGCCATATTGGAGTGTAGTTTTAAAACACTCAAATGTAAATTTAGGATAATTAAAAAGCATCACATATTTAATGCCTTCACCCTATATTTACAATTAACAGGGGAAGATCTGGCCACCCTAGAAACAATGGAATCACTCCGGATGGACAACCAAATGGATGATCAGGATGAGAGTACCCAGGAATGTGATCAAGTGCAGAGAATACTGTGCCTGGGATTTGACCAAGAGAAGAATGAGAGCAAGTTTAAACCGACTTCACAGTTCCTACCACAGCTACCCACGGACGCTATTGATGTGTTTGCGGAGGCTGTGAATAAAGATCTTTTAGCTCTGAGAGAAAGACTTAAACGTTCCAATAAGAAACAAAATGTAACTAAAGAACAACGAGAGGCCATCGTTAGTCTGGGAAAGGACTATACAGTAATTTGCAAACCCTCGGACAAAGGAGGTAATGTGGTCTTACAAACCAGGGAGAACTACAGGACAGAAGCTCTTAGCCAACTGTCGGTTGAGGAAAGTTATCAAAAAATTTCCAAAGATGTTTATATGGACAGTATTAAAAGATATCACAATATGATTAAATCATGGCTTGACAAATCCATGTTGAGTATGGAAGAGTATTTGTTTCTTCGATGTCTCAATCCAGTAGTGCCTACTTTTTATCATATCCCCAAGATTCACAAGAATAGGGATAACCCTCAGGGGAGACCTATTGTTTCCTCCCAGGGTGGGTTAACAGAACATTTATCGATCTTCATTGACTCATTCCTTTTTCCATTAGTGAAGACTTTACCTGCGTATATTAAAGACTCACAGGATTTTTTGATGCATATTGAAAAACAGCAATGGGATCCGGGATACAAACTTATTGTGTTAGACATCACCAGTCTATATACCAGGATAAGGCATGAACATGGTTTGGAAGCTGTGGCTCATTTTTTTTAAAAAAAAGCCATTGAAATTTACGGAACACAACAAAATGATTCTCCAATTTACGGAGTTCTGTCTTAATAACAACATTTTTGTTTTTGGTGAGGATTTTTATCACCAGAGGTCAGGTACTGCGATGGGCACCTGCTTCACCCCCCAGTTACACGAACTTGTTCGTGGGCTGGTGGGAGGAGAAGGTGTCCAAAGTGCCTGGAGATATAGATATGAGCAAGGTTATTTCATGGTATCGGTATATCGACGACCTATGCATAATTTGGGATGGGTCTTTCGAATCAGCTGCCAACTTTATCAGAAACCTGAACAGAAATGTTGTGAATTTGGAATTCAGTGGGGAAGTTAGCTCTGAAACAGTGAATTTTTTAGATCTTAAAATCAGAGTGGATAATAACCAATTGTTTGTGTCCCTGTACCGTAAACCGACGGCCGGCAATTCTACATTGCATGCCGCAAGTAATCATCTCCCTGGGTTGGTCAGAAGTATCCCCTATGGGGAATTTATGCGACTAAAACGTAATAGCACTAGGGAGGAGGATTTTGAAAAACCGGCTCAAGAGAGTGCTAGCAGATTCGTTGTTAGAGGGTACAACAAAGAACTCTTAGACATAACCCTTCATAGGGTTAGGAATATGTCAAGAGATACTCTATTAAACAACGGAAAAAAGAGGGTAAAGAGGAATGAGACAGGAGAAAATAAATTTAGGGTGGTGACTACTTTCTCAAGTGATGACAATGAATTAAGAAAGATCTTGAGAAAGAATTGGCATATTCTAAAAACAGACAACATCATAGGCTCAGATATTCGTTCTGCGCCCCTGATAACTTTCAGGAAAGCCAGATCATTAAGGGATAGTCTGGTACAGAGTCACCTACTTACCAAACCAAAAACAGCTGGAACCCTAAGGGACCTTAGGGTTTTTTCCGTTGTGGAAAATGCAAGGCCTGTGTGGGAAGTAAGAGGACATTCTCTTTTTTGGTAACTGGCTTAAAGAAACCAAGGCCCATTAACAAATTTCTCACATGCAATACCAATTATGTGGTATACTGCTTGGAATGCCCCTGTGGCTTACGCTATATTGGTAGCACCATTCATTGTGTTAAGATACGAATTTTGGAGCACATGCGGGCTATAGCAAAGGGGGATGTCACCTATCCCGTTGCGAGACATTTTTCTGAGAAACATAACAGTAACAGGGAGCTGTTACATTATTATGGGTTGGATCATGTTCCAATGAGTATAAGGGGTGGCGATAGAATTAGACAACTCCGCAGGTTAGAATCGAGATACATTATTGACCTGGGAACTAAGAACCCCTATGGCATGAATGTAGGGGAAGAATTGGCAGTTCATCTTGGGGACTAAACATGGATTGGAGCTTTATAAGTACTGTTTTTGGTAATTATTGATGTCAGCAATACGCTTTATTTTAATCAATCCTTTTCATATTTATTCTTGTTGCATTTTGTGAATCAGTGGACTGTTGAAAAGATATATAATTATGTAGAAGCCGTAGCCGATTCACGGCGTAATCACAGATATTCAGTTGAGGTTGCGGTAAAGCCGATACAAGGCGATATGGTTTCAGATGTTTCTCTCAATATGAGGAAATTAAATTGTAAATATAGGGTGAAGGCATTAAATATGTGATGCTTTTTAATTATCCTAAATTGAAATTCGAGTGTTTTAAAACTACACTCCAATATGGCGCCGTATACTGAAAGGGAATAGTCCTCTGTTGATTTTCGTGCTTCATCATGTCATGTGATTCACGTAACGCATTGTAAAGTATGCCGCTTTCTGGCGCGCTTAATGAAAACATTCGACTAAGGCATTGCCGAAATGCGTCATGTTCTTCATACTTTCCGTGATTGCTATGAAATAAAGGATTTAAAAGACTGCAGAGGTTCCCGCTGAGTGCTTTCCGAAGTCTGTAAAAGATGAGGAGTGAGCGCGTATATATATATATATATATTGTCTCAACAATGGCCCGAAAGCATTTCGACGTCGCACTCCCAGCAGAAGTAACCTCACAGGCAATTACAAACGGAAAACCTTTCTTTGCATGTTAGGGAAGAATTATTTATTGCCAACGCGTTTCGAGGCAGGCAGCCTCTTCTTCTTGGTCAGCTCTGAAAATGTGGTACAAAGTTCCTCATTAAATGCATTCTATTGGTCCTGCCCCCAGTGGGCCGCATTGCATTGTGTTCCTTTAGTAGTGCTTGCAGGGACTTGTAGTCCGGAGGATTCAATTAATCACCCTCAGTGGGTTCTGCGCCAACATTTAAATTCTTTAGGCTTTTCATATATTTAGAAACCCTCCAGTGGGCCCCACAATGCTAGAAAGGTTAAATTGATTTCCACTTCGATGTGCTGCTCGCAAAATCGGCATAGTTCTGTTTTGCGCAGCCTCTCACCTTCCAGAGATGGTGCGACCTCGCACGGCAGGGCAGCCGTGATTATTAATTGTCTCAACAATGGCCCGAAAGCATTTCGACGTCGCACTCCCAGCAGAAGTAACCTCACAGGCAATTACAAACGGAAAACCTTTCTTTGCATGTTAGGGAAGAATTATTTATTGCCAACGCGTTTCGAGGCAGGCAGCCTCTTCTTCTTGGGCAGCTCTGAAAATGTGGTACAAAGTTCCTCATTAAATGCATTCTATTGGTCCTGCCCCCAGTGGGCCGCATTGCATTGTGTTCCTTTAGTAGTGCTTGCAGGGACTTGTAGTCCGGAGGATTCAATTAATCACCCTCAGTGGGTTCTGCGCCAACATTTAAATTCTTTAGGCTTTTCATATATTTAGAAACCCTCCAGTGGGCCCCACAATGCTAGAAAGGTTAAATTGATTTCCACTTCGCTGTGCTGCTCGCAAAATCGGCATAGTTCTGTTTTGCGCAGCCTCTCACCTTCCAGAGATGTTGCGACCTCGCACGGCAGGGCAGCCGTGATTATTAATTGTCTCAACAATGGCCCGAAAGCATTTCGACGTCGCACTCCCAGCAGAAGTAACCTCACAGGCAATTACAAACGGAAAACCTTTCTTTGCATGTTAGGGAAGAATTATTTATTGCCAACGCGTTTCGAGGCAGGCAGCCTCTTCTTCTTGGGCAGCTCTGAAAATGTGGTACAAAGTTCCTCATTAAATGCATTCTATTGGTCCTGCCCCCAGTGGGCCGCATTGCATTGTGTTCCTTTAGTAGTGCTTGCAGGGACTTGTAGTCCGGAGGATTCAATTAATCACCCTCAGTGGGTTCTGCGCCAACATTTAAATTCTTTAGGCTTTTCATATATTTAGAAACCCTCCAGTGGGCCCCACAATGCTAGAAAGGTTAAATTGATTTCCACTTCGCTGTGCTGCTCGCAAAATCGGCATAGTTCTGTTTTGCGCAGCCTCTCACCTTCCAGAGATGGTGCGACCTCGCACGGCAGGGCAGCCGTGATTATTAATTGTCTCAACAATGGCCCGAAAGCATTTCGACGTCGCACTCCCAGCAGAAGTAACCTCACAGGCAATTACAAACGGAAAACCTTTCTTTGCATGTTAGGGAAGAATTATTTATTGCCAACGCGTTTCGAGGCAGGCAGCCTCTTCTTCTTGGGCAGCTCTGAAAATGTGGTACAAAGTTCCTCATTAAATGCATTCTATTGGTCCTGCCCCCAGTGGGCCGCATTGCATTGTGTTCCTTTAGTAGTGCTTGCAGGGACTTGTAGTCCGGAGGATTCAATTAATCACCCTCAGTGGGTTCTGCGCCAACATTTAAATTCTTTAGGCTTTTCATATATTTAGAAACCCTCCAGTGGGCCCCACAATGCTAGAAAGGTTAAATTGATTTCCACTTCGCTGTGCTGCTCGCAAAATCGGCATAGTTCTGTTTTGCGCAGCCTCTCACCTTCCAGAGATGGTGCGACCTCGCACGGCAGGGCAGCCGTGATTATTAATTGTCTCAACAATGGCCCGAAAGCATTTCGACGTTGCACTCCCAGCAGAAGTAACCTCACAGGCAATTACAAACGGAAAACCTTTCTTTGCATGTTAGGGAAGAATTATTTATTGCCAACGCGTTTCGAGGCAGGCAGCCTCTTCTTCTTGGGCAGCTCTAAAAATGTGGTACAAAGTTCCTCATTAAATGCATTCTATTGGTCCTGCCCCCAGTGGGCCGCATTGCATTGTGTTCCTTTAGTAGTGCTTGCAGGGACTTGTAGTCCGGAGGATTCAATTAATCACCCTCAGTGGGTTCTGCGCCAACATTTAAATTCTTTAGGCTTTTCATATATTTAGAAACCCTCCAGTGGGCCCCACAATGCTAGAAAGGTTAAATTGATTTCCACTTCGCTGTGCTGCTCGCAAAATCGGCATAGTTCTGTTTTGCGCAGCCTCTCACCTTCCAGAGATGGTGCGACCTCGCACGGCAGGGCAGCCGTGATTATTAATTGTCTCAACAATGGCCCGAAAGCATTTCGACGTCGCACTCCCAGCAGAAGTAACCTCACAGGCAAATACAAACTGAAAACCTTTCTTTGCATGTTAGGGAAGAATTATTTATTGCCAACGCGTTTCGAGGCAGGCAGCCTCTTCTTCTTGGGCAGCTCTGAAAATGTGGTACAAAGTTCCTCATTAAATGCATTCTATTGATCCTGCCCCCAGTGGGCCGCATTGCATTGTGTTCCTTTAGTAGTGCTTGCAGGGACTTGTAGTCCTGAGGATTCAATTAATCACCCTCAGTGGGTTCTGCGCCAACATTTAAATTCTTTAGGCTTTTCATATATTTAGAAACCCTCCAGTGGGCCCCACAATGCTAGAAAGGTTAAATTGATTTCCACTTCGCTGTGCTGCTCGCAAAATCGGCATAGTTCTGTTTTGCGCAGCCTCTCACCTTCCAGAGATGGTGCGACCTCGCACGGCAGGGCAGCCGTGATTATTAATTGTCTCAACAATGGCCCGAAAGCATTTCGACGTCGCACTCCCAGCAGAAGTAACCTCACAGGCAATTACAAACGGAAAACCTTTCTTTGCATGTTAGGGAAGAATTATTTATTGCCAACGCGTTTCGAGGCAGGCAGCCTCTTCTTCTTGGGCAGCTCTGAAAATGTGGTACAAAGTTCCTCATTAAATGCATTCTATTGGTCCTGCCCCCAGTGGGCCGCATTGCATTGTGTTCCTTTAGTAGTGCTTGCAGGGACTTGTAGTCCGGAGGATTCAATTAATCACCCTCAGTGGGTTCTGCGCCAACATTTAAATTCTTTAGGCTTTTCATATATTTAGAAACCCTCCAGTGGGCCCCACAATGCTAGAAAGGTTAAATTGATTTCCACTTCGCTGTGCTGCTCGCAAAATCGGCATAGTTCTGTTTTGCGCAGCCTCTCACCTTCCAGAGATGGTGCGACCTCGCACGGCAGGGCAGCCGTGATTATTAATTGTCTCAACAATGGCCCGAAAGCATTTCGACGTCGCACTCCCAGCAGAAGTAACCTCACAGGCAATTACAAACGGAAAACCTTTCTTTGCATGTTAGGGAAGAATTATTTATTGCCAACGCGTTTCGAGGCAGGCAGCCTCTTCTTCTTGGGCAGCTCTGAAAATGTGGTACAAAGTTCCTCATTAAATGCATTCTATTGGTCCTGCCCCCAGTGGGCCGCATTGCATTGTGTTCCTTTAGTAGTGCTTGCAGGGACTTGTAGTCCGGAGGATTCAATTAATCACCCTCAGTGGGTTCTGCGCCAACATTTAAATTCTTTAGGCTTTTCATATATTTAGAAACCCTCCAGTGGGCCCCACAATGCTAGAAAGGTTAAATTGATTTCCACTTCGCTGTGCTGCTCGCAAAATCGGCATAGTTCTGTTTTGCGCAGCCTCTCACCTTCCAGAGATGGTGCGACCTCGCACGGCAGGGCAGCCGTGATTATTAATTGTCTCAACAATGGCCCGAAAGCATTTCGACGTCGCACTCCCAGCAGAAGTAACCTCACAGGCAAATACAAACTGAAAACCTTTCTTTGCATGTTAGGGAAGAATTATTTATTGCCAACGCGTTTCGAGGCAGGCAGCCTCTTCTTCTTGGGCAGCTCTGAAAATGTGGTACAAAGTTCCTCATTAAATGCATTCTATTGGTCCTGCCCCCAGTGGGCCGCATTGCATTGTGTTCCTTTAGTAGTGCTTGCAGGGACTTGTAGTCCGGAGGATTCAATTAATCACCCTCAGTGGGTTCTGCGCCAACATTTAAATTCTTTAGGCTTTTCATATATTTAGAAACCCTCCAGTGGGCCCCACAATGCTAGAAAGGTTAAATTGATTTCCACTTCGCTGTGCTGCTCGCAAAATCGGCATAGTTCTGTTTTGCGCAGCCTCTCACCTTCCAGAGATGGTGCGACCTCGCACGGCAGGGCAGCCGTGATTATTAATTGTCTCAACAATGGCCCGAAAGCATTTCGACGTCGCACTCCCAGCAGAAGTAACCTCACAGGCAATTACAAACGGAAAGCCTTTCTTTGCATGTTAGGGAAGAATTATTTATTGCCAACGCGTTTCGAGGCAGGCAGCCTCTTCTTCTTGGGCAGCTCTGAAAATGTGGTACAAAGTTCCTCATTAAATGCATTCTATTGGTCCTGCCCCCAGTGGGCCGCATTGCATTGTGTTCCTTTAGTAGTGCTTGCAGGGACTTGTAGTCCGGAGGATTCAATTAATCACCCTCAGTGGGTTCTGCGCCAACATTTAAATTCTTTAGGCTTTTCATATATTTAGAAACCCTCCAGTGGGCCCCACAATGCTAGAAAGGTTAAATTGATTTCCACTTCGCTGTGCTGCTCTCAAAATCGGCATAGTTCTGTTTTGCGCAGCCTCTCACCTTCCAGAGATGGTGCGACCTCGCACGGCAGGGCAGCCGTGATTATTAATTGTCTCAACAATGGCCCGAAAGCATTTCGACGTCGCACTCCCAGCAGAAGTAACCTCACAGGCAAATACAAACTGAAAACCTTTCTTTGCATGTTAGGGAAGAATTATTTATTGCCAACGCGTTTCGAGGCAGGCAGCCTCTTCTTCTTGGGCAGCTCTGAAAATGTGGTACAAAGTTCCTCATTAAATGCATTCTATTGGTCCTGCCCCCAGTGGGCCGCATTGCATTGTGTTCCTTTAGTAGTGCTTGCAGGGACTTGTAGTCCTGAGGATTCAATTAATCACCCTCAGTGGGTTCTGCGCCAACATTTAAATTCTTTAGGCTTTTCATATATTTAGAAACCCTCCAGTGGGCCCCACAATGCTAGAAAGGTTAAATTGATTTCCACTTCGCTGTGCTGCTCGCAAAATCGGCATAGTTCTGTTTTGCGCAGCCTCTCACCTTCCAGAGATGGTGCGACCTCGCACGGCAGGGCAGCCGTGATTATTAATTGTCTCAACAATGGCCCGAAAGCATTTCGACGTCGCAGTCCCAGCAGAAGTAACCTCACAGGCAATTACAAACGGAAAACCTTTCTTTGCATGTTAGGGAAGAATTATTTATTGCCAACGCGTTTCGAGGCAGGCAGCCTCTTCTTCTTGGGCAGCTCTGAAAATGTGGTACAAAGTTCCTCATTAAATGCATTCTATTGGTCCTGCCCCCAGTGGGCCGCATTGCATTGTGTTCCTTTAGTAGTGCTTGCAGGGACTTGTAGTCCGGAGGATTCAATTAATCACCCTCAGTGGGTTCTGCGCCAACATTTAAATTCTTTAGGCTTTTCATATATTTAGAAACCCTCCAGTGGGCCCCACAATGCTAGAAAGGTTAAATTGATTTCCACTTCGCTGTGCTGCTCGCAAAATCGGCATAGTTCTGTTTTGCGCAGCCTCTCACCTTCCAGAGATGGTGCGACCTCGCACGGCAGGGCAGCCGTGATTATTAATTGTCTCAACAATGGCCCGAAAGCATTTCGACGTCGCACTCCTAGCAGAAGTAACCTCACAGGCAATTACAAACGGAAAACCTTTCTTTGCATGTTAGGGAAGAATTATTTATTGCCAACGCGTTTCGAGGCAGGCAGCCTCTTCTTCTTGGGCAGCTCTGAAAATGTGGTACAAAGTTCCTCATTAAATGCATTCTATTGGTCCTGCCCCCAGTGGGCCGCATTGCATTGTGTTCCTTTAGTAGTGCTTGCAGGGACTTGTAGTCCGGAGGATTCAATTAATCACCCTCAGTGGGTTCTGCGCCAACATTTAAATTCTTTAGGCTTTTCATATATTTAGAAACCCTCCAGTGGGCCCCACAATGCTAGAAAGGTTAAATTGATTTTCACTTCGCTGTGCTGCTCGCAAAATCGGCATAGTTCTGTTTTGCGCAGCCTCTCACCTTCCAGAGATGGTGCGACCTCGCACGGCAGGGCAGCCGTGATTATTAATTGTCTCAACAATGGCCCGAAAGCATTTCGACATCGCACTCCCAGCAGAAGTAACCTCACAGGCAATTACAAACGGAAAACCTTTCTTTGCATGTTAGGGAAGAATTATTTATTGCCAACGCGTTTCGAGGCAGGCAGCCTCTTCTTCTTGGGCAGCTCTGAAAATGTGGTACAAAGTTCCTCATTAAATGCATTCTATTGGTCCTGCCCCCAGTGGGCCGCATTGCATTGTGTTCCTTTAGTAGTGCTTGCAGGGACTTGTAGTCTGGAGGATTCAATTAATCACCCTCAGTGGGTTCTGCGCCAACATTTAAATTCTTTAGGCTTTTCATATATTTAGAAACCCTCCAGTGGGCCCCACAATGCTAGAAAGGTTAAATTGATTTCCACTTCGCTGTGCTGCTCGCAAAATCGGCATAGTTCTGTTTTGCGCAGCCTCTCACCTTCCAGAGATGGTGCGACCTCGCACGGCAGGGCAGCCGTGATTATTAATTGTCTCAACAATGGCCCGAAAGCATTTCGACGTCGCACTCCCAGCAGAAGTAACCTCACAGGCAATTACAAACGGAAAACCTTTCTTTGCATGTTAGGGAAGAATTATTTATTGCCAACGCGTTTCGAGGCAGGCAGCCTCTTCTTCTTGGGCAGCTCTGAAAATGTGGTACAAAGTTCCTCATTAAATGCATTCTATTGGTCCTGCCGTGCGAGGTCGCACCATCTCTGGAAGGTGAGAGGCTGCGCAAAACAGAACTATGCCGATTTTGCGAGCAGCACAGCGAAGTGGAAATCAATTTAATCTTTCTAGCATTGTGGGGCCCACTGGAGGGTTTCTAAATATTGAAAAGCCTAAAGAATTTAAATGTTGGCGCAGAACCCACTGAGGGTGATTAATTGAATCCTCCGGACTACAAGTCCCTGCAAGCACTACTAAAGGAACACAATGCAATGCGGCCCACTGGGGGCAGGACCAATAGAATGCATTTAATGAGGAACTTTGTACCACATTTTCAGAGCTGCCCAAGAAGAAGAGGCTGCCTGCCTCGAAACGCGTTGGCAATAAATAATTCTTCCCTAACATGCAAAGAAAGGTTTTCCGTTTGTAATTGCCTGTGAGGTTACTTCTGCTGGGAGTGCGACGTCGAAATGCTTTCGGGCCATTGTTGAGACAATTAATAATCACGGCTGCCCTGCCGTGCGAGGTCGCACCATCTCTGGAAGGTGAGAGGCTGCGCAAAACAGAACTATGCCGATTTTGCGAGCAGCACAGCGAAGTGGAAATCAATTTAACCTTTCTAGCATTGTGGGGCCCACTGGAGGGTTTCTAAATATTGAAAAGCCTAAAGAATTTAAATGTTGGCGCAGAACCCACTGAGGGTGATTAATTGAATCCTCCGGACTACAAGTCCCTGCAAGCACTACTAAAGGAACACAATGCAATGCGGCCCACTGGGGGCAGGACCAATAGAATGCATTTAATGAGGAACTTTGTACCACATTTTCAGAGCTGCCCAAGAAGAAGAGGCTGCCTGCCTCGAAACGCGTTGGCAATTAATAATTCTTCCCTAACATGCAAAGAAAGGTTTTCCGTTTGTAATTGCCTGTGAGGTTACTTCTGCTGGGAGTGCGACGTCGAAATGCTTTCGGGCCACTGTTGAGACAATTAATAATCACGGCTGCCCTGCCGTGCGAGGTCGCACCATCTCTGGAAGGTGAGAGGCTGCGCAAAACAGAACTATGCCGATTTTGCGAGCAGCACAGCGAAGTGGAAATCAATTTAACCTTTCTAGCATTGTGGGGCCCACTGGAGGGTTTCTAAATATTGAAAAGCCTAAAGAATTTAAATGTTGGCGCACAACCCACTGAGGGTGATTAATTGAATCCTCCGGACTACAAGTCCCTGCAAGCACTACTAAAGGAACACAATGCAATGCGGCCCACTGGGGGCAGGACCAATAGAATGCATTTAATGAGGAACTTTGTTCCACATTTTCAGAGCTGCCCAAGAAGAAGAGGCTGCCTGCCTCGAAACGCGTTGGCAATTAATAATTCTTCCCTAACATGCAAAGAAAGGTTTTCCGTTTGTAATTGCCTGTGAGGTTACTTCTGCTGGGAGTGCGACGTCGAAATGCTTTCGGGCCATTGTTGAGACAATTAATAATCACGGCTGCCCTGCCGTGCGAGGTCGCACCATCTCTGGAAGGTGAGAGGCTGCGCAAAACAGAACTATGCCGATTTTGCGAGCAGCACAGCGAAGTGGAAATCAATTTAACCTTTCTAGCATTGTGGGGCCCACTGGAGGGTTTCTAAATATTGAAAAGCCTAAAGAATTTAAATGTTGGCGCAGAACCCACTGAGGGTGATTAATTGAATCCTCCGGACTACAAGTCCCTGCAAGCACTACTAAAGGAACACAATGCAATGCGGCCCACTGGGGGCAGGACCAATAGAATGCATTTAATGAGGAACTTTGTACCACATTTTCAGAGCTGCCCAAGAAGAAGAGGCTGCCTGCCTCGAAACGTGTTGGCAATTAATAATTCTTCCCTAACATGCAAAGAAAGGTTTTCCGTTTGTAATTGCCTGTGAGGTTACTTCTGCTGGGAGTGCGACGTCGAAATGCTTTCGGGCCATTGTTGAGACAATTAATAATCACGGCTGCCCTGCCGTGCGAGGTCGCACCATCTCTGGAAGGTGAGAGGCTGCGCAAAACAGAACTATGCCGATTTTGCGAGCAGCACAGCGAAGTGGAAATCAATTTAACCTTTCTAGCATTGTGGGGCCCACTGGAGGGTTTCTAAATATTGAAAAGCCTAAAGAATTTAAATGTTGGCGCAGAACCCACTGAGGGTGATTAATTGAATCCTCCGGACTACAAGTCCCTGCAAGCACTACTAAAGGAGCACAATGCAATGCGGCCCACTGGGGGCAGGACCAATAGAATGCATTTAATGAGGAACTTTGTATCACATTTTCAGAGCTGCCCAAGAAGAAGAGGCTGCCTGCCTCGAAACGCGTTGGCAATTAATAATTCTTCCCTAACATGCAAAGAAAGGTTTTCCGTTTGTAATTGCCTGTGAGGTTACTTCTGCTGGGAGTGCGACGTCGAAATGCTTTCGGGCCATTGTTGAGACAATTAATAATCACAGCTGCCCTGCCGTGCGAGGTCGCACCATCTCTGGAAGGTGAGAGGCTGCGCAAAACAGAACTATGCCGATTTTGCGAGCAGCACAGCGAAGTGGAAATCAATTTAACCTTTCTAGCATTGTGGGGCCCACTGGAGGATTTCTAAATATTGAAAAGCCTAAAGAATTTAAATGTTGGCGCAGAACCCACTGAGGGTGATTAATTGAATCCTCCGGACTACAAGTCCCTGCAAGCACTACTAAAGGAACACAATGCAGTGCGGTCCACTGGGGGCAGGACCAATAGAATGCATTTAATGAGGAACTTTGTACCACTTTTTCAGAGCTGCCTAAGAAGAAGAGGCTGCCTGCCTCGAAACGCGTTGGCAATTAATAATTCTTCCCTAACATGCAAAGAAAGGTTTTCCGTTTGTAATTGCCTGTGAGGTTACTTCTGCTGGGAGTGCGACGTCGAAATGCTTTCAGGCCATTGTTGAGACAATATATATATATATATATATATGAGAAGAAAGAGGGTGCCCCCAGATGAGCCGCACACACAGGAGGTAAGCATGGATTCAGGGGGAGTAGGGAGAGTCCAGCGCGTCCCCGACGCGTTTCGAGCAGACGCTCTTCATCAAGGGGTTCAGCTCTACAAACCACCAGCGTGAGTCCAGCGAGTCCCCGACGCGTTTCGAGCAGACGCTCTTCATCAAGGGGTTCAGCTCTACAAACCACCAGCGAGAGTCCAGCGCGTCCCCGACGCGTTTCGAGCAGACGCTCTTCATCAAGGGGTTCAGCTCTACAAACCACCAGCGTGAGTCCAGCGCGTCCCCGACGCGTTTCGAGCAGACGCTCTTCATCAAGGGGTTCAGCTCTACAAACCACCAGCGCATCAAGGGGTTCAGCTCTACAAACCACCAGCGCATCAAGGGGTTCAGCTCTACAAACCACCGGTCGGGAACTGACACCACCGCCGAAGGAAAGGCGGGTCCGCCGCTGTCTTTGACAGGGTAACGGAGCAGGAGGACGATTGTTGGCACTGAGGGAGGTACCTGGGCTCCACGCCGGGATTTGCAGTGAACTTTGCGATGCCTAATTCACCAACAGCCCACATGGGTTTTACTTTGAACTTCCAGTCCCATAATGCCGCTGAAATTCTACACCTGAGCATAATCAAATAAAAGAAATAAAAGAGGGAATATACTGGTCGAGTCATTGTTGGTGAGCCAGGGGTACAGCCTACAACCTTTGATAAAGAGCGTCTGCTTGAAACGCGTCAGGGAACGGCTGAGACGCGGTGTGTTGCTGGGACTTCCCTTGATCTTTACATGCCTCCTGAGAGTGCGGTTCAACTAGGGGCAACTCCTTTCTTCTCATTAATACGGCCTGCCCGGTCGGGAACTGACACCACCGCCGAAGGAAAGGCGGGTCCGCCGCTGTCTTTGACAGGGTAACGGAGCAGGAGGACGATTGTTGGCACTGAGGGAGGTACCTGGGCTCCACGCCGGGATTTGCAGTGAACTTTGCGATGCCTAATTCACCAACAGCCCACATGGGTTTTACTTTGAACTTCCAGTCCCATAATGCCGCTGAAATTCTACACCTGAGCATAATCAAATAAAAGAGGGAATATACTGGTCGAGTCATTGTTGGTGAGCCAGGGGTACAGCCTACAACCTTTGATAAAGAGCGTCTGCTTGAAACGCGTCAGGGAACGGCTGAGACGCGGTGTGTTGCTGGGACTTCCCTTGATCTTTACATGCCTCCTGAGAGTGCGGTTCAACTAGGGGCAACTCCTTTCTTCTCATTAATACGGCCTGCCCGGTCGGGAACTGACACCACCGCCGAAGGAAAGGCGGGTCTGCCGCTGTCTTTGACAGGGTAACGGAGCAGGAGGACGATTGTTGGCACTGAGGGAGGTACCTGGGCTCCACGCCGGGATTTGCAGTGAACTTTGCGATGCCTAATTCACCAACAGCCCACATGGGTTTTACTTTGAACTTCCAGTCCCATAATGCCGCTGAAATTCTACACCTGAGCATAATCAAATAAAAGAAATAAAAGAGGGAATATACTGGTCGAGTCATTGTTGGTGAGCCAGGGGTACAGCCTACAACCTTTGATAAAGAGCGTCTGCTTGAAACGCGTCAGGGAACGGCTGAGACGCGGTGTGTTGCTGGGACTTCCCTTGATCTTTACATGCCTCCTGAGAGTGCGGTTCAACTAGGGGCAACTCCTTTCTTCTCATTAATACGGCCTGCCCGGTCGGGAACTGACACCACCGCCGAAGGAAAGGCGGGTCCGCCGCTGTCTTTGACAGGGTAACGGAGCAGGAGGACGATTGTTGGCACTGAGGGAGGTACCTGGGCTCCACGCCGGGATTTGCAGTGAACTTTGCGATGCCTAATTCACCAACAGCCCACATGGGTTTTACTTTGAACTTCCAGTCCCATAATGCCGCTGAAATTCTACACCTGAGCATAATCAAATAAAAGAAATAAAAGAGGGAATATACTGGTCGAGTCATTGTTGGTGAGCCAGGGGTACAGCCTACAACCTTTGATAAAGAGCGTCTGCTTGAAACGCGTCAGGGAACGGCTGAGACGCGGTGTGTTGCTGGGACTTCCCTTGATCTTTACATGCCTCCTGAGAGTGCGGTTCAACTAGGGGCAACTCCTTTCTTCTCATTAATACGGCCTGCCCGGTCGGGAACTGACACCACCGCCGAAGGAAAGGCGGGTCCGCCGCTGTCTTTGACAGGGTAACGGAGCAGGAGGACGATTGTTGGCACTGAGGGAGGTACCTGGGCTCCACGCCGGGATTTGCAGTGAACTTTGCGATGCCTAATTCACCAACAGCCCACATGGGTTTTACTTTGAACTTCCAGTCCCATAATGCCGCTGAAATTCTACACCTGAGCATAATCAAATAAAAGAAATAAAAGAGGGAATATACTGGTCGAGTCATTGTTGGTGAGCCAGGGGTACAGCCTACAACCTTTGATAAAGAGCGTCTGCTTGAAACGCGTCAGGGAACGGCTGAGACGCGGTGTGTTGCTGGGACTTCCCTTGATCTCTACATGCCTCCTGAGAGTGCGGTTCAACTAGGGGCAACTCCTTTCTTCATATATATATATATATATATA
Source organism: Triturus cristatus (assembly GCF_964204655.1). Classification (NCBI taxonomy): domain Eukaryota; kingdom Metazoa; phylum Chordata; class Amphibia; order Caudata; family Salamandridae; genus Triturus; species Triturus cristatus. Next base: position 577,773,449 of record NC_140594.1, read on the forward strand.
TATATATATATATATATATATATATATATATATATATTTATAAATATATATATATATTTTTTTAGTTTTATTTAGCGTAAACTTGACCAGAAGGTATGAGAGCACTTTACATGAGCACCAGATGCGTTAGAGATGGACACATTCATTTTGCTAGGCACAGGGAGATTAAGTGATGTGCTCAGAATCACAGGATGTTGAGCGAACCTGCTGAGATTGGAACCCAGTTCCTTAGCTTCGAGGTCGACCGCTCTAGCTGTTAGGCAACATCCTTACAAACAAATATACAAGTAGTAACCAGTGCTTAATTTGTAAAATAATTAGTACTGTTTCCTAAGGTTTTGCTCAGAGGCCCTTGAAGGTCAGGGTGCTGAATCCCAAGGCTCTGTAGTCCAGATTCCAATGCACACCTCCTGAATCCACTCCCAGACTCTGTCTGTGTCTTTATCTAATTTTTTGAGGTGCTTTGCCATCCTTGCTTTCTCCCTTTGTCACTGTTTTTTCATCCTGCCCTGTCCCATTTTCAGTTTTTCTCTCTCTTGCAGTGGATGATAGTCTGATGAGGAAAAATATATGTGGGTCCCCAAATATGAGTGGCTGTGGCCCCCTGCAACCACCGTCTCAAACTAAGCAATGGTGGAAAGTAGACCAGTACCTGAAGATTAAGAGCTCTAATGTTGTGCAATTTCTGAATAAATTGTTCCAAATGTTGACGGGCACTGTTGTTTACACTCTTGTGTATAAAGCAGCAGCCTTTCATTTTGTATCCTGTCCTCCTTCTTCAGATGACGAAGTGACTGGATTAAGCCAGGGGATCCTTTCTCTGCGCTTTTCTACAGCCTCACTGAAGCGTTTTGAGCCATGAGCAGTTTGTTAAACTCTTTTTGATGGACCACCCCACCCCCTACTGCTTTTGTTACTCGGGCCGATATAGCAGCACTGCTGTAAAACCGCCCCCAGTAACAACAAGCATTGGCATAGCCAATAGGTCTCGCTTTTGGGACCTTATAAGTGTTTAGCCATGCAACACTTGATGTTGTTTAATCAAGGATATTGAGCTGGATAACTAAACACTTCTAATGTCCCAAAGGCGAGACTTATTGGCTATGCATTGGGGGGGCCTTATAAGTGTTTCAATAGAGCTATTGAGTTTGCCAATGTTTCTAAGCTGTGCTGTAGAGAAGTGTGGCTGCAGTGCAGCATGCTGAGAAGTTGTAATAAAAAAAGTGTAAGAAGCACTGAGTGATGCTGTGGTGTTGTTGAGTGATGCTGTGCTGGCCCTGAGTTATGCTGTGGTGGCGTTGAGTGATGCTGTGGTGACCCTGAGTGATGCTGTGGTGGCCCTGAGTGATGCTGTGGTGTTGTTGAGTGATGCTGTGCTGGCCGTGAGTGATGCTGTGCTGGCCCTGAGTTATGCTGTGCTGGCCCTGAGTTATACTGTGGTGGCGTTGAGTGATGCTGTGGTAGCGTTGAGTGATGCTGTGCTGGCACTGAGTGATGCTGTGGTGGCATAAGTGATGCTGTGCTGGCGTTGAGTAATGCTGTGCTGGCCCTGAGTGATGCTGTGCTGGCCCTGAGTGATGCTGTTCTGGCCCTGAGTGGTGCTGTGCTGGTGCTTAGTGATGCTGTGGTGCTGCTGAGTGATGCTGTGGTGGTGCTGAGTGATGCTGTGGTGGTGCTGAGTGATGCTGTGGTGGTGCTGAGTGATGCTGTGGTTGTGCTGAGTGATGCTGTGGTTGTGCTGAGTGATGCTGTGGTTGTGCTGAGTGATGCTGTGGTACTGCTGAGTGCTGCTGTGGTGATGCAGCGTGTTGCTGTGGTGACGTAGTGCGATGCTGTGGTGGTGCTGAGTGATGCTGTGGTGTTGAGTGATGCTGTGGTTATAATGAGTGATGTTGTGGTGGTGCTGAGTGATGCAGTGGTGGTGCTGAGTGATACTGTGGTAGTGCTGAGTGATGCTGTGGTAGTGCTGAGGGATGCTGTGGTGCTGTGTGATGCTGTGGTTGTGCTGAGTGATGCTGTGGTGGTGCTGAGTGATGCTGTGGTTGTGCTGAGTGATGCTGTGGTTGTGCTGAGTGATGCTGTGGTGCTGCTGAGTGATGCTGTGGTGATGCAGCGTGTTGCTGTGGTGGCGTAGTGCGATGCTGTGGTGGCGCTGAGTGATGCTGTAGTGGCCCTGAGTGATGCTGTGGTGATGCTGAGTGATGTTGTGGTGGTGCTGAGTGATGCTGTGATGCTGCTGAGTGATGCTGTGGTTATGCAGCGTATTGCTGTGGTGGTTTAGTGCGATGCTGTGGTGGCGCTGAGTGATGCTGTGGTGGCGCTGAGTGATGCTGTTGTGGCCCTGAGTGATGCTGTGGTGGTGTTGAGTGATGCTGTGGTGGCTCTGAGTGATGCTGTGGTGACGCTGAGTGATGCTGTGGTGGCGCTGAGTGTTGCTGTAGTTGTGCTGAGTGATGTTGGCATAGCCAATAGGTCTCGCTTTTGGGACCTTATAAGTGTTTAGCCATGCAACACTTGATGTTGTTTAATCAAGGATATTGAGCTGGATAACTAAACACTTATAATGTCCCAAAGGCGAGACTTATTGGCTATGCATTGGGGGGGCCTTATAAGTGTTTCAATAGAGCTATTGAGTTTGCCAATGTTTCTAAGCTGTGCTGTAGAGAAGTGTGGCTGCAGTGCAGCATGCTGAGAAGTTGTAATAAAAAAGTGTAAGAAGCACTGAGTGATGCTGTGGTGTTGTTGAGTGATGCTGTGCTGGCCCTGAGTTATGCTGTGGTGGCGTTGAGTGATGCTGTGGTGACCCTGAGTGATGCTGTGGTGGCCCTGAGTGATGCTGTGGTGTTGTTGAGTGATGCTGTGCTGGCCGTGAGTGATGCTGTGCTGGCCCTGAGTTATGCTGTGCTGGCCCTGAGTTATACTGTGGTGGCGTTGAGTGATGCTGTGGTAGCGTTGAGTGATGCTGTGCTGGCACTGAGTGATGCTGTGGTGGCGTTGAGTGATGCTGTGCTGGCGTTGAGTAATGCTGTGCTGGCCCTGAGTGATGCTGTGCTGGCCCTGAGTGATGCTGTGCTGGTGCTGAGTGATACTGTGGTGGTGCTGAGTGATGCTGTGGTGGTGCTGAGTGATGCTGTGGTGCTGCTGAGTGATGCTGTGGTGGTGCTGAGTGATGCTGTGGTGGTGCTGAGTGATGCTGTGGTGGTGCTGAGTGATGCTGTGGTGCTGAGTGATGCTGTGGTTCTGCTGAGTGATGCTGTGGTTGTGCTCAATGATGCTGTGGTACTGCTGAGTGCTGCTGTGGTGATGCAGCGTGTTGCTGTGGTGGCGTAGTGCGATGCTGTGGTTGCGCTGAGTGATGCTGTGGTGTTGAGTGATGCTGTGGTTGTGCTGAGTGATGTGGTGGTGGTGCTGAGTGATGCAGTGGTGGTGCTGAGTGATGCTGTGGTTGTGCTGAGTGATGCTGTGGTAGTGCTGAGTGATGCTGTGGTAGTGATGAGGGATGCTGTGGTGCTGCCTGATGCTGTGGTTGTGCTGAGTGATGCTGTGGTGGTGCTGAGTGATGCTGTGGTGCTGAGTGATGCTGTGGTTGTGCTGAGTGATGCTGTGGTTGTGCTGTGTGATGCTGTGGTGCTGCTGAGTGATGCTGTGGTGATGCAGCGTGTTGCTGTGGTGGCGTAGTGCGATGCTGTGGTGGCGCTGAGTGATGCTGTAGTGGCCCTGAGTGATGCTGTGGTGATGCTGAGTGATGTTGTGGTGGTGCTGAGTGATGCTGTGATGCTGCTGAGTGATGATGTGGTTATGCAGTGTATTGCTGTGGTAGTTTAGTGCGATGCTGTGGTGGCGCTGAGTGATGCTGTGGTGGCGCTGAGTGATGCTGTGGTGGCCCTGAGTGATGCTGTGGTGGCCCTGAGTGATGCTGTGGTGGTGTTGAGTGATGCTGTGGTGGTGTTGAGTGATGCTGTGGTGGCTCTGAGTGATGCTGTGGTGACGCTGAGTGATGCTGTGGTGGCGCTGAGTGTTGCTGTAGTTGTGCTGAGTGATGTTGGCATAGCCAATAGGTCTCGCTTTTGGGACCTTATAAGTGTTTAGCCATGCAACACTTGATGTTGTTTAATCAAGGATATTGAGCTGGATAACTAAACACTTATAATGTCCCAAAGGCAAGACTTATTGGCTATGCATTGGGGGGCCTTATAAGTGTTTCAATAGAGCTATTGAGTTTGCCAATGTTTCTAAGCTGTGCTGTAGAGAAGTGTGGCTGCAGTGCAGCATGCTGAGAAGTTGTAATAAAAAAGTGTAAGAAGCACTGAGTGATGCTGTGGTGTTGTTGAGTGATGCTGTGCTGGCCCTGAGTTATGCTGTGGTGGCGTTGAGTGATGCTGTGGTGACCATGAGTGATGCTGTGGTGACCCTGAGTGATGCTGTGGTGGCCCTGAGTGATGCTGTGGTGTTGTTGAGTGATGCTGTGCTGGCCGTGAGTGATGCTGTGCTGGCCCTGAGTTATGCTGTGCTGGCCCTGAGTTATGCTGTGCTGGCCCTGAGTTATACTGTGGTGGCGTTGAGTGATGCTGTGGTAGCGTTGAGTGATGCTGTGCTGGCACTGAGTGATGCTGTGGTGGCGTTGAGTGATGGTGTGGTGGCGTTGAGTGATGCTGTGCTGGCGTTGAGTGATGCTGTGCTGGCGTTGAGTGATGCTGTGCTGGCCCTGAGTGATGCTGTGCTGGTGCTGAGTGATACTGTGGTGGTGCTGAGTGATGCTGTGGTGGTGCTGAGTGATGCTGTGGTGCTGCTGAGTGATGCTGTGGTGGTGCTGAGTGATGCTGTGGTGCTGAGTGATGCTGTGGTTGTGCTGAGTGATGCTGTGGTTGTGCTGAGTGATGCTGTGGTACTGCTGAGTGCTGCTGTGGTGATGCAGCGTGTTGCTGTGGTGGCGTAGTGCGATGCTGTGGTGGTGCTGAGTGATGCTGTGGTGTTGAGTGATGCTGTGGTTGTAATGAGTGATGTTGTGGTGGTGCTGAGTGATGCAGTGGTGGTGCTGAGTGATACTGTGGTAGTGCTGAGTGATGCTGTGGTAGTGCTGAGGGATGCTGTGGTGCTGCGTGCTGCTGTGGTTGTGCTGAGTGATGCTGTGGTGGTGATGAGTGATGCTGTGGTGCTGAGTGATGCTGTGGTTGTGCTGAGTGATGCTGTGGTTGTGCTGAGTGATGCTGTGGTGCTGCTGAGTGATGCTGTGGTGATGCAGCATGTTGCTGTGGTGGCGTAGTGCGATGCTGTCGTGGCGCTGAGTGATGCTGTAGTGGCCCTGAGTGATGCTGTGGTGATGCTGAGTGATGTTGTGGTGGTGCTGAGTGATGCTGTGATGCTGCTGAGTGATGCTGTGGTTATGCAGCGTATTGCTGTGGTGGTTTAGTGCGATGCTGTGGTGGCGCTGAGTGATGCTGTGGTGGCGCTGAGTGATGCTGTGGTGGCCCTGAGTGATGCTGTGGTGGCCCTGAGTGATGCTGTGGTGGCCCTGAGTGATGCTGTGGTGGTGTTGAGTGATGCTGTGGTGGCTCTGAGTGATGCTGTGGTGACGCTGAGTGATGCTGTGGTGGCGCTGAGTGTTGCTGTAGTTGTGCTGAGTGATGTTGGCATAGCCAATAGGTCTCGCTTTTGGGACCTTATAAGTGTTTAGCCATGCAACACTTGATGTTGTTTAATCAAGGATATTGAGCTGAATAACTAAACACTTATAATGTCCCAAAGGCGAGACTTATTGGCTATGCATTGGGGGGGCCTTATAAGTGTTTCAATAGAGCTATTGAGTTTGCCAATGTTTCTAAGCTGTGCTGTAGAGAAGTGTGGCTGCAGTGCAGCATGCTGAGAAGTTGTAATAAAAAAGTGTAAGAAGCACTGAGTGATGCTGTGGTGTTGTTGAGTGATGCTGTGCTGGCCCTGAGTTATGCTGTGGTGGCGTTGAGTGATGCTGTGGTGACCCTGAGTGATGCTGTGGTGGCCCTGAGTGATGCTGTGGTGTTGTTGAGTGATGCTGTGCTGGCCGTGAGTGATGCTGTGCTGGCCCTGAGTTATGCTGTGCTGGCCCTGAGTTATACTGTGGTGGCGTTGAGTGATGCTGTGGTAGCGTTGAGTGATGCTGTGCTGGCACTGAGTGATGCTGTGGTGGCGTTGAGTGATGCTGTGCTGGCGTTGAGTAATGCTGTGCTGGCCCTGAGTGATGCTGTGCTGGCCCTGAGTGATGCTGTGCTGGTGCTGAGTGATACTGTGGTGGTGCTGAGCGATGCTGTGGTGGTGCTGAGTGATGCTGTGGTGCTGCTGAGTGATGCTGTGGTGCTGCTGAGTGATGCTGTGGTGGTGCTGAGTGATGCTGTGGTGGTGCTGAGTGATGCTGTGGTGCTGAGTGATGCTGTGGTTCTGCTGAGTGATGCTGTGGTGGTGCTGAGTGATGCTGTGGTGCTGAGTGATGCTGTGGTTCTGCTGAGTGATGCTGTTGTTGTGCTCAGTGATGCTGTGGTACTGCTGAGTGCTGCTGTGGTGATGCAGCGTGTTGCTGTGGTGGCGTAGTGCGATGCTGTGGTTGCGCTGAGTGATGCTGTGGTGTTGAGTGATGCTGTGGTTGTGCTGAGTGATGTGGTGGTGGTGCTGAGTGATGCTGTGGTTGTGCTGAGTGATGCTGTGGTTGTGCTGAGTGATGCTGTGGTAGTGCTGAGTGATGCTGTGGTAGTGATGAGGGATGCTGTGGTGCTGCGTGATGCTGTGGTTGTGCTGAGTGATGCTGTGGTGGTGCTGAGTGATGCTGTGGTGCTGAGTGATGCTGTGGTTGTGCTGAGTGATGCTGTTGTTGTGCTGTGTGATGCTGTGGTGCTGCTGAGTGATGCTGTGGTGATGCAGCGTGTTGCTGTGGTGGCGTAGTGCGATGCTGTGGTGGCGCTGAGTGATGCTGTAGTGGCCCTGAGTGATGCTGTGGTGATGCTGAGTGATGTTGTGGTGGTGCTGAGTGATGCTGTGATGCTGCTGAGTGATGCTGTGGTTATGCAGCGTATTGCTGTGGTGGTTTAGTGCGATGCTGTGGTGGCGCTGAGTGATGCTGTGGTGGCGCTGAGTGATGCTGTGGTGGCCCTGAGTGATGCTGTGGTGGCCCTGAGTGATGCTGTGGTGGCCCTGAGTGATGCTGTGGTGGTGTTGAGTGATGCTGTGGTGGCTCTGAGTGATGCTGTGGTGACGCTGAGTGATGCTGTGGTGGCGCTGAGTGTTGCTGTAGTTGTGCTGAGTGATGTTGGCATAGCCAATAGGTCTCGCTTTTGGGACCTTATAAGTGTTTAGCCATGCAACACTTGATGTTTAATCAAGGATATTGAGCTGGATAACTAAACACTTATAATGTCCCAAAGGCGAGACTTATTGGCTATGCATTGGGGGGCCTTATAAGTGTTTCAATAGAGCTATTGAGTTTGCCAATGTTTCTAAGCTGTGCTGTAGAGAAGTGTGGCTGCAGTGCAGCATGCTGAGAAGTTGTAATAAAAAAGTGTAAGAAGCACTGAGTGATGCTGTGGTGTTGTTGAGTGATGCTGTGCTGGCCCTGAGTTATGCTGTGGTGGCGTTGAGTGATGCTGTGGTGACCCTGAGTGATGCTGTGGTGGCCCTGAGTGATGCTGTGGTGTTGTTGAGTGATGCTGTGCTGGCCGTGAGTGATGCTGTGCTGGCCCTGAGTGATGCTGTGCTGGCCCTGAGTGATGCTGTGCTGGCCCTGAGTGATGCTGTGCTGGTGCTGAGTGATACTGTGGTGGTGCTGAGTGATGCTGTGGTGCTGCTGAGTGATGCTGTGGTGCTGCTGAGTGATGCTGTGGTGGTGCTGAGTGATGCTGTGGTGGTGCTGAGTGATGCTGTGGTGCTGAGTGATGCTGTGGTTGTGCTGAGTGATGCTGTGGTTGTGCTGAGTGATGCTGTGGTACTGCTGAGTGCTGCTGTGGTGATGCAGCGTGTTGCTGTGGTGGCGTAGTGCGATGCTGTGGTGGCGCTGAGTGATGCTGTGGTGTTGAGTGATGCTGTGGTTGTGCTGAGTGATGTTGTGGTGGTGCTGAGTGATGTGTCAGGGCACGAATTCCAGTAAAAGGATACAAAAGCTCGGGGGTGAAGATGTGTCTCCTCACTACCCTCAGGGCACGACCAGAGTCGAAGATAATCTCGACCTCTGACCTGCTGCCCCACGGGGAGGTAGGAGAAGGCGTAGGACCACCAGACTTCAAGGCTGGGATGGCTGGATGTAGTGAGTGTCGGGGAAGCGTGTGCTCAGTTGAGTTTGTCAGGAGTTTGGTTCCCTACAGAGAGAAAAAGACAAGGGACAGGATGAGTAATGCTCCCCGTGTGTTCCTCCCCACCTTCCCACCTACTCCGGCTAACCCCCTTTCTACGACCCTCCCCAGGAGGTGTGTACATGCAGACTCACCAAATCAGTTGTCAGGAGCTGGCGTCTAGATGAGACACAGGTGGTATGAGTGAGGTTCGTAGAGGCAGAGCACACTCGACGAGGTGATTACACAGTTCCAAAATCCAAGATATTCAATAGTATTACCAGAAATGGCTCTACTCAGCACCACCGACAGAGTTCTGACAGAGTTCCAGCTGAGAGGGGAGAAGTGCACACTAAAATGGGTCCGAGGTCTTGGTGCAGCGAAGGTCCGGTCCGGTGGGGTCCGGTGGGGGAAAAGGAAGTCAGGATGTATCTGAATCAGGGGTGGTTTCCACTGAGGAGTAGGGATGCGGAGACCAGTGGAGAGATTCGCGGGGGAGTGGATTGATGAAGCAGAAGGGGGCGTTCCTGCTTGGAAAGGCTGGAGCGGGTCCGCAAGCAAAAGGGAGGCGTTCCTGTTAGGAACGAACGAAGCGGGTCCGTACAAGATAGCAGCTCCCGCGCTGCAAACGCAAAAGCTTCGAGGCAGAACAGGATTCCGTGAGCTTCGGTCTTCATGAAATCCAGGACGGCAAGGTTTCTACAACAAACACGTCGTAGACGAAGGATTCCTCTCGCAGGCACAAGTAAACGAGGCACAGCTGTGAGGAGGCGTGGTCCATCCGGAAACGGAAGGACTGTCAAGCTTCGAGGAAGGGGAGAGAGACGCTTAAATCTCCGCCTTCAATGTCAGGTGATTACTGTAAGCACACACCTCCACCTCCCCTTCCCACAGGATGCTGGGTAATGTAGTGCGAGTAAGTGACCCATGTTCTCAGCGCGGGGTCGAGTCTGTAACATGATGCAGTGGTGGTGCTGAGTGATGCTGTGGTAGTGCTGAGGGATGCTGTGGTGCTGCGTGATGCTGTGGTTGTGCTGAGTGATGCTGTGGTGATGCTGAGTGATGCTGTGGTGCTGAGTGATGCTGTGGTTGTGCTGAGTGATGCTGTGGTTGTGCTGAGTGATGCTGTGGTGCTGCTGAGTGATGCTGTAGTGGCCCTGAGTGATGCTGTGGTGATGCTGAGTGATGTTGTGGTGGTGCTGAGTGATGCTGTGATGCTGCTGAGTGATGCTGTGGTTATGCAGCGTATTGCTGTGGTGGTTTAGTGCGATGCTGTGGTGGCGCTGAGTGATGCTGTGGTGGCGCTGAGTGATGCTGTGGTGGCCATGAGTGATGCTGTGGTGTCCCTGAGTGATGCTGTGGTGGCCCTGAGTGATGCTGTGGTGGCCCTGAGTGATGCTGTGGTGGTGTTGAGTGATGCTCTGGTGGCGCTGAGTGATGCTGTGGTGACGCTGAGTGATGCTGTGGTGGCGCTGAGTGTTGCTGTAGTTGTGCTGAGTGATGCTGTGGTGGTGTTGAGTGATGATAATGTTGATCACAGATGCTGAGAATTTTACAGAAACTGATGTCTGCTCATCTCATGCATGTCAGTTATCAATGGATGTGCGCATTACTTTCTCACACCCAAGCAGAACTGTACCTTCCAAAGAATCACCATGAAGTACTAACCATCTTCTAGAGCTCCTCACATGACTCTTGCACTCGCTCTCGGTCATTGCTATCCACTACGAAGATAAGACCCTGGAGACAAAGAACCATCTGGGAGAAAGGCAAACATTTTCTAAAATAGAAACATTGCTCTCAGATGTTTAGATTCTTTTAATATGTGAAATGTACAACACTAAGTGAGAAAAGTATGCAATTTAGAGAGGTAAGTTGGTGGGAGTGTGCATTCCATTAATTTAACAGGCGATCTTATTTTCAGAAAAGATGTTGAAATTCAGGGCTGAAATTATGCCCAGCGGCACCTTATGAAAAAGATGTTTGCCAGGTGCACGTGGACACTAGTTCTTGGTTTTTAAATACACTTGTCAAATGGCTGCGATAGCCCATGTTCTCATTCTTGTTAGAGTCCTGGGCTCAACAGACACCCTTTAGTTCACTCCACATTTTGTAGACAGTTGAGCTTGACGGACGCTATATCACTGGGGAAGGAGAAGTAGTGCTTACAGCAAACCAGAAGAAAATATGTATTACAATAATCCAGCTAGCAGCAGGTAAACGCTATTTCATAAAAGAAACCAGAACTCATTCCAGATAAGGAGAATATTCCCAAAAAATTGTTCTCTTCCGCCTTCCCAGGGGCTACAATAAATGCTCCAATGTATAGCACACAAAGGAAGAAATTCACCACCTGCCTGCAAACCCTGCACAGTCAGAATACATGCTAATGAGCCGTACATATGCATAGTTCATCCTCTCAGCTCGTGCTCTCCAACTGCATGTAAACACGTACATGATTTTTCCATCATATCAATACAAGCGCCTGCCCCACACCCCCTTCAAATGAGAAAGCTCCCAGTGTCGCCATCCTAAAAGCACAAAGAGGTAACGCTGCTGTATGCCGCATTCCTTGTAATACCCCATGTTTCAAGTGCATTCTTGGTCTCACATGTATTTACTGATCGCTCAACGAGTGTGTCAAAAATCAGTCTTGAAAGCATGCACATTCCCTTCGTGGGATTCGTAGAGGACTGCAGTTTGGATACCATGAGGGCGCTGTACTTGTATGTAACTAGGATGCACTAACATGGTTTCTGAGGAAAGAGGGTTACTACTATTTTACAAAAAAGAAAAGTGACATACTATGCCATACTGACACCAGTCAATGTTAAAATGGATTGACGCAGATTTGTAAAACGTTAATAACAATGTTATGTTCCTGGAAACATTAAAAGGTCATGCGACCACTAACCTTAGAAAACCTTATAAGATAAACGAGTATTACATTTCACATACTTTACAACGCCGGGCTTTAAGTGGGCCGGGTCCTGCCAGTGCTAAGCACCGGTAGCTGTAAAAAGCAGGTGCTGAGACGGGTCTCTATAGGGCTCTGCATTTTTTCCCTCAGGTATAAAAAAATCTGAAACCTGACGCAAGACCACCCTTCACTGCCTTTGAGGTAACTTTAAAGACACTCGTTATAGTTTTTTCACTGTCCTCCTTTCAGAATCGAAGAATTAAAAATATTCTGTACAACAAAGCCATAGTTGTTGCTTAATCTTGTACAACTAACAAGCATTGGCAAAGCCAACAGCCCTGACTTGTGGGTGTAATGTTACTTCTTATATTATATAGCTGGATGCAATGACAGAAGCAGCAAAATCCGGGCGGGCAGCACACTATGGTAAGCACAGAATTTTAGCTGGTGTATTTTTAAGCCACGGCCTAAATTACATTGTCTACACCCCTTTGAGAGAACCCCTAGATTTTTAATTCCACTTAATGCCCTGTTACAACGTATCTTGAAATGCTTAAGTTTTGTATTGTGAATGGTTTAGTTTGAAAAGAACAGCGTAATGAAAGAGTGTATATTAAACTTAATAAACGTACTGCTTGAAGCGCTCATGCATGGGTCTTGCATATCATTTACCTAAGGTGCTGTCAATTTGATGCTCTGCAACACATGTGTAAAACTAGAGGACTGCTAGACTTTAGCACAAGAAAAGTATAACAAGACATGCGGCTGAGTGTTGTGTGCGTGAGGGTTAAAAGCAGACATGACAGGAGCCACAAGACGTGCGGCCGAGTGGTGCTAATAACCCGTGAAAGACAGATGGCGGTTGCGCGCGTGCACGCTCGCGTGAACGCAAGCGCTAGGCCAACCAGTAGCACTTTGAAAACTCACCTACTAAAAGTCTCGCCAGACCAGCGCATGCGCTGGTTCAGGCGAGACCTAAAAATGGCCCCACAGTTTCTAGCCTCCCAGGGAAACACCTGATGCCCCCTACAGCCTGTCCATCCCTGCAGCGATCATCTGTGTTCAAAGCATTGCCGCACAACAGTGGCTGGTGAACATTTAAACGTGTTAATTTTATTCTCAAATATTTTCACTACTATATAACCATATTCATAGACCTAATATATTAATTTTGCTGTAAAAAACATTCCCTTGTAAAATACAATTGAAGTCAATAGTCTCTTTAAAGCAGGGGCGGCTTCTCTGCTATGGCATAGGAGCATTGCCTCACTGCTTTTAAGCACTGCACTGTAAAGGAAACATAAAATGATAATTACTTTATCATCATTTTATGTTTCCAGGGTGGGCGGGGCTGCTCTGCTCTTGGAGCAGGGCAGGGGAGGAGTGGTTTGCCCACTCCTAAGTGCGCAATGACTTTTTGATCCGCCCTCTCGGGCCGCACAAACCAGTCTTTTCCTGTTCTCCATGCAGGCTGCATTACAGCCTGCATGGAGAACATGCCCACCCCTCCAGCCCATGGATAAGCGCCGTGACAGGGCGCTCAGACCAATCACAATGTTGCATTGAAGTACTTGTAAATATCCACTGACCCAATTTTGGGAACTACTTTTTTTTCTTTGTCTTGGAGTACTCCATACAGTGCTCGTGTTTTCAGTTCACTCGCTTTTCTTTAATGCAGTTTTGTATAGTGCGAACACTACCCAAATATATTACTTTACACAAAGACACATTTGTTTTTGGGAGATTAAGTGATTTGCTCAAGATTACAGGATGTTGTGCCAACACCCAAACTCAAACCCAGTTTCCTAGCTCCATAGTCGGCAGCTCCGGCCGTAGCACCTCATCCTCTGCTTCTGTCCTGAACCTCCGACTGCAAGGGCGCTTCACACTTTAAAAAAAAAAAAGTAAAAAAATTATCACTTTGAACAAGTACCTCTCAGTGCCATGCCATAATGTGCCGTATTCATATTGAAGTTTCCACATGTTAAAGAAATACACTCTTCGAGTATTTTATAAACCCTATCATATTTTACGTGATGTGTGTTGCATGATCACATTGCAAAAATTTTCAAAGCTTAGCATAGGCTGTTTGCTCGCCCATCTCTAACCATGGTAGCTACAGCTCCTGCTGTTTAGAGCCCCTATCTCCGCAGTAACCCCTTTTAGCTGGGCCAATAGGAGGCGCGGTCAGCGGCGTACTGGACATCTGTTTCCCCACTGGGTACGGTGCAAGCGTGATCTGGAATGATTGGCGGCTGGATCTGAACTCAGGAGCTGGGAGTTTGGTTTAGGCAAGCATCATTAACTGCAACACATCATTATTATGGAAGAATTTGAGGAATTCTTTTCCATTTGAATATATTTACGATTAAAAGGCAACAAAGGCGCTGGCTGGCCTGCCTATTACATAGGCTGATGGCATTTGATACGAGCCTTATTTATTCTTATTAATTTTTTACTTCCAAAATCAGCTGGATTACGTGATGTATCAAGTGTTGACAATGAGCTGGTTAAGCCAAGCCACCACCTTCCCTAGATGGGCTGCTCTAAGGGTTGCAAAGCAATGCCTGCACCTGTCTTTGTGAAACTTGACACACTCTGAAGTTTTGGGCTTTGGTTGGGCTCTTGTAAAACGCTGTGGTAGCTTCAGAGCACTAAAATAAATGAGCCATTCCTGTTGTCTTGTTTAAACCTGCAATTAGCCATTCCCCCCCCCCCAGTTGTCTGATTGTCAGCCAACTGTGATGACGCAGTTCTAGTTTTTTATTTAATAATCCACTGCATGAACTGCCATCCGTGAAACACATTTCAGTCTTCCCTCTGTCCAAACATGCATTTCTTCCCTGTTGTGCCATTTTTGCTACCGGCTGTAGGCGAGGGCATGCAATCAGCAAAAGCATTCCCTGTAAAGCAAAGCTCACAATCACAACACTGGTCATGAGGGTTCTACAGCAACAAGTGGCACTATGCCTCCCCTCGTCCAGAATGAAACCCCCACACCTTTCACAACAAAGAATTACTTAAGTACTCACCGGTACAGCTCAGCACTCTACCCCTTTACAGAGCAGTGTCACAAAAGATTGAAGATGGTAAGCGCTGTCCTTGTACAGCACACCATTCTATAACTGGTCTCGCTATTCTGCAAAATGGTATGAAAGTTGGTATTTGAAGTTTAAAAAATGCTCTAATAAAACAGCAAGAAATTCCAGTAACAAGCGTACAAGATTTGGACACTAATGGTCAATAATTGGGAATTTATAGCCTTTTAAAATGTTTTGCAACTCCACATAATTACACTCTAGTCAATACCACATGTATACACCTCACATAAATCCACTCTATGCCGCATAGCAACATTCCACATAAATACACTCCACACCATGCCACATATACCCCTCAACATTATTTCACTTATGCCACACAATTCAACTCCACACATTTCCATTCCATACTACACAATTTTACAACAAACCACATAATTTCACTCCACAACACAATTCCACTACATACCACATACATCCAATTCACACCACAGAATTCCACATCATGCCACAAAATTCAACACCACACCACATAACTACAGTCCACTACATGCCATTCCACAACACACAATACCACTCCACATAATTACACCCCGTGCTACATAATACCACTTCACATAATTCCAGCACACTCAATGCAACATAATTACTATTCACATATTTCCACTGCACACTATGCAACATAATTCCACAACATAGAACTCCGCAACAGACAATTCCAATCCAGCCCAATAGCTCTCGGATTGCCAAGACCTATTGGCTTTGCCAATGCTTGTTTGTCTGTGTCGTCGCGACTGTATGACTAAGAAGTGGTAGCGTGGAGTAATGGAAATTATTTATATATATATTCACTGAAAAAACCATGGGTTTCACACACGTTATAGTTAGGAATTAGCATTTAAAAAACCTTAGAAATTCAATGAAAAAACCAAAGGTTTCACACATGTTATAGTTAGCTGGACATTTCACTCGTAAAAAACCATTGAAATTCCCCCGTTATAGTTAGTTCAGCTAACTATAACTCGCGCGCCCGCAATGCACTACTGATGACGTCACATATTACATCACTCATGACATGGTCACTGACATCACTCATGACATCACTGATGACATCTCAAATGACATCACTGATGACATCACTGATGACATCATCCTTGTGATAGAGTGGCAGACCTCCTCTCCCCCTAATATATCCATTGAAACACACATTCAAAAATAGAAACTAAAATGTTCAAAATAATGAACATATCAATATCAGTTACAACAACCTATTCAGTAATTCTAAGAACCACATACACATACAGTAATTCACCAACAGTCCTCTACAGTCACTCATACATGTACTCACTCATCATATGTACTCATACACCTGTACATCCCGTTACACAATGCCACTCATCCATAGAGTAACTCACACACATAGTCACTCATGCTAATAAAGAATCAATCATCCATTTACTTGCATATACAGTTATACACACACCACCACACTTACTTCTACAGAAACTTACATATACTTACTCTTTTAAACAATCACTTATAGAAACACATACTTATTCATACAGGAACTCTTCCAATCTCTCACTCTCACATATACTCACTTATATACACCAATAGTCACATATACTAGTTTAAAACATATGTAGTTACTCATAAAGACACTATTGAGACAGTCATTCACTCACTAACACACCCATGCACACACTCATCCACCCATACAGTCCTGCACACATGCTGTATTCAACACATACAAACAGTGAGTCACTCATTCATGCACCTATGCACTAAGTAATACCCCCCACCGAACCATACAGAAACTCAGACACTCATAGTGATAAAAAACCAACTAATAACCTATATAGACACTCATGTAGCTACTCACCAACCCATGCAGCCACTTATACACAAAGTAAGAAACTGATACAGATATTTAAATATTTAAAGATTACTCAGTAAGCCATGTATTCACTATGATACACTTAAACAGTCAGTTACACAAAAAAAATTCCAAAAAAAAGTATCCATTTAGACACTTATATACCCATTTATTCTTCCTTTGACCTTGAGATATACATAAATATAAAAAATATATAATTTTCATAAAAACACACAATCACTGGATGATGTCATCAGTGATGTCATCAGTGATGTCATTTGAGATGTCATCAGTGATGTCATGAGTGATGTCAGTGACCATGTCATGAGTGATGTAATATGTGACGTCATCAGTAGTGCATTGCGGGCGCGCGAGTTATAGTTAGCTGAACTAACTATAACGGGGGAATTTCAATGGTTTTTTACGAGTGAAATGTCCAGCTAACTATAACATGTGTGAAACCTTTGGTTTTTTCATTGAATTTCTAAGGTTTTTTAAATGCTAATTCCTAACTATAACGTGTGTGAAACCCATGGTTTTTTCAGTGAATTTCAAAGGTTTTTTAAATGCTAATTTCTAACTATGCCTACAGAGATAGGACATGTGAAGAAAGAAGAAAAAATGCACAGAAAGAAACAAAAGAAGTGCAGAAAGAAGCAACAGAAGTCCTCAAATACGAAGATAAGTGCAGGAAGAAGGATAACGTGCAGAAAGAACAAAAAGAAGAGCAGAAAGAAGCCTTGTTGCAAAATCATCCTGTACCCTCAACTTTTTCAGACGGATACTGGTGGTAACTGAGTCTGACTAACCAGTCCTAGAGCCAGTGCTATGTTAAAAGACACTTAGAATACAGTGAAAACACCTACATACACTAGGGAACATTATGCGTTGGGGTCCCCCTGTGATTAGCATGACCTCCTCTGTAAGCCCCTAGTGTATAATAGGGCATGGGGATTAAAACTACCTCTTAAAACAGGCCACAGGGCGTTTTTGCACACATTAACTCAGGCCCCGTCCCCTCCCTTCACCACTGTGTAAACACGCCCTGTGTCCATTTTTAGTTGGGAGATTAAGTTCATTTGAATCCTGAGGGTCCCTAGGGTCCAACTAGCCCACTAGGTACCTCCAGTAAGTGCCACAGAGCTGCGTTGCAGAGAGGTGTAAAAAGTGGCACGGCCTGGACCACCTCTCTGCAATGCAGCTCAGTGGCGCTTACTGGAAGCACTTGGTGGGCTAGTTAGCCCCCAGGGGCCCTCAGTATTGAAGGGAAATTATATCCCCAATTTAAAACATGCCATAGTGCGTGTTTGCACACGTCACCTCAGGCCCCGTCCCCTCCCTTCACCACTGTGTAAACGCGCCCTGTGGCTGTTCTAAGTTGAGAGTCCCCCTGAATCCTAAGGGTCCCTAGGGTCAAACTAGACCACTAGGTACCTCCAGTAAGCGCCACAGAGCTGCGTTGCAGAGAGGTGTAAAAAGGGGCTTGGCCTCAGAACACCTGGCTGCAGCGCAGCTCCCTGGCGCATACTGGAGATGCCTGTTGGGGGCGCGTTTGCAGAGTGCTGCACGGAGGAGGCATGGCCTCCGGCACGATGCCAGTCTTTTATTTATTTTAGTTTTTTAAGAAGGGGGGCTGTTTGGTTCCCCTTCTTATTCTAATTTATTGGCCCTGATGACCCCATCCCCCAGGGCCAGTCTCCTAATTATATTTTTTTGACCCCAATCCCCAGGGCCGGCCACTGTTTTTTATTATTTTTAAAAAATATATATTTATAGACACACCTAGGACATGCTGGACAAACCGTACGTACCTATCACCATGACGATTTGCGTGATATTCATTAAAAGGCGACTATGCATGCAATGAATCCACGTGGAATGTATTTACACCACTAGTGAAGCTCTGACATGTCTGATGCCCTACCGTGCCTAATCCTGGTAGACACCCTTGTCGTTTATTTATACAAACATGGGTAGCTATTGACGGGCACATTTAATACACATGCACACCAAGCCATTCAAAGGGGATTCGACAAAAATTCGACCAAAACTATGCAAGAAACCCCCCTCACGGTTAATAAAACACACATCCACTGCCGGATGTGTAATACTTTTTATTTTACTCTCTGGAAAGGGGACGAACATCACTTGAGAGTCACAGCGTGCTCCTGACAGAGCCCAATGCTGTGTTACACCCACCATTGCCTGCCGAGTGCCACACACCTCTGTGTTGTATTCCACTAGCTAGTGCATATGCTATGACACTCTCTAGCCCATGTGCACTGTAACACCACCCCGTGAATATGTCATGCCACACTTGTCTTCGCACGGGTTATATTGCCCCATCTAACGTGCCTTTCTCGATGCCTATGTTATAACGCACAGTGCTATGCCATACATATTACAATCTGGGATCCATATATTTGTCACAGTGCATATGCAACGTTACACTCCCCAGCACATATTTTATATTACAACTTTAGAGACTAGTTAGGTTACACAACACTGCCCTGTGCATATTACACTCCAAGGCGCATATCGCATAGCACGCGCTAGTGCCTGTGCTATCTCGCGTTCTCCAATGAATCTGTCATTGCGCACAATGTATTGCAAATTATATTTCACGCCCGGTTCATCTTATATCACACTTTTTGGTGCATAGTTTATACCATACACTATATCTAGTTTTCATTTTCAATCATGCTCTCAGGACTATGTTCTATATAACACTGTGTTCACCTACCCTTTTCACGGGCATTACATTTTGCGATAGGGGGTGGAGGGTCAGAGGGTGTTTCTGCCAAGTGAGCCCGGAGTCACAGTCACAAACGTCCTCTTCTTCCTGAATAAAAGTGAGATTATGCTGCATACTTGTTCATATTTTAAGTAGTTCGCACAGACACAATGTTTTAAAAACAATAAAGTTCCTAATACCCGCCTTCTCTGAACAGTTAGCTTGCTGCCCCATCCCCTTCCTCCCTATCCTCTGTTGTGTGAATCCATGGACTAGCCTCCTCCCTCCTGCCATGCATGGTCTGATGTGCTGCCACTGCCCTCAATTTAGTATGATGTACCAGTCCAGTCCTCCTGCCCTCCATTGCCCAATTCTATGCCCCATCATTGACCTCCTGCTTAAACTCTGTGCTTAGCTTGCTGCCCCTATTCTCCTTCCCCCTGCCCTCCGATGTCTTTGTGCATGCCCCTGCTCCATCCTTTTTGCCCACCATGTCCCATGGACCTGCCACTCCTATCTTCTCTGAGTGTTCTGTTGAGCTGCCACTCCCCTCCCACCTGCCTAGAATTGTCAGATGACTGTAACCTGTCCCTGCCACCTCCACCCTGCCTGTCCACATGCCATGCCCCTATCCTCTTCCTCCTGTCCTACATGGTCCATTGTACTGCCACACCCTTCTGCCCTCCCTGGTCTGTTGTGCTGCAACTGCTCCTCCTGCCTGCCCCGTGTGGTCTGTTGTGAGGTCCCTTCCCCTGAACTTTCTTGTCTGTGCACAGGTCCTGACCCTCCCTTCTATCCTCCATTGTCCTTTGTGCATGCCCCTCCACCCTCCTTCTTGCCCATCATAGCCATTGTGCTGCCACTAACCCTCCCACTTGCCATGCATGGTCTTCTGTGCTGCCATGGCCCCTCCCACCTTCCCTGTGTGGTCAGTTAGCTGCCCCTGACCCCCTCCCACCTTCCCTCCATGGTCTGTGTGTATGCCATCACAGTCTCACTGTTGCTCTACATGGTGTGTCTTGCTTCTAGTGCCCACTGCCTGACCTCCATGGCTATCTTGCTGCTCCTGCCCTGCCCCCTTGCCCCCAGCCCTACTCCCTCCCTCCTGGCTTGTCTGTTCCATTGTAATGCCCCTGATCCGTCCCTCCTGCCCTTTATGGTCTGTTATGCTGCAGCTTTCTCTCCTGTCTGTCCATTATGGTCAGCTAGCTACCATTGCCTCTTGCCCCTCTGTTCTCTGTTGTCCATGTGCATGGTCCTGTCCCCTCCCTCTTGCTTTCTATGGATTGTTGTGCTGCACTCCCGTCCTGCATGCCCTGTGTGGTGTATTGTGCTGCTGCAAACCCTGATGCCTGCCCTGCAGGGTCAGTTTGGTGCACCTCTCCATGTCCCTCCTGTCCTCTGTTATCCAAGTCCATGTCCCTATCCCATTTCCTTCCATGATCCAATGTACCATACTTGCGAACATTTTGAACTTGGTAAGAGGGAGATTTTGAAAAAAAACTGGGGTATTGATTTTCCCCTTTGAGTTACATTGAAAAAGAGGATATTGTAGACAGGAAACAGATCAAATAAAGCCCATTTGAGCTTAAAAACATTGGACGTTTCCTGGCTGAATCGGGTCTGTTGGCATGTATGGTTGTACTACCATTGCCTCTTCCTTCTGCCCACAATGGTCTATTACATTGCCACAGCCTTGAAGGAGGGTAGATTTTGTATCACAGGGGGCCCCTGGCCCGTTCTGTCCACACCTGAAGTATGAGACCCTTGTCCTTGCCCTGCCAGCTGCATTTGTAGGCCGTATTAAATTGACCAGCGGGTCCTGTATTGCTATATAATTATCCTGAGACATCCTTACCACTCAGCCAGCATAAAACCCCTGTGTAGGCCCTTCTGTTCAATATGTAGGCCTCTTTGTTAAATTGACCATAGCTCTGCAATTTTAGTGTATAGCAGTCTGAAGGCAGGTCTGCGAGGCCTTCTGATCCAAACTAGTAGCCCCCACCCTACCCGAGTGCTCCGTGCTCGGTATCAAAGTTCAACATCCCCCTGAAGCTGTCGACATACAGTAGGCTGCATCCTGGACTGGTACTTGCGTCCTGGGCAGGTTTCCCGCTTTTAAGGAAGTGGCAACCGCAGAGCGTCAAGTTAGGAGAACTGAGGAGATTTTATACATGAATATATTGAATTCCCGTACAATACCCATTATTTTCTGCTTGCTCTATGGAACTTACGATAAGCGATTGGCCTGAGAGACTGACCTTTTCACCCAGTCCATTGTCACCATTAAGTGGGTAAATGACGAAATGTCTGGTAAAATCTGCAGTCGAAGCTTTTGGGTAGCATACGTAGGTAGATGTAGCGTGCAAAGGAGCCCACAAAATGATATAAAAAGGGAGCACCCACAGATATCGACGGACTACCTCGCCGTCTGTATGTAGGTTAACAGGCAGTGCAGGTTTTCCCCAAGAGCTGGGAGCTCTTGTCTTCCTTTGCTTAAAATGTCTTGCTCTGCTTTGCTTGAAGTATCTTATTCTATTTTACCTATATGAAATGTCATGTTATGTTTAACCATTGTTCTCTTTACTTTTGCATTTAAAAGATTTTGTATTGTAATTGCAGGAATGCTTGCTCTAAGAGTAAACGTGAGTGTTCCTAGGTAACATTTTCCTTGGTGTAACTTGTTTCTCATGATGCATTTATAGATGTGTTTTCTCTCTCTCTCTGTCAGTACATTAATTGAGATACAGAGAATATTATGACAGCTGTATGATTATCTGGATTCGTTTTTTGTACTTTATGTCTCTATTCTGCGGTTTCTTTGAAGTTGCATCTTCTCATTAAACTGCCATTGTATTCTGCCTCCAATTCCATGTCTCATATGTCTGTTTTCTTCATTTTTGGAGCAAGCGTTCCTAGGCACCCCGGCTCAAATTAAGGTGCCCCTTTTGTCCCTGACTCACTCTCCTGCTCAGTTCTGTGGTGGCTCCCGGGGATCTGGGGACCGCCCCTAGCTTCCTTGACCCGTAATAGATCTTCCCTCCAACAGCCTCTCTTGCAAGTCCTGTATTGTTGGTTTGTTGCCCCTGCCCCCCTTTCCACTGCCCTCCATAGTCTGTTGTGCTTCCACGGCCCTTCCTGCCTGCTCAGTGTGGTTAAATTGTTGCCTTTGCACCCTCCTACCTGCCTTCAATTTTCAGAGTCCGTGCCCCTGGCCTCTGCCTCTCAACAGTATCCTAATGAACAACTAGATTGCTAACATTCTATATTTATTACAAAAGTGTGGAACGCCTGACATCATCTTGATGTAATCAAAACTGTAATACCTAGAGCATTTCCTTTAGAAATTACATATATGAGAGGGTCTTATTGGCATCAAAATTATGGTTAGTGCTCTAAAAGACTAAAATAAGGACATATTTTCTGAGTTTTCAAATAGCGACAAAGCACTTTTAAATTATTTGTTATCTTTATGTTTTTTTATCCAGTTGACCACTTGATTAAATGTTGCACTTAGGGGAGAGGATGTGGTGTTACTTCCAGAACTGCATACTTTGCAACTGGGGAACCAGGTTGAAGTTTCTGCTTCAGCTCGACATTCTGTGATTCTGGTCAAATCACTTAGTCTCCCCATGTCTACAACCAAAATGAATTTGTTCTTGTGTGATGTAACCAATGCTCATGTAAAGCACTCCAATACCTGACAAGTCTGCACTATATAACACTGCAAAAACACAAAATAATAAGTGTTTTGCACACTTCTGTCATTGGGCTATATTTGGGCTACATCTGGTTGATTTTGGGCTACATTTGGGCTCTTTTGTCTCCGGTGGCCATCTTGGGAGATTTATTTGTTATGAAGTTTCCTAATTTCCTCATGTACTGCAGTCTCCTCAGTAGGAAATGCTTTCAGTTTTTTACTTTGATTCCATCATGAAGGTATTCAGATATGTCACACATTTGCCATAAATTCTGAATGTTAGCACTCTAGTTGCTCATTAGATCACTGTAGTAAAACTACTCCACCATGGAAGTCTGCTCCTGGTATTAAAAGTGCATGTTTCAGTCTGCATGTCAGAATTTTTTAATGAAATAGAAGAGGATTTGAGAAGTCACTCAAAATGTGCCCTCATTTTCTTTCTTCAGTATTAATCATAATTTCTATGGCAAAATGAACCTCCTCATTGTGTTCCTTTTTAAATTAAATGTTTTAAGTGTTACCAGTTTATTCCAATCAAGATGGCTTCAGGTGTGCCATACTTTTGTCATAATGAAGACAGTAAGCGCTCTAGTTGTTTTTAAGAACATTCTGGGACATTCTGTCATTGGGCTATACTTGGGCTACATCTGGGTGATATTTGGGCTACATTTGGGCTCTTTTGTCTCTGGTGGCCATCTTGGGAGACTTATTTGTTATGAAGTTTCCTAATTTCCTCATTTACTGCAGTCTCCTCAGTAGGAAATACTTTCAGTTTTTTACTTTGATTCCATCAAGAAGGCATTCAGATGTGTCACACATTTGCCATAAATTCAGAATGTTAGCACTCTTTTTGCTCATTAGATCACTGTAGTAAAGCTACTGCTCACCAGGGAAAACTGCTGCTGGTATTGAAAGTGCATGTTTCAGTCTGCATGTCAGAATTTTTTAATGAAATAGAAGAGGATTTGAGAAGTCACTCAAAATGTGCCCTAATTTTTCTTTCTGCAGCACTAATCATACTTTTTATGGAAAAATGAACCCCCTCATTTTGTTCCTTTTTAAATTAAATGTTTTAAGAGTTACCACTTTAATCCAAGCAAGATGGCTTCAGGTGTGCCATACGTTTATCATAAGTAGGACTGTTAGCGCTCTAGTAGTTCTTTGGAACACTCTGGGAAGCTGCAGTAGAACACAAAGGAATCAACTGACAGTCTCTGCCCTTGTTGGATGTACATGTTTTACTGAGAATATCAGACTTCATTCTCACATGACTGAGAAAGATAATGTGAATTTACAGAAAATAAGCTCTCAGTTTAGCCTATAGATCACCTTCCAAACCTCTGTGGTAAAAGCATGAGAAAATATTTTTCTCTCAATCATGATATCCCAGAAGAAGGCTTTTTCACATGGTGAAATCACCTTAGAACATACCACAATTCCTAAAATGAGTATGGTACCATCAACAAATGATTTATAATGTAACTAAAGTCTTAAAACCTTCTATTAACTGCAATGCTTTTTAATGAGGTGCTATCATGTATATTTGTCCCAAGATGGCTGCCAACACTTCTTGGATGAAGTGCTGACAGCCAATCAGATCTCAGGATGAGATGTGTGGTTAGGCTCCGCCCACATATATATATGCTTTTAAATGCTATTTACTCAGGAAATACTGAACAGATTTACACCAGACCTGCAAAAGGCACTTCCTTGACCTTATGGCTACCTCTCTGCCAAATTTCTAGTAATTCTGTTAAGCCGTTCGGGCTGTAGCTCGTTCTAAAGGTCCTATGGAAAAATGCATGGGAAAAACGCGTTTTGGGACCCCCCTTTTATCTCAGCCCCCGCTTGACGAATCCCCCCGAGACTTTCAGGGTAGGAGCGGAGCGTAGCGCCCCACCTATTTTGAGAAATTCGCGAGGATTCATCGACCGGCGCCAAAGTTATTCAAAATAGAATGTTGCGGATTTCCTATGGAAAAGGGGTCCTAACTATAACTACCTACTGGCGACCGCCAGTAGGTAATATATATATATATATATATATATATATATATATAGAATACACAAGGTTAAATAATAATATGTTATGCCAACCTTCACATACATAGGAACAGAGCACATGCTAGAAGCATAATGTGCACGTGTAATGCAGTGGCGCAAGCCTGTGTGCATGTACACTTAGTAATCAGCTCACTACAGTGCCCCAAAAGCCAACGCCACGTGTCTGTGGGGCAGCGCTTCTCGCTGGCTCAGGCCTACAGTACGGTCCAGCAGGTCCTTAAAAGGAGACAGAGATGTGACTGAATGAGGTCAGAGATCACATCATTACGCACGGCAACATCGCTTGCTTGCACCCGCGCACACAGGCTGATGCACCCCACCCATCCCGCAGCACTGCGCTAAATTTCAGCCCTTGTGAACCCAGGCCCCACTGCTCACCTTCTGTCATTGTTGTGTGTCCAAACACGACGGCCAGCAGGGTTCACAATTCAAATCGAGTTTTGATTGCAACGATGGTGTACACCTCGAGGTGGATGCGGCCATATCACCTGAGGCAGTGTGGAAGAAGTGGGACATGTGGCATTGTCGTTATCCTACTTATACGTCTGCAAAATGGGCTGGGCTTGCGTACGCCAGGCCAGCTTAGGGGTGTGAATAATTATTCCGGGGACCTGGGCGTTGTTCAGTTCCTGCCTGGCCCGTAAGTGTACTTATGTGTGTGTCCCTGTTGCAGTTTTGAGGTCACACAATTTACATTAATGTAGCATGTACCTGGAGGGCAGCAACTATCGCTAATGAGATGCTGTCCGAAAACATTGAATGGCCAACATCACATGTCGTTGTCAAGCTTGTGGATATGCGCAGGCACGCATGTCAATGGTGTGCGGTATTATTGAAAGTGATGCTATCGCGAAGCGCACACATGTGAATGTGCTCGGATGGAGGATCAGCAGTGAGGCTACATCATACACAGTGATAACGCTCATTACAGTCAAGCAATGCATGTCAAACGTGAATCTGAAAGTCTCACATATGACACACTGCTATACTGGTAAAGCCTGACAACAGAGCATACTGCAACACAAATCTACACATTACTCTTTACTGTTTGTCACATGTGATCTAGGATGTGCACTCTGCCCGGGGCTGATGATACCCCTTCGAGCCACCAATACCCAGGCTGAAAGGCAGCACAATAATGCACACACACACACACACACACACACACACATATATGTACACAGCAAAAAACTTTTCAAAAAAGGTCTCTAAGCAGAAGAGGTGTCTCTCATCAAACGCTGTATAGAGAATGACTAAAATGGGTGGGGTCCTCCAACTGTTACAATGGCAAATGTTATGAACCAATCAAATGCTTTTTTTAAGGTCACATAGAAATCGTGCACCGAGCATGCAAGGAGTCCGCACCCGACGCGATTTTGAGAAAATATATTTACCATAATATAAGTTTATTACAGTTAGAAATATATAAATGTTTAAAATATTTTAGATTATTGCTTGCTCTCAGATACACTTTAAACGTATTTAGATATAGTTTTGAGACATAAAAAAATGAGGAAATGGCGTTCCTAGCGTGACACCATACGTCTATGATGTAACACAGTGCCTGGCAGCGTGCACTCATCGCATACGCAATGCGCAGCGGGCACGACCCGTACATGATGTAGCGTGCGGCTTGGTATTGCGTACCCGTCGCACGGGACACGGTACCACAAACCCGTCGGATACGAAATGCGTCTTATTTACGAGTTTAGCAATATGGCGGTTAGGATTCGCATGCTGATGGAGCTTGGTACACTACCGGTACGGAACTCCAGTTTTCGCCAAAAAAAAAAAAAGATATACATATTTTTTTTTGAAGATTTAAACCTTCGAAATTCACTGAAAAAACCATAGGTTTTACAGACGTTATAGTTAGGAATTAGCATTTAAAAAACCTTTGAAATTCACTAAAAAACCATTTGAGATGTCATCAGTGATGTCACTGACCATGTCATGAGTGATGTAATATGTGATGTCATCATCAGTGCGTTGCGGGCGCATGAGTTATAGTTAGCTCAACTAACTATAACGGGGGAATTTCTATGGTTTTATATGAGTCAAATGTCCAACTAACTATAACGTCCCTGAAACCTATGTTTTTTTTAGGGAATTTCAAAGGTTTTTTTAATGCTAATTCCCAACTATAACGTCTGTAAAACCTTTGGTTTTTTCGGTGAATATATTACCTACTGGCGGTTGCCAGTAGGCAGTTATAGTTAGAACCTAGTTTCCACAGGAAAAGCATTTTTTGATCTGCTAATAACTTTGGCGTTGTTTGACGAATGTTCGTGAAATTCTCCCCCAAAAAAGTCTATCCAGGTCAGCTCCTATCCTGAAAGGTTGGGGGTGATTTGTCAAGCGGGGGCTGAGAGAAAAGGGAGGTCCCAAAACGTGTTTTCCTCATGTTAATTTCCATAAGAAATTTTGAGACGGGCTACAGACCGAACTGCTAAGCGGAATTACAACAAATTTGGCAAAAAGGTAGAGCTTGGTTCAGAAAGCGACTTTTTTTTCAAATGGTGTAAATCCGTTCAGTAGTTGCTGAGAAATTAAAAAAATAAGAGTCAAAAAATCAATTTCCCATAGGAAACTTTGGGCAAGGCTACATCCCCAACGATAGGGCCGGCCCCGGAGATGGGATCCCCGGGGTTAGAAGTGGTCCAGGAGGGGGGCCACGTGGCCCCCCTCCCCCCAAAACATAAAAAAAATAAAGGCCAGCCCCGGGGGTTGGGGTCCCCAGGGGCCAATAGAGGCCTCAGGAGGGGGGCCATGCAGCCCCCTCCTTAAAAAAATTAAATAAATGTGGCCATGCCCCGGGAGATGGGGTCCCCAGGGCCAGAATTGGCCATGGGAGGGGGGCCCACGCGGCCCCCTTCCCGTTCAGATTTTACTTTTTTTTTTTTAAAAAGGGGTCAGGCCTTGGGGGATGGGGTCCCCAGGGCCCAAAAACAGAAAAAGGAAGGAGGGCCACAGAAGATTTTTTTTTTAAAAGACCGGCATTGTGCCGGAGGCCCCGCCCCCTCCCAGCAACACTCTGCAAATCCACCTTGTGGCGCGTTTTAAGATGGGGAATTAATTCCCCTTCAATACTGGGGGTCCCTGGGGGGCCAACTAGCCCACCAGGTACCTCCAGTATGCACCACAGGGCTGCCTTGCAGACCGAGGCCACGCCCTTTTTTACACCTCTCTGCAACGCAGCCCTGTGGCGCTTACTGGAGGTACCTGGTGGGCTAGTTGGCCCCCAGGGACCCTCAGGATTGAAGGGGATTTAATCCCCCAGTTTATAATGCACCAGGGGGTGCGTTTGCACAGTGGTGCAGGGAGGGGGCGTGGCCTGATTTGACGTGTGCAAACGCGCCCTGTGGTGCATTTTAAATTGGAGGATTAAGTCCCCTTCAATCCTAAGGGTCCTTGGGTGCCAACTAGCCCACCAGGTACCTCCAGTTAGTGCCAGGGAGCTGCATTGCAGAGTGGTGGTCCAAGGCCACGCCCCCTTTTTATACTACTCTGCAAGCAGCTCTGTGGTGCTTACTGAAGGTAGCTGGTGGGCTAGTTCGCCCTCGGCAACCCTCAGGATTCAAGGAGACTTCATCACCCAACTTAAAATGCACCACAGGGCGCGTTTGCACACTTGTCAAATCAGGCCCCGCCCCCATCCCTGCACCACAGTGCAAATGCGCCCTGTGGCATGTCTTAAGTTGGGGGATTAATTCCCCTTCAATCCTGAGGGTCCCTGGGGGCCAACTAGTCCACCAGGTACCTCTTGTAAACACCACAGGGCTGCATTGCAGAGAGGTGCTCCGAGGCCACGCCCCTTTTTACACCACTGTCCAAATGCGGCTTCTTGTGCACTGTTGGTGGGGCGATGAGGGCCTCTTGTGTCCTGAGGATCTCAAGACACAAGTGGACTTCATCCTCTGAGCAGCAGTGTGCCAGAAGCCGTGTTTGCAGCGTGGTGTAAAAAGGGGCGTGGCCTCAGAACACCTCTCTGAAACGCAAGTCTGTGGCGCTTACTGGATGCACCTGGTGGGCTACTTGGCCACCAGGGACCTTCAGGATTCAAGGGGACTTAATAGGGATGTCATAGTTAGAAATTAGCATTTAAAAAACCATTGAAATTCACTGAAAAAACCATAGGTTTCAGGTACGTTTTAGTAAGAAATTAGTATTTTAAAAAACCTTAGACATTCACTGAAAAAACTATAGGTTTCAGGGACGTTATAGTTAGCTGGACATTTCACTCTTACAAAACCATAGAAATGTCACCGTTATAGTTAGTTCAGCTAACTATAACTCGCGCACCCGCAATGCACTGCTCAGGACGTCACATATTACATCATTCATGACATGACCAGTGACATCACTGATGACATCTCAAATGACATCACTGATGACATCACTCATGACATCATCAATGTGATAATTTGATGCATCTTCTAATATAACCTTTGATACACCCACTCTAAATTGCATATTGCTATTCTCAAAACCATAGACACTCCAACACCAATAAGTACATACCCACTCACTGATTCTTAGGTCTACACACCCATCCACTCACTCACCCGTACAGTCACTCATACTTATGGTCACTCAGTACAGGACTATCATATGCACTCATACACCTATATAGACACTCACACACTGCCACTCATCCATAGAGGTACTCACACACCTACTCAGTCATGCAAATAATTAATCACACTGCCATTTACTCTCCTATACAGTTATACACACACTAGCTCAATTACTCATACAAATACTAGCACATTCTTACGCTCTTATACAATCAATGATACAAGCACACACTCATCCATACAGCCACTCTCACAATCACACACTCTCACTTATAGCCATTTCTGTACTCCAACACACATATATACTGCCGTTCACATATGTACTAAATCACACATGTACTAATGAAATATAGATTCACTCACTAACACAACCATACACACACTCACCCACCCATACAGTCCATCACAGATCTAGTCTTGAAACCATGCACCCAGTGAATCACCCACTCACATATCTATGCACAGAGTCACACGCACCCCACCCACACAAACACTCAGGCACCCATACAGATACTCAGACAACCAATCTATAACCCATGTAAACAATCATGTAGCTATTTGAAACCCATACAGCCACTTACACACCAGCAGACAGACGGATACAGACATTCACACAGTTTACACCCTAACCCATGCATTCAATAAGATACGTTTAATCACTCACTTATAGAGTCAGTTACGCACCTACAGAATCCTCCATTCACACACTTATAAACCCACTCATTCTTCAATATGCCTTTCCCTATATATAATAAACATATTTAAACTTTATAGAAACACACAGACACTGGATGATGTCATCAGTGATGTCATCAGTGATGTCATTTGAGATGTCATCAGTGATGTCATCAGTGATGTCACTGACCATGTCATGAGTGATGTAATATGTGACGTCATCAGCAGTGCATTGCGGGGGCGCGAGTTATAGTTAGCTGAACGTATAACGGGGGAATTTCAATGGTTTTCTACAAGGGAAATGTCCAGCTAACTATAACGCCCCTGAAACCTATGGTTTTTTCAGTGAATATATATATATATATATATATATACAGCATGGGACACCCTACAACACCACCAATAGTCTGAATATGTTCACCTCTGTTTCTCTAACAGAGTTTTAAAGCATAGGATTGGCATAGTGCCATCCACGTGAGCTAGAAAGAGACAAAGCCTTCTGCCATTTTTACAGCAAAGTCTTTAAGCAAAGGATTAATAACTGACATCCATGCTGGCATGAAAATTGACAAAAGCCTTTTACAAGTCTATACAAAGTATTACAGCTTTGGATTGGTAAAATATCATCCAAGCCAACCTCGAATGACTAAAAGCAATCCTTGGCACATGTGTTTCGCTCCAGTTAGAGCTCTTCAGAGAGGTATAGCTTTGTCCAGACACAAGGTAGCACCCAGTATAAGTCAGTGTTTTGGTGCTAGTATTCGACAAAATTCAGTAGTATAAAATCCATATTTCATTCACAGGGAACTGTGAAGTATAGAAAATATTTCACAATTGGCTGTAAAATACAGATTTCAGCATCATAATGACAGCCCCCAAACCAGTCAGCAGAGCTGTAACAGTGTAAGGGCTACTTGGATTATACAGCATGTAGGACCAAATTATCTGGCAAGATTATATTAATTATGTGATAAAATGCAAATTATGCAGCACATTTTCTGGAAGTATTATTTTCAACAATTTGAGATAGAAACAAAAATGATGGTGAAATTGGCAAATTATATGACAAATGTAGCGAATCCATATCTATGTCATAAACACTACAGACCTATAAATACCTAAATACACTGCACCTCATCATTCCCCATTGTTTTATTGATTTGTTTCAAGAAAGGTAAACACAACCTAAACATTCTAATTTCAATCAGTGCCATTGTTAACAGCCCTTTGAAGAAAACAAGGTTTTCAAAGTAACCACCCCAAAATAAACATGTATTAGAAAACATACATAATTGGTACTATGTGCTATATTGCCCTTTATCGCCATCTCAGGGTTCTGGTGACATTTACAAAACCCCTTGATAGCAATATTAGACCACATTACACAATTACCCGTTATATACTTGAGTATCCTCTTCAAAATGTGTTTGTAGATCTTTTTGCTTAGGAGAGAATAAAGCTGTATCATCAGCCTGGTGTGCAGTGTCCTATACAAGACTATTTAACTTTGTGTAATCCAATTAAATATTAGCGGACCTCTCTTGATGTCAATATTGCGGCAAAGGAACAGCCCATTTAGTGGGCTTGAAGACAACTTGGTCAGTGGTGGCCCGTAATATGGCTGAGTAGTGAGGCAGACACACACACAAACACACACCCACACACACACACACACACACACACACACACACGCACACACACACACCCTCCCCACATATCCACATTCACACATGCATTCAACATTCAAGAAACACTTACCGGCCACACCCACTTCCCCTGGCTGCACCCATGTCCTCCACTGGCTGCACTCACTTACTGTGTTGAATCCACACACACCCTCAACTGGCACTGCGGGGATGCCTTCCTCAAGTAAGGATTTGATAGGAGGTGTTCCCCTCCCTGCCGTCTCTGAGAAAATGTTGAAAAAAATAAATGGAAAAGTGCATTTAAAGCACTATTTTGGAATACATTGGCTTAAACAACTAATACAACTTCTGGAACGTAACACAGTGGTTAGGGTTGACTTTACTAATAACAATTTATTTTTTACCCAAGCAAATCCTTTTTAGTAAAATTAGGATAGTCAAAGACTGGGAAAAAACATAACTTTCTAACCTGTACCATGCGGTTTGCATCTAGCGCTTTGATGGCAGTTCATAGCTCACTGTGCTAGATTAGGATTGTAATTTATGAACAGCACAGTAACAAAGGGATCTCAGGGACAAACGTAGCATCCCACTGAAAATTGCACATTAAATATTGTTCTGTAATATGCATGGTACACGTTCTTTGCAGCATGCATAAGATATATAACACCTGAGAATGAACCTTACCTGTAGGGATTAAAAAGTGTTATTAACAAACAAGTGTGTCTCTTGTAATCAGATCCATTATTTATCACGTGCCTTGAAGAGACGTTTACTTGATTTCGATTCCACTCTTTTGGCAAGCACCAATACACAGAAGCACAGGTAAGGTAATTTCAGAATTAGTGAAGTGGGAATTGTCCAAGGTATAATACACACTCACTATAGCCTCAAGTCTACCTCTCAATGGTGCACATTTCAATGCCCAGTTCTCATGCATTCACTAAGGGTATTACAATGCGATATTCAGTGCTCTTAAAAACTATCAAGGAGTCTTTTGGCTAGCGCTGCTCAAAGGCACTACTCATTAATACTGTCAACTCTTGCTTGGGCAAAATGCTTTTGCCATGACATGCTCATTGGTAGTCATGAAGTTCTTATCATTGCTACTGAAACAGATGAGAACCAAAGTACACGTCCTACCTTGGTTCAGCCGGGAGTTACTGCACTGCTTGGGAGCCAGAATTAAGCTAATCACAAAGGCGTGACTCAGGGCGTGATCTGTAATTAAATGGCTGCCATAACTCCTGAAGTTTCACGAGATGTTGCGTGGCGTGACCTGCAACTTGAAAACAAGGATGTTAATGACTCCCTGCATTGGAGTGCATTAGTGTCCAGTACCTACTGTATATTAAGGCTCATACGAACCTAGGTACTTTAAGGCCCATAAGAGCATTTACCAGGGCTGTTGATTAATGACTTAATAGTGTCCCTGGGCAGGAAGAACTGAGCACTAGCTGCATTACTGGGATTAGTAATCCTGACATTAAGCAAACGTGTTGCGCAGAGTAGCGTCCTGCCACGGAGTGCAAGCATGCCAGTTCCCTAGCTCGCACACTTAGTGTCTCTTACATAACTTCGTAGACCTACTATGCAGACGTACAGTGCATATATTGTCATACATTACAGTGCAAGTTGGCCTGCGGGCGTTCTATCTGGGGATGGCCGGATGGACCATGACACCTCATGAAGAGAAAGCTCAGCTGTAGTACCGGCCCTATAAAATAAGTGCCTGTGCTTAGCACCGGAAAACACCAGCACAAATTAAGCACTGGCCTGCATGTTAGTGCATTTAAAGCGCCTGGCTGCCTGATCTGAACATGACCTTTGCTCAGCCTGAGAGACACTCAACATGCTTGCAAAAGGGAGGCGGGACGGGTCACCTCCACTTTTAATGATGGGCCACGTCTGACTTTGGTGCGATCTCCTCATCCCAGTTGTTCTACAGTTTGTAGAGTTAGCATGGGCCAGCTGATTTAGTGCAATCAGTCCTGAATCCACACAGAAGGCCGCATGCTTTACCCTTAGCAAAGATTACTTATGGAATCGAAATGCACCGATGTCAACTTTTCTTGTTTTGTCACAAACGACTTTTTTCATTTACTACCCCGCACATTAACAAACCTTAACATGCAGCCCATTTATCCCTATCAGAAACTAAGTACATTTTCATTTGGACACAGCCTCATAGGATCAGGTTTAGCAATAATATCCC
This sequence comes from Triturus cristatus, assembly GCF_964204655.1. Lineage (NCBI taxonomy): Eukaryota > Metazoa > Chordata > Amphibia > Caudata > Salamandridae > Triturus > Triturus cristatus. Next base: position 577,807,184 of record NC_140594.1, read on the forward strand.
CAGGAACAGATGCATGTTAGAATAATATTCAAATAACACCAGCATTCAAAGGGCATATGGGTGGAAATGCTGTGCCAAGAATGCATTGAATAGGTGAGTTTTAAATCTTCGCAGAAAGTTAGGAGAGATTTAGAGCCCGAGTCCTTCAGGTAAGGATTTTTAGAATCCTGGCATCAGGAGTGACCTGTGGTAGCCCGGGCTCCTTCGGCTGCACAGAGTTTATCATGGTGATATGCACTGCCTTCTATGTCTTTTTAAGTTCAAAAAATCAATTTTATTGATAGAAATAAAGGTGTCAATACATAGTTCACAACGTAAAGGTCATGTCATTACAATAGAATTTGCTGCAATAAAGAAAGATAAATGAATCGGACTAATAAATACAAGCATAAGGGTTAAAACTAAATAAGTGGGTCATAGAAAGCCATGGAATAACAAATATTCTAGAAACGCATGAGGGAATCAAGGGGGTTTAAAAACCTCTTGCTGAGATGCTTTTAGCTGGGAATGGCGTCTGGCACATGCATCTAGGTACAATGTAACAGCTGTCCACAAATCCAGACGTTTCGTTGCTATATGTATGGGATATACAAAGGAGGTGTCCAACCTATGATTATGGCAAACAGCGTGCCACCATGCTTTATAAGAAATTTTTGTGAAATCCTTCCAATTTACAGTGATCTGCTGAAAAGCAACCGCTAATAATAAATCAATAATTTTAACATTAAGTGCAACATTCTCCCAGCAGGATGAGAGACTTCCTAAGAAAACATGGGTAATGGAAAAAGAAAGGTTAGTTCCAAAAATTAGGTTAATTTGGGACCACATTTGTATTATGTTGGCTGCTCTGGATGATTTACGTATTTTGTCCCTCAACTATTCCATAAAGACACTGGCCAAGATAGCACAAAATCTCGTTCCCAAGCCTCTTCTATTTTGGATTTCTGCCTAGCAGTGTCTTTACCTTGTAGATAACTGTATATAGTGGAAGCTTTGGGAATAGTTTTTAACAGAGTGTGGAGTTGTGATGAAGGTTCCGAAACATTGGAGGCAATAGAAGTGGTAAATAGTTGGGTGTATTTATCCATCAATGCTTTCTTAAGTAGATTGTATTTATGGATAAACGAGGCCGGCAAGCTGAATAATTGACTAAGTGATGAAAAAGGCAAAAAATCCGAATGAGAGAATAACTGATGAATCCATATTAAACCTTTTTGTCGCCAGGTCTTCCAATAGAATGGTTTATTACGGATAGTCAGGGTTTTGTTGTGCCAAATTGTTGAATTGAGGAAGGAATCGATGGTACTATGTATAGGGAGGAGTGCAGGCTCCAAGAGTTTAGAGGTCAGTTTGATTATGGGAGTGGACAAGGCCTGTGGTTTGCGTGAAAAAGAAAGATATTCATAAAAGGAGAAAGGAGATAAGAAAAGACGCTCAGTTGTAGTCCATAAAGGACAGTCTTCTGTGGGATCAAGCAACCAAAGTGAGGCTTGGCGTAAGAGAAATGCTTTCTGATACGCCTGGAAATCGGGAAAGTTAACCCCGCCTTCTGTTTTGGAGTGAGTTAGGTTAAGTAGAGACATTCGGGACTTCTTTTTATTCCATATGAAGGAAGAAAGGGTTGAGTTAATTTTCTTAAAAAATGTAATAGGAATAGGTACCGGGATGTTAGAAATGGTATATAAAATTATAGGCGACAACATCTTTATAGTGTCTAGGCGGCCCCACCAGGATAAATATAGGGGATGCCATTTAGTGGCTAAATCCAAAATCTTTTGTATGCATTTATTCATACATAATGCTACTGTTTCTGATATTGAAGAAGTGACATGTAATCCTAGATACTGATTGTGATAGGGGCTCCAAGTAAAGTTGGAAGCACTGAAATCCAATTTAAAAGTGTACTTAGTTAAGGGTAATATATCACATTTATCGTTGTTCAATTTGTATCCAGAGTTATTGGAGTAAGCTTGTACTTACGTCAAAAAGGCAGGGTTTGTGTCATTTGGTTGTGATATAAAAAGCACGATATCGTCAGCATAGGCTGCAAGTTTAATATGGGAATTTAATGTTTGAAAGCCATGTAAATTTGGGTTTTGACGTAATTTAGAGAGAAAAGGTTCCAATGCTAAATTGAAAAGGAAAGGGGAAAGAGGACATCCTTGACGTACTCCTCTCTCCAAATCAAAAAATGGGGACACCAAACCATTGGCGCAAACACCCGCACAAGGGTTGGAATAGAGAAGAGAGATCAAGGATGTAAATTTAAGGCCAAAACCAAACCAGTTAAGAGTGTGGAACAAATAAGTCCACTCGACTCTATCAAACGCCTTTTTGGCATCTAATGCTATCGCCGCAAGGGATTGATTTAGACGGGAGGATTTAGATAAAACGTTAAAAAGGAGTCGCGTATTATCAGTTATGAATCTACCCTTGACGAATCCAGATTGTTCTTTTCCCAGCAGATCAGGTAAGTAGGAATCCAATTGTATAGCTAATGCTTTAGGGAAGATTTTGTAGTCGATGTTGACCAAGGATATGGGCCTATAATTTTTACAATATTTAGAATCTTTACCATCTTTGGGGATGAGGCAGATACGTGCTTCTGAAAAAGAACCCAAGGAGCTACCTAATGTGCCAAAGGAATTAATTAGGGAATGTAACTTGGGCAATATGAGTTTAGAGAAGTGTTGATAAAATTCTAGTGAAGCCATCTGGTCCCGGGGCTTTGTCTTTTTTAAGGTGTTGAAGAGCTTTTAATAATTCTTGGTATGTTAGATCTAACTCTAGGGAGGATAGGTCCGGCATATTATGTTGAGGTTTTTGAATATTCGAGAAAAAGTGCAATAGAGAGAGATCAGAGGATTGCGTTTTGGAAGTGTATAATGATTTGTAAAAGAGAGAAAATTCATTCAGAATCTCAGCATCTTTAAATTTTAAAACTGATTGGTCATCATAGATAGATTCAATATTTAGCTTGTTGTGTTTCATTTTTAAGTAATTGGCCAATATTTTCCCTGCTTTTATTCTTACCCCCATACAACTTTGCGCTGGACTTTAACAGATATAATGAGGCATCCTCCGTTGACTTTTTATTAAATTGCAATTTGGCATTTATGAGACCTGTGAGACAGTCTTTCGAGTGTGAAGTGTAATAAGAGTGTTTCAATCATTTAATATCCTGAAGGAGATCTTTAGTGAATTTACGGGAATTTCTTTGTTTCTTTGCAACAAAGCCGATTCTGAAATCTCTTGCTGAGGCTTTGAATGCATCCCATAAAGTGGAGACGGGCATGGAGTGGGTTTGATTCACCTCAAAAAACTCGTTAAAAAAGGTAATGAAGGAGGCAGTAAACTTTGGATCTAAGAGGAGGGCATTATTAAAGCGCCATCTTCTGGGACCGGTAACTTTAGGTAGGATGTCAAGGCCAATTGAGACTGGGCATGATCTGACAATAAAATTGGGCCAGTCTCTGCATTTGTAAGAGTTTGCGAAATGTTATAAATATATAATCAATTCTTGATTGAGTGTGATGGGAAGAGGAATAAAAAGTGTACTCTCTGGTAATCGGATTACAAAAACGCTAAGCATCCAGGAGTTTATGTTGAGTGATAGTATGAACAAAAGACTTGTGTGGTCTGTTGGGAACAAAGGAGACTTTAGAGTTTCTGTCAATAAACGGGTCAAAAATCTGATTACAATCACCAGCTAAAATGAAATTGTCTTCTATACAATGCGTAATTTGTTTGGCCAGTGTGGGCCAAAAAGAGGGTACACCTCCTGTAGGGGAATAAACATTTACAAGAGAGACAAGAACACCCTTCAAGGACAATTTAACATTCACCCATCTGCCATCCGTATCTGATTCTTGGGACACAAATGAAAACGAAAGGGATTTGCCACATAGTATCATTACTCCATTTTGTTTGCCATCACCTGGGGAGAAGAAAATCTCCCCCACCCAACCTTTTTTTTAACTTTAATGATTCAGTATCCGAAAGGTGAGTTTCTTGCAAAAATACAATATCAGCATCTAATTTGGCTAAGTGGGTCAGGACTCTTTGTCTCTTGATAGGAGAGTTTAATCCCTTAACGTTCCATGTGATCAATTTTAATGACACAAGTAATAAAAGACATAATGAACCAAAAATGAAAAACAGAAGTCCAATTCATTGAAACAACAGTATAGAGTGTGAAATAAGGAAATTAAGAAGTAAATGATAGGTACGATGTCAGAGTAAAGAGAAACAAACATATCAAATAGCCAAAACAAAGAACGGAAGAAGAATACGAGAATGAGAAAAAGGAAAAAACAGGTAGATAGGTAATGAGAAGACAAAGGGATAAAGATATTAATAGTTGTAATGACCGGAATAGTGATAAGAATGGAAAGATAAGATGGAGTGAAAAGACAGAAGACACCATCAAAAGAAAAAATACGAAAAAAACCAAAAAACAAAAGACATTACGAGTAACAAATCTAAGACAATGCATGAAGGTAACATACCTACAAAAATAAGACTCAGGGATACACGGGAGGGGGGATGGAACCACATGGAGTAGGCAACACATCCGGGGTTGACCAAACGAAGGATCGAGGAGAAACCACGATGTGGGGATATAAAATCTGTGAAGACAAATAATAAGGATGAGGCTAACTATTAGGGCATAAGATTGGAACATATATTGGATCAATCAGTAGCAGGAATACCAACAGCAAAATTAAACAATTTTGAGCTAAAACGTAACTTTGTGAAAACAGCAAGTATAACAAAAACTATATAGAATCATTTCTCAAATAGCAGGATACCATGGAAGAGAAAACAGAATCTAAACAGCCTGTAAAAGAGAAAACTTTCATCATGTGTTGATAGAAGTCGAGGGCCCAGAAGAGTCCATAACATCCGTTTTGCAAGAATTAATAAAGCTTTGTAAACGCATCGGATCTTTGTATGTCATTGTTCTGTTATTGTACCTAGCTTTAAAAAGACACGGATGAAAAAGGCCATATTGGGCTCTCATGGAACGTAGATCAGCTCTCATGTTGAGGAAAGCCTTGCGTCTATTAGCAGTAGCTTTAGCATAGTCCTGTCTGAAGAATAAAGACGAGCCTGACCATTTAATTCTTGGAGAAGCTTTGACCGTCGAGAGAACCTTCAGCAAATCTGTGTATTCTAAGAAGTATAAGATGACTCCTCTTGGTCTTTGTGAGGGAGTAGCGTGAGATGAAGGACATCCCAGCCTATGCGCTCGTTGAATGTTAAGTATAGTTCCTTCAGGCATATGAAGAAGTTTTAGGAGAAATGATTTGAAAAAGGTAATTGAGTCTGATCCTTCAAGTCCTTCTCCCAGGCCATAAATACGTAAGTTGTTCCGTCTGCTGCGATTTTCGAGATCCTCCACCTGTTTTTGAAGTTGCAGTTGAGAAACATTAACGCAAGTCTCTTTTAAGGAAGAAAGAGTGTTCTCAACAGCACAGACCCTCGTGTCCATTTGAGACCAGTTATCCGTTAAGGTTTGCAGCTTGGTGTTAGTCTCTTCCATAAAAGGTCGGAGGGCTCTGATCTCCTCAAGCAATAGTTCCATTGAAACAGGCGAGATTGATTTAGGTGGTGAAGGAGGATCTTTTTAAAGACATTTAGTGATAGATTTCCCAGGGGTTCCAGAGGAAGGATCCATATTTGTCTTTAAGCACTTAGGCGTGGATGATAGAGAATCTTCAAACTTAGAAAATTCAGTGAAAATGTTTGCATTTTTTCTAAAGATGTGCTTCTTGGATGAAGAGGGACTAATTACTTTTGTTCTGCCCATAAAACGCTAACCGAACAGTCTCTCTTCCAGTCAACAGCAAGAAAGTGGAGAAAAGTACTCTCTGAAAGGGCTCGCTAAAGATCACAAAATGGCCGCTAAGATACAATCTTCACAAATCCCTCAGTAATTTTTTGACAGCAATAGATAGCAGTGTACCTCAAAATTCTAAAGAGATATCTTGCAATGCTCAAATGCCAAAGAATGCTGGTTACATTATAAAACAGTTAATGTAAATACTAGTTGATACATTGTGCCTACTTCCAGTCAGCGATATGAAGAATGGAGAAAAGTAGTCACTGTGAGGGCTCACTAGATATCGCAAAATGGCCGCCAAACATCTTCTCCACAAATCTTGCAATACTCATGCAGCAGCACTATGCAACAGCAAACCTCAGTGTTTTAGAGAGGATTTATGCAAAGTACAGGTGCTAGATTGCACTGGAAACAACAAGAGATGTTTTGTATTAAGTTCAGCTCCAATTATATTTTGACCGCGATCGTGGTAAAAATTCAAGATGGTGGCCGTGATAATACGCGGCTGGTACGGAGCAAAGTTTCTCAAAATAACGTTACTTGCTCAATATGAAGGAGGTCGCCGAGGATTACATATTGGTTATCCGATCTTCATCTACACAGGCTCGTCTTTAATACGTCGCGGAACAAGCTGGAAGCATGATAACTTCGAAATCCGCCAGAGAGCTTCACCCGTGCACCGCCTTCTCCATTGGGCGCCAAGCCACGCCCCCCTGCCTTCTATGTCTTGGTGAGAGCTTTGAATGCAATTTTGACATACAATGGTTGCCAGTGTAAGCCATATTTTTTGTTTCTGGGCCTGGCAGCACCTGGCAGATTTACATCACATATGTCAAGGTGTGCCTGGACCAGAGATTGTGCATCAAAGTATGCGTCAAGGAAAGTAGGTTCGATTTTCTTGGGCAAATAAGATAGTACATTGCAATCTTATTAAATCTTAAACTGGAGTACTCTGACTCTGAAATGAATAATGCATCAATTTTTTAATCAGAGAACTCAGGATAATGGTTGACTGTAGGGTTTCCGACAGTTCTGTCTTGGTTTGCTTGTGTTTGGTTGGCAGTTCAGGCTGGACTCTTCCTATTGGACCAGGAACAAGACAGATTTGCATATGGCTGGTCTAATCTGTGGTGGCATGGTGTTCAAAAGAATGATTGGTCGGAATGATACCCAGAAATGACCAGTCGTTAGACTTATTGTAAGCATTCCTCCCATCACCTTTTGTGAGTTTGGTGTTTCTGTCAGTGATTGTCCATTTGTTGATTTACACCATAAACATTGTGAAATTTTGATGAAAGAAGTGTGCAGTTCAATTTATTACACAACCTTGCAGTTTTATCCATTTTGACAAAGTGGGGCTGCATGTGAAATACTTGCATCACATTATAGTACTAGCTTTGTATAAGAGTGTACCACCTAACATGCCCATGTGACTACTCATAGGCTCATGTACTGTTATCAGATGCTGCAAACAACTGTATGGGTCCAGGTTCAACTATCAGGACTAACAGATGGCCATGTATCACCTCTTGTGTCCTCTTAGCAAGATTCATATGCCGCAAACAGCATATTATGGCCATTTTATTCCCCAGGATCAGCTTCATTGACTCTGATTCAGTGTCACATGTGCATGTGCCCCCCACAAGCACTGCCTCACATGCCCATGCACTGCTTTTATGCCCACATACACACCCCATCTCTCCCTCTTTGTTTCCCCTCTTCTGCCATCACTTGACCTGTTCCCAGGCCAGGACGCTCCCCCCACCGCCCCAGCGCTACCTGCTGGTGCTGTGTCCTCTGGCTGCTGCCCCTCGCTGCTGCTGGGAGTTCGAGGCCCTCCTCCACCCGCAGGCTCCCGCCTGCGCCTCATCCCTGGTGGCCCAGTGGTGGGCGGTAAGTATTCGCTCTGATCCGCTGCCTCTCTCCCGTATCTGTATTACATCTGTTGCCTATTTTCTCTGTGCGCTGCCTTAGTGTCTGTCTATCGTATCTCTATTGCATCTGCTGCCTGTTTTCTCTGCGCTGCTCTACTGACTGTTTTTCATATTTTCGTCATAATTGTTGCCTGTTCTCTCTATGCGCTGCCTTAGTGACTGTTTTCTTATCTGTATTACATTTATTGCCTGCTCTCTCTTTGCGCTGCTTTACTGACTATTTTTCGTAATTTCATCGTAATTGTTGCCTGTTGCCGGTTTCCCGCCGCTGCTTCCCCTGCGGCCCCGCCCCCCTCCTCTCCCATTCGCTCCCCGCCACCCGCCTCCCAGCTGCTCCTCCCTCCCTCCACCCCTTCTTAATGCAGGACACTGCGCGGCTGTGCCGCTGGCGTGCCGGAGGCGCGCCAGAGGCAAGCCCGTCTGTGCCCGTCCGCACCCGGACCGCGCCCCGGGCCAGATTCCCTGGACCCCGCGCACCCCACCGCACCATACCCAGCTTCAGCTACGACGCCGGCTCCCTCCATGCTCTCAACACCGGCCGAGACCAACGCTGCAACCAGGCTGCCCCGAAACGCACCCACGGACCCTTCTCCTGCCACAGCTGCAGCTTCACCTGCGATAGAACCACCAAACCATCAATGACCAGACCCAACCACCTCTGCTGCATACTACTCAACACCCGCTCCGCTCGCAGACACGCCATCGAGCTCTGGGACCTGCTCGACGCCACTGCCCCGGACGTCGCCTTCCTGACCGAGACGTGGTGGAACGACTCCTCTCCTCCAGACATCGCCATTGCCACCCCAGACGGCTACAAGATCTCCCGCAGGGACCGCACCAACGGCATCGGAGGAGGAATTGCCATCGTCCACAAATCCACCCTCAAGGTCACCACCCATGCAGACGACACCCTCCACGCCGCCAAACACCTGCCCTCCCGGATCCACACCGACCCCAACACCACCCTCAGAGGAACGCTCGTCTACAGACCCCCCGGACCCCGGGCCCAGTTCAACGACTCCATCGCCGACCTCGCCAGCACCAACGCATTCGCCTCCATGGACTACATCCTCCTCGGGGACCTGAACTTCCACCTCGGAAACAACAACGACGCCAACTCCACCACGCTGATCGGCAACCTCGCCAACCTCGGCCTCAGACAACTCGTCACTGCACCCACCCACGCCGCCGGCCACACGCTGGACGCCGTCTTCTCCACAAGCACCCACGTCACCTTCAACCACACCACCGAACCCCACTGGACCGACCACCGCTGCATCCACTTAACCTTCAAAAAACCAACCACGTACCACCGCACCCAACAGATGCCTTGCCGCGGCTGGAGCAAAGTCACCGAAGACCAGCTGCTCACCACCCGCTCCCAGAACCCTCCCACCGACCCCACCAACCCAGACGCCGCAGCCCACAGCCTCAGACTGTGGATTGACGACTGTGCCAACACCCTCGCCCCACTAAAGAAACCCCCCAACAGCCACACCAGCAAGAGAGCCACCTGGTTCACCGACGAGCTCCTGGCCTCCAAGCACGCATGCTGGAAACTGGAGAAGAAATGGCTCCACGAACGTACACCGGACAACCACGCAGCCCACAAGGATGCCACCCGCAGACACCACCACCTCATCAGCCAAGAGGTCCTCCTTCAAAGACCGCCTGGATAACAACGCACACGACAGCAAAGAGCTCTTCCGCGTCGTTAAAGAACTTTCCAACCCCAGCGCCAACACCAACGACATCCCGCCCTCACAGGAACTGTGCGACTCACTGGCCATCTTCTTCCACCGCAAGATCGCCGACATCCACAACAACTTCAACACCATGACCGACCCGACCACGCCAGACGCCACCTCTCCTCCGAACACCAACAATGCCAACCGCCTCACCTCCTGGTCCAACGTTAGCGACGACGAGACACGCAAGGTCATGAACTCCATCCACTCAGGATCGCCGACAGACCCATGCCCACACCACATATTCAACAAAGCAGACGCAGCCATCGCCCCCCAACTACGGAAGGTCATCAACATCTCCTTCGAAACAGCGACATTCCCGGAAAGCTGGAAGCATGCCGAAATCAACGCCCTCCTCAAGAAGCCCAAGGCGGACCCCCAAGGACCTCAAGAACTTCCGGCCCATCTCCCTACTCCCGTTCCCGGCGAAGGTCATCGAGAAAATCGTCAACATGCAACTGACCCGCCACCTCGAAGACAACAACATCCTGGACCCGTCCCAATCCGGATTCAGACGAAACCACAGCACCAAGACTGCCCTCATTGCCGCCACAGACGACATCAGGCGCCAATTAGACAACATCCTCCTGGACCTCTCTGCCGCCTTCGACACGGTCTGCCATCGCACTCTAAAAACACGCCTCCAAGAAGCCGGCATCCAAGAGAAGGCCCTCGACTGGACCACATCCTTCCTCTCCGGCAGATCCCAGAGCGTCCGCCTCCCACCCTTCCGATCCACAGCCACTGACATCATCTGCGGCGTCCCCCAGGGCTCCTCCCTCAGCCCCACGCTGTTCAACATCTACATGGCCCCCCTTGCACAAGTGGCCCACCACCACAACCTCAACATCATCTCCTACGCCGACGACACTCAACTAATCCTCTCCCTCACCAAGGACCCGAGCACCACCAAAACCAACATCCACGACGGAATGAAGGCCATCGCCGACTGGATGAGAGCAGCCGGCTGAAACTGAACTCGGACAAGACGGAGGTCCTCATCCTCGGACCCAACCCCGGCCTGGGACGACTCCTGGTGGCCGACCACCCTCGGGACAGCACCGACACCCACCGACCACGCAAGCAATCTAGGATTCATCCTCGACTCCTCCCTCTCCATGTCCAAACAGGTCAACGCCGTCTCTTCCTCCTGCTTCAACACCCTCCGCACGCTCCGCAGGATCTACAAGTGGATGCCGACCGAAACAAGAAGAACGGTGACACAGGCCCTCGTCAGCAGCAGGCTGGACTACGGCAACGCACTCTACGCCGGAATCCCAGCCAAACACCGACGACGACTACAGCGCATCCAACACGCCTCTGCCCGACTGATCATCAACGTCCCCCGCCGCAGCCACATCACCCCCCACCTGACCAACCTACACTGGCTCCCCATCGACAAGAGGATCACCTTCAAACTCCTCACCCACGCAAACAAAGCACTCCACGACACCGGACCAGCCTACCTGAACAGCAGACTCAGCTTCCACACCCCCACCCGCCAGCTCCGCTCTGCCAGCCTTGCACTCGCCACCGTCCCCCGCATCCAACGAACAACCTCTGGTGGCAGATCCTTCTCCTACCTCGCCACCAAGACCTGGAACACCCTACCCACCCAGCTACAGCAGACCAAAGACTTACTCGCCTTCAGAAGACTCCTCAAGACCTGGCTCTTCGAGCACTAGCGCAACTCCCCTCCCCCCCTCTCAGCGCCTTGAGACCCTCATGGGTAAGTAGCGCGCTTTAAAAATACCATGATTGATTGATTGATTACTAGAGGGCTTGTACTAGACCATTGGCTCTCTTCACTGTCTCCTGCTGGGGCTCAGCGCAGACTTAAGTGAGCTCTCTGGATCCAATGTCAGTTTTCCCAGCTCTGTAGAAAGGCTCCCTCATGGCATGGGTTGTGCAGTGCCACTGCTTCTGTCTTGAAATGGAAACAAGGGTGAGTGATAACAGGGGGACATAAGAGGTTGAGCACAACTGAGCTAGAGTTCGAGGGTCAGACATACCCAGCAGCGCTGCAGCTTGTGCCAGCACAGCTTGTTTTATATAGCTTCTGGGAAGGCAAATTGGTGGAGATGCCCAAACATGCCTAATTTGCTCAGATCCACTTGGCAGAGTTGGTAAACTGGCTTTTACCTCAGGAACTCAGCACCCCAAGGTATCTGACTTATTCTCCCTGTTTTCACCCCAGTCAGAAAAACATACATTCAGTATATGCTCAGTGGGGCTCACCTAGTTACATTTCTTGAAATCAGCAATTGAGTTCAATGAGGTTAGGGAATTCAGGGGACTGGGAGAGACAAGGATAAATAAGATAAAATGACTGGATAGATGGGTTATTTTGGAATGGGAAGGGGATGAGACAAGAACAAAGGCATGTCAACCTCTTACAGTTGTCCTCTCACAGTTTTCAATTAATCTTGTTGAAGATGGACATGGAGAAACGTGAGGAGAAAGCCTGGGGGACAATGATTCAAATATAAATCAGAAAAACCAAGGCAAGGATGAAAACATTAAATCATGCGAGAAGGAGCAAAGCAAGTTAACCATCATTAATTTTTCTGGACATGACGTCCTTTAGATTCTCTTTGCGAATAGACCGATTACTCTCATCCATGAGAACAGGATGTTTCAAAGGAAGCCCCTTGGTGGCTTAAACATCTGCCTCCAAATATGGACTTCTGGGTACCTGAGTCTAAGACTTGAAATGATTTTCCTGATCATATTGATCTAGATGCTTGGCTTTAATGAAGTGGGGATTGGATGATGTGCTTGTTTTCCAAAGTGTCACGAGGATTTTTACATGCATTCTTCTTGAAGTAGTTACCAGGGCCCATATTTATCAAATTGTCAAGCAACGCAAAGCAGCAAGACAACTTGCTGTGCTGCTTAACAGGGAGAGAGCAGGAATACACCATATCTACAAAGATATGATACATTTCTGCTCTCTCCCTACGCTGGTGCAGTTGTTTGTAGATTTTATTCTGATGCCAGGAAAATGTCCTTAGTCCCTGTGTTAAAATGGTTTGGGCTCCGGCAATGTCGACCTGCCTTTTTGGCATTACAACAATTAGATAATGTGCATAGTGTCTACAGGATGGTAACTTTCTTTAAAAAAGTTCTGTGTTTAAGGAAATTTATGATTCTTTCTTATATTGTCGTTTAATCCAAAGAAAGCCTGTTGTGTTTAATACTCTTTTAACTTTTTCAATGAATTTTAAATAATTGCATATATGTATTTTATATGAATTTTAATATATGAAACCATGATATTAAGCTTTTATGATTGTTTGTTCACAATCGAATAAAGCTTTCTTTGATTCTTTGATTGACTGAGTGCTTCCTAGAGCCAACACAGACACCCTTGCACCATGATGCAAAGGTGCCTGCGTTACAGGCAGGATTGTTGTTGTGTAGGAAAGGGCACCTTTCTGCATAAAAATAATCCTTTGAGGCAATTACTTTTATCTATGTGTGCTGCAGAAAGCAGCACGTGCAGAAAGAGGAAATAACGACGACAAATGAAGATATTTCTCTTTGTTACTTCTCTTTTGGGAAGGTGTACCACTTTGATGCATTCCCAGGTGTGCAGGTCCTTGTAAATCTGGGATGGCACCAAAATCCATGGGTGGATACTTGGGAACACTCGAGCTCCACCCATGGAACGCCTTCCAAACACAGAGTAATGCAAGGCAGTGATTTGTGCTACCTTGCAAGGTGGCTTTGCGTGGCTTAGTAAATCTCACTGAAGGGCTTGTGTTGGCTTGCATCACTTTGCGTGATGCAAGGACAATGTACGCGCTTTGTAAATTTGGGCCTTAGTAAGGATCTTTTGAAGGCTAGTGATATGAGCTTACTTATTTTGTTTGTTTGTTAAACACCTTTGTCAAGCTAGCCCATCCAAAGCTTTTCAAGCCACAATTGTGGTATGCCATGAAACAATTGCTAGCAGCACATTGTATAGGGCGCGGCTGTAGAGGCTGCAGTAAGGTGAAGAGAGACTCTGGGTTATCCTGCATACCAATGAGGAGCAATTCAGTTTCTTAGTCATTGAGTGCTAAGCTTTTAGCTGTCATTCACAATTGGATGTGTTCATGCCAATGCAAAAAAGCTTTTAGATGGCTCATCTAATTTGAGGTGTGATTATGGCATGAAGTAAAACTGAAAATGAAGGGTGAGGTATAAGGAACTCCCCTATTTTTTTTAAGACTGTTGGTTTGACATTTCTGGTCTATCAAGGACTTCATCCAGCTCAGGTCAGACTTTGTGAATTACAGAATTGATGGATTTTTACTTGTGAAATGATTATTTGATCTTGATGGTGCATTTTGTTAAGTTCAAATGAGCACAGGCTTTCAGAAGGATGACCCGATAAGGATCTAAGCTCTAGATCTGCAAATGAATCACAAGCGTGCCCTAGTCCCATACTTTCGCCGATCCTTTTAAATTTAGCTGAGGCTCCTACACTATGATTTATCTCCATGTAGATAAATACTACCACATCATTAATTCAGAAATATTTTTTAAGAACTCTGGATTTTCACCTGCAATATGTTGCATGCTTCATCCTTAAGTCTGCTCCTAACTGTAGACCCCCGTCCAGAGTCAGCTTTTAACCATTAGGCCCAGCTTATTAATCAGGCCAACTGTTATTATTAAACATCTAAACTATTGGGTAACTTTACAATCTATTTCTTTGAGGCCTCATATTGTAAAACGTGTTTCATATATGCCAATATTTTAAAAAATATATATTATTCATGCAGAATCAGTGTAATAACATTGAAGGCAGCATGAACAATAATTAGGGGTCTAATTCTTAATGAAAGACACAATTTGCAACATGATCTTGCATTGGTGCAGATTTATGGCTTTCAGGAATTCACAAAAGTTTACAGAAGCTGCCCTGGAAATCATAACTCTAGAAAACATACTACTTGGAAACGTAGGTAAACTCCATTTTCGCCTGAGTAACTATTCACACATATATATTTGCTCTTGAGAAAATGTGCAGAGCAATATCAAATTCACTTTTTCTACACGTTATATTTCCATGTCTGGACAAATTCCCAACCTATTCTAAAGTGGTAAGAATTACAAATAAGTTGATGAATATTCACAAACATGTAATTTTGTCATTGTGCATAAACTGACTCAGCATACTCTCCCTGTAACTTCTGCTTCCCCTATATGTAGATTTTCAGAAAAGTGGCAAAAACAGAGCTTTGCTAAAATCCAAACCCTGATATCATATGAGCCCTGGCATAATCAGAGAGCCTATTTTGAGAGCTATGATATAATGAGAATGCTTTTTTTTTTTTTTAATTCTTTTTATTGAGAGTTCATAAAAACAAAATCTTCAATATAGAACACATTTGTAGAAAGATTAATACGGTACAAGGCACATAGGTGTAAAAGCATTTTTACAAATTCATCAGTTCGAAAACTTGATTATAAAGTGCAAAGTGTAAAGCCAAAAAACAACAACGAATTTCGACAATTCAAATCTCAATTGTAAAGTGTAATGTGCAATTATAAAGTGCAAAATGCGTAGGGAGAAACACTCTAGCAGACTATTAGCTAAGAAGATATAGTTAAAATTAAATGCTGTCAGGAAATACAGAAAAAAGGACTACGATTCAAACACACTCCAGAACTTCTCATATTTCTTGAGTGCCCCAGATCTCAGTGCATATTTTCTTTCCCTGCCCTGGATTCGTAATAATTTTGCCTTCCAAGCCTGAAAAGTTGGTACTTGATCGGTTTTCCAGGACTGTAAAATAAGAGATTTGGCTATTAAAGAAGCTATGAAAAGGGACTCATCATATGGAGTGTGGCACATAGAACAGCCTAGTACAGGAACTAAGTCATCGAATATTATAATGGTTTTAAGCTCAGAGGAGAGGTATTTTTCAATTTCCTTCCAGAATGGCTGGATTTTAGGACATTCCCAGACAATATGTTTCCAGTTCCCTTTCTCCTCGCCCCGAAAACATTTATCAACAACTAGGGGAAAGATACTATGGAGATAAGCGGGAGTTCTATAGATCAACCATTTATTGAAAAATTGCATGCGTCTAAAATTAGCGCCACGGAAAATTATTTTATTAAATTTATTTATCTTGTCCCATACAAACTTGTTGATTTCAATGTTTTCCCTCTTTTTCCACCTCTCAATGATCCTACTGGAACATTCCTGCCCTTTATCCTCTTTTAATAATTTGATCCAGATGCTCATCTTTTTTGGAATTTTATTATTCATAGCTGTCGAGATAGTTTCTTTGTGGTATAGATTTCCTATTTCCAACCCTCTGAGCCTTTGATTGAGCATACAGAAAGACCAATTCAAGGTGGAATGTGAATAATGTACCTTTCTGGAGATTTCATCCCATGACTTCCACCTATTGCCAATGAGGAAGTCTTCAATCTTCACAAAGCCGTTTTCTTTCCAGAGATTTATTATTTTACTCTCCATACCTCCCTCTTCTCCAAAGTTAAAGTTGTTCAAATCCGTTGTATTACTTATTCTAGGGATGGAGTAGAATTTCAAAAACTGAATTTTCTGTTTGAAAATCCACTGAAGGGACTTGTAGCGAACTTTCTTTGGATCTTTTATAAGTCTAATTGGATCAATTATTTTTATTTCTGACAGCATCTTCCTCATAAAAAAATTGTCTGCTTCGTTAGTGTCTGAGAAAAAAAACCTAAAACTATGATGTGCAAAAGATGCAAAGTAATATTCTCTAATATTTGGAAGGGACAGCCCTCCTTGTGCAAAAGGAAGATATAAAGTGTCACGTGCAAGCCTAGGAGATTTTTTAGCCCAAAGAAAAGAAGAAATCAGAGCATCCACTTTATTAAAAAAAGAGACCTGAATTGGGCAAGGTGCGGTATCAAACAAAAAATTAAAAAGAGGTAAGACCGACATTCGTATTAATGCTGCTCGCCCCATCAAAGATAGGGGTAATAAATTCCAACGATCTAAAAGAGACCCCACCTTTTTTAACAATGGTGAGAAGTTCAATGAAAACAGATCTTCCAGATTATCCGATATAAATATTCCTAAATACCTCTTTGGGGATAGATTATATATTTGCCTAAATTCTGGTATTAAAGTGTCTACAGTGCAGTTTACTAAAATAATTTCTGTCTTGTTAACATTAATTTTATAAACCCCTAGATTCTGGAAATCTGAGAATATTTTTAGAATCTTCAATTGACTAGAGGGTTTGGAATCTAAGAAAAGGGCAATATCATCAGCGTATAATTTTATATTAGTCATACCAACTATTGGGGCTGTGTCGGTGCGTATATTTCTAATCGCAATCGCCAAAGGTTCAATGAATAGCGCAAATAAAATTGGCGACAGAGGGCATCCTTGGCGCGTGCCTCTAGTGACTAGACATGTCCCAATATTAGATTTGTTAATGATAATCTGTGCCTTAGAATCCATATATAGTTGTTTTAAAAGTATGATAAAAGCATCCGGGAAATTGAAACTGTGCAAAATAGCAAAAAGGCAGTCCCATGACACTAGGTCGAAGGCCTTCTCTGCGTCTAGAAACCAGATTTGAGCCTTCACTTGATTAGTTTTAAAAAAATCTAGTGCTTCCAATACAAACTTTGTGTTTGAGTGGAGATGTCTGCCTGCAATAAAACCGCACTGATCGTTAGCTACGAGGTATCCCACTATTTTATTCAATCGGTTTGCTAAAAGTTTTGTAAAGATTTTATAATCTGTATTTAGGAGACTTATAGGTCTATATGAATTTATATTCTCCTTGTCCTTCCCTTTTTTCAAAATGCTAACCACCACAGCTGAATGGAAGGAGTCTGGCGGGGGACCTCCTTGGAGTAAGTCGTTCAATAAAAGTAAAAGTTCTTTATGTAGTGTTCCTCCAAATTTTTTTAAAAATTCAATAGGAAAACCATCATCACCGTTTGCCTTACCGTTAGGAAAAGAGCTGATTACGTCATCTAATTCTGACATTGAGAAGTCCTCTGTAAGGCATTTCTTGCCCTCATCGTCTAATTTCGGTATTGCCAGATGCTCTAAGAACTCCCCAATGGAATCAGATGAGGCCCCTTCGATTGCTTGATAGACTCCCTCATAGTGTTTTAAAAACAACTCGCCAATAGAGCCTGTAGTTTTAGCATATGATTTGGTGATGGGATTAATTAATTGATCTATTCTATTGCGAGCCTGCTTTTCTTTGGCTTGCCAGGCCAAAAGCTTGCCTGTATATTCGCTCTCCTCATAGATCTTCTGGGCATAGAGATTGCTATTAGTTTCACCCAGGATGTAATAAAAATCCCTCATCCTGCCCTTAGCCTCATTAAGCTTTTGCCCTGAGTGCGCTGATCTAGTCTTGTAGTGTTCTTGAGTTGCTTCCGTGAGATCGGTTTGAAGTTTTATTTTCTCCTCCTTTCTTGCCTTCTGCTTTGGTATTTCTTTAGATGTTATGAACCCACGGAGTGTAGCCTTGAAAGCATCCCAGATCATATTTAATGGGGCAGTACCTCTATTCTGTGTGAAAAACTGCTCAATAAATTCTTCAATGTCTGTACACCATTTAGGATCAAGGAGGTTAAGATTGTTAAAAAACCATCTTCTAATAGGGTTTATATCTTGTAGTCCCAACTTTACCTCCATGCAAACTGACACATGATCCGAGAAAGCATTGGACAGATGTAAATAGTTATATAACTCTAAGTCATGAGAAGTTAAAAAAAAATCTAATCTGGATGCAGAGTTATATTTTGCTGAGTAACATGAATATTCTCGTTTAAGAGGATTAGAGAATCGCCAATGATCCATGATATCAAGATCTAATTTACAAGATTGAATGGCCAAAGCAGTTTGGGGTTTATTTTGACGGCGATCTTTTTTGGAGGAGTCCAATTGAGGGATCTGAAGAAAATTAAAGTCTCCCCCCCATAATATTAACCCAGGGAGCCATGTTATGGCGTTCTTTAACTGTAAAATTGGCAGAGAGTTATCTAAAATTGGTGCATATATTGTAGCGAGGATTATGTCAATATTATTTAATTTACCATGTGCAATTGCCCATCTACCTCTATGGTCTATGGCTGTGCCAGCCAGAGTAAAACCTACATGTTTTCCTATTAATATGCATACTCCTCTCTGTGCCAACCCAGCTGAAGAAGATATCCTATGGCCGGCCCAATTCTTCAGAATTTTATCTGAGTCCTCCTGATCTTTATAATGGGTCTCTTGTAAGTAGATGATGTCTGGGTTTAAATTCTTTAACCAACTTTCAATAGCATTTTTTTTTCGAACATTGGTAAGACCATTTGTATTAAAAGAAATAAACTTCACAATATTATTAATTCTTCAAGAGGAGGAGGATGGAACATGCGACAAGGCAGCCGAAATAAATAAATATGGCTAAGGGAATTTTAAATTTCAGCCTGTAAAAATAAGCATTAATCAACAAACCAGCAATAAATAATCATACAAAAATTTTCAATAGTAAACTCTTTGTGCAAATAGGCAGATAGGGAGTACCGTTGTATAATGAGAATAGCGAAACCTCACTTTGTACAAATATGCAACTAAAGAGCAGGAACATCTCACTGAGCAAATAGGCAAATAAGCAAAGTGGTTGTATAATGGCAGCAGAGCCTTTAGCAGTAGAGTTATATGAAAAGAGCGCAACCTCTCTTTATGCAAAAAATGGGTAATATGGTTGTGCAAATAAGCAAAATGGTAGTACAATAGCAGCAGAGCCTTTAGCAGTGAAGTTAAATGAAAAGAGCGCAACCTCTCTTTATACAAACAATGGGTAATACGGTTGTGTAATAATTTTGCAAATAAGTAGCAAAAAACCTCTCTGTGCAAATGAGCAAATAAACAGTGCAGTTATATAATAGCAGCAGAGACCTCTCTTTTGTGCAAAAAAGGCAGAACATCAATGTGATCACATAGTAGCAGCAAACCCTCTCTTTGTGCAAATAAGCAAACCATAAAGGAACTTATCAGACCAGATAATAAGGCAGAAGGCCTTGTCCGTACCAAAACTGTGTTGAATTTAGAATTAGAACAGAAGATTCTTCAATAAATGAACTCTCTATTTTTCCCCTGCAACACCCCCCTTCACCTCCCCTCCCATCCCAACCCCCCCTTAGAGCGGACGGTACCCCCCGTGTCCCACTTCCGTTCTTCTCTTGGATTTCTTCTTTTTGGATGCCATGTCGTAGCATCCTTGTGTGCTTCCTGGCCCTGTCGTGGACTCGCCCATTAAATAGAAAAATAATTAGCCGTAAGTAATGGATCTAGACCTTCAAGGAGTGCCTGAGCTTCGTATATGTTCGTAATAATAAAAAACTTCCCTTTGGCCAGTACTTTAAGTTTTGATTGCTGCACAATCGTAGCCTGGGCTCCCTTGTTTTTAAAAGAGTCAATCAGTTTAACAAAGTCCCTGCGACTATGAGCAGAAGCTGCCGACATATCTGAAAAAATTCGAAAATTATTCGCGCCATCAGCATTGAATAATTTCTTAGAATAGACAGTGCTTAGAATTTTCTCCTTCACCCTAAAATCAGAGAAATTAAGCAAAATTGTACGCGGATATTTCAGATTGATTGGTTTATGCGCAGGGACTCTGTGCGCTCTTGTGATCGTTAAATCTCCTTGGAGCTCAGGTATGGCTTTTTTCAAAAGGGACTCAGACCACTTAACTACGTCTTTATCTTCCAAACCCTCTGGTATGCCTACCAAGCGTAGATTCGACCTCCTATTATAATTTTCAAGGTCCTGCTTTTTTTCCGCTAGCTGGATTCTCTCTTTGTTGGCCACCAAGAGGTCTTTCTGTATTGCCGATAGGGAGTCCTCTAAGGATGAAATCCGCGTTTCAGCTTCAGTGACTCTTAAGGGAAAGTTGCCAAAATTTTCTTCCATTTTTGTGAGCCTGCTGTGCAGCTGAGAAATTTCCTGAGCCTGGGAGTTTTTGAAATCCCTTAATTCCTGAAGGATAGTCCCGAGCAAAATTTCAATAGAGTTTGCTTTTGTAGCACTCGGGAGGGGAAACAGTCCATCCTCTTGAGAGGCCTGAGAAGCCTGTGGGCTTAGCTCTTGGCTTGGACTTTTCGTAATGCGAATAAGGCAAGGACTTGAGAACAACTGAGCCGGAGGGGGAGAAGGGACCTGAGACAGTGCAGTGTGGGAAGAATTTCCATTTTCTGAAGTTAGTGCTGCAGGAGTTGCTTCTTCAGAACCTTCAAGGCCCTCCTGACCTAGCGGCACCCTCTGCACTGCTCCTTGCTCTGACTTGCCACTTCCCCCCCCTTTGATTCGCCCCTTCTCGTATAGGAGTGCTCAAAAGTTGCCCCTGTTTTAGAAGGGGTTTGGAAAAGAGAGGGTATTGCTTAGGGGCTGACTGACTTCCAATCTCCTTAGCTGGGGATAGATCATTGACCACGTTGTCTACCCGGCACGTCTTTGTTCCTTTGTTCTTCCCATTCACTTCGCCTCTCGCGTCCTCTTCACCTTTCTCGCCTTTCTCATATAATGAGAATGCTGCCATAATTTGTCACCTCACTATGGGGCACCAAAGAGGACAAGTGGAGTTTTCTTACAGGGCAAGTAGATTTTTGAAGCATCTTGTCCCTTGGACAAGAATATATTTTGTTTAATTCCACACCCCTGATTGAGATAATTAAAACAAAGAGCTTAGCCATCAAAGGAATACAATAAAAAATGGTACTATCTTTAGAATATAATTTTTACATGCTCAATATTATTATACATGAATTTATACAAAAAATGTTTCACAGTATGTAGTATAATGTACAGCAGAAGTGGGCCATAACTTGATATATACACACTACATATTGCAATAATGTTTGGATGACAGCGGGTGGAAAAATACGAGCCCATTCAGCAGCCAACTAGCTTATTGCCAAAAATGTGTCATGACTGAATTTCTCTGACAGGAATAATTTTCCTCTTAGGAACCACAGTGGCTGCTCTAGATAAATGTCATGGTACATGGTCCTGTACCCCTTCCTGAGTGACTCACCGGCATGTAAAACTGGTATCCTTACTTTTTAACAGCCCAGCTAACACATTGTTCTGGAGTGCATTCTGCAGCCTAGGTCTGTCCATGGTAACTCCAAGGTCCAAAACATTTTCTATGACCCAGAGGTACGAACTAATTTCTTATTTTACAGAGTTTTATATAGCGTATTTGACCCGAATCGGGTATCGGAGCACTTTACATAGCACCAGTTACGTTACATTAGGACACGCATTCATTTGTGTTAGGCACGGGGGGATTAAGTGATTTGCCCAGAATCACAGGATGTTCAGTATCATTGCTGAGAATCGAACCCAGTTCCCCAGATTCGAGGACAACCGCCCTCGCCGTTAGGCCAACTCCTCTCCCTAGCATGCCCTCCTTTGTTGACATGGTGCTACTGTTAATTGTGAGAAAGTGCCCTCTTTCTTGCATGGTATGCGCCCACTTTTTGCTGAATTGCTGATGTGCTTTGACTGAGTGTTCCCTGGGCTCCTGCCAATCAGGTACCCAGGGCACTGTGACCAGAGAAGGCCCCTAAGGGCTGCATCACTTATTGTGCCACCCTTAGAGGCCCTGTCCCCTGACACTCACACACTACCTTTGCAGACTGCGTGTCTTGGTGCAGAACAAAGTGAAGAGTCGACATGGCACACATCCCTGTGTGCCATTCCCACAAACCACTGCCCTGGCATACATCAGTCACCCCTCTAGCTGGCTGCCTTATGCCAGTGGTGAGGGTACATGTGCATGAGCCCTGTGCCCCTACATCACCCAGGTCCATTCCTGGGCACTGTAAGTGCAGTGCTGCCATTAAGAGTATATGGTGCTGGGAGTTTGTCATTACGAACTCCACAGCACCATAATGGCTACACTGAAGACTGGGATGTTTGGTATCAAACTTCTCAGCACATTAAACCTACACTGATGCCAGTGTGGTATTTAATGTAAAATGCACCACAGAGGGAATCTTAGAGATGCCCCCTGAAACTCAACCAACCTCCAGTGACCTGACTGAGTGACTGCCTAGGCTGCCACCACCAGACATGTTTCTGGACCCCTGGGTCGAGAGCTTGCTGCTCTCAGGGGCCTGAAACAATGCACATCCTGGGATGAGGTGCCAAGACTCCTCCCCAGGATTGGCAGGGTTCACGAAGGAGAAGCTTCAAAGGCATGCCGCCTTTGTGAGCCTCTCCAGACCATTTGCTGCTTTCAGCTGAACCGGCGGGAAAAACAAGTGAGGAAGAGAGGTGTGCCCACCTCTGCCAACTCCACCCCTAAGGTGGGGGAGGTGAGGTGAAGCACAACCTCGAGTCCCCGCCATCTTGAGGATAGGGGGACCCAGCCAACCAGGGACAGGCTCCTGCTCCCCTCCCACTGGAGAGTGGCAGAATAGGGGGTTTACCCACCCAAGGAAAGGGACTCATTGGTCCCTGCCCTTTACCTACCTGTAACGTCCCTAAATTTAGTATTTAGGGGCACCCTGAACCTTCCTTCCTCAGATCCAGCAACAACAAGAAAAGAAGATAAGAAGGACGAAAAGCTGCGCAGAGCTAACAAGAGGATGACGCCCACTGACTTGGCCCCAGCCTTACAGGCTTGTCTCCCCTCGATCCTGCTCCTGCAAAACCCGGGCGTGTCCAGTGGACAGCAACCTCAAAATCCGCAAATCCAGCCCACTCTGCACCCACCGAACCCGGCCCGAGCGGAAACATACCACGAGGAGGTCCCCCCGTCAATCCTGACCCGAGATCCAGTGACCCCTGACCTGCATAAAGCTTCCAGACGACGCCTGAAGCCTCAATCCAGAGGACCCCCCCTACCACGACCAGAACGGGTAAGAAAATCCGACATCCCAAGGCACCCCTGCACCCGACGCCCCACGGCCTTGTGTGCCCAACCCAGCGGTGCCTAACCAACCCTCAACATCCCAACTTACCCCTCAAAGTGGTGGTCACTCCTGGAAGATCCTCGTCCCCGAGCCTGCAGTGTTTCTTTGTCCCAGAGAAGCTCCATTGAAATCAACAGGGCACCCGACCTCAAAACAGCACCCTGCACCCGGCCGCCCTAGTGCCGCTGGGGGTGCCACTTTGGTGCTGACTTGGTCCCCAACTTGCCCTGAGCTTAACCCTAGGAGCTTTGCTCCCACAACTCCGTGGCCTGCTTGCCAGCAGCCACCAACCGGAGTCCCCCTATCCTCCATAGGATAACATTGGGCCTCAACACTCTGCACCCGGCCGCCCGAGTGCCGCTGAGGGTGCAACAACAGTGCATCACGGATCCTGGGAGACCCCGGAGTCTAACCCCAGGACCATAACTCCAAAGACCGATTACCTACCTGATAACCGATAACCTCTTTTTCCTCGTAGAATAACATTGACACTTTTTCTCCCAAAAAGTTTCTAAGTGTCGACTTTTGAAAACTAAGAATATTCCTTAAAAATCACACAAATAACCAAAACGCATTTTCTCAACTGTTTTCAGGAAATGTACCAGTGCTGAATCTAGGTATCCAGCACTGAGTAAGAAAAGTATTGTTAAAGTAACTTACCTGCTAAGTGAATTTCCTCCTATAGGATTCTATGTGAAAAAGTTTCTGTCAACTTTTGAAATACAAGAATATTCTTTAAAAATCGTACAACTTACTAAAACGCATTTACTCAACTGTTTTCAGGGAATGCCCTGGTGCTGAATCTAGGATCCAGCACTGTGTTAGTACAAGCAATCCGAAAAGTAATCTAATTGCATTTTACTGAAAAAGCCTATTTATTCCTATGTACTGAGTCTACGAAGTTTGTGCATTACATTGCAACCCCTGTAAACTCGAATTGATACAAAGTCCTACTGTATTTTGAAAGTATTCAACAACAGCATATTGTAGCTGAAAAGTATTTACATGCTTACCTGTACCAGGCTTGCTTGGTTCTAGAAATAAAACAACAGTATATTTTTTATACAAAAACAATTGGCCTAGAGTTCAGTTCTTGAGTGTGTGAATTCATTTGCTGACTGAGTGTGTACAGCAAATGCTTAACAATGTCCTCTGATACTGCCTTACTGCTCGACCAAGCTACCACTTTAGAGGGAGGTTCTATCTAACTGTAACCTCTGCCAAACCTCTGGAGACCCTTGGACTCTATACACACTGTACCTCACTTTGTTACAGTATATATAGAGCCAGTTTCTTACATCCGTGTCCTGGGTTGTTGACATGAAGCTGTGGTAGCAGCATACCAGCCAATTAATAGACCTGACCAGAACTTTTTTCAGTGTCAGAAATTAGTGTGGACTCCTAGTCACACATGGGTAAAAATTCTGCTTAAATGTTGCACCCAGGCCCTTGTGCCGCCATTCAGTATATGTGTTGAGTGTGTGTGTGTACATTGTGCATGCGTGGGACATACATGACAGTGAGACTGTGCAATATATTTTAGCAGGTATAAGTAGAATCTATTTCGGGTGACCTCTGGTTTAGAAAGCACACGTTTTTCATCTTTCAATCATTCATTTCCGGCTTGTTAGTCTAACTAGTGTAGTGAAAGCAAGGCAAGACTACAACTCCCAGAATGCATTAGGCCACACAACAAAGTCGAGGACAGGAAAGGGTATCCATTATGACCTTGAGAAAAGAGGCCACTCTAGATTGCGTGTTGTTTGGTCTAAAGCTCTTATTTTACAGGGGCAGAAAGCAGACCCCTGCAGGCAGGTGGGACCCATCGAACCCAAGGCCTATGAATATCTGTCAGATACTGGGGTGTCAGCGGCACCTCAAAACATTCTATATGGGGGCTCACCACTTTGTGTGACGCCACTGGTTCGTAAATTACATGTAGAGAGTGTGTAGCGCCTGTCACCCTGCCTTCGATTGAGCCAGAAGCCAGGGCTACGAAGAGATAATCATGCACTGACTGAGCTCTGCTTCCAACGCCCCCTCGCCCCCTCCTCCTCCTCCTCCTCCTCACAGCCAAGCCCGCTCTCCGCTCTAATTAGGGATGAATCAATTATCACCAGCTGGCAGCACTGACTTCTGACTGAGGCTGGCTGCTGCGGGTACACGAGACCCCGGTAAGAGTACAATTAACATTATCCTTTGATGCTAAACTGCAGTGCTTAATTTGCGCCGGTGGTGGGCATCGGCATTTATTTTTAGGGAGAGGGACTTATTTATCAGCGTTTAACCTAAAGTAAGAGAGAAAGTAACCGGAAAAGGGAGTAGGGAGGAGGATGAGAAAGCTAGGGAAAATGTGACGACGGTAGGAAAGGACAGCGAGAGAAGAAGCTTCAAGAGCGAGTTAAAGATTCAGAAAGTGTAAAATGGTGGAGAACAAAAGCATGAGGAGGGTTGGGACGAATCTATTAATATCGCAGCTGGTGTAATGGCAATTTGTTGTAGGCAGTGCGCTGTTCATTCCGCCTAACTATAGATTTTTTTAACTATCAAACCAGGATGTAGGGGATCAATTTTTCCTTACTTGCAGTGGGGCTCATGGCACCCTTGCTCCGCTAGTGGAGGTGGGATCAAGGCTAGGCCTTGTTTAAATAATACAAGCCCTACTCTCCGTCTGTCAGTGCCCCCTCCCCCTCCAATGGAGTATTGCCGCTGAAACTGAGAGTGGATTGGAGGCATAGAAATACACCCAGATGTTTGAGTGAAGGATCATTAGACTATTCTAACTCCAGCCATGAATATTTGGGACCGTCTTTGTGAGCATTGCTGAACTTTCAGTAAACGAGGAGATTGAATATGAATGTAGTCGTGCGCATGCATGAATTGCTTTTGTGTGCACATCAAAGTCTAAGAGAGCTATCTCTACATAATATAAACACATTTATGGCCTACGTGTTACACACTCTGTGCTTTGAAGCGGGCACGGTATCGCTGAAAGCTATTTTGTGGTGATTCAGATCTGTGATCAGGCTGCACACAGATCTCTCCAACAAGTGTACTGGTACTAACTACCAGAGTTACCCTACAGCTGTTAGACTCAGGACCTTTCTAGGTATACAAAGTCTCGACTGTTTGAGATGAATTAAGTAATCCAGAATAGAGATACTGTCACATTTGCCCTTGTTGCCAGTTTCTTTGGGGGCTGAGTTTTTATAAGAGTAAATGTATACGTTGGTTTCAGACTTCACACCTCATGACTCTGCCCCCTTACAGCTGTCACTCTCTCTCACCCCCGATTTAGGGAATACACAGTATTTGTTTCCATTTCCAGCCTTGACCATTGATATATATGGCCCAAGCACAGATGAAGATAGTTGTTATTCATAGTATCAGCTGACAACACCGTGCACAACTCAAGGAGGAGTGTAAAGTGTACTTAGTGACATTAGGTTCATGGCAGCGATGCACTACTCCTCAGTGGTGACAAGTGGATGGTGAAGTGAAGCGCTTCATGGGCACATTGAGACTATGAACTACTCAGAAAAGTGGAATGAACAACTTCAGTCAGAAGAAATGGATACCTCACAAGACATGCTTGATGTCCTGACTGCGTTAGGTGACACTCTAGAGGAGGATATAAATCCCAGCCTAATCTCAACAGGATCCCTGCCTACCAAATTGACTCATCGGATTCATTAAAGGAGACAGTGATGGTTTCATTGTACTCTCTTCTGCCAATCTTTAGTTTCACAAGGGATTCGTTGTCCAATTGATTTGCTCCCATGCGGACTCTGTTAAACAATGCACATTTGCACTTAGGAAGTTTTTCAGTGACAGTTCCACTGTGCACCAAACTGTATCCCCTGTTTATTTACGAGCAATCACAAGGATTCCTTTTCCTGGCAAGGCACGATTCTCAATAATGACCATAAGGATTCCTTCCTGATTCACCGTCCCGGCCCTATCCACACAATCAGCGTATAGTTGGCAAGAAGATCCAATTGACACACTTTCACTATGGACCTGAATTACCTGATCCTATGAGCAAATGCTTTCCTCACTACTCACCAGAAAGGGAAAAATGCATTCTGTGCACGTGTGTGTAGGCTTACTAATGGCACAAACAGGACAAGAAGCTACAAACACATGGACATCATGTCCCACTGTCTCCCAACAGAACCAACGCAAACAGAACTCTCTGGTCTTATTCATTCCAGGGTGACCCACTAAGTATGAGGAATGGCACCAAGTAAGAACTTGTTCCCTCAATTCAGGCGGTACAAATAGTCTTCCATCATGATACAATAGACCTTTTTGAACAGAGAAGAGCGGGTTTGTCAACCATGGGGTAAGATCTATGTTCCCCATTTGTCCTTTAACAGAAGACATAAAGTCCTCTGCTGAAACACAACCCACGATTCTCTCCCCAGATATTACAGGTCTTGCTTCAAGGCCCAGCGCATCACCCATCTGATCCACATGTATGTGGGACAGCGCATCTGATTTCAATTGTTGTGCCGCAGGCCTATATGTAATGATGAAATCATATTCATTAAAGAATAGTACCCATTGCATCTGTCTCGGGGTCAAAGCTCTGGCTGAGCGAAAGAACTCTAAATTCTTATGATCTGTATAATCGTAATGGGGTGTCGAGCCCCCCATAGATGATATCTCCATTCTTCAAAGGACAACTTAATTGCCAACAATTCCCTCTCTGCCACTGTATAATTGCGTTCAGTGGGTAACAAGGTTTTAGAAAAGAACACAATAGGGTGCATGAAACCTGTTTCTACATCCCTCTGTGAGAGAACACCTACAGCGCACAAAGAAGCATTGGCCTCCACGAAGAAGGGCAAAGCAGGACCCGGATGAACAAGGACAGGGGCCAAGGTGAATTTATCAACCAACAACTCCAAAGCAGCTTGTGCACTAGGAGACCAAACAAACGGCACCCCTTTCCTCAACAAGGCAGTCATAGGCGTTACTACATCAGAGAAATGTGAAATAAACCGCCGATAAAAATTAGCAAATCCAAGTAGGACCTGTATGTCCTTCACGCAGGTAGGGGAGGGCCAAGTAACAATAGCCTCAATTTTACGAGGATCCATCTTAATCCCACCAGCTGAAACGACAAACCCCAAAAATTCCACACATGAAGTATGGAATTTACATTTTTCTTGCCTCAAATCTTGTACCTCAGTCTGGAGGGGCGTACTAGTGGTCATCAATCCCTGCATATTAGGGACCCCCTCCTTCCCCACTCTATTCCCAGCCTCATCCATCTTCGCTCGGGCAGTGTGTCAATTCTTGGGCTTGGTTTTCTGTCCTGTTACCACCAGATTCCACCCAACACTGCAGGAGCAAAAATATGCCCAGTCCACTACCCCTGTCCTGGTAGCTACCACCAGTATAAACACAGAAAAATAGCCACCAGGAACACAGGGAGAGGGTGGGGGTAAAGAGGGAAAACACAAGGAGTCAACACCTGGGCAACGCACTCCCTTCTGACTGCTACAGGTAAGTAGAAGCTTACGTACCCTGTAGGGAAACAAACAACAGGAACTCATTTACACCAATAAACATTACTCATGAACATTCATGATCAGGCACTACCCATATTATGAGCACCAGTTGCCCATCCATCAAGGATTATGTTGAATCCAAAACTCGTTTTCATGAGGAGAAAAGAAGCGAAGGAGATACCCCCAATGTCCAGTGCGTTTCCTCAAGTATAAACTGCAAGGGGAAAAAGTCTAGTATAGACATAAAAACCCCTATTTTAGAAACTAGGAAAACAACCCCAAAAAGAAAGAAAAATACGTCCATGAACAATATTTCAAACAGGTTGTAAAAAAGAACCCTAGCGCGCTAAAAGTCCATAAAACGACCATGATGGGTTGTAGAAATCCAGGAAGTAAACGGTGTAACCCAGGAGAGAGAAACAGGCACACAGCTGCGTACCTGTAAATCAATGATGTCCAGAGATTACCTAATGTTTAGAAAAAAGCTAAAAACTCACTTATTCCCCAGTTACTAATCTGATAATTGGAATCTTACATCTGCCTGCACTCTGCTTTGTCTTAGCGCCGTGATGTCCCTTGGGATGAATGTTGCTCTCTACAAGTACATATAATAATAATAATAATAATGATGTCCAGTAACGTGAATAAAGGATACCAGATAGCCCAGCGATTTAACATCCAGTAAGGGGGGGGGAAACAATGTCCCAAAACAAGAAGCGCCCCCCAGCCTGCAAGCGGCAAGTCCGAGAGGGGAGATGAGGCAAGACGATCCAAAGTGCAGGAAACGGGAAACAAGGTGAAGTCTTTCCGGGTAAGTAGACCGGGAAACGAAACCAAGCAAAGAGGTCCAGCTGATGGCCCGTTTTATGCCCCTGCAATCACGCCAATTTCGCGCATGCACCAGCAGTCCAGCTCATGCATGCTCATAGGAAAAAGGGGAGGAGAAGGTAAGCACCCATGTAATCCCTAACACTCATTACATTTTTCCAAACATGAAAATATTTTCCTGTTTGGGGGTCAATATTATAGGCCGAAGCAGGGGAATGCTATGGGAACGTGCTTTGCCCCCAGCTACACAAATTTGTTTGTGGACCATTGGGAAAGGCGGTTTGCCTTGGCAGGTCATTCAAGTGAGTGGAAGGAGCACGTCATACTATGGGTGCGTTATATTGATGACTTATTTATTGTGCAGAAAGGAGAATGGGACAAAGCTGAGGAGAATATGTCCAATCTGAATCAAAATGACCTGAACCTGAGATTCACAGCACATATGAGTTAACAAGAAGTTAATTTCCTCAATCTTACTTTAACTGTCATTGACAATACAATGTGAAGCTACCCATTTAGAAAACCCACAGTGGGAAACAGTATTTTACATGGCCCTAGCAATCACCCTAAGAGTTTAAAATGGAGCATCTCATATGGGGAGTTGCTCAGTGCCAAACATAATTGCAGTAATAGTGAGGAGTTTGAAAAAGTGCAAACAGAAATGACTGAAAGTATTTCTAGTCAGAGGGTACCCTGTCTCAGTATTAGAGTCAGCCAACGAGAGAGTCAAACAATATTCACATCAGGACCTTCCAGTAGATAAGAACAAACCTCAAGAAGAACTGAATGCGAGAGTTATAAATTCGCAACAGATACATCTGTGATTTGTAGAATTTTTACATAAATTGGCATATTTTGAGATCAGACGTGGCCACACATTAAACATACATCCACGAATCATGTGTAGAAGAAGCACTTTTTTGAGGCACTCTTTAGTCCTTAACCATTTTACATCAGAGGGGAGTTTGCGACCAGATATGTCCGAAACAGGATTTTATCCATGCATGATTGTAAAGCAGTGGTTAGGTTAATTTCTATAGAATACCAGGCAAAGATTACTCAACTATAATTCCGACTCATGGAGTACTGTTTAGTAAGTCTGTGTGATAAACAATATATTGGCAGCGCTATACACCCCACCAAAAAATGCATTTTGGAATGTAATAAGAAAGGGAGACCAAACCTATCCAGTGGCAAGGCATTTTCAAGCAGCTCATGCCAGTAATTGTAATTTCCTGAAATTTTATTGCCTGGATAGAGTAGTCCCTAATGAAAGAAGAGGCAATGGGGCACTGATATTGCGTAGATTCGAGGCCAGGTTTATTATCAACCTACAGACTAAGACCTCGAATGTACTCAACAGCGATGAGGAAGTGGCCATATACTCTAAATTCGGGACAGTAAGGTGAAGATTGGAGCTAGCTAATATGGTATCGAGCCCATAGTGGAATTATCACACCTAGGACTTTAGATAGAAAGCAACATCACTTTCCATCTTTTTCTAACTTGATTAGCCTGATTGCCTGCCCATATTTCATTTTCTGATTTCTCATTTGTTTTGGAATTCATTGCTCTATTTTAAATTCATGAGTTGGCTGTTGTAGGGTCTTGTGTTCATGATTTTATATTTCTTTCTTTTAAATTGCGTGGTAGAGTGAGGAATTCTATGAAAATATTTTGGAAGAATCTCTCATGTTTGATTACTGGTGATATGAATTTTCAATTCAGTGTATTTTGATGGCGTATAAAAAATTTCTATTAATGAAATGTTGCAGGGATATATGGTCTTCAGTTAGAGCAAGTTGCTTTGTATAGGATGAAGATCTCAATATCAGCGATATTATGAAATTTATCAAGATACCAAGAGACGTAGGCCCATTCAGGGCATGGTTGTTGCATGATAATGCATTTCCTATTTACGGTTTTGTATGAAATTAGACTTGTTCAATAAGAACTGGCACTTGCATAGAAAAAGAAAAATGCATTCTGGAGACAAGTCCTCACGTCATAATATATCATGATAATGTACGTTTTGAATTTATTGAGCTAATTGTTTCAAAGTAACAATCAAATGTAAAATAAATCCAAAATGCATAGGAAGTATGTACAATTTAGTTGTTAAGTATACATGTATCTCTGCTGATGTACCCTAACATGAGATACTCGGTAACACAACAATATGTTATTTGGTACAGACCAAGATGGGGGAAACATTTGTTTGCACTTTGTATACGTCTGAACCCTTCTCTGATTTTACACCAAAAAAGTTGATATTCCTTTAAAAAGAGGAGCCTGGTACGACACAAACACAGTGATCAAGGCGTGGAGTCAAAACTTATCTGTTTGTTTGTCTGTAGAAGGTGAATAAATAATCATTGGAGAGAACCCCCTGAAATGCTTGGAGTTTCTTTTGGAGTGTGGCTATTATACATGGGGATCCACTCCCACGCTACAGAGCACCCATCTCAACAGGATTTGTAGCGACAAGTGGGACTTTTAGAGGACAATATATATATATATATATATTACCTACTGGTGGTCGCCAGTAGGTAGTTATAGTTAGGACCTAGTTACTATAGGAAAATGGCAACATTCTATTCGCAATAACTTTGGCGCCGATTGATGAATCATCGTGAAATTTTCAGAACTAATTCTTTGTTGAGATCAGCTCCTATGTTGAAAGTTTGGGGGTGGTTCATCAAGGGGGGGGCCGAGAAAAAAGGGGGGTCCCAAAACTTGTTTTTTCAATGTTAATTTCCATAGGAGACTTTAGACAAGACTACAGGTCGAATGGGTGAACGGAATTACCCCACATTTGGCAGGGAGAAGGGTCTTGGTCTAGAAAGCACACTTTTGTTTAGTTGGTGTAAATCCGTTCAGTAGTTTTTGAGAAATATCACAATTTACAGATATTTGGGAATTCTGCCATCTGATTGGCTGAGGCGTTACGAGCACGAGCTTGCTGCTAATTGGCTGCGAGCGCTGCGAGCGTTTGCAACAAGGAAGTGTTGGTCGCCATTTTGTGATTCCGTTGAAGTGAGTAAGAGGGAAAAAGGGCGAAAAATGTGGGAAAGAGGAGGGTAGGAGCACTGTAACCTCTGTGGGATGTTTAGGGTGTGCTATAGAGAGGATGCGAAGCGAACTACTCATACCTACCGGTCTGAAAGTGCTGGGTACGGAAATTAAGTGAGGTATTGCGTAGTTTGATGCTGCTAAGGTGAGCTGCTGCGGGAGTCAGGGAAGAAAGCGTGAGCCTAAACTGTGTGTCTTATGGTGTGAAATCATGTTCCCTTGCTGCTGCTGCACACCTGTGGAAGTAGTGTCAGCATGTATTTATACCTACTAGGATGAACTACTGACTCCTACTGGTTTGAAAGTCCTGGGGTACGGAAAATATGTGAGGTATTGTCTAGAGTCTCATGGTGCTAAGCTGAGGTACTGCTGGAGTCGGGGATGAAAGCGTGAGTCCAAACTGTGTGTCATATGCTGTGAAGTCGTGTGCTCTGGCCGCTGTGCCACATCTGTCAAGTAGTGTCAGCATGTAGTTATACCTCCTCGGAGGAACTTTTGTTTTGAACATTGTAACTTGTGTATGGTGCTTAGGGGGTGTTATACAGGGAGTGCAAAGGTAAATTTGCGCGTATCAAATCAATACGGTATTTGTAAAGCGCAAAATACTCACCCCTATGGGTCTGAAGGCCCTCGAGGCCGGCGTGGAAATTATGTGAACTATTAAGTGAGCTATTGCCCAGAGTCACATGGTGCTGAGCTGAGGTGTGCAAAGGTGTCCTTCATGAGCATTTCCAAACCTACCCCAGTCAATGTGCCTAGGTCATTCCCACCACAATGCACAATTATGAGGTCAGGGTGTGGAAGATGCAAAGAGGTTTTAACCACAGGTAGCAATTAGTGCAACTTCAATCTTCTCTGTGTAAACCATTTAATGTCCACATTTTGTAAACCTAGGTCTAAGTCAATACGTCTGTGTTCTGCATACCTCTTGCACCTGAAAATATAGCTATGTCCTACGATCCACACTAGCATTTTGAAGGTATGGTTGGAAGGTATGGAAAGATGTCTGTAGCTCATGCAGTTCCTTGGTAGAATAAGATATATGTTTAAAGATGGGGAAGTACTTTTTTTTGCCATACAAAACGATACGTGATTGGGAGTTGAAAAGCATTCTTTTATAAAAGTAGGGTGCACATTCGTTTTCTGGAAAAGCATCTTTGTGATTGGTTAAGAAAAAGCAGTTTCAACGTGGAGTACATATCACAGGATAACATTTGCTCAACTGAAACACAGCTGCTACTTGCATTTGGAAGGCACTGTTCGAACTCAAAACAATCGTGAACTTTTAACCTGCACGTGCCGTTAAATGTTCGATAAAATGTTGCAATAAAATATCGTTAAGTTTAAAAAAAATTGATGACATTTTAACCTGCACGTGTTGTAGAATGTTCTAGAAAGTGTGTTGATAGAATACGTTGCACTTCTGACTTCTATGTGTTGTTGAATATTTAAAAAAATGGTTTGTATGGAAAATTAAAAAGAAACCAATAGAGAGAAGTTTTGAAACCTAAAAGAATCAAGGAACTATTCGAATTTGTTCTTTACATGTGTTTGTGTGGAGCAACAAAATTATAGACACAACAGCACGAGGAAGAAGCAGGGAGTGGGGGGACGGGGGAGATGGGCAGAATGGCACACATGCACAATTAAGTACAGCACAAGTGTAGACAAACAATGGCCAAAATGAAACACACCAAAAAGGAGAACAAGTGACACAACCCGCCAACATCACACCACTGAACGAGCATAGAAGTGAAAACCACACTGCATTCATACAGGATGTGTACAAAGGTCGTTGGTGTTGTGGGATGTCTGCGACCGTGGTTATCATGGATGAGATGCCCAGCATGTGGCACATGGGCGAGTTCACTGTCTGTTACATTGCCAAACAGCTGCTTCTCCCTCCCACAAGCCCCCACACTTTTCTATGGTGCACTGTTGTATCTCATGCACTCGTATGGCACACCATTGTAATGCCTATTCGCGCATGTCCTGCTACATTCAAACTACACCATCACAGTGCCGTTTGGAAGTGGTGCATGGCATTTTACAACATCGAGTGCTGCGGCCTTTGTGGCAGGCCACACCAGAACACAGACACACTTACCGCACATCCTGTACATGAACATCTCCGAGACATCCTGTTCCCCTTGCCGGATAGCCATACCCCTGCGCTGACTTGCGTACTCCGGACCAGCACATGCTGGTTGTGCATGCCGGAGGATGCGTGCGTAGCTACATGTCCAGGCTCACTGCCAACGCTGAGGTGACAGCACACTGTGATGTTGCAGGGCTTGTGCCTATCATGCTAAGACAATGACCACAGGGACACACTTGCTCAGATGCGGGTTTGGGGGGTGTTGGTGGTCCTGGAGTTGTTGCGATGAGTCTTGTGGCCCTCATGGGTATCCCTGCATCATGCTCATTGATTCTGTGGCACCTGTGGGTGTTCTGGTGTGGCTCTTGGCTGTGTTCCGTTTCATGGTGCAGGTAGTCGTCCTGCTTAACACCATCAGAAAGCAGGTGTAAAATACCTGGTGCTAACGTGGCTTATCGCCGGAATTTGTTTCGCATTGCAGTTGGTGTGAAAGTTGTGATGTGATTTTTTTCGTGTGCAGAACAATATACAAACTGAGCAGTGTATCTCGTCAAGATCCAGCACTTGATGCACTATTCCCAATCAATATAAATACAATGAGAGTTCTTAATTGATTTTGTGTGTACACTGTAAGTGCAGCCACTACCTCAGTGCAATTCAATACATGATTTTAGTATTTAGAATAAATTGCAAAGGTGCACCTCGTGTCTTTTTGTAAGGGAACGGCTTGTCTGCATTTCATTATCAGCACTTTAATGGAAGTAAAGTTGAGATAAATCTAACACACTATTCAGAAGTTGGTGTAAACTGCAGACATCACCAGTATTCCCACGATAAGTGCCCCAAAAGTTAACACCATGGTGGACTCCATCAAATAACAGTAATAAGAACAAGAAAGAGTCACACAGCAGTGAAGAGAGCAACCAAAAACGTTATTATTATTATTATTTTAACTTTATTTTTTATAAATATATATAGAACGATAAACGAAAAACTATTTGCAAAATTTATTTTTTTATTAACATATACATAAATGATAAACTAATAAACAAAATGTAACAAAAATAATAGAAAACAAGAAGGCGAAACACTCCTGTGGAGACCATGGATGTCGCCGACAGAGCCTGGAAAATAAAGCACAAAATAAGGACGTGTGTAATGGGCATATCAAAAGAGAGAGGCACAGAGAAACAGAGAAGGAAAAAAAGCCAGAGAGAAAAAGAGAGGGAAAGAAAGAAAGGGAGAAGGAAGAGAGTTAGAGAGATAGAAGGAAAAGAAGGAAGAGAGAGAGAGACAGACACTGCCGCCTCTGCGCATCCATGAGCAAATAATTACCTGGTGCCACCGGAGTGTGCAGCAGTGGGCACTCCACGTGCCCGTCAAAAGTCATCCCAGATATGTCTCTGAGTCCTGATTCATGAATGGCGGAGACCACATCATCTTCTCCACGGCCCGGCAGATCTCACACATGTCGCTGAGTCCTGAGTCATCAGCTTTTGGGGCCGCTAAGCCTGTGGAAGTTAAGTTCCTGCCACGTGGTGGTAGGCCCCTGATGGCCATATGAGCTTCGGGTGGCACTAACCCTGTGCATCTGAAGTCCGTGCCAAGGGGTTGGTAGGCCCCTGATGGCTATACAGATCAGGGTGCGACTAACCTTCTGCGCAACTTTTCAAAGACTTTTTATGGTTGAGACACGTGGAGCGTCCACCATCTAGTCAGCACCGGCAATAAAGGATGTGACGTTGTTGATCTATTATATTTGCGTGGTCACATGACCTGTGACGCATGTGCCGGATGGGTGTGGTGTGTGTGCAAACCTGCCCTGAGGGAGTGGCCGTGAGATGTTGAGAACTAGACTACTGACCTGCACACCAACAGCGAGTACGCCTGCGACAGGTAGCTATGTGGGGCCAATGTCGGAACATAATCGCAGTGGCGTGGCGTGGCGTGGCTTACGACGGAACAGGGCAGGGATAGCTACAATAACGCAGACGGCTCGTAGTACTGCGTCTGGGAGTCGAGCGGACAGGCCGCAGCTGGCCCTCTGCGAGCCTGGGTGCGAACTGTTTATAACTCACACTACATAAGCATTGAAAAACCATTTTGTGATTCAGTCCGTCAACTGGCATTTGTCCGAGGCATTTGTGAAAACATATCGGAGTTCTTTCTGTGATAGATACCCCTTTGACGTTGCCTCTCCCCACATCAGCAGGTAACGCACCCTCTTCCCACATTACCATAATACCCCCAACAACCTTCTTGGGCCTGGAAGTGTCCCTGTGCGGTTGGAAAAAGAAGAATCTTAGTCATGTATAGATTTACATATAAAAAAAATTATTTAAAGAAAAGAACAACAAATAGGACTGAAGGGAGTCTGGTGCTGTGGTCGCTGCCACGAAGTTTGGGTCACTGCCATTCAGGACTCAGGACCCAGTTACACATGTGGGATCGGCTTGTGTTAAAGAGGGTTAGTGGGACTACGTGTCGCCGGCCTTGCATATGGAAATATGCCTAACTGATCAAAGAGTATGCTGCTGTGGTCGCTGCCACGGACTTGGGGTCACTGCCATTCAGGACTCAGGACACAGTTACACATGTGGGATCGGCTTGTGTTAAAGAGGGTTAGTGGGACTACGTGTCGCCGGCCTTGCATATCGAAATATGCGTCACTGATCGAAGGGAGTGTGGTGCTGTGGTCAGTGCCACGGACTTGGGGTCACTGCCATTCAGGACTCAGGACACAGTGACACATGTGGGATCGGCTTGTGTTAAAGAGGGTTAGTGGCAGCCAAAGTATTGAGACTATGAGCCTGTGATGATGCTTGGTGTGGACGGGCCGCACTGGGACCAATGTGTCTTGGCTACTGGACTGCATCATGTGGAATCAGGACTCTATCTGAATTGTGAGGCGTGCTGACCGTAGTGTAGGCCAGAGGTAGCGGTGAACAAGGGTCCACAGCCACATGCATACGTTGGTGGCATCACCGGCCTGCGTAGTGCAGGTTCAGTGGCACCACTTGTCGTCAGCCTTCAATATGAAAATACTCCTCACTAATCGAAGGGAGTCTGGTGGTGTGGTCGCTGTCATGAAGTTTTGGGTCACTGCATATGGAAATATGTCTAACTGATCAAAGAGAGTTTGCTGCTGTGGTGGACTTGGGGTCACTGCCATTCAGGACTCAGGACGCAGTTACACATGTGGGATCGGCTTGTGTTGGACAGTGTTAGTTGGCACCATGTGTCCAAAATTCAAATTGTGAGGTCTGCTGCCCGCAGTGTAGACTGCTGAGTGTTCATTTGTACTTGAAAATGAATTTTGTCATTGTACTAAAGCTAAAAATGATATAAAAAACGTTCTAGAAGAAAGGATACTAAAAGGATATTATGTAGATTTGAGGCCTGTAATAGTTACTTGCCTAGTGGACTCTGTAGTTAATGAATGAAGAAATCATTTTCAGTGTGAGCCCTTCTGAGTGCAGTGTAGGCGTATGATGAAAAGATGAAATAAGTATAGAATACATTGATGAAGTGTTGTATTTTCTGAGTACAATCTTGTTAGAAATTAGCATTTAAAATTGGAATTGCGAGCTGTACTGCCTGTAGTGTAGACTGCTATTCCATGTTAGTTTGCATTTGAAGATTAAGTTGGTCATTGTAGTAAAGCTATAACTGATATAAAAACAAGAATTCTTGAAGCGAGGATACTAAAAGGATAATATGTAGGGTGTAGGACTGTGATAGTTAGTTGCCTACTGGAGTTTGTAGTTGCATATGGAAATACCCCTCATTGATCAAAGGGAGTGTGATGCTGTGGTCGTTGTCACAGACTTGGGGTGACTGCTATTCAGGACTCAGGACACAGTTACACATGTGGGATCGGGTTGTGTTAAAGAGGGTTAGTGGGACTACGTGTTGCCGGCCTTGCATATCAAAATATGCCTCACTGATCGAAGGGAGTGTGGTGCTGTGGTCGCTGCCACGGACTTGAGGTGACTGCCATTCAGGACTCAGGACACAGTTACACATGTGGGATCGGCTTGTGTTGAACAGAGTTATTGGCACCACGTGTCGCCGCCGTTGGATATGGAAATATGCCTAACTAATCAGAGGGAGTATGCTGCTGTGGTTGCTGCCATGGACTTGGGGTCACTGCCATTCAGGACTCAGGACACAGTTCCACATGTGGGATTGTTTGGCTTGTGTTGAACAGGGTTATTGGCACCACGTGTCGCCGCCGTTGCATATGGAAATATGCCTCACTGATTGAAGGGAGTCTGGTGCTGTGGTCGCTGCCACGAAGTTGGGGTCACTGCCATTCAGGACTCAGGACACAGTTCCACATGTGGGATCAGCTTGTGTTGAAGACGGTTAGTGGCACCATTTGTCGCCGGTCTTCCACAGTGTAGGCCAGAGGTAGCGGTGAGCAAGGGCCCACAGCCACGTGCATACATTGGTGGCCCCACCGGCGTGCATAGTGCAGGTTCAGTGGCACCACGTGTCGCCGGCTTTCCATATGGAAATACCCCTCACTGATCGAAGGGAGTCTGGTGCTGTGGTCGCTGCATTTCAGGACTCAGGACACACTTACTCATGTGGGATTGGCTTGTGTTGAAGACGGTTAGTGGTACCATTTGTCGCCGGTCGCCAACAGTGTAGGGCAGAGGTAGCGGTGAGCTAGGGTCCACAGCCACGTGCGTACATTGGTGACCCAAACAAACCTTGCATAGTACAGGTTCAGGAAATACCCCTCGGTGATCGAAGGGAGTGTGGTGCTGTGGTCGCTGCCATTGAGGACTCAGGACACAGTTACACATGTGGGATCGGCTTGTGTTGAACTGGGTTAGTTGGCACCACGTGTCGCCGGTCTTCCACAGTGTAGGCCGGAGGCAGCGATCAGCAAAGGCCGACAGGCAGGTGACGTTGACTTGAGCTGCACAGATTGGGAGCATGTGGTCTTCTTAACCCATTATACTGTCTTACACAATTTGCGTCGCTACTAATCTTGAATTGTGAACCGTGTAACCCCAGTGTAGGGCGGAGGCAGCAGTCAGGATGGGCGCACAGCTACGTGGCGATGATTTAAGGTGCAGTGAGTTAGTAGCACCTGAAGCACACAGCGTGTGCGCACCGTGCGATGATGCGTGGTCTGGGCGGGCCACACTGGAAGCAAAGTGTCTTGCAAACTGGACTGCGACATCTGCAATCGCCACTGCATCTGAATTGTGAGCGCTGCTGTCCGCAGTGTAGATCGAAGGCAGTAGTCGGTACAGACATAAGTCTGAGGTGCTGTGCCGCTGGGTTCACAGGGGGCCTGTATCGAGGAGGCCCGTGGTTATGGCGGCAGCCACATGCCAGGGTGAGGGCTGCCGCTGTGACCGACTCGTTGGTCTTCCCTCAAGTGAACCACGCCTAGGGCCAGGCCTATGTATTCATACTGCTACGCTGGAGTGGCGTACGTTGGAGCAGCCCCTTCCGCTTCCAGGGGGGGGGACAGCACAGCTACATGACCGAGATCTTCCCCACTGCCTGAGGTAACATGGTTGCGTCCACTGTGCACTACACAAGTATCAACAGTATATCTCCACATGGAGAGGTTCGTGCTTTGCATAGTGAGGTCTGTGCAGCACATCAGCGTTACACTTGGCATTGTGTGCTTTATTGTTGAAGGGTGACTTGCCTCCTTCATATATAGTTTGTGCTTTATTGTTGAAGGGTGACTTGCCTCCTTCATATATAGTTGGTTGCCACATCTCCCAACATTCAGCTATTGTGTGGCTGAGGGGCATGGTGTTTTGGGAAGGTCCGTTGTCCTGTTGTGCGCTGCCTTGGTGGTAGTAGGGGGGGTGGTGCGGGGAGGGAGGTTCTGGTGGTGGTGGCGCTGGGTGTTGTGGTCTTGTTGCGTGTCGGACCTGCATGATCAGTAGCTCTATCACGTGTTGGTCTTTAGATGTGGCTGTGAGTTGGGTCCAATTCACGGAGTAGATAGTTGACCTCCTT
Source organism: Triturus cristatus (assembly GCF_964204655.1). Taxonomy (NCBI): domain Eukaryota; kingdom Metazoa; phylum Chordata; class Amphibia; order Caudata; family Salamandridae; genus Triturus; species Triturus cristatus. Next base: position 577,848,160 of record NC_140594.1, read on the forward strand.
ACACCAGTTAATGGTTGATGTTAATTTGTTACGGCTAACTAAGCTTATCGCCGGCTTTTTGGATCGCATTACAGATTTGGCTGGTCGTTGAAAATATGGGGAAGTGGTGTTTTCGTGGCTTTTTTGCACGGTAACGCCTACTTTGCATTTCATTAGCGTTAGTTGTGGCGATTTTGTTGGCGTGAGGTATCGATGGAAGAGTGGTGAGATTTGCAGTTTTCACCAAGTTGAGAATGGGTTGATAATTAAAAAACACAGAAAAAAGATAGGTTTAATGAACATTATAATTAGAAATTAGCATTTAAAAAACCTTTGAAATTCACAGAAAAAACATAGGTTTCAGGCACGTTATAGTTAGAAATTAGCATTTAAAAAACCTTAGAAATTCACAGAAAAAAACATAGGTTTCAGGCACGTTATAGTTAGAAATTAGCATTTAAAAAACCTTAGAAATTCACAGAAAAAAACATAGGTGTCAGAGACGTTATAGTTAGGAATTAGCATTTAAAAAACCTTTGAAATTCACTGAAAAAACCATAGGTTTCAGGGATGTTATAGTTAGTTGGACATTTCACTCCTAGAAAACCATAGAAATTCCCGTGTTAGAGTTAGTTGAGCTAACTAGAACTCGCGCCCCCGCAATGCACTGCTGATGGCGTCACATATTACATCATTCACGAGATGGTCAGTGACATCACTGATGACATCACTGATGACATCTCAAATGACATCACTGATGATATCATCCAAGTCAAAATCTGATGCACCTTATCAGACCCTAATATAACACTTGATACACCCACTCTAAAATACAGACTATAATTTTTGAAACCATGAACACACCTATAGCAGTTAGTGCATATACACTCTCTAATTTGTAGGTCTATACACATCCATTCATTCACCCATACAGTCACTCATACATACAGTCAGCCATCAATACAGCATTATCATATCCAGTCACATATCTATACAGACACTCCCACACCGCCTCTCATTCATAGAGTTATTCACACACCTAGTCAGTAATGGAAATAATCAATCACGCTTTCATTTACTCACCTGTACAGATATACACATAACACGTCACTTATTTAAACATATACTAACACATACTTACAGTCTAATACAATAACTAATACAAGCACACACTGATCCATACAGGCACTCTCACAATCACCCACTCTCACATATAGTCATTTATACAGTCCAACACTCATATATACTGCCTTTCACATATGGAGTTACTCACACATGTACCACTGGGGCATCCATTTACTCACCAAGGCACTCATACACACACTCACCAAGGCATACAGCCCTTCACAGATACAGACTTTAACACATATACCCAGTGAATTATCCACTCACACATCTATGCACAGAGTCACACCCCCCACCCACCTACACAGACACTCAGGCACCCATACAGGTACTCAGACAAGCAATCAATAGCTCATATAGATCCTCATTTAGTTGCTAACCAAACCATGGAACTGCTTACCCACCAACTGACAACCTAAACTGTGTGAATGTCTATATCAGTTGCTAACACATGAATTAAGCTAGACACAATTAATCACATACTTATACAGTCAGTCACACACCTACTTAATCATCCATCCTGACTCTTATACACCCATTCATTCTTCAATACACCTTGGCATATATATATACAACATATTTACATTTTATAGAAACACACATTCACTGGATGATGTCATCAGTGATGTCATTTGAGATGTCATCAGTGATGTCATCAGTGATGTCACTGACCATGTCATGAATGATGTAATATGTCACGTCATCAGCAGTGCATTGCAGGGGCGCGAGTTATAGTTAGCTCAACTAACTATAACAGGGGAATTTCTATGTTTTTCTATGAGTGAAATGTCCAACTAACTATAACATGCCTGAAACCTATGTTTTTTTCAGTGAATTTCAAAGGTTTTTTAAATGCTAATTCCTAACTATAGCGTCCCTGAAACCTATGGTTTTGTCTGTGAATTTAAATATATATACATATCTGTATATATATTCACTGAAAAAACCATAGGTTTCAGGGGCGTTATAGTTAGCTGGACCTTTCACTCGTGAAAAACCATTGAAATTCCCCCGTTATAGTCAGTTCAGCTAACTATAACTCGCGCGCCCGCAATGCATTGCTGATGACGTCACATATTACATCATTCATGACATGGTCAGTGACCAGTGATTTCTGGAAGCACCTGGTGGGCTAGTTAGCCCCCAGGGGCCCTCCGGATTGAAGAGGAATTATTTGCCCAACTTAAAACGCGCCATAGGGTGTGTTTGCACACGTCACCTCAGGCCCCGTCCCCTGCCTTCCCCACTGTGTAAACACGCCCTGTGGCCGTTTTTTAAGTTGGGAGATTAAGTCCCCTTGAATCCTGAGGATCCCTAGGGGCAAAATAGCCCACTAGGTACGTCCAGTAAGCGCCATTGCAGAGAGGTGTAAAAAGGGGCACGGCCTGCACCACCTCTCTGCAACACAGAGCAGTGTCGCTTACTGGAAGCACCTGGTGGGCTAGTTGACCCCCAGGGTCCCTCAGGATTGAAAGGGAATTATTTCCCCAACTTAAAACGCGCCACAGGGCGTGTTTGCACACGTCACCTCAGGCCCCGTCCCCTCCCTTTACCACTGTGTAAACGCGCCCTGTGGCCGTTCTAAGTTGAGAGATTAAGTCCCCTTGAATCCTAAGGGTCCCTAGGGTCAAACTAGCCCACTAGGTACCTCCAGTAAGCGCCACAGAGCTGCGTTGCATAGAGGTGTAAAAAGGGGCGTGGCCTCAGAACACCTGCCTGCAACGCAGCTCCCTGGCGCATACTGGAGATACCTGTTGGGCTAGGGACCCTCAGTATTGAAGGGGAATTAATTCCCCAACTTACAACTGGCCAGGGGGCACGTTTGCAGAGTGCTGCAAGGAGGGGGCGTGGCCTCCGGCGCGATGCCGGTCTTTTATTTATTTTAATTTTTTTAAGAAGGAGGGCTGTGTGGCCCCCCTTCTTTTTCTAATTTACTGGCCCTAGGGACCCCATCCTCCAGGGCCTGCACCCTAAGTTTTTTTTGTTGAAAAAAATAAATTTGGCCCTCCCAAGGCCTTAATCGGCCCCGGGGACCCCAACCCCCGGGTCATGGCCTTTTTAAAAAAAATAATCTTTAGGAGGGGACTGCGTTGCCCCCCTCCTCAGGCCACTTATGGCCCCGGGGACCCCATCCCCCGGGGCCGGCCTTTGTTTTTTATTATATATTTATAGAAACACCTAGGACATGCTGGACAAATGTACGTACCTATCACCATGACGATTTGCGTGATATTCATTAAAAGGCGACTATGCATAGAATGAATCCACATGGAATGTATTTACACCGCTAGTGAAGCTCTGACGTGTCTGACGCCCTACCATGCCTAATCCCGGCGCCCCCGCCGGTGGGTACTCTCCAAGTAGACACCCTTGTCGTTTATTTATACAAACATGGGTAGCTATTGACGGGCACATTTAATATACACGCACACCAAGCCATTCAAAGGGGAGTCGACAAAAATTCGACCAAACTATGCAAGAAACCCCCCTCACGGTTAATAAAATACACATCCACCGCCGGATGTGTAATACTTTTTATTTTACTCTCTGGAAAGGAGACAAACCTCACTTGAGAGTCACAGCGTGCTCCTGGCAGAGCCCAATGCTGTGTTACACCCACCATTGCCTGCCGAGTGCCACACACCTCTGTGTTGTATTCCACTAGCTAGTGCATATGCTATGACACTCTCTAGCCCATGTGCACTGTAACACCACCCCGTGAATATGTCATGCCACACTTGCCTTCGCACGGGTTATATTGCCCCCTCTAACGTGCCTTCCTCGATGCCTATGTTATAACGCACAGCGCTGTGTCATACATATTACAATCTGGGATCCATATCTTTGTCACATTGCATATGCAATGTTACACTCCCCAGCACATATTTTATATTGCAACTTTAGGGACTAGTTAGGTTACACAACACTGCCCTGTGCATATTACACTCAAAGGCGCATATCGCATAGCACGCGCTAGTGCCTGTGCTATCTCGCGCTCTCCAATGAATCTGTCATTGCGCATAATGTATTGCATATTATATTTCACGCCCCGGTTCATCTTATATCACACTTTTTGGTTTATACCATATACTATATCTAGTTTTCATTTTCAATCGTGCTCTCAGGACTATGTTCTATATAACACTGCGTCCACCTACCCTTTTCACGGGCATTACATTTTGCGATGGGGGATGGAGGGTCAGGGGGTGTTTCTGCCAAGTGAGTTCGGAGTCACAGTCACAAACGTCCTCTTCTTCCTGAATAAAAGTGAGATTAAGCTGCATACTTGTTGATATTTTAAGTAGTTCGCACAGACACACATTTTAAAAACAATAAAGTTCCTACTACCCACCTTCTCTGAACAGTTAGCTTGCTGCCCCACCCACCTCCTCCCTATCCTCTGTTGTCTGAATCCATGGACTAGCCTCCTCCCTCCTGCCATGCATGGTCTGATGTGCTGCCACTGCCCTCCATTTAGCATGATGTACCAGTCCACTCCTCCTGCCCTCCATTCCCCAATTCTATGGCCCATCATTGACGTCCTGCTTAGCCTCTGTGCTTAGCTTGCTGCCCCTATTCTCCTTCCCCCTGCCCTCCGATGTCTTTGTGCATGCCCCTGCTCCATCCTTTTTGCCCACCATGTTCCATGGACCTGCCACTCCTATCTACTCTGAGTGTTCTGTTGAGCTGCCACTCCCCTCCCACCTGCCTAGCATTGTCAGATGACTGTAACCTGTCCCTGCCACCTCCACTCTGCCTGTCCACATGTCATGCCCCTATCCCCTTCCTCCTGTCCTCCATGGTCCATTTTACTGCCACACCCTTCTGCCCTCCCTGGTCTGTTGTGCTGCAACTGCTCCTCCTGCCTGCCCTGCGCGGTCTGTTGTGAGTCCCCTTCCCCTGAACTCTCTTGTCTGTGCCCAGGTCCTGACCCACCCTTCTATCCTCCATGGTCCTTTGTGTATGCCCCTGCACCCTCCTTCTTGCCCATCATAGCCATTGTGCTACCACTAACCCTCCCACTTGCCATGCATGGTCTTCTGTGCTGCCATGGCCCCTCCCACCTTCCCTGTGTGGTCAGCTAGCTGCCCCTGACCCCCTCCCACCTTCCCTCCATGGTCTGTGTGTATGCCATCATAGACTCATTGTTGCTCTCCATGGTGTGTCTTGTTTCTAGTGCCCATCCTGCCTGACCTCCATAGTCATCTTGCTGCTCCTGCCCTGCCCCCTTGCCCCCAGCCCTCTGTTTCCATGTGCAGACCCCTATTACCCCCCTCCTGACTTGTCTGTTCCATTGTAATGCCCCTGATCCGTCCCTCCTGCCCTTTATGATCTGTTATGCTGCAGCTTTCTCTCCTGTCTGTCCATTATGGTCAGCTAGCTACCATTGCCTCTTTCCCCTCTGTTCTCTGTTGTCCATGTGCATGGTCCTGTCCCCTCCATATTGCTTTCTATGGATTGTTGTGCTGCACTCCCGTCCCGCATACGCTGTGTGGTGTATTGTGCTGCTGCAAACCCTGATGCCTGCCCTGTAGGGTCAGTTTCGTGCACCTCTCCATGTCCCTCCTGTCCTCTGTTATCCGAGTCCATGTCCCTACGCCAATTCCTCCTGCCTACCATGATCCAATGTACCATACTTGCGAACATTTTGAACTTGTTAAGAGGGAGATTTTGAAAAAAACTGGGGTATTGATTTTCCCCTTTGAGTTACATTGAAAAAGAGGAGATTGTAGACAGGAGACCGATCAAATAAAGCCCATTTGAGCTTAAAAACATTGGACGTTTCCTGGCTGAAACGGGTCTGTTGGCATGTATGGTTGTACTACCACTGCCTCTTCCTTCCGCCCACAATGGTCTATTATATTGCCACAGCCTCTCTTGCCAGTCCTGTATTGTTGGTTTGTTGCCCCTGCCCCCCTTTCCACTGCCCTCCATAGTCTGTTGTGCTGCCACTGCCCTTCCTGCCTGCCCAGTGTAGTCAAATTGTTGCCTCTGCACTCTCCTACCTGCCTTCAATATTCAGAGTCCGTGCCCCTGGCCTCTGCCTCTCAACAGTATCCCAATGAACAACTAGATTGCTAACATTCTATATTTATTACAAAAGTGTGGAACGCCTGACGTCATCTTGATGTAATCAAAACTGTAATACCTAGAGTATTTCCTTTAGAAATTACATATATGAGAGGGTCTTATTTGCATCAAAATTATGGTTAGTGCTCTAAAAAACTAAAATGAGGACATATTTTCTGAGTTTTCAAATAGCGACAAAGAACTTTTAAATTATTTGTAATCTTTGTTTTTTTATCCAGTTGACCACTTGATTAAATGTTGCACCTAGGGGAGAGGATGTGGTGTTACTTCCAGAGCTGCAGACTTTGCAACTGGGGAACCAGGTTGGAGTTTCTGCTTCAGCTCAACATTCTGTGATTCTGGTCAAATCACTTAATCTCCCCATGTCTACAACCAAAATGAATTTGATCTTTTGTGATGTAACCAATGCTCATGTAAAGCACTCCAATACCTGACAAGTCTGCACTATATAAAACTGCAAATACACAAAAAATAAGTGTTTTGCACACTTCTGTCATTGGGCTACATGTGGGCTACATCGGGGTGATATTTGTGCTGCATTTGGGCTCTTTTGTCTCTGGTGGCCATCTTAGGAGATTTATTTGTCATGAAGTGTCCTAATTTCCTCATTTACTGCAGTCTCCTCAGTAGGAAATGCTTTGAGTTTTTTACTTTGATTCCATCAAGAAGGTATTCAGATATGTCACACATTTGCCATAAATTCTGAATGTTAGCACTCTAGTTGCTCATTAGATCACTGTAGTAAAGCTACTGCTCACCACGGAAGTCTGCTGCTGGTATTAAAAGTGCATGTTTCAGTCTGCATATCAGAATTTTTTAATGAAATAGAAGAGGATTTGAGAAGTCACTCAAAATGTGCCCTAATTTTTCTTTCTTCAGCACTAATCATAATTTCTATGGCAAAATGAACCACCTCATTGTGTTCCTTTTTAAATTAAATGTTTTTAGTGTTACCAGTTTATTCCAATCAAGATGGGTTCAGGTGTGCCATACTTTTGTGATAAGTAAGACTGTTAGCGCTCTAGTTGTTCGTTAGAACACTCTGGGACATTCTGTCATTGGGCTATACTTGGGCTACATCTGGGTGATATTTGGGCTACATTTGGGCTCTTTTGTCTCTGGTGGCCATTTTGGGAGACTTATTTGTTATGATGTTTCCTAATTTCCTCATTTACTGCAGTCTCCTGAGTAGGAAATACTTTCATTTTTTTTACTTTGATTCCATCAAGAAGGCATTCAGATGTGTTACACATTTGCCATAAATTCAGAATGTTAGCACTCTAGTTGCTTATTAGATCATTGTAGTAAAGCCACTGCTCACCAGGGAAGTCTGCTGCTGGTATTGAAAGTGCATGTTTCAGTCTGCACGTCAGAATTTTTTAATGAAATAGAAGAGGCTTTGAGAAGTCACTCAAAATGTGCCCTAATTTTTCTTTCTGCAGCACTAATCATACTTTCTATGGCAAAATGAACCCCCTCATTTTGTTCCTTTTTGAGCCTGAACTGAGGACTACCTCTTTGCCAAATTTGGTGTAATTCTGTTCAGCACTTCGGGCTGTAGCTGCGTCAACAGGTCCTATGGGAAAATGCATGGGGAAAACGTGTTTTGGGACCCCCCTTTTTTCTCGGCCCCCACTTGCCGAATCACAGTGAAAATTTCAGGATAGGAGCAGACAGGAGCTGGCCAAAAGTTTGGAAACTTTCGCAAAGATTCATCAATCGACGCCAACGTTATTCCAAATAGAATGTTGCGGATTTCCTATGGAAAATAGGTCCTAACTATAACTACCTACTGGCGACTGCCAGTAGGTATTATGTATATATATATGAATCCAAGTAGCTTATTTGAGCAATCCCAAAATCAGCAAAGCAGCACACCAAAGGACAACACTATTTCTTTATTGTGTATACAAACGAAGCGTTTCGGAGTAGCCTTTTTCAAGTTAGTGACCTGTGCCCTACTCCCCTTCGAAATACAGGTCGCGGTTCAAAAACAGAGAAGAAATACTGTGTATTAATGTACTAAGGTGCAAAACAATTCATAAATTCATTGGAATTCCTTGGACCTTAAATTAATATGCCACTAGTGTTTGTGACAACATCAAACATGTGCATAAATCCAATATCGGAATTTACAATTTCAGACAAATTATATAGCAAAATACATGAGTGGTCATAATACAATTTCATCGTGAGCGGTAATATCGTCACGCTGTTCCTCAATCCCATGATGGTTGAACAAACATTTTTACTAATCCATCCATCCTGATCGGGACATCAAAGGCAAATATATACATATAAGCATGTACATTGTGTGGATCGGTAATGTACCGTCTACATTACTAATAGTAGCATATGAAATTTGGGCAGTTCTTATCATATATCAATAAATGAAAAGCACTGTATTCATCGGTGATCATAATACGATGGTATTGCCACGCTATTTCTGTTTAAGCAGACACTTTCACCAAAAGATCCATCACGGCATCTGAGGTAAGTATATACATATTAACATATACGTTTGTGTAGATCGGTAATGTACTGTCTACCTAGCCAGTAACAGCATATGTGATTTGGGCAAGTCTTATCATATATAAATAAATGACGAGCACCATACAGCCAATCAATGATGGAGGCATGTAGACTATAAAAATCATGTATATGTTAATATGTATATACTTACCGCAGATGCCGTGACCATTACCGATCCACACAGTGTACATGCTTATATGTATATATTTGCCTTTGATGTCCTGATCAGGATGGGTGGATTAGTAAAAATGTTTGTTCAAACATCCTGTGATTGAGGAACAGCGTGACGATATTACCGCTCACGATGAAATTGTATTATGACCACACATGTATTTCGCTATTTAATTTGTCTGAAATGGTAAATTCCGATATTGGATTTATGAACATGTTTGATGTTGTCACAAACATGAGTGGCATATTAATTTAAAGGTCCAAGGAATTCCAATGAATGTATGAATTGTTTTGCACCTTAGTACATTAGCACACAGTATTTTTTCTCTGTTTGTTTACCGTGACCTGTATTTCTAAGGAGAGTAGGGCGCAGGTCACTAACTTGAAAAAGTCTACGCCGAAACGCGTCGTTTGTATACACAATAAAGAAGTTGTGTTGTCCTTTGGTGTGCCGCTTTGCTGATTTTGGGATTGCTCAAAAAACTACTTGGATTCATGAATAGCGGCTGTCGCTGCCGCCGCAGGCACCGGTGTCGGATGGAGGGGAACGACTGAAAGCAGCATTGTGGTTGGATATATATATATATATAAAATATATATTATCAATAAGATGCATGGAAAAAGATGCATTTAATATGGACACGTTAGAATGAACTTGTATAGCAATTATAAAAATATCTATTTGTGGTCGCACTCTGCCATAAGGGTACTGCTACAATGAATCTGCATAAACTTACATGTAGTAATGTTGGGGTAGCAATAAATGTGTGGGGCACCAGGACCCTGCAGACAGAGAGAAGGCAGGACAGGAAAGGAAAGCTAGGAACCCGAAATGAGGGATTAGGCAGATAGGATTACAGAGAGAAGGGAGGCAGGAGCGTTGAGACATGGTCTCCTTAAGAATAAAAACAAAGTATGTGCTTACCTACATCTATGGTGTCCGAGTCTCCTGTGGACACCAAGAACACAACAACTGGCGATCAGGAGTGGTCCTGGCGATCTTCGTCCGTGCACAAGCCTGTGCCCTCCATGCTTCTCTGCCGTGAAGCAAAAGCGGCGTGTTCCTTTCCTTGGTGCCACCGGCTGCGCAGAATTGGGAGCCCCCCCCCCCCCGGAAAGGTGGCTGACACTGCTCCAACGCGACTCAGGGAGCCCACCCAGGACAAGTGAATTCTGTGGTGATGTGCCTTCAGGAGCCTACCCCAGGCGCGTACACCTTTGCATTGCTGAGGAGTCCTATAATGCGACCCCAGGAGCCCACTTCTGTCGCCTACATTCCTGGTGACCACCTACCTGCTTCTCTCCTGGCTGGTGAGTGGAGCTCCGTCTGCTGGCTGATGACTCTTGCGAGCCTCTGCTCCCTCTTTTTGGCCCTGAAATCTCGCGAGACTGCTGTCCTCTCCTGGCGGCCATCTTGAAATCAGGTGGTTTTCTCCAATGAACATTGGTCAATACCTACCGGCCATCTTAAAGTCAGGCACCATTGAACTACTGGTTTGCAGCATATCTGGTGCTTTCTTCGTTCCTTACACCGACTGCTAGTGCTCAGTACCTACAATTCATGTCTTCTCTACGCTGCATGACCCCACCCTATATCGCTACTGTACTTTACGCAGTCGTCTTGAACTGCATCAGCTACACCCAGTGACTTGCGTTCATATCCACTCTGCCTCTATGACATTGATTCTCCTCCTGACTGACGATCTCTGGCAATCTTGTCCACATCCACCACAGCTATGTCTGTGTCCCCGTCCTCAACCCCACGCTGTGATTGTGATGTGGGTGGGGCCATGCTGGAATCCTCTGGCCCTTCGTCGCAGGTAGGGCAACGATCTGCCATCCTAGGAGTCTTTTTTTTCTGCGCTCGCCAGAACCTCTTGCCCTAGTCTCTGGTGGTGGTATGGGTCTTTGCTGGCAGGAATGGCTCGAAGATTTTGAAGACTTCATGAAAGGATCACAAGTCTCTGACACCGATCAACAGTTCATTGTACTGTGCAATTTGATTGGAAATGAAGTTGGCCAGATCATCAAGGAACTTCCGGCTGAGGCAGCATCCTCTTATCAAGACATCCATGAGACACTGAGCAGAAACATTCTTCACTAAAGGAAGATTGATTATGAATGCTACACCTTCAATTTAGCCTCACAGGAGAAAGATGAAGCCATGTGAGAGTTCATTTCATGAATCAAATGACTAGCACGCTACTGTGCTTTCGACAACTTCACGACAGAAGATGCCCTTCGTCTACTGATTATCGAAAGATGTCAATTGGAGTCCCTACGCAGACGTCTTCTGAAGCAAAGTTACTCTCTGGACAAAACAGAAGAAATGACCAGGGTCATGCGGAAGAACATGCAAAGAAAATGAAGGCTGGTAAGGTAGAAAAACATGAACAGGCCTTTCGGCTTCAAACTTGTCACAAAGACCCTCACCCCTCTGAAAGTCGGCAAGCCTACAAGTCTAAGAATAATACCCAACAAGTAAGTCGCCGCCACAGTCCTAAACAGGTTGACAAGAGGCGGGAACGCCAGCTGAAATGTTATCGATGTGGACAATACTTCCCGCACACTGAGTCGTACCCCGCCATAGGTCAGAAATGTCGATGGTGCGGTGAAGACAATAACTTTGAGAAAGTATGCCGAGCATCACAAGCTGATATTCATAGAAAGTCGAGGGAAACCAGTTCCCATCATCATGTAAAGGCTGTACGAGACCGCTGAGATCACTCCACCAGCTCATCGCGATCAAGCCTTTACTCACATGCCACCTACGGGTCTCGACGCTCTGAATTACGAGAGTCAAGATCCCTCCCTCCCATATATGAAGATAGCAAAGATAGCGAAGACTATGTCTACATGATTGCAGATCCTGACAGACAAAAGAAATACCCACGATTATATCTCCAGATGGGAGAACACCAGGCTAAATTTGTGTTAGACAGTGGAGCGTCTCTCAGTTACATCTCAGTCGCAGAATACAACAGAATGAATCCGCAACCTCAACTGCACAAAACTGCAGTGTGAGTTTATACTTTTTTTTTTTAAAGCTTTATTTAGTTTTGGAAAACATAACAATATGAAAATATCGGCTGTGCAGACAGTTAATAGCAAGTTCGGAGATACAACATTACACTCCCCCCTCGTATAGTGTGAGTTTATACTTAGATGTCTAAAGAACTCCTTCCATGTCTGGAAACATTTCAGATGTCTCTCACCTACAAAGATAGAACCATTCCAGCTTGTATTCCTGCCATTGAAAGACCAGATGCAGACTGTCTCCTCAGCTTACCCACAGCTGAACAGGTCAAATTGGTAGAAGTACTATACCGAATGGCTGATGAACCTGACATCATCCAATAATTCCAGAAGTTATTTACAGGACTTGGCACGATGACTAATTTTGAAGTTCACTTGCACATCAATGAATGAGTGACACCTATAGCTCAGTACCACAGGAAGGTGCCATTTAATGTCCCAACAGGCCGTGAAGGATGAGTTACGAGATCTCCTCCGAGCGGACATCATTGAAAGAACTTCCGGACCCACTCCTTGGGTGTCCACATTGGTTGTGATACCCAAAAGAGGAGCTGAAGGCAAAGTGCGTCTCTGTGTGGGCATGAGAGCCCCGAATTCCACCAATGAACGAGAAAGGCACCCGGGACCTCATATCAGTGATATGATTACGCTGTTGAATGGAGTGAAAATCTTTTCTAAATTGGACCTTAACAAAGGTTATCACCAGCTCGAACTCCATGAAAGTTCCACATCACCACTTTCTCCACCCAACAAGGCCTATTCAGATACAAACGGCTCAGCTTCGGGGTTTCGTCAGTGGCTGAGATCTTCCAAGAAGCCATCCGAAGAGTCATTTGTCATATTCTCAACACCTTTAATTACAGTGATGACATCCTGGTGTTTGACGCTAATGCACAGAAACACAACAAAGCACTAGCTAGGTTGTGTCACTCTCTCCTAGAAGCAAATCTAACTCTCAACAAAGACAAATGATAATTTCACAAATTAACATTGAAATCTTGACCGGACCCTGAAAAGGTCTCAGCATAGAACAACACCCTTTGTCCTTGAGATGCTGGAGATGTGCTTCCATTTCTGGGGATAGGCAGCTATTGTGGGCGCTGTATCAAGGACTATGCCACCATCAGTTATCTCATTCGGGAACTTACAAAACAAGGTTACGCATTCGAATGGACAACAAGATGCACCAAAGCATTCCAGTCAATCAAGGCCTCCGTGGGGTCGGCCAGCAGTCTGGCTTACTTCAAACCTCGTCAAAAGACCAAAATCACAGTGGATACTAGTCCTGTGGGACTTGGAGCCATACTTGCGCAATATGACAAGGAAGGTGATCAACGACACACAGTAGCCTACACCAGCCACAGCCTGACTGACACCGAGAAGGCATATTCACAGCCAGAGAAGGAATTTGGCGGTGGTCTGGGCCTGTGAACACTTCCATATCTTGATTTACGGAAAACACTTTACACTCATCATAGACCATCAAGCCTTAATAACTATATTAGGAAACCCCCTGGCAAAGATGCCACCCAAGATAGAGCGCTGGAGTATCCGTCTTCAAGAATACACACATATAATAATTCACGAGCCTGGCAAAGCGGCAAATCCGGCTGACTACATGTAGAGACACCCTAAGACATCCTCTAGCACAAAACTGTTGCTAGCGGAGGAATATATTCACTTTCTTGTTGATCAAGCAAAACCACCAGCTGTTCCTCTTGAAGCCATCCTTGACGCCACTACAACAGATGCCACCCTGCAGGACATAATGCATTGCATTCGAAGAAATAGGTAGAGACACTTGGAAGAGCCCAGTCCCCATCAATACATTGACATTCAAGAACTGACTTCCTTTCACCATGTAAAGGATGAAATGTCCATTATTAAAGAGGGACACCGACTAAGGGACAAGAGGATTGTCATTCTGAAACAACTGCGCCAAGGGGTCATCAATTTGGCACAAGTAGGACACAGGAGAATTTTTTCTACGAAAAGGACATTGCACGAAAGGGTCTGGTTCCCCTCCTTGACCAGATGGTCGAAGTAATGCTAAAAGACTGTCCACAATGTATATTGGTTAATCGAGCCACCTTCACCTTTAAAAATGTCAGAATTGCCGGAGGGCGTCTAACAACATGCTGCAGTAGACTTTTTTGGTCCGTTAGAATCAAGCGAATACATTCTTGTAATAATGGACGAGTATTCTCGATTCACAATTGCTCATTTGGCCTCATCCACCAAAGCATCCATCAACCTACCAGTATTGGATGAAGTCTTTGCAGCATGGGGAATACCGAAAGTGGTTAAAACAGACTATGGTCCTCCATTTAATGGACACAAGTTTGCTGCATTTGCTAAGCACCTAAATTTCAGGCATCAGAAAATCACTCCCATGTGGCCACGGGCCAATGGTATGGTGGAGAGGTTTATGACTACTTTGAAAAAGACCATATAGCAAGTCTAAATGTCAAGGTGCGATGTCCAGACGGCTTTGAATGAGGTACTACGAGCATACAGAACAATGCCACATAGTCCCACAGACAAATGTCCACCCACCTTGATGCTGGGCCTCACTGTGTGCCAAGAATATCCGTTTGGGAAAACTCAGGTATTTGTGTTTGTCAAAGTACTGATCATGAACAACTAGTAGAGGTAGACAAAACCAGAAAGGCAAAAATGAAGAAACATGTGGACCGACATCAGAGAGCCAAGCCTTTAACCATTCAGGAAGGTGATCGGGTACTTGTTCGGCAAGAACTTAAAAAAAGGACTGATAGCTGACATCACGCACATCCACTTTAAGTAATAAATCAAAAAGGTACCATGATCACTGCTGCCTCTGACGACAAGAGGATACCTAGGAATGTCAGCCACTTTTGAAAGTTTGCACCAACAACCAGAGAACCATCAGCTGTGTTAGAAAAATGAAGCTGCTGAGGACAATCAAGCGCCAGCCAGTGGGTCTACCTCTCCGTCCTCCTCGGCTGAAGGGGAGTGATCTGATTAGGACTTAACCAGACGACCACTTGTGGACTAGACTGAAGTTGTATGCTCTGTATAAAGACACAGTATTGAGTCACGACCTAAATTTATTTTTTTCGATTCAACACAAATTCGAAGATGGGCTAATCAACAGCTTTATAAATACAACTTTAGAAACATCAACATCATTGTTCGTTTTAACATTGATTTATTTTATCATTACATTTCTTTTATCAAAATTATTTTTATCACACGCTGACACGCTGTGGTATGGCTCCTCGGATGTGAAGCCAGTCGTGACTTCGGCTAGTAGAAAGAAGCTGGAAAGGATTTCATATTAAGATTCTACTCTACGCATTCCCAGATATGTCGTTGCCAGAAATTGGTAGTACATATGGAATAGACGATAGTGATTACTGACACTGTGACGATACCGTGAAAGGCAAAATGAACCGTGTCTCTCTCTTTTTGTGTGCAATTTAAAATATCTACTTCGTATATATATATTTGCCTCAACATCAAATTGGATAACATTGAGGATGAAGTACGATTAAAACTTGTGTTACAGCATTATAGAGCAATAAGGTGTCAGTGGAGAAATATTAAAAGTTCCCCTGGGTTGAGTGATTATGGTTTGATGTCTGGAAGGTCCTGAGGAAGGTGGTGTTTATCTATACTTTAAACCACCGAAACGCGTCGACCTTGGCTAATTAGATCCTGCTTTGTGCAGTGGCTCTAAATGGTCGTAGAGACCATAAATCAATCTATCATCTCTTATTGTTCAGATGTATGCATTGATGAATGTGGTGTGAATGCAGCGGAATAGTTGTGCTGGAATGAAAGTGGATTGAAAGGTTTGTTGTTGTCTCTCTACCTGGGGTTTTTTAATGTTCGTATATGATTATGTCATTAGAATATAAATACATGTTGTTGATAATGATTTTATGTGTAAAATGGATAAAGAAATGATAAAAATAATTTTGATAAAAGAAATGTAATGATAAAATAAATCAATGTTAAAACGAACAAGGATGTTGATGTTTCTACAGTTGTATTTATAAAGCTGTTGATTAGCCCATCTTCGAATTTGTGTTGAATCGAAAAAAAGAAATGTAGGTCTTGAGGGAGGTTCTCTTTTCTTGTATTGATGTTTTGCCCCTCTTCTCCCTGACCTTGTAAGTATTCTTTCAGAGGGGGTCCCCCTATTATTGCACAGTATTGAGTCACTACATGCTCTTTACTTCTTTCTCTGTGTTTTCACTGGAGACACAATGCACTCGCCACATTTTTCCTGGCTATTATAACATCTTTTACATACATAATGAATCCGTTTTCTTCTTTATTCAGATGACTAATTCTCTTGTAATAAAAAATAATTCTCCCTGGAGTGTTCAAGGTTCGACATTATTTCAGTCCTACGCCTAAATTGTGTGCAGTGCAATCACTAAGGACACCAGGTTTCGAACTATGTCTACACTCCCACACCAATTGACTGTGGGTGGAAGGACGATGGAGCTTGAACCATATGAGCCTGCACTCACCCGGATTTAACCCAAGACTCCTTTGTACAGTTTTATTATGCTTAGGAGGAATGTTTGTAATATTTAGACTGGTCCCTTTAAGCCCGACCTTGCACGGAACCACACGATAGGCACCATGCTCCCACTGAGAACTATGAGCAGGCTGATAAAACAAGCACTGGTAAAGCCAAGAGGTTTGCTTTAGCAGCCTTACAATGGTTTATTTATTTTTGTATGTTTCAAATGAATGCAGTTTAGGCATTACAAGGGTAAAAGTAAAACAAGCAGTCTATAGGTGGCGTGCCAATTGTTGTGAAAGGAAAAAAAAGTGAACAAAATGACCCCATGCAGAAATTAATCAAAACCCTAACATAAAAGCAAATAGAAAAGCGGAGATTGACCTAGCAGCGTAGAAACTGAAGTAGACTACTTTTTAGGTGAATGTGCATGTGTACATAAATACCATGCTGTCACCAGAGCGAAGAGAGCCAATGGCTGAAGTAGGCTGAGCCATAACCCTATGTTGTATAGTGTGATGGGAGGAAGTAAAATGTGAAACCTGAAGGGCCAAGTGAATGCACAGGACTGACCACAAAACGCTGAGGTAAAATCCAAATTTTATAGAAAACCCATATTGCAGTATGGAAAAAATGTCACATTTCACTGTGAAATATGTATTTCATCATCATAATGACGTCTCCCAGACCACTCTGCAGAGCTTTACCATTGTTAGGACTACTAGGATTATGCATTAAGGTTATCTAAATTATCCAGCAAAAAAAATAAATTATGCAGCAAATTCTGTGGCAATATTATTTTCATCCATTTGATGTGGCAAATACTGCTAATTCATAGCTATGCATTAAACTCTGCAGCCACAGAATCGAATACATCTACAGGCCATTTTCTATCATTTTATCCACAGTTTATTCGTGAAAGGTAAACAAAACAAAAAATCAAAACCCAGTCAGTGCTCCTTGTTAGTCGCACCTTAAAAAAAAAAAGTTTTTTCATGTTAAATCCCCCAAAATAAAAATGTTATATAAAAAATATATAACATAACATATGACCAATAGTATAGCTCTATATTGCCATCTCGGGGCTTTCGTGACATTCACAAATCACTCTGACTTCGGCCTTGTGGTTTATGATGCCGCCTGAATCTCAGCTGACTCTAGGCCAGCCCTGTCACATACCAGATCAAGGCCCTGACACATACCAGACCAAGAGATTCCCATACATGTATCTAAACGGATATACGGTTCTGCAAATCAGACGGCAACATCGTTCTTACTTTTCTTCACTAAACACTTAGCAGTGAGCGAGTGTAAAGTGCGTGGGTGTACATTATGAGCTCCCCAGAAAATCAGCAGCAGATTGGCCACATGTGGGGTGTTACTAAAGTGTGGTTATTGCAGTGGCGGCTGGTGTCTGGGCAAAGTGGGTGGGAACGACAACGTACTACACGAAAAAAGAAAAACAAAATTAGAGAACTTGCATTCAGCCAGCCGTATTGGCCTCTTCTGCTCTGCAGACAGGCTCCCAGAATCCCGCTGTGGCCAACCCTGATGCTGTTCTCAGCAGCATGAGAGCAGTGTCAGAATTGTTCTGAGCACCCTCGATTTGCACTCTCGGGTAGGCTGGGAACCTGTGCCTGCTGTCTCCAACCCGGCAATGCAGCCCGGGTTGGAGACACCTTCAATGCGCATGTCGGTTTGGCCGTCCTGAGACGGCCACCCAAACCCACATGGGCACAGAAGGCAGTGCATAGCACTCCCCCTCAGTGCCTGTAATCTACCCTTGCCCTGCCCCCAAGACTTGGCACACTCAGAAGAAAAATAAAACAATAATAAAACGGGTTTAAAACCGGAGGAGCAACCGCTAGGTTATTGAAGAATATCACAACTTAAAGATTATATCACTTTATGCTGCAGCAGAAACATTGCCAATAGATAGGGCAGGTGACTACTACGCTAGTCCAACATGGTGGTCAAATATTCAACGTGATAAAATCAAAGCCTTTGCCAATAAACAGTAGGTTTTGAAAACATTTAGTAAGAGACTTGTCCAAACATATGCTTCATTAACAACATCACTTTTGTATTTTGCTAAAAACAAAAAGAGAAAAGAATTAGCTGCTGTAACGAATGACATGTTCTGTTCTTTACAATTGATCGAATGAAGACAATGTGTTTACAGACAGATGCATACTTTATCGATGAGCTATTCCAGGAGTTACACGGAGGCCAAAACTTTAGAATCTTTAACAAATACAACAATACCCCTTATTCGTGTTATCTCTTTGATTTGATTGCATTGAAGTAGTCTTAACGTTCTAAAGAGTTGGGGACTTCCTTCTCTTTGTTGCCTGAAAATAGGGCTTTTTTTGTGCTAATTGCTTCGTTTGGTCTGCTGAAGGTAGCCTTCTTCTCAGGTTGTTAGTCAGACCTTCAGGTCTGGGGTAACCAGCTGGGTCCCCTCGCTTCTTCCTCTCCTCTCTAACCCTTCTTACTTCAACGAGCAATAAATGCCCTCTAGATCCTCCAAAAGTGCCAATCCCTTCCTAGCTCTTGTACCATATATTATGTCGGACTTCAGGTTGACGTATGTTCTCCAAATATGGAAGGCGCTCTCACAGCATGGTTGTTCGCTGTGCATCTTAAGAAGATACTGCTACCTGTCAACCAGGTGAGGAAAAGGCCCCAGAATTCTTGGGTAGAGTCAGGTACATTGCACTATACCCAATAGGGTACCCCAACAAAGTAGCATGACATTGTATAATATTGAGTAGGGGCACAGCGGAAGAGAGGTTGTGAGGACAGTTGGTTTGCATTTACACTTGTTGGTACTATGTTGGAAAAACATTTTGGAAAAATAGGTCTAAAGGGGACATGCAGTTTGTCTCCTGTGGCATGGGTCCTATTCATGCAACAAAAAAGCTGCTGAATGAAACCTTTAAACTGTAATACTATCCCCATTGTATTTTACTTCCAAAGAAGTTTGTAATCTAATTCACTTTTTCTGAAGGCGTTCAGTAGGTCTTGAATGGGCAACGGTTGTCAAGCAGGGCTCTTTAGTGACACTGTTCCTCATGTCCTGACTCTCTTCTATAGAGTTTCCATAATGCATACCTCCACTGCCAGTCCTCTGAACTCATTCCCACTGGCCCATACCAATGTCTAGCAGATTCGCTTCCATTTTGATTTCATCATCATCATCGTCCCTTGAATGTATGGTGGGAACACATTAATAACGTTTATCCGTTTTCATATTTATTCATTGCTTTCTTATACAAAACAATTTAATGCAAGTCTTCTTTAGTACAATAATTCATAAAATCTATTATTCTATAATGAGTTATCACCCACAGATGCATGCCACATTTATCCATTCAATACTTCCCACCTTCCTTAGGCCCTCATTAAATACCCCTTGTTAACCCACAATCTCATACACTGAGTAGGACTTCCATGGGGAATTAATTCATTGCATCCTAACATCTCTACTGTGCATAATGGAATGGCATACACAGAAAGCGTCTGGTTATTTATCTTGTTTCAGACGTATAGAATGGCATCTAATGTTCCTTCTACTGGAGAACCAGTTCAGGGCTTGACTGGGAAACCAAAGCGGCCCTGGCAATTTTGTCAGACCAGCTCCCCGCGGGGATGGGCGACGCAAATGTGAAGCACTGCTGCTTTTGTTCCTGGGGCCGATATTGCAGCACCGCTGCAAAACCGGCCCCCAGTAACAAAACCGGCCTCCACCCTTCCAGCCTCCCGGGGAAACACCCGAAGCCCGCTACGGCCAGTCCGGCCATGAGACAGTAGCATACCAACACTGCTAATGTTAGCTGGCAGCAATACCTATGTCTTTCCTCTTGTAGTGTGGCTTCCTAAAAATATGTCCAACAAGCCCTCAGCAGGAGTCTCTTTCACTGAAAAGAGATGTTCGAACTAGCTCATTCCTTGTACCTCCTGGCCCCACAGGGTCTCACTCCCTGCTGTTATTTTCCTGAAAGCTAGTCTACTGCACCCAACAAGAGAATGAATAGACTTGGCTGTAGACATTTTGAGTCGCCCATGTGAGGTCTACTTGGAGGCTGGTGATTTATGGCCATTGTGTGTAACAAAGAGTAAATAATGAAGCCAGGGGGAAGATGGAGAAAGTGCATAATAATAAACGCAGAAATGCTGCGTTGGCAGTACCGAGATGATAACCAACATGCAGTCCATACGCATAAAGTAACACTTTAATTTCCTGTCACTGAGACGATCGCATGGGGGAGAATATGGTGTATACCCAGCTTCATGACTGGGACCGGAAATCAGTCCAGGTTAGAAAGGATTCATTTAGTCTGG
Source organism: Triturus cristatus (assembly GCF_964204655.1). Taxonomy (NCBI): domain Eukaryota; kingdom Metazoa; phylum Chordata; class Amphibia; order Caudata; family Salamandridae; genus Triturus; species Triturus cristatus. The sequence goes on from NC_140594.1 coordinate 577,868,957, forward strand.
TACAGTTCATGTTTGTAAAAATAGGTATTGATGTTTCCCAATATGCAAAGGTAGCATGTCTCGGACCCAATATGAGGGGTTACTAGACCACCACTGTTGGGGTTATGGTCATTAAGCGCTGCTACCCCATGGCCTTTAGCTACTATGGTAAATCAAACACCACTTTAGCATTTGTCTCTCAGTGACAGATGCGGGCGAGCTTTCCAACACTTGCCCAGGGAGGTGGTGTGGGATTAGAAGTTCAGAACTCCACATTGGACGCACTAACCCACCAATAATTACAATATCCAGGCAATACTTCATCTTAATCAAAGGTAAATATTTTATTCTTGCAGCAACTCACTACTGCATAGGGGATTAATGTTCCAGACGCATTACACAATACAAAAGGCTGCTCTACAGCAGTTTCAGTAAGCTATGGCACTACAGTCCCTAAGGATTCTCAGGTGGGTGGATGGGACATAACAGGCTAAATCTTTGCACAGATATGTTAGGTGCTTAGGCTATCCATTTCCCCTCAAGTCAATGACCATCCGGCCAGTCTCTGGTTTGAATGCTCCGAGTTCTGTCCTCCCGCTCCCTTGTTCAGAAGGCTCCACCCGCAGAGCAGTCGCAGCTTGACCTGGGTTGCAGATGCAGCTCATTCTCCATGAAAGTTTCTGCAGTCTTCAGAGGCCTTGAATCTAACCCCACCCCTCTTCCTCATCACCTCTATGAGAGCTGATTGCGGAGCAGTCAGTCCAGGCAAGCAGTGGAGGCTGTAGGTCAGATTAGCATGCTCACGGTCACATATAGACAGGTAGTGCCCCAGTGAATTCAGGTTCCCCCAACGGGTACTCACATAATGAAGCAGCATCACCGCAGAGGGTTTCAGCAATGTTGGCAGCGCAGGCTGTCACATCATGAAATGGTGGGGCACAATGATGTTGGCAACATAGACAGATACACAATGAAGCAGCACAGCCACACTGGGGCACAACAATGTCCACAGAATTGACCGTCACGCTGAGATTGGTCCCAATTCTCTAGGCCTTCGTTCCTCTGCAGTATATGCTGCCGCACTGGGGCACTGACGTACTGGCATAGTTATTCTGTGGTCAACCACTACACTGGCACAGCTACTTCACTCCTCAGTTCCTCTGGTCAATCTTCTTAAGGGTTGCACCTCCAGTACTCCACCACACAACTCACAGGCAGGCTCCACAGTGGGCATCTCTCTATGGATTTCTGCCCTTGCCAGGCAATTTGTTGGGGCACCTCGAGTGCTGCTCTCTAATCGTAGTGGTGCCATTTCCAAGGCAGATACTCAGTAGCAGGTTGCAGCCTTCTAGGTTGATGGTCACTGACTCCTTCCTGCACCCATGTGGATGAAGACTTCCTTGGGCATGAGAAATCCTGGAATCCAGAGTGAAAACTCCAGCCTCTCTTTATACTGAGAAGGCATAGCAGATTATTGATGCAATTGCCTACTCTTAAGGAATATTGGAATACAGTCTCTCTTCATATTTCCAAAGATCTTCCTATGTTCTAGCAGAATAACACCAACAATGTGTCAGTGGATAGCAGGCATGGCTAATTCCATAGCTTTAAATGCATCACCAATAGCATTTATATCTGCAAATGTTCTTGAAAGAAATGTATTGTTTTGATGGTCAGCTTTTAATTTAGAGAGCGATTGAAGGCCATAGTGGACATTTACATTTTGGAAAGCCTTACTGTATTTTTAGAGTAGCTCTTATACAATCCAATGTTTAAAATGAGAAAGTTAATAGAGCCCGAGTATAACATTTAAGATGTTTGATCAATTGATATCGGGATAATTCTATTGAATTATTGATTATGGTTGGGTTTGTTTAGAATAATGCATACTTCTCTTTAGTACTGGCTGTCAGAATTGTGATATGAACAAGCACACCATCCATGAAGGGTTTCTTTGGTATTAACATTAGGGAGTGCCCTTAGAAAATTGAGGTCGGTATCTTGATGGTCCCAAATATTGTGCACACAATATTGAAGAACAAAACATAAAAAGATGAGTAAGTATATGTTTTCTATACCTAACTCGACATCTATATACCTTGAAGATATCTACACATATATCTTCAAAGTGCATAGATGTTGAGTTAAGAATAATAAATCTATATTTCCTCTATATGCACTTACCTTTCAATATTTTCTCCCTTGATATTCTGTCCACGATATTAATGTATCACAATATTTCTATCCTCGATATTCAGTAGTACAGTCAACATTAGTCCTGATGTTAGGAGCTAAAGATACAGTGATGCACCCTGAACAGATTCATTAATATATGAGAGAATATCGGAGTCAGATGAAAGGCTAAAATCGTGGACCGGTATGGCGCAGTACTAAATATTTGCATATTCACGTGATATGTAAAAGTTACAACCTTCATCCATCCAGTGACGGCCGCTACATACAAAAAGTGGTGAGGCGGGTGTAGGGGGAGCACGAGGGAAGCTCAGGAGGGGGAGCGTGGGGTGGAAGTTTAAGAACTAAAACAAAAGGAATTACCTGAAGCTGCCGGCCGCCTCCTGTGTTGCGCCTAGGTGTCCTTCCTTCTTCCTTGTCTCAGTAGGCACTTGGACAGCATTACAGACCCCCTGTGCAATCGCTGCACTGCTCTCATGCTATGAGAGCAGCACGGGGATTGGCCTGGATGGGCTCGTTTGATGCTCCGCTCAGGCAGAGGAGTCTGTGCTTCTTTCTCCAGCCGACTGTTCAATACAGACGGGTTTTAGAAACCTAAGTGCGCATGTGTGTTTGACTGGTCTGAGACGGCCGGCCTAACAAACATGCGCACTTAGAAGTGCACAAACCAGTCCTCCTCCCCCCTTCCATGGCCCGGCCGCTCCCTACACATGCGGGCTAAGCCAGCTGCTTAAAAATAAAACGATGATAGAATATGGTTTTCGTTTTCAGCTGCTGGCTCTGAGCCAGTGGGGCAATGCTCCTCCGCCATTTCTGAGGAGCCGCCCCTGCATTTATTGCCTCTTACTCAGAGGAATGTATAGTTGCCAATTGTCCCTTTTTGCAGGGACAGTCCCGGCACGTTGGAAACTGTCTTGGGTAATATTGTTGCAGAAACTGTTCCTCTTAATTACACACAGGTACGCAAACAAGAACTTTCTATCGGCAGCAGCCCAGTGCTGCAAAGTGTCCCAGGATTTGTTTTTCCAAATGTTAGCAACTATAATAATATGATGACATCTAGACTTTAAAATCATAGTCATTGGATGATTTTCATTCATTCAGCTTTTTACTACTGAAATCCTACTAAGACATGGGAAGGAGCAGAGTTGTACCCCTCCGTTTGTTCGAAGTGGAAGGTTGTTTTGAGTTTGAGATACTAGATATTTTTGATTTCAAATTAAAAAGGCGATTTTGCTGTTCGTTTATTGACTGCAAAGGACATGGCCTAGAGTGTCGTTCTAGTGAGACTGCTGATATGGTCCATGAAGATCTTTTAATTTTTTGATGTAATTCTTGTTTGCCTGAGAGCCCACATAGTGCAGCATTTTTCAGAGAATATTTTCTTTAGAATAGGTACTAACATAGGGCTGGTTAGACTCGTCTATGTTGGCACTGGACAACCCAATGTCACGAGGTAGAGAGGAGGGAGGCAGGGGATATTGTGACCCTGAAGATGAGTACATGGCATACAAGTCATCAAAGAGAATGGTTGATATATTTACATGATGATCAGAAGAATGAAGGCCATTGGTGTTCGAATGCTGAACTAATGGCATAGGCATTAGTACATGTGACAGCTTGTAGGGTTCCAAGGATAGGTGAAGTGGCAGTGAGGCAGTCTGTTATGTGTGTGGCAAGATTGTGGGTTTACAAATGTGAAAAGTAGAGCAAAGGCACTCAGAGTGGGTTGTGAATGTTCAGCTGTGCAACCTGGAGCCACATTACTCAACCATTAGATACCCGTGTGGGCTATTTGGCAGTTTACGAAAAGACTGTGTTTTCCAGATCCATACTTCTAGTGTGTCTCGTGGTTGGACCAGAATAATATTTAAGGGAAGCAGCGAAAAATCCCTGGTCAGGGGACCCCGCGCCAGTTCCATTGAACTAGTAGGTCAGACTGGAAGTTATTGCAAAATTGCTAAAATTACAAGCATCAGGAGAGAAGGGGGCTGGGAAATTGTGGGGGTCAGGGGAAAAGAAGGGGAAATACAAAAGCATAACATGACGATCAGTGGAAAAAAGGGTGCAGAGAAACAGCAGGTACTTTGAAGCATGGTTAGATGGAGAAGAGAATGTGATGTAGATGCAAGGACTGATGTGGTAAAATCAAACAGGAGTGAAGAGATAAAGAGGCAAGTACAAGAAGCCAGTCGTTTATATCTGGAAAAGTCAGAAGGTAAAGAGGGAAAAAGGATTCAGGGGCAGGGTTGCATAAAGCCACTATGATGGTGAATTCTCTGGCAGGATTATTGTTGCAGAGAAAGTAATGGACCTCAGAACCAGGATCACCCATCAAAGGTAGCTATCCTAGTAATTAGTATTGATGTATTGGTGAATGTAAACTCATTTTATGTTATGTTATGTCATGCTATGTTTTTATTACCATCAGTTCAACCAGTTAAACACTATTTTTAGGCAAATTTTGTTTTTGAATATTTCTTTGTTTTACCTAAAATAAGAGCCGGAAAATATTAATATGGTTATGCAATTTTCAGCAATTCAGGATGGCTGTTTGCGACAACAATAGTACTTTGGATAAATGTATTAAAATACCCAATACGTCACTCGCTTTAAAATACTATTCGACATGTCAAATATTTTCTATGTTTGATTGGCTTTTCTATGGAGGCGTTCACAATGCCACTGATGATATAGAAAGAAGGGTGCTCGTATTAAGAAGAGCTCTCTGTAGCATAATGTGAATTTGTGAATACGTCTGTGAAATAATTGAAGACCGCACACATTTTTGGCATCTGTTATTTTCTAGGCTAATAATGGAAAAAACACACGGCGCATTAGTTGCTAGTATCCAGCTGGTGAGCACTTAAATTGAGATTTTGAGCGCTTTGAGGCATGTTGAGTTCAAATCTAATAGCTGACTCGACTATGAATGTGTTTTCAACAAATAGGCTTTAAATTTGCCCTTAGCAATTTACTATCGGATCTGAACCACGCATCTCAAAAGATGCCGCAATGTGGTAAGCAGTAGAAATCCAGGCTTAAAAATTATAAAAGTCTCTGGAGGGCAATCAATCTCATAAATGCCTGTGTGATCAACTCTTAAAACCAGCAATGATATCCCTGTCTGAGAGCCTCTTATCGAGTGTTAGAAGAGGACTTTAATTTGAAGAGTGGTTATCCATTTAAAGAATACTCAAAATCTGATTACGGAAAGAAATTGAAAAAGCCATTGAAGCAGCCAAATCGTTTCTGGCTCTTCCATCAGATGGCAGATTTGTGCTTTCACAAATTTGTATTCTGAGAAAATAGTTTTACATATTTCATTATGTTAACAAAAGAATTGCTGGGTTAGTGGGAATTAGCGAGAATACCTATTGTGGGTAAAAACAGCAAAATGGCAGATTTGTTTTCTAGCGAAATTAGTGAAGCATCCTCAGGAGCTTTTTTCACGTGTATTTTCGAATAAAAATCCAGTCTCTTCGTATTTGAAGGTTAATTATCACGAAAGAATGATAATTTCGCTTTAGGATTGAGGGGAGCAATTCAGTGAGAATAGGGACTGTAATTTATTGCCTTGCCAGGACCCAAAGCAGATGAAAAATATTTGTTGTTTAAGGCCTAATAAACAGTCTTATAAATTTTAATAACTTACAATATTCAGTGAGGCATGCAAAGAAACTATTTACACTTTCAATACATTACATTTCCTTACTTTCTTCTACATGTTAAAGCAAAAATGACTGTTCTCGCACCCGTGAGCAGTATAAAACTCAGTTTAATCCATCGCGAAGATTCCCTTAGTCACTCTGTGTGATGTGAACTGTGTGTACATTTCTCTTATAGATGGCAAGTGATGTGTTTCTCTCTCCACATTGCTATGTTATATAAAGTTGTAGGCTTTTGTATAGAACACGTCCGCCATTGGTATTGGCATGTAGCTCTGTGGTCTGGAGTGTGCATTTCTGCATAAATCTGGGTGTTCTCAAGGTAGTGAGTCAGCATTTCAAGGGGTTGTTGTGTTTCTTGTACTGTGAGTATTGGTTGGTTGTTCTTGGCAGTAAACCCCAGGAGTGTACATGATGTCCATTGTGTGTGGAACTTGTTGGGTCTTACATAATCTTTGGTTCGATGTGAGCATAGGCAGGGATAATTCGTTGCAACTGTTTTGAACCAATTCCACCTCAACTGACTGTTAATTAAAGACATTTGGATAAGCCTCATTTTCGTTCATTAAAATCTATAATTCTAACAATTGATTCTAGGATTTGGTGCACCTATGGTACTGGGGAACTGTCAGACCACTATTTTTGTCTAATGCCGGGCTGTTTAAGACAGTGTGGGTGTCTCCCATTGGCTCTGTTGTTCAGGAAAAGGCCAGAGGGCGCCTTGATCTGATCAAGACTGTCATTGAAGTCTACCTGAAGACCAGGGAGTAGCTATTGTTACTTTTGCACTGAATTTGAATGGTAAGCTGTAGACATATTTATGTGAGGGTAGGCAACAGTGCATACATTAATTTCGACGAGGTACTATCCTATAGTAAGAAATGTAATTGAAATCAGAATTATAACAGAGATACCCAGGACAGAAAAGGAGTTTTTCATAACCCATACTAATGAGGTAGAAAGCATAATGTCTTTATCTATGGTGCATCACTGTCCTTTTAGTGGAATCGTACCAAAGCCGAACCATCTTATCATTATAGATCAATGGTACCTCGATGCATGCAAAATAAAGTTTGATCTGGGATGGATGAACATGCTCTCCATTGCCACACACATTGGATTTTTTTACCAAAAACCTGCCATCTTAACACCAGGGGGTGCTGCTGTGAGAAGTTCTATGACCCTGCCTGCACCCTACCTCTATGCCTTCCCTGAGAGCAGGAGAAGGGATCCTCCCAGAAGACCTGAGTACTTCAAGCCATGACTTAGAACCAGTAACATTCCTCTGTGTTCCTTTGCATGCTTTCCGACAAGGTTTTCAACATGGCCCATTCCATTTTTCATTTCAGATTTTAGTTCTGCCCACTTTGTGCTTCCTGGTTTATATTTGCAGTTTCTCAGGCACTGAGCTGGGGTGCAAGGTCTTTCATTGCTCTGACCTATTTTGTGTTGTAGTTTCCCGCTGTATGGTCAAGGGCAGAAAGCTATTTCTTCCTACAGGGATTGTTCTATCAGTTGCTTTTAATCAGGGCTGTGGCAAGGTAGGAGCAGGCCCCAACCTCTTTTGTGGGCCTGCCCTCCTATGTATTTTCATATTAAGCAAGCATTGGCAAAACCAGTAGGTCTGGCTTTGGCAAGCTTGCTTTGTTTAGTTCATTATTTTTGCACATATATATGTAATCTACCAAATATTGGTAAAAGCAGAAAATAATCTAAAAAGTAAGGGAGTGTCCGACAGCCTCTGCACAATAGCCCTGACCATGAGGTGCACTCATTTTCAGACAGCTGTGTACATGTGATCAGGCAAAATGCTGTCACAGTGCAGGAAAGTCAATAGATGAAGTGGGAGAACCCATTTCCCCACGCAGTGTATGCTGTAGTTGGGGAAGCAAAATGTGAATGACACTTGAAAAGACCAGTGGATGAAGAGAGCTGATCCAAAATCCCTATATGCATGGATGTGTATGTATTTTTATAATATTTGGGAAACCTGAGGCTGGCAAGACAGCCGACGCTGTATGTAGGCCAGACCTATTCCTTCGTGATACAGCGAATGCAGCACTACCACTAAGTGGAACCAAATACTGTTTTCTCTCTCTGCAGCATACATATTTTCTAAAATATTGGCTGATCCTTGGATCAGAAATCAAAGTGAGGCACCAAAAACGTTTTAACTTCTGGTCCCACAAAAGCTTCTGACATTAATAACAATAATAATAATAATACTGATTTTTGTAAAGCGCGAACAGCTATCTCTCGGGGAGGTGTCCCGGCGCTAAAAGAGTACTTCAGCAGGGCAAGATGCATAGTGAATTGCTTAGGTTTTCTGCGTAAAGAGCCAGGTCTTTAGAAGCTTCTTGAAACTAGCTTCTGTCGTAGCAGATTGGATGGCAAAGGGAAGGGTGTTCCAGAGTTTCGCCGTGCCAGCAGAAAAAGACCTGCCCCCAAGTCTAGCTTTCCTAACTCGCGGAACAGCTAACTGAAGCAACATTGCTTCCTTTAATAGACATTCCTATTTTGCGTACCAGTCACCTGCATCATTAGCATCTTTCTCAAAATGTTAATAATTTTCCTGATTTTGCAGTTCTTTGCCATGTATTCTGTGGCTGCCCTATGCATGATTCTGATTTGTCTCTGAGCTCCCTTGCCATGGTTGTCATTTAGGGAGTCACCAGGGGTAGCAGCTGCGACCCGTAGCTTGCCCTTTGCGACCCCTGGCTGTGTCCCTGCGACCCCTGGTTTCAGTTCTGCAGCCAGGATCAGAAAGGACTTTGTGATTAATGTTTGCTAAAGCGGAAATGTGTGTGACACTTGTTTTAAAGCTATTTAATAAACACTGTAATGTTTTCATGTCTTTGTTGTAGTTTGCAGGAGTGTCGTTTTAGACAGAGGAGGAGTATGAGGTGAAAGCACTGTCTCAATTTACCTTTGCTATCAGGTCACATTCCCTATGAGGACCAGCCTGGTAATGTCACTGTTGAGTTTTATTATGGTGAATGTGGCAGCGAGCCTGTGTTGTGCAAATAGGGGCCCAATGAAGCTGGAACACTATCAGATTTTAAACTACTCGTTAGCCTCCTTTCCGTTAGTCGATAAATGGTTGCCAAATTTACCCCAATGACCTGATGGTGGAACTGTTCATCTTGTTCCTGGACCATGCTGGTGCTCGAGAATCAGACCAGTTTACTCTAGCAGGGTCAAGTCGAGTTTAAGAATGTTTCTTCTCCAGTAGACTTCAGCGCATGGCAGTCATCAGAATTGTGTGGTGACTACATCACTCAGGACAGACAATGAGGCACAGACTCCATGTAGTTGGGTCTCCCGGTCCCTGCAGCACTTCTCCTTGCATTGTGTCACCACCTGTCCGACCCTGCACTTACGGTTATCACATGGCCACCGGGCTGGTAGCTTCAGGGCCTTCCTTCCGAGTGCAGAATACATCCCAGGTATCTTGAGACGGGGCCAGGAGTCCACATCGTAAGGTAATGATGTGTTGCTTTTGTAGTAACACTTCATGTCTCAGTATGGCTCTAAAGCTCTGTAAATAATGGGTATTTATGGTGCCCAATAATGCGTAGATTGGGGGGGGGGTTAATGTGCCTAGTCAAGAGTTCTGCATGTTAAATGGGTCAAACATATGTATGTTTTTACTTTATATTTACAGTTCTAACAAACATGATGTTAATATAAATGCAAAGGCAGAGTTTCAAAATCAGTGTCTCATTTCACTTTATTACACCTCCAACACAAACTATGTTTATCCTCTACCTGTGGTACTCTAGCTGATCCCTAATCCTAGGTGTAATCTTGTAAAGTGAGGGCCCCAGTAGTACAGCCATCCTTTCACTTTATTTTACTTGCATGCCATGTAGGGGCGGCTTTAGTGCTGGTGGCGCCCGGTGCGACAATCTATTTTGGGGCCCTTCCATAACCACCTTAGATTCCCTCACTACCACTCGGCAAAAGCGCCACACAGTAGCGGCTTGTAGGCTTGGAAAGTGACGAGGCAAAAAAAAAAATTTGGGGCGTGGGTAGGTGGGGAATTTTTGTTTATAGTGCAAATCTCAAGCTGGGAACACATGTCCTGACTGAGGAAAGCAGCACATGTCCTCCCAGCACCTACTCAACGTTCATTATAAATGCACATAGTCTGCTCTCATTATAAATACAAACATGGCGCCATGTTCCATGCACCACGCATCTTACCTGCTATAATGCAGAAAACGTCACAAACACACACAGTTTGAAACTAAATGCATATTATCAAGAAATTTTGTATTTTCTCTTCGAGGGTCTTTTTTTAAGACAGACGCCCAGTGTAAGAAAGTGGCTCTGTATATACTGTTCCCAAATAGGTACCGTGTGCACAGAGTCCACAGTCCCCAGAGGTTTGGCAGAGGCTAAAGTTAGATATAACCTTACTCTCTAAAGTGGTAGCTTGGTAGAGCAGTAAGGCAGTATCAGAGGACAGTGTAAAGCATTTGTTGTACACACTCAGTCAGCAAATGGTCTCACACACTCAAGAACTGAACTCTAGGTCAATGGTTTGTATATAAAAATATAGGGTTGTTTTATTTTAGAACCAACAATAGGTATCAAAATATACTTTCTCAGAATGAGATGCTTTAGTTAAATACTTTGCAAAAGGCAATTTACTTTTGCATGTAAGTTATAGTTTGTTGCAATAGGCAACACAATTTCAAACACAATAATACATTGAGCTCAATGGGAATTTTAGGTTATATGCAATTTATTACTTTCAGGACTACTTTTCTAACTCCAGGACTGGATCCTAGATTCAGTACTGGGACAGTTCTTGGAAACAAATGAGTAAATATGTTTTAGTTACTTTTGTGATTTTTAAGCAATATTTTGCAATTTTAAAAGTTGACACTTAGAAACTTTTTCTAATCAAATTACCAATGTTATCCTATGGGAGGAATTTCACTTAGCAGGTAAGTGGGGTTATGGTTACCTTTTCTAGGTCAGTGTTAGATCCTAGCACTAGTGTACCACCTGTGAGCAGTTGAGAAACTGCGTTTAAGTTATACAGGCGATTTTTAACGAATATTTATAAATTTGCAAAATCGACAGAAGAAATTTCCCAGAAAAACAGTCAATGGTTACCTATGGAAGAAAATTCAAGTTACGTAAAGTATGTTCTTGTTACTTTTGTAATCCAGTGCTGGGCTCCTAGGCTCATTACTGGGACATCTATCTAAAACAGGTAAGTAATTACATTTTCACAGTTGGTACGATTTTTAAAGAATATTTGTAGTTTGCAAAAATCGACACTAAGAAACTTTTTCAGGAAAAAACAGGCAATGATATCCTATGGAAGGAAATTCAAGTTACTGGTAAGTACGGTTAAAATTACTTTTCAGGGTCAGTACTGAGCTACAAGGTGCAGCACTGAGGTCTCCCCTGATAACAGGTGAGTAAATCGGATGAATATTTTAAAGTTCCACAACTCCACACTTAGAAGAATTTCCAAGTGAAACCAGTCAATGTTAGCCTATGGAAGAAAAGTGAGTTATCGGCTTTTAGGTAAGTACTCGACTGGCAGAGTTAAGGTTCTGGGCATAGACTCAGGGGTCTCCCAGGGTCAGGTAAGTATAGTTGGTACACCCTCAGCGGCACAGGGGCAGCCGGGTGCAGAGGTAGTTAGGCCCAATGTTATCCAATGAGAGGCAGGGGGCCTTCGGTTGGTGGCTGCTGGCGAGCAGGCCACGCGGCTGTGGGAGCTGGACTCCTGGTCACCTTCTCAGGTCAAATGGGGAAGTAGATTAGGACATAGGTTGCACTGCCAGGGGCACTCGGGCGGCTGAGTGCAGGGTGCTTTTGAGCCGTTGGGCGCTCAATGTTATTCAATGGAGATCTTGGAAAGTGAACAAAGGCTGCAGGCTCGGGGACGGAGGATCTTCAGGAGCGACCAACACTTCGAGGGGTAAGTTGGGATCTTGGAGGATAGGTAGGCACCCAGGAGTTGGGCACAGGGGGCCGTGGGGTGCCGGGTGCTGTGTTGTCTTTTGACGTCGGAAAATCTTACCCCCTGCTGGTCGCGGTTGGAGGGGTCCCTGGTTCTGAGGCTGCAGGCGTTGTCTGGGTCGTTGAGGAGGGTCCTTGGGTACTGGATTCCAGGTCAGAATCGCCGGGGGGACGTCCTCAGGGTCTTTGTCCACTCGGGCACAGGCCGGGCTCGGCGGGTGCAGAGTGTGCTGGATTCACGGTTCCTGGCTGGCACCAGGAGTATTGCTGTTTGAGCAGAACCACTGCTCGTGGGAGTCCCAGTCTTGGTAGAGTCTCAAGGTGGTCAGGTCCTCCGGGGTTTTTGAGGTTGCTGACCACTGAAGGCGCCGGAGTTCCACAGGAGCAGGTTCAAGGATCAACAGGCCGGTAGAGCTGGGACCAAGTCAGTTGGTGTCGTCCTCTTGTTAGCAGCTGCGCGGCGGGTCTTCTGGTTTCTTGATCTTCTTGCTTGTTTTCGAATCGGGATCTAAGGAAGGAAGGTTCAGGGTGCCCCTAAATACTAAATTTAGGGGCGTTACAGGTAGGTAAAGGGCAGGTACCATGGGGTCCCTGCCCTGGGGTGGGTACACCCCCTATCCTGCCACTGTCCTGTGGGAAGGGGGCAGGGGCCTAGTCCTGATTGGGCAGGGCTCCCCATCTTCAAGATGGCGAGAGCCCGGGGACGTGCTTCACCTCACCTCCCCCACCTGAAGGGTTGGGTTGGCAGAGGCTGGCACACCCCCTGTCCTTCCTTGGGTTTCCGGACAGTCTTCCCGCCAGAGAGGGGGTTGAGAACCGGTAGGGGCCGGTTGCTGGGTACAGCAAGTGGCCTGGAGAAGCTCACAAAGGCGGAATGCCTTTGAAGCTTCCCCTGCCCATCCTGGGTGAGGAGACTTCGCACCTCACCCAGGATGTGCATTGTTGCAGGCCCAAGAGAGCAGATGGCTCTCTACCCAGGGGTCCAGCAACATGTCTGCTATGTGGCAGCCTATACAGATCCTCAGACAAGACGTGGATTGTAGGTTAGTTTCAGGGGGCATCTCTAAGATGCCCTCTGTCGTGTATCTTACAGTAAATCCCACACCGGCATCAGTGTGGGTTTACTGTGCTGAGAAGTTTGATACCAAACTTCTCAGTCTTCAGTGTATCCATCATGGTGCTGTGGAGTTCGTGTTGACGACCTCCCAGCACCATATACTCTTAATGGCAGCACTGCACTTACAGTGCCCAGGAATGGACCTGGGTACTGTAGGGGCACAGGGCTCATGCACCTGTGCCCGCACCACTGGCATAGGGCACCCAGCTAGAGGGGTGACTGAGGGCAGTGTGTGTTGTGGACATGGCACACAGGGATGTGTGCCATGTCGACTCTTTCTTTTGTTCTGCACCCAGACACTCAGCCTGCAAAGGAAATGTGTGTGTGTGTCAGGGTACAGGGCCTCTAAGGGTGGCACAATAAGTGCTGCTGCCCATAGGGGCCTTCTCTGGTCACAAGGCCCTGGGTACCTAGGGTACCATTTACCAGGGGCTGACATGTGACCAGAGATGCCAATTGGGTTTTGGCTGTTAGGCAGTTTTTAGGGAAGGAACACAGGCCCTGGGCACCTGATTGGCAGGATCCCAGGGCACAACAAGGAAAAGTGCATCAGTTATCAGGCAAAAAGTGGGGGGGGTTACTGCAACAGAAACCCACTTCCTTACACCCAGCACAAAAGACTTAAAAGTAACCAGCAGTGACAACAGGTGAGTAAAAGACCGTCTTTGTACACCAATGACGTGCATGTTTTACTTTTATGTAACAACGCCAGCAGCACAAAGTCCCACAAAAAGAGAAGAGAGCCTCGGAAGAACAGAACATAGCATTTGAAAAGCAACAAATGAACGATACCAAATAAGAATTGGGAAGGCACACAACACCAGGCTGAAAGAAGGGAGCATAAGATGCATTGTAGTGCCCTTATTTAAAAAAAATCATAAAACATGCCCTCTCAGCCAAGCTGCTGGATCGTGCCATGGCTTTGGTGTACAATGAAACACAGACTGGCAAAATAGAAATGTACACTTTTATGTCTCGAACTCCAGCCCCACTTAATAGAGGGTTAACACAGCATTTTTCACCTCGATGTTGCCAACCTTTACTCCAGTTCAATGTGCAACAAGTTCCTGTCCCAGAAGTCCTTCCTAGGCCTGTTTTAAGGGCATGGCACCGTGTGTAAAAATGCAGCAGTACAATGCAGGCCTGGGTCGTATTTTCACAAAAATACACAATGGCAATTGACTGCACACAATAAAGCGTGCACAAAAACTTTGATAAAGGGACATTGCTTCAATGCCTGGCAGAGTGATAGTGGCACAACCAAACACATGTACATGTTTGTATGCCTGTCTGCAGTATTAATTCCCGAAAATAACATGTCAATGTCACGATCATAGATTTGATGTAGTGAACACTGCGGAGATTTAGAGCCACATGCAGCAAGGCGCTATTTTAGTGCATGCATTTATACCAGAGTTACTGAGTTCATAAGCAACAGCGGTGCTTTAAGCATGCAGCGGGAGTGCCAGGGTCAATGGCAGGCCACATCCCAACCCAAGGACAATTTGAAATAATCTGCGAGAACGTGCAGCCACAGTTTTCGGATTTGCGGCTTGCTCCAAGGTAACCTACAGTTCAGGTAATGGAGTAATGAGCACACGTAGTGAGATCTAGGAACGCTCTGACTGTCTTTATGGCGGCCATGGATTAGTCAGACTGCCGTTGATTTTGGAGGAGAGGTCGATCGCGCGGGAGACCCGGTATGTAAGTACGTGTTCCCGCAGCCACACCCATGACTTTCTTTTATTTCCGGTTACGGTTTTTTTGGTGACACTGTACATTCCCGAAAGGCTTGCAATGAGGCCGGAGAAGAGTATCCTTTTTGATTAGTTTATATGAGCGAGAAGATTGATGCATACGGATGTGCTAGAGATTAAATGGTTATTGTATGGCAATTCCATTGTGATTCAAGCCAAAATAATTCATAACATTATTTATACGATACATAAAACAGAGCAATGAATCAAAAACATCAGAGAAACCGATAAAAACCAAAAACCCCAAATTAACATTTAGCATTTATATAACTTAATATGCAATTGTGAACATAATAATGACTGGTGCCAGTCATCTCGCTGTTGCCCCTCTCTCTCACATACATTTAATTTGTTTTAGAGCGCTGGCAAAGGCTGATTTACTTATCCACTCAGCTATCCACATAAAATACAGATATGTTCTTTGCAGCAGGCATATTAACCTTCTGCGCTACTTTATGGCGAGTCAAAACTGTGACGACGCAAAACTCCATCTCTCTCTAGCAGGAGCATTAATCATAAGAGTTATCTTGACATTTTTATTGCTGTCTGAAAACTGGAAGCACAAGGAACGCTGCAGCAGGTGCTTTTAAATTGTAAGTTATAGCTAAAAACAGCACCCCCCTGAGGTCAGTGCCCCCTCCAGGTCGGCATCCACTGCCTGCACCAGTCGCACCCCCCCAAAAGCGGGCCCTGATGCCATGCTGGGTTACTGGAGAGGCCTAGACATGAAAGGGGAATTTAAGAACTAAAATAGAGGGTGGTGAAAAGAAGTAAAAGGTGAAGAGTGGGAAGGAAGGTTTAGCAAAGGATGGGTGTAGAACGAAGGATGAAGAAACAGGATGTGGTGCGTGCTTATACTTCCATCCTATTTGTGGAAATAAGGATCGGGAAGGTGTGGTGGATGGGCGGGTCAGTGGTACCATTGGAAGAAACCACGAAGGAGAGTCCACACATTTTTTCCTTCCTGTAGGCCACTCCTAGGTCCTGAAAATTCAGGTAAGAGGCCTCCCTCTTTGGCCCTTTTTACGAGTTAGGTGGTGCAGGCAATACGAAAATGACTGGTGCCAGAAATCAGTCCACGTGCTAAAGAACCCCAGTGCTTTAATTTACCTATGCAACATGGCAGCTTTGTATTACATGCTACTGGAAAAATACAACTTTATGCTTGAATCCAACAGGTTGTATTTCTGTAAGAAAATAGTTTGTGTTTGTCTTCCTAATGGTCTATGGCATGAAGTCCTGAATTTCTATACAGGGCAGTGATGTGCAGCTTAATTGCTCATGCCTGTGAAAATGTCAAAAGAATCCATTACACTCTCCAATGTGTTCTGGTAGTAATTGATGAGCCTATATTTGTGAAAGAGGGACGCTGGACATACTTTTCAGGATACACCCGTGCAAGGGAAAGCACAATTGGGCCTTTGAGACCTTATCTGAGCATAATGAAGACCTACCTTCCCATGGGCTGAACTTGATTGGCAGGGGCCTATAATGCCTGTAACTAGAAATACCCTGTGACCTGGAATAATTTGCTGTTATCCTGATGTTTGGCTTGTTGCCTGAGAATTTGGTGCTATACCTGAGCATTTACTGCTGTGCCCGGGCTCATTTGGCCTTTTGTCTGTTTGTTAGTCTACCTGAGCCAGGGCAGTCGAAGCTGTGTCTAGATACATGAAGCTGTGGTTTTGTAAATTATGCTTGTGCTTTGGTATTTGTACTTTATTTTGGATAATTGAGCTATTCTTGGGTAGTTCAAGCTGTGCCAGCGAATCTGATGGTTGCACCCTGGGCCGTTATTTGGAATTATACCTGTGAATTTAGTGCTGTGTCTGAGTGTTTGGTACTTAACATTATACAACATAACATGCATTTGTAAGGCACATGTTCCCCTTCTCCCCTTTTTGCACTGATTATCAGATGTTTTTATTACCCGAATCAATTGTTCTAATTTTATTGTTCTCAAAGTATTAACACATCAGGATTCAGGGCTGTTCCTGAGAATTGATGAAGGCTATACCTTGGTAGCTTACACAAGTACATCTGTTAGTTATTGCTATTTTTGTTAACTCCGGGAATGTCACTTCCTGTGATGTTGTTGCGGGTCAGAAGTCATGGTACATCACTTCCTGTGATATCACTAAGGTCAAATTCAATGTGACATCATTTTCTGTGATATCATCAGGAGTCACATGACCTGTGATGTCACTTCTGCTACCCCTGGCATGTTGGTGAATTGACGTCCATGTCTCTTGCCTCACGTTCTCACATTATTTTTTCTGTTTTATACCTTTCCTTTCTTTCATGTATTCTGCCTTTCAGATGCAGTTTCTGTACCCAGCACTTGACTTTTCGCTATTCTGTTTTCTGGTTATGCTTTTAACTTTGGTTTTCAGTCTGCTGTCGTCATGTCCGTCTGCATGTACGGGTCACACTGAAACCCAGTTGAAAGAGTAGGTTAATATTATTTATTTGTTCGATCAATAACATGATTATTTACATCAGAAAATTCACAGTCAATAATAGAAAAGATAAAAGTTTCATGACATCCTAGATAAAATGATTTAAAAAACAGGTTATCACATAACTCCAGCAATATTAAACTTTTACAAAGCAAGTTCCATATTTTCACAAATATTTTAAAAGGGGGAATTCCATATTACAAAAAGTCTATATTTTAAGAATTCATTGGATCAGAACCCCAGTAATCCACTGCTGCCCCCATGACTGAGTAGTTTACATGTTCATTTTGCTTTCCCATATTCATAATTTATTACTTTTAGCCTCGTCCACCAAGCATAAAGCAAGAATCTTGAGATTGTGAATACTAACCACCTTGTATCCGTCCTAACGATACGTAAAGCGTCAGAAGAACGTGCAAAAGAAAGCAGACGGCAGGCAGGGGTTAACCAATTTTTCCGGTGGTTTGCATAATAAGGACAAAAAAAAAGAAAATGTTCAAGGGTCTCAGGAAAAGAATGACAGGTCGGGCACAGCGATGTTACGGTAGCATTGACCCAGGTACTTTTCCTAGAGTTCAAAGGGAGTATCCTGTACCTGAATTGAATGTAAAGTGCGCTTGCCTGCGGAGGTTCAATATCATCCATAAATATTTCAAAACCAAAACCAGCCTTTTACATCTATACAGCTAGAGGTTAAAGTGGCATGTGCATTAACATTAATACATTGATTATCCACGTACTCCCAGAAACTTTTTTTGAGGAGGGGAACCATTTTTTTCTTGATGGGCCCCGGGTCCTCCCACATGTGCCCCAGCCCCAGTTTAAAAAGCCATTCCTTAACCCTACTGAACCAAGCAAGACTACCTGTTTGTTTTTGTAAGATTAAAAGCTCTTCCACTGCCTCCTTCACTGGGACCTGTGTGCTACTGGTCCATAGCCTAACCCAGAACAAGAGGGCCTTAAGAATGGCAAAGTTGTTAATGGATCTAAGACCAAGGTCAAGTCTCAACGGCAAGAGAGGGGTGTTCACTGGTAAATTGAGGATTGCCATTATAAATGTATTCTCAGCAGAAACTAGCTGCTTTAGGTTCTCCAGCCCCCATAGCTCAGCCCCATATAGTGCCACTCCAAGACCCTTAGACCCATGTAATTCCAAAATTGGAGAGGACGGTCGAAAAGCAGACCCCTTGGCCCTCCTGCTATAGCACAGTCAACATGTTGGAGAGTTAAAAAACGTTTTTCAATTTGGGGTGTCCAGGCCAGCCTGTCACTGATTCGGACTCCCAAATAATTAAATACCTTAACCTGCCCCAGAGTTTGGGAGCCCAACCTCAGTTTACCCTTATTAGATTTATAGGGGTTAAATGCCATGTATTTTGTCTTTGAGCAGTTAATTTCCAGACCCTTATCCTTACAGGCTTTTGCAAAATTATTTAAAATATTCTGGATTCCCATTGGTGTCCTGGATATAAGAAGCGTATCGTCTGCAAAGAGCAGGGAGGGCACAGGGCTTCCCGCTAATTTTGGGTGATCACCTCCACAATCATGCAATTCTCCTATTAACCCATTTACAAACAAGGTAAATAGTGTTGGGGCGAGAACACAGCCCTGTCGTACTCCTACTGTTGACGCCTGTTTGCCACAAACTCACCGTTCTCAATTCACCCCAAATGCTGATGAATTTGGAAACATTGGGGTGTTTTTGATACAGTCTTTGACAGTGGTTGTGGTACCTAATGACAAAAATGTCAATGTCTTTGTTATCTCTCGTGTTGTGTCTGTAACATTAATTTTGTTTTATTATTTGGTTTTATGTTCCAGATCTGTGGTCTAGATGGAATGTTTTTAATTGTGTTTTTATAATTTTAATAAAGTCAGCATATCAATGCATCAACTGTAAGTCTCTGTGCCACCATGTACACTATTGGTGTTTACAGTGTTACCATAGAATGAATGTGGAATAGTGGATTTCTGAGTGGCGGTGGTGTCTGTGCAGGAATTTCGTGGAAGTTGGAATTGCTATTAGTGCTCCCAGAGGACATTTTACATAAAAGTACTCCCTTGCAAACAGAAATATCATTTGATAGGCTGCCATCTAGGTTCCACCTCACTTTAGCGTAGTTGCCCTGATGCAGACAAATCAAGATTTTGAGTAAGTAGGGTGGGAGTCCTAAGAATCTAAGGGATGACCAGAGTTGAGTACAATCTATAGACTTGAAGGCCGTTTTTAGACCCCCAAACACAACATACAAATGGCCCCCTCTAATGGTCACTTCCTTCCAAATAAGCATGAGAAATCTAAAAACTTGATCCAAAGTTCTTGTGGAAGCTCTAAATCCTGCCTGCAGGTTCGATAAAATATTGTTCTCCTCCTTAAAAGAGTAGGTACGTACAGACCCGCCCTTGGAGTGGACATGTTGACTGGAGCTCTCTAGTGCTCTCTGTATTTAGGTTGTTCTCACCTTCTGTAATAATCGTATTAGTGTGAATGCAAGTAGAGAGCATGGCATATGTGCAAAGTGTGTCTCTTTTTAACTTGGTATCATAAACCATCCAACTTGGAAACTGGTCAGCTGTCTGTGGCCGCCCTGTATCCATTTACCCAGTGACTCCTGGGTACGTGTCCACGCAGGTCACATGCGAAAGGGCTGAGTTGTTGTGCCCATGCCCTGTGAGTCTTGGGTGTCTCCAGGCTCCGCCCACCTCCACACAGAATGCAACAGTCTTGTCAAGCATGTTCTAGCCATGACTCTGTTGTGTGATGAAAACCTGATGGCACAGATTCTAAGGGCCTTTCCTGAGCTGTCAGGAGAGTCATTACCATGATGAAGCCTTGTTATTCAGGAGCCTGGCTTGTTTACTGTCCTTTCCTTGTCTGCACGTCTCTATAACATCCAATGACAGCTCATGTTCAGTGTGACACTGCTATGCCTGGCAATTGTGTTACCTCTTTAATCCCACATCCTTGGCCTCCGAGTAATATAGACATATTATATTGTTTGAGTACTCGTGGAACTGCTGCAGTACAACTGACTCTGTTTACAGTTTAAAATGGATTAAACTGTGCAGTTTTAAACAGGTAATTCTGAAAGAAACAAATGTGAGCTGTGCCAACGTATCTACAGCTTAGTCGTGCTATAAAGCCAGTGGCTTAGGAAAACAGTGGTCCCATACAATTTAAATTGAAACAATATCACAATTTAAGAAATCAAAATTGGATTTACGGATATAACAAATGAAAAATAGGGTTTTTACTAAACAATTAGGTAGAACGTACAATTAATATACAAAAAGGTGAGTGAGCAAACCGTGACAGGGTAGAGGGAAATTAGCCGATTTCTTTACCACAGGCAAGTGACTCAAAAAGGTGACTTTTCAATATGCGAGAATGTAGGTAAAAAAGTCACAATCTGAGTTACATCTCATACTCCACAAAATGAAATCAGTATAGAGTTGAAGATGTATGTGTCGACAACGTTTCAATCCCAGTAAGAATATCGGGATCTCATCAGGACTAACCTGGGACCAAGTGCCTGGGAAGTTGCCAAGGGGAGAGAGAGAGCGCTTTCCCTGGGACCAACCAATTCTGGCTGCGGAATGGACCAGGAGAGGAATCACTGCTAATGGTCCAGCGTGAGATTTGGGGAGGGCGAGCAGGGGAGATGTCTCAGCCGAGGTGGGGTCGGAGGCAGAAAGGTTCGTGTCCGGGAGACCGTGGAGGCGCGAGCAATGGCGCCGGTGTTCGCGTTCGAGGATGCCAGCATGGATTTACCTGGCGATGCAGAATAAGGATGCCGGATCAGGCTGACTGTCCGAGTGAGTTATACGAGACTCAATAGGTCCGGGTAGGAACACACAATGAAGAGGTGGTGAGGCAGGCAGAGGGGACTTGGAGGTGCGCAGAAGGGGGAGTGTGCGTGGGACGGCAGACTCCCTATGCAATCCCCACACTGCTCTCATTCTAGTAAAGAAGTGCTGGGATTGGTCTGAGCGGGCTGAAAAGACGCTCCGCTCAGACCAGGGAGTCTGTGGGGCTTCTCCAGCCAGGCTGTTCAATGGGCTGGAGAAACCTAAGTGTGTATGTGTGTTTGGCTGGCCTGAGACTGCTGGCCAAACACATATGCACACTTCGAGAGTGCACATCCGCGTCCCCCCTCCCATGCCGTGGCCCCGCCCCTCCTAGAACACCCTGGCTCAGAGCCATAAAATGACAAATAAAATCATTTAGGTAATCGTTTTATTTTTCACCTGTTGGCTCGGTGCCAGTGGGGCAATGCTCCTCCGCCATTGGGGAGGAGCCGCCCCTGATAAAACATTTATTGTTACCAAGGACTTTGGGATTCTGAGAAGAATTGCTTTGTAACATCAGTGTGACGTCAGCCTTTATTAATTGGGAGGATGGTGCTAATTTGTATTTGCTGATTTCAATGAATCTGCGAAACACAAATGAGAAAAGTTAGATTGTTTTTCAATTGTATCTCTGCATATGGAATTCCAAGAATCAATCATAACATCATATCAATATTTTTAGGCATGATCACTACCATTCTGGTCCCTTCCAAGTATTAAACAATAGTGGGTAGTGTTATGTTTCTATTACTGTGTGCTTGTCCCTTGATTTGAGTCAGTCTCGGGGGTTGGGACCTCGAGCGGGCCCTAGGGTCCTTCCATGCCAGTGTCCCTTGTAAACAAGGCAGGGCACAGAGATGTTCCCTGCACCTTCTGATCTTGCACCTCCCAGCGCAGGCAGAGTTTCAGGATTCATGTAGAATCCAGCATTCCAATAACTCATGCTCTCTAAATAGCATGGCTTGTGGGTTTCTAGGCAGAATGAAGAAAACGTAACTTAGCAACACCCAGTCACTGCCTAAAGACAGATGCGGCGTTACACAAGCTCGCGCTGCCGTTCTGCACGGTCCTGGCGCTCACGAGAGTATACTTGCAAGTGCTGTCTTATGCCTACAACCAGTGGTCGAAGTGGGGGGATCGGAGGGGCACGATTATAGAAAAACAGTGCTGTCAAACCGAGGGCGGAGCAGGCAGCTAAAAAGCCTTCCCGCCAGGGTGCTGGCTCCCCTGAAAGAAATGTAAATGTGTGCAACTGGGTAATTTGCAAATGTAAAGGGTGCTTGGAAGCCGGTGTTGGCTTTAATTGTTGGAATCAGTTGAAACTATCTGATGAGACACAATTATTCTTTTTGAGAGGTAGTGCAAGGGAGCTACCAGCTAAGCTGTGAAGAGTGTGCTTTTAAGAGACAGTTAATTAAAAATAATTGCACTACATCAGTCGGGGTATTACTAAAATCTATATTTGGAAGCACTTTTTTATCTTAAACCTTTTTGCAGATTTTATAGCAGACTATCTTATACTGTGTGTAATGCAAGTTTAACATAATGACTGGCATGTTCATAGTGTCACAGACTGGGACCTTGTAGTTGTAGCACTAAACATACACAAGTTACTATTCTCCATTTAATAAAAATGTAATGATGTACGATAGTGCAATTTCAACTGAATAGCATTACTTGCATTTAATTGTCATTTAAGCTGTGCATTATTGTATATGTAGGTACCTGAACATGAAAGACCGAAAAAAGTTCCACAATGTTTTTTTTTTAGCCATGCCTTTGACCACGCCTCCATGTTCACTCACCTCACCCACATTTAATGCAGCATCACAGTTCCCAAACTTTTTTTAATGCACTTCGACTACTGCCTACAACATATGGAAACCAACCATTGCTTTCCAGTTGGAACAATTTGAGTGCACCACATGAGCTAGCTTTCATGGCACTTGCTATAGAAAATGGCGCAGTGAACTCCGGCACTGGATAAATTACTCGCTACCTGGGACTGAAGAATCATGTTGTGTATATTAACATTTAGGGCAGTTTAGTTTTAGTAGTGGTACATCTGCACCTGTGACTCCTGTCACTCACTGTTTATTAACCCGCTGCAGTTCTCAATAATAACCAATAAAATACAAATGCCATGACCCATCTCATGGCCACAGGTCATGTGATGTCACTTCCAGTACCCATATAATTATGGTAATTTGCCACTACCAGGCATATCTGGACAATGTTGCCAGCTTGCACCTCAGCTGGGAAGAGGATGTGGCATAACGAGCAGAGCTGCTGACTTTGGAATTAGGGAACCATGTCCGAGTCTTGGTGTCAGCTCAACCTCCACGGGCGTAGGTTCGGGGGGATATTTGGGGTGTTACACCCCTCTTAAAAATGTATTCGTGTATGGTGAGCTATTTGTCGGATTTCACCCTGGATTTTTACATGCCCATACTGACAAAAACACACACACTCTTTCTCCTCTGTGCCTTAAAACTTGGTTAGTTTTAAAACAATTGTGTTATGAGTACCCCTAACGATCCACACTTCTCTCGCTTTATACCGCCTCTTAAGCCGTCCTTGTGTCCTGCTTCTCATAATGTATTTTAAAAAGAAATGCCAGCTTGATTGTTGGGAAATCTGAAGCTTACACCCCTTCAGGCTTACTCACCAACCTAGCCCTTGTCAACATCTTGTGATTCTGTGCAAGTCACTTAATCTCCCTGTGCCTACAAACAATGAATGTGTGCTAGTGTAATGTAACTGGTGCTTATGTAAACCAGTTAAATACCTTCGGGTCAAGTTTGCGCTATCTAAAACAGTTTTTTTTTTTTATGTTTGATGCATTAGAGTGCCTCAGAGGACCTATTGGGTGGCCTTAATCCTAATGTTCAGAAATGCATGCTCAGTCTGGGTGACCTTAACTAACTCACGTTCTAGCATTCTGTGACCTACCATGTGTTTCTTGGCTTCTACCCCAAAATATTCATGAAATCTTCTGTCTCATTATTTGTTTCAAAATGTCCTCCAAACAACTCCGTTTAACTAATCATCTTGTCTGCAAAATCTCACCATGTTCTTAAAATTCCACACTTCGCCATCAGCTATGCACATTTTTTTACTATTTTATTCACTCTGGTAGGGCTTTAAATCTTGGATAAACATATTTCTCTTTGTTAGGTGAAATACTAATGTAGGTTGGGGAGATAATACAGTCTGTAATGGGAAGGAGAACCCCAGGCACCTAGGGCTGAGGGTATAAAAATATATAAATACATTAAACATCTTCTTCTACACTATAGGTCCGATTACGATGAGCCTCGTCGCTGTTTCAGTTTCGACTACTGCATTACAATGCAGGCGGATGAAACTGAAACCGGCCGGTCATTCCGGCTGAATTTTGACGGACTCAAGGAGTATAATTAGGTATACAGAACCGCCGACCAATGGTCGGGCAGTTCCCATACCGATACGCTGTCCGCCCGACATCGTAATAAGGTCCTTAGAACACTGAGGAGGGGTCTATGAAAATGATAATGGCATTTCTAGAGCGCACGGTTACCTCAGAGGAGGAGTACCGGCGCTAGAAGCAGACTAACGAGGGGTTGTGGTCGACCCTTATGCCTGGGTGAATAACCAGGTCTTTAACGTTTTCCTAAAATCTGGTTCCGATTTAATCAGGCGAAAAAGGGCTGGCATAGTGTTCCACAATATTGCTGTTTTCACTGCAAAGGATCTGCCACCTAGCTGGGCCTTAAGGTGTGGAACCCGCAAAACTCTGTGGTGGTTAGATCTCAGAACCCGTTACTGATGATAAATCTGCAACTTTTGCTTGAGATAGCCAGGGCCCAGGTCTCTGTTAGCTCTAAAGCCAAAATCAGTGACTTGAACTCAATCCTACTGGAAACCGGAAGCCAGTGGACCTATCTCAGGTGGGGGGGGGGGTGATATGATGTTGGAGGGGTACCCGCTGAATCAGTCTAGCCGCAGCATTCTGGATTATTTGAAGCCTGCGGACAAGATAAGCAGGCATCCCCACATACAAGCTGTTAGCGTAGTCCAGCTGAGAAGTCTCCAATGCATGGACTATAGTCTTCCAGCATTCTTCCGGCAGAAAGCATAAGAATTTTCTCATGGCTCCTAATTTCCAAAAGCACATAGCCGAGATGTGATGCACCTGTGTCTTAAAAGAAAGGTCTTTGTCAAATTTAAATCCCAGGTTTCTGGCTGAATCCACCGGAGTTGGTGGTGGGTTCAGCTCTGAAGGCCACCAGAGGATTGATGGTGGAGGCGATGCCTGACTGAAGAACAAGACTTCGGTCTTCTCTGCGTTAAGTATAAGGCAATTCTCATGCATCCATACCAAGATGTTTTTCAGACGCTGCTTGAAGCTGTGAAAAGCAGTCACAGATTGTCCTTAGAGGAGAACACCAGCTGCGTATCATCAGCATAGGAAACCACCTTCATGCCTAAAGACTCAACAAGAATAGCAAGTGGTGCGAGATAGAGGTTAAACAGCAATGGGCTTAACGCAGAGCCCTTTGGCACTCCGCATATCAGAGGTTTCTGAGAGGAGAGAAATGGATGCTAGAATGCCTGCAGCAAGCGATTCTCCAGGAACGGCTCCAGCCAGGACAAAGCTTTTCCCCGCACTCCCGCTTGAGTCAGTCTCTTGATCAGTATCGGGTGTGCGCTCGTGTTGAATGCTGCTGACAAGTCAAGCAACACCAACATAGCCGAAGCGCCCTGATCCACAGAATCTCGCACAGATTCGGCAACTTCAAGAAGTGCGGTCTCTGTGCTGTACCTAGCTCTAAACCCAGATTGTGAGTCATGTAAGAGACCATTCATTTCTAGAAATGTAGCTAATTGCTTCTGGACCACCTTCTCCAGAATTTTTGCCGGAGCTAGAAGCAAAGAAATAGGCCTGAAATTACATGGCTTAGTTGGGTCGGCCTCAGGCTTCTTTAACGGAGGCAACAGAAATGCATGTTTCCATGCTGTGGGGTAGATACCAGATTTTAATGAGGAATTCCAAATCTGATTTAGAATGGGATTTAACCACGGAGCCAGCATTCTAAAAAACCTTGCAGGACTAGGGTCTCCAATTAGCAGAGTAAGAAATTCTGACAAGACACTGAGGGAGTCAGGGGTTGGGGTTTGCAAATAAGTCGTGGGTTGGACCTTAAAGGAGAAAGCAGAATAGATATACTGAATCTTTTCATTGAAAAAATCCAACAGGGAGGAGGAGCCTAGCGCGCAACCAAGATGGACGCGTAGGCACAGGGCTCCCGGGACCCTCGCGTCCTCCCACGTCTATCCTGGCTATAATCCTGTTATTCTGAAAGAATATTACTGGTGAACCGAAGCGGAGGTGAATCCCGTTTTCGGGACTTAAATCGGACTTTGGGAACTCGACTTATCCTGTGCTCCAGAAAGAGGCCTGCTCCGTGGCGCCACCCCGGACTTGGGCTGGCACTGTCCCCGAGCTCCAATTGAACAACAACGGCATTAGGGCCTGGGGCTGGCATCCCCCCCCTGGTTTCACTTTCGTTTTTGACTTTCCTCTACGAGTCTGGTGGCAGGCGCTCACAGTCGCTCTGAGTTTGGACCGAGCTGTAGCGGTCGAGTGGCATTGACAAGGGGTCTGCCCATCAGTCAGGTGGACTCCCCGGGTCCGTGCTGCGTCTAACAAGTGTACTGGACCTTCCCTCCCTGCTGAGTGATGACGACCCGGCTGGACGGCGACAAGCACAAGTCTAGAGCTCCCCGGAGGGGTAGCTACGTGCAAGCGAACAACATGGACCGTTATGCCCAGCAGAAGGGATCTCCCGGATCGAGTGGACTTTCAGATACAGCCAAGGAGGGCCCGTCACCCTCGACGGAATTGACACTACAAGACGTCATGGGTGCCATCGACGCCATGAAGGCCTCGGTCGGCCAGCAATTCGACTCGCTGGCCCACAAGCTGGACACCTTGTTGATCGATATTAACTTCCTTAAGGCTGATCTGTCGAAAACTAAGGTCAAATCACTCGATCTTACCTCATCTGGCCTCAAGACGGATGTCTCGGAACTGCAGACGGAGATCCGTAGTTTGCGGGCCCTCAGCGACCTCTCTGCCAAGAGACTGGAGGATTTTGAAAGCAGGGCCCGGCGGAATAACGTACGCATTATCGGTGTGCCGGAGCGGTCGGAGGACGGGCCGGTCGATCTCTTTGTGGAAGATCTGATCCTGACCAAATTAGCGCCAAAAGGCCTCAGCAAATTCTTCACGGTGGAGCGGTCACACAGAGTCCCGTGGGGCTGGCCGAGGCCTGGGGCCCCACCGCGACCTATCATTGCCAGGATATTCAACTTTAGGGACCGTGACGCAATCCTGCAGGCCTCCCGTGTGCATGGACCAACGAAATATGACAATGCGGATATCAGTTTCTATCCTGACTTTACACAATCGGTGCAAAAACAGCGAATGAGCTTCATGACTGTCAAGCGGCGGCTGAGGGACATGGGCTTGAAGTACTCTATGCTTTTCCCGGCCAAGTTACGCATTGAATTGGAAGAACGGACTCATTTTTTCGACCGGCCTGAGGCGGTTGAGGACTGGCTTGACACCTTGCACCGTCGGCACGGCGGGGAGGAACGAGCTGCGGATGTGGGTGGTGGATCAGCAGACCAAGAGTGAACAAATGACTTGTGGTTCCTTGACAATTTTGGGCTCACCCCCGACTTGGGTTTGATGTACTGGTTTTTCTTTTCTAGGACTGCATTACCCTTCCTTCATCATTGGGAGGCTGCGGGGTATCTGGTGAGACTCTTCCTCCTCGGGAGGGGTTTTCTTCTTTCTTTCCGTAGTGTAGGTTCATGGGGGGGCGACAGGCACACTGCGAGTTGGGGTGGCTTAATGGTCTTGTGCAGGGGTGCAGGGTGGGGGGGTTTGTAGCGGGAGTTGGGGGGGTGGTGGTAGGGGTGTTGTTTTTGTGTGGTGTTCGTTTTGTACCAGGCAATCAGTATGCTGCTTTTAGCTCTCATCGTGGGCGGGGTGTTCGTTGCTGTGGGGATGGGGGGTAGGGGATTGCGCATTTTAACATGGAATGTAAATGGTTTGGGGGACCGATTGAAGCGAGGGGTGGTGCTACAATATTTGAAACGTCACTCTCCTGATGTGGTTCTGTTGCAGGAGACGCATTTGGTGGGACACTCATGCCATGCTATGAATAGAAAGGGCTACCGTTTGGTGGCCCACTCTGGTTTTACAACCGGCTCCAGAGGGGTGGGCATTTTGGTTCGATCCTCTCTCCCGCTGGAAATTGATGAGGTAATACATGATGACCTGGGGCGCTACGTGGTGTTGGTGGGCCGGTGGGAAGGACGGACTTGGTGTTTGGTTTCAGTCTATGTTCCCCCGGGGTTGCAAACCACTACCTTTGCGGACTTGGGAGGGTTGCTGCTTGGGCTCCCGGAGGGCCTCTTGCTGGTGGGTGGTGACTTCAATTCTGTGGTGTCGGGTAGAGAGGATCGGCACCCTCCCAGAGACCTCCCCGGGGCACACTCTTGGCTGGGTGGCTTTATCGACACTATGGGGCTTGTGGACTGTTGGAGATCAATGCATCCGGGGCTCGCCCAATTTACGTTTCACTCTGGCGTCCACGGCTCCTTATCTAGATTGGATTATGTGCTGATGCCGGCCGCCCAAGCTCAAATGATCGGGGAGGTCAGACATCTGGCCCGGGGCATCTCTGACCATTCCCCGGTCCTGCTCCACTTAGACGTGGCCATGGGGGCAGAGGGGAGGGTGGCCCTGATTAATCCCTGGTATTTGCATGACCCCACGACTCGTGCTCTTCTGGTTAAGTCTCTGGACCGCTATTTCGAGGAAAATCAGGGTTCAGTCTCCTCGGCCGTAACGTTGTGGGAGGCTTTCAAGGTGGTCATCCGTGGGCAGGCCCTATCTTTGATCTGCCATGCTAAGAGGCGTAAAACTGAGGAGGTGGTCCGCCTGGAGTCGGACATAACTGACTTGGAAGGGGATCTCGGGCGGGGGTCACACGGGACAAACTCCATGCCCTTTGCCTGAAGCAAGCGGATTACAGGGCGTTGGTTACGGATGCTGCTAAGCTCGCCAGTAGGGAGCAACAGGGGCGCTTGTATGATGTTGGTGACAAGGCTGGAAGGTTGATTGCATGGTTGGAGAGGAGAGAACGAGCGAGTCGTGTGGTCCCGGTGATTGTGCGTGCTGATGGTGTGAGTGTTACGGATCCGAGGGAGATTGTGGGCTGCTTTGCAGACCATTTGCGGGACGTCTACTCCCCGGTCTCGGAGAGGCCAGAAGAGGACTCTTGCCAAGTGTTGCGAGATATTGCTTTGCCGTGCCTTTCGGTCGATGATAAAGAGCTGCTCGACGCGGCGCTTACAAACGATGAGATAGCATCGGCGATTCGCTCGGTCCGTTCAGGAAAGGCTCTCGGCCCTAACGGCCTCCCGATCGAGCTTTACAAGCTTCGTCCAGATAAGTTGGCGCCCCATCTACGCGAGATGTTTCTTGCATCCCGAGAGGCCGGCGCCCTGCCGCGTGATCAACGTCTAGCGACCATTGTGGTGCTCCATAAAGAGGGCAAGCCGCGTGATTGCTGTGCGTCTTATAGGCCCATCTCACTCCTAAACGCTGAACCTAAGATTCTCGCTAAAGTGCTCGCTAATCGTCTGATTAAAGTCATCGGGGACCTGGTACATCCGGACCAGTCTGGTTTTATTCCGCATCGCAACACCGCGCTGAACCTGCGGCGCCACCATGGAGTCCTCGCGAGAGTTGACTCTATTCGGGAGCCGGCCGATTTGGCGTCACTGGACGCCACAATGGCGTTTGACACGCTGGAATGGCCGTATCTCTGGGCGGCACTGGCTAGGTTTGGTTTTGGACCTGGGTTCATTGGATGGGTGAAGTTGCTATACGTGGAACCACTGGCGCAGGTGGTGGTGAATGGCAGAGTCTCTGCCCCCTTTTTGCTTGGCAGGGGCACGCGGCAGGGTTGCCCCCTGTCCCCGCTTCTCTTTGCTCTTGCGTTGGAGCCCCTGGCGGCGTGGCTCCGGTGGGAACCCTCCATGACGGGTATTCGGTGGACACCGACGTTTGAAGATCGCGTATCACTCTACGCAGATGATATCTTGCTCTATCTCACATCCCCGCGGAAATCGTTGATAGTGCTATTTGATGTACTGAACTCCTTCGGTCGCAATTCGGGGCTTGTCATTAATTGGGTGAAATCCTGTGTTTATGTGCTGGTTGGCGACCCCCCTCCTCTCCCGCGTGGCTGCCCGATTCAGATTTCACATTCTGGATTTAAATATCTGGGTATCCACGTGTCCCTCGATCCGGCGGTCCGTTATGCTCTGAATCTGTTGCCCCCGCTCCAGCGGCTGCGGGCCGATGTAGCTCGTTGGCGTAGGCTCCCGCTATCGCCGCTTGGCCGGGCAGCCTTATTCAAAATGATGTCTCTTCCACGCTTTTTGTATGCATTGCAGAATACGCTGGACGTGGTGCCCGCCCGATACTTTAGTGAGGTAGAGAGCTTACAGAGGCAGCTAGTTTGGGATGGGAGGCCGCGCATTGCTCTCGCTAAACTGACCCTACCGTGGTATGATGGTGGCATAGCCCTCCCTGACATTAGACGATATTATTGGGCGTCCCAGTTGGTGGCGGTGAATCATGGGACATACGGCCCGGCGGTGAACCCCGCGTACGAGATGGATAAGCTATTGTTGCCGGGCAGAGATTTCACTAGGGCGCTTTACTCTACGAAGGGAAGTGCTAAATTGACCGGTCCTACGAAAAATGCGGTGCGCGCCTGGCTTTGCGCCACCGCTGCTACGGGATGGACGGGCCGTCTGTCTCGTGCGACTCCACTATATGCGCCGGATGCGTTGGGAGGTCTATGGCGTTCGAAAGGCTTTGAGAAGTGGGATTTGATCGGAATTAGTCGTGTGGGGGATCTTTGGACGAAGGGCACTTTTAAATCGTTTGAAGCTCTTCAGACGGAATATAAGCTGAGCGAGAGGGAGTTCTTTCGTTACGCGCAAATGCGCCATGCGCTACTTTCCGCTTTCCCGAATCCTGCAGCTGTCCCCGAAGCCTCCCCGTTGGAAGATCGCTTGCTTGATGGTTACCTGCCAGATAGTACTATCTCCCTGATCTACAAAAAACGGATTAATACTCGAGCGGACCTCCTCAGCATTTGCGAGAGGTCTGGGTCGCTGATGGCCTAGAGTTGGATGATGAGGATTGGGTCGCGGCCATAGCCTAACCGAGGGAGGTGGCTATACCGGCTCGCCTTCGATTTGTGCAGTTGAAGATACTACATAGGGTCTATGTCACCGGTCCCCGCTTGCTTCACATGGGTTACACAGATGATAGTTTATGTCGGCGTGGTTGTGGCTTGCTTGGTACTTTTCTTCATATTCTGTGGGAGTGCCCGAAGGTGATACGTTTCTGGACTGGTGTACATGCAGTGATGGAGGAGGTTACGGGTGTGGCGCTGCTCCCTGAGGCTCGTCGATGTGTGTTGAATGTATGGGAACCGACTGACTGCGATGCGGCACAAGAACGCTGGGTGACTTTGGGCAACATGATCGCTAAAAGGGACATTGCGCAGCTCTGGGGGTCCGGCCGGCCCCCCACAGTTGCGAAATGGAAAGAAAACATGGATTTGTGCATGTTCCGAGAGAAGACGGTTTACGTGGCCAGGGGCAAGCCTAGGGCATGGAGTAAGATGTGGGGTCCCTGGAATTCCTATCGGGGGAATATTTGCGCCCCCCCCTTGGTGGTCGCACCAGACGTGGCGATGTCCCCTTGACTTTGATGTTCCTGTTCGCTTTGATGACTGCTCCTCTCCCGGCCCCCCCCCGCCCCCTTTTTCACACGAATATCTGTGTAATTGGCTGCATTGTCACTGTTGTCCCCCGCCCATGAGAGAGCAAGTCCCTATTTATGGAGTTCTTTTGCCTGGTATAAGTTTCTTTTTGTTGTTTTTTTTGATAAAATAGTTAATAAGAAACCTTTCCGTAGTACAATGTTCAGTTGTGGGCGGCTGCAGCCGTTCTGCGTGCGGCTCGCTCCGATTCCTGTGACTACTGTATTATTGTCTTACATTAGCGCCGGCCCATGCGGTTGTAGGCCCATGACTGTGAATATTCGATGTGTAAATAAAGGTTTTAAAAAAAAAAAAAAAAAATCCAACAGGCTTGAGCAGAGAGCAGGAGAGGGCAAAATCGTGCTCTCTAGGGCCGAGGGATTAGGGAAGATTTTTACAATCGTAAAGATTTCTTTGGCCGTGCTTGATGTGATTTGCAAAGTAATCCCTCATCTTGCTGCAGTTTAACCTGTGAAATTATTTCAAGGCCTCTTTGTAGAGGCCTTTTGCTTCTGGAGTATATGACTTTCTCCAGGAACATTCCAGTTTCTTGCAAAGGCTCTTCTCTGTTCTTAATTCAGAGGAGAACCAGGGGGCTGAGGGTTTAAGTTGACTAGAAGTAATAGGCCCAATTGGGGCAACTTTATCTAAAGCAGTGGTAAATCATGAATTGAAACAGGGAGCATCACTATCTGGATTACCTATTAGCATGGGTCTAGCATCTTGGAGTGTAGCTCCCAGGACCTTTTTGGTGACTTTCCTTCAATTTCTTCTCACAGCCGTGTTAGACACGAGTTTTGGAACCATATGCTCTAAACTAATAGTAAAAGGTACCAGGAAGTGGTCTGATCAGGTCAGACAAACAGGAATCCCCACTCTAAGATTAGGGTTATTTGAAAAGATCAAATCAAGCGTGTGCCCTGCATTGTGGGTGGGACCGGTAACCAGTTGAAAGAGATTTAGACCCTCTATTGTTTCTAGGAACTGGGTTGTCTGGGGACTGCTAACATCGTCCAGGTGTAGATTAAAGTCTCCAAGTACTGTGAGATTGGCATACTTTAAAGAGATTTGAGAGATAGTATCGCAGAACTCTGTCAAGTGTCTTATGGGGCTGTTAGGAGGTCTATATAAGACCAGTCCGGCCACGAAAGTAGATGATGATATTCTAATACAAAAGGACACAGCCTCAATGTTCCCGGTAGGGCCAAACCTCCCGTTGGTGATCTCCCAATCATCCCTTAGGATAACTGCTATACTGCAAGCAAGCATGAAATCCAGGCTAGTGGCTTCCCTCAACCAGGTTCCAGTGAGGAACCTAAGATCCCAGCCATTAATGTCTAGTGATAGCCAGATATTGTACTTACCTGCAGTTAATCAAGCAGGCTCTAATAATTAGACTTTCAACCATTGGGGGACCTGAAGTAGTATTGCCCCCTTCCCCGGTAGAACTTTCATTCAATTTAAACTTACATGCACTAGAACAGTGCTTGACGTCTCCTAGCCCTGGGTCCAACTTGACCTTACCAATACAGGCATCCTTGTTCATATTCAGGAGCCAGTCTTTAGCGTGTGTAATGTTCTGGGATCTTGGGCAGCATGGCTGGCATTGGGCACGTTCCGGACGTGGACGGGCGCAGATGAGCTTGCCTTTGGTGTGCCTTTGGAACGCCTGCTGTGCGTGTCCGTGTTGTGGCTCCCATTAAATAGACCCTAGGACAGGCAGGTCCAGGAAACTAGACCGCCAACCTTCCAAGATGGCACCTAGCTAGATTCCACAATGGGACGAATAAAAATTGAGCCGCCCCAAAGTGGGAGTAGGGATGGAAAATGGCCACTCGGCCCTACCTGAAAGTAAGGGTAGAAAATTACACCAAGCCCAAAGATCGAAGCAAGGATTCAAACCTAATCCTACGCGCTGCAACACGCAGCAGTGCAGGAGACACCAAAGCTTAAAATACAGATAAGAGAACGTATATTAAAAACATATTTAAAATGTATTAAAAACGTATTTTAAAAGTGCAGTATAAACAGATTAACCCCAAATCAAAATGACAGTCACATTGGTGACAAGGCTCCAGCCAACTTAGCCCCCAGGAGTCCGCTGCGCATCTCGGCTCCCAATAAATAGAGGCTAGGACAGGCAGGTCCAGGAAACTAGAACGCCAACCCTCCAAGATGGCCCCTAGCTACAGTCCCAACGTTGATGAGTAAAAATGGAGCTGCCCGCAAAGTGGGAGCAGGGAAGGAAAAAGGCCACCCGGCCCTCCCTGAAAGTAAGGGTAGAAAAGTACACCATGCCCATAGATCGAAGCAAGGATTCAAACCTAAACCTGCACCCTGCAACACGCAACAGTGCAGAGGCACCAAAGCGTAAAATACAGGTAAGAGAACGTATATTAAAAATGTATTAAAAACGTATTTTAAAAGTGCAGTATAAACAGACTAGCCTCAAATCAAAATTACAGTCACATTGGTCACAAGGCTCCAACCAATGTAGCCCCCGGATGTCCGCTGCCTGTCCGTGTTGCGGCCCCCATTAAATAGAGGCTTGGACAGGCAGTTCCAGGAAACTAGACCGCCAACCCTCCAAGATGGTGCCTAACAGGAGTCTCCAATGGGACGAGTAAAAATGGAGCTGCTTGCAAAGTGGGAGCAGGGGAGGAAAAAGGCCACCTGGCCCTCCCTGAAAGTAAGGGTAGAAAATTACACTATGCCCACAGATCGAAGCAAGGGTTCAAACCTAATCCTGCACCCTGCAACATGCATCAGTGCAGGAGACATGTTATCCTTCACCCTATTTGTGCCTCTTTTGTCAATTTGTGACTCTTTCTTGTACCTTTTTTGTCTATTTGTGCCATTTTCCTGTTTGCTGCTTCCACTGTTTTGTTTTTTGTATTCCTGTTGCCTTTCTCACTCCATTTGCTGCTGCTGCTGCCCCGCAGCCCCTCCCCGTGTGTTCCTGCTCCCCACCTCCCAGATGCTCTCCTCCACCCGACCCCTACCTAATGGCAGCCGCTGCGCAACAGAGTGAGCAAGACCTCTGACCTCCTAGTCAAGGAACCTGCTCTTCCCTCGCGCAGCTCCATCGTTGCGTCTCTGCCCCCAGCACCTCTCTGGTTCAGGTAGGTGTATGAGGCCTTCCTCCACCCGCAGGTTCCTGCCTGCGCCTCATTCCTGGTGGTCCAGTGGGAGAGCCTTGCTCTTCTGCTGGTCCGCTCTGCCAATCTTCCTGTTTTCGCTGGTTTTGTCTATTTGTGCCTCTCTTCTCTCTTTGTGCCATTTTTGTCAATTTGTGCCTCTTTTGTCTCTTTGTGCCTTTTTAACCTTTTTGCGCCTCGTTTGTCTATAGGTGCCTCTTTTGTCGATTTGTGCCTTTTTTAATGCCTTTTTTGTCTATTTTTGCAGTTTTCCTATTTGCTGCTTCCACTGTTTTGTTTTTTGTACTCCCGTTGCCTTTCTTGCTCCCTTTCCCACCACTGCTGCCCCGCCGCCCCTCCCCCCTGTGTGTTCCCGCTCCCCACCGCTCTATTCCTCCGACCCCTACTTTCACTGGCGCACCGAAGGGGTGCAAAAGGCAAGCCCATCTGCGCCTGTCTGAGACCCGGCCACGTTATTTGGGAAAGGACAAGGGGTCCCCTGCAAAAAGGATAAGCCTTAGCAGGGAAGTTCAATGTATGTAAAAAGACCCGGCCACGACCAGTGACAGGGGCCCTGGTCCCCACACCTCCCACCGATATGACCCAGCAACCCTCCATGCACTTAATCCTAGACGCAACAACTACCAGCTGTCGACAATGAGCATCACACAAGGCCCATTCTCCTGCCGACACTGTTGCCGCACCCTAACCCACCTCCAGACCCCGACAGCTACCACCAACCCACCGGACGCCATCACACCCAAACGCCTGAGCTGCATCCTCCTCAACGTACGCTCCCTGCACAGACACGCAGTAGAAATCTGGGACCTCCTCAACACCCTCTCGCCCAATGTCTCCTTCCTCACAGAGACCTGGACCAATGCCAGCTCCGCACCCGACATCGCAACCGCTATCCCTGACGGGTACAAGATCCAGAGGAAAGACCGCCCCAACCACCCTGGAGGAGGCCTCTACATCGGCCACAAATGCTCCCTCCAACTGACAACTTCCATTTCGAGTGACTTCTTGCCCCCTATGGAACCCATCCACTTCAAGATCCAGGTCAACCCCAGAACAACTCTACGCGGAACTCTTGCCTACAGACCTCTCGGACCCCGCGCCCCGTTCAACAACCCCATCGCAGAACACATCGCGCCCCACAGCCTCGTCTCCACAGATTCCGTACTGCTCTAAGAACTGAATTTCCACCTTGACAACCTCAGCGACCCCCAACCCCACCACCCTACTAGACAACCTCACCAACATCAGACTGAAGCAACTCGTCACCACCCCCACCCACAAGGCGGGACACTCACCCTAGACCCCATCTTTCCGGAGGAGTCAACATCCGCTTCAATCACACCACGCAACCCCTCTGGACAGACCACCACTGCGTCCACTTCTCCTTCTCGAAACCCATAGCACACAAGCCAATGCCACGCCGCGCGCAGAAACTGGAGCAAAATCACCGAAGAGCACCTCGCCTCTGCCCTCAGCCGCACTCCTCCCCCCACCACGACTGATGCCAGCTCTGCAGGCATCAAACTCCACAAATGGATCACTGACTGCCACTACAGCACACCACCGACTCATCGGATCTACAAAGAGGAACTTCATCCAGGACAGAATCCTCTCCAATTCCCACAACTCCACGGAACTCTTCAACATCATACAAGAATTCACCAGACCCCCCCGAAACCTTGGACATTCCCCCTCCCAGGACCTCTGCAACAAACTAGGCTCCTTCTTCCGCCACAAGATCAGGGCACTCTAGGACAACTTCGACCTACACTACCAAGGCACGCACCCAACACCTTCCACCAGCAACACCACTCAGCCGACCATCCTTGCCTGGACCACTGTCACCACAGAAGACACCGCAAAGACCATGAGGAGCATACACTCCAGAACACCCACTGACCCCTGCCCGCCACGCATCTTCCACCATCGCACCAGAACTACGATGGACAATCAACTGCACCCTCGAAACAGGCACGTTCCCCGACGACTGGAAAAGCGTAGAAGTCAAACCCCTCCTCAAGAAGCCCTCCACAGACCCGACGGACCTCAAGAACTACAGGTCCATCTGTTTCTCCCCTTCGCCGCCAAAGTCATTGAGAAGATTGTCAGCATCCAGTAAACGAACTTTATAGAAACCAATGACATCCTCGACACATCCCAATCCGGCTTCTGCAGCAACCACAGCACCGAGACCGCCCAACTAACCACAACAGACATCTGCACACACCTCGACCAAGGCCACACTGCATCCCTCATTCTACTAGACCTCTCGGCAGCCTTCGACACCGTCTCCCACCGCACACTAGCTGCCAGACTCCACGACGCTGGCATACAGGGAACTGTCCTAGACTGGATCCGCTCCTTCCTCGATGGCCGAACTCCAAGAATAAGGCTCCCGTCCTTCCTCTCCGAACCCACAGAAATCAGATGCATAGTACCCCAAGGATCCTCCCTCAGCTCTACGCTCTCCACCATCTACATGGCCCCCATCGCAACCATCTTTAGAAAACACGGACACAGCATAGTAGCCTACGCCGACGACCCCCAGCTCACCAGGAACAACTTCCAGGAAGGAATGAAGGACGTTGCATCCTGGATGAGCAGCAACTGCCTGAAGCTCAACTCAGAGAAAATGGAAGTCCTCATCCTTGGTTCCACCCCCACTGATCACGCCCAAAACCTTAGCATCATATTTGACTCCTCCCTCACCATGAACCGACAGATTAACGCCGTATCCTTCACATGCTTCAACACCTTCCGCATACTCTGCAAGATCTTCAAATGGATCCCCCCTGAATCCTGGAAGACCTTCACCCATGCACTCATCACCTGCAGGCTGGACTACAGAAACGCCCTCTACGCCGGAATCAACAAATCTCCACTCCACAAATTCCAGACTGTCCAGAACGCCGCAGTCAGACTCATCCTCCGCAACCCACGACAAGACGACATCACCCAGCACCTGCGAGACCTCCACTGGCTCCCTGTTGAAAGAAGAGTGACCATCAAGCTGCTCACTCACGCCTACAAAGCCCTGCACAACACCGGACCCCAATACCGCTACGCCCCCAAGAGAAACCTCCGCTCCACTGACCTAGCCCTGGCCGAAATCCCTTGCATCCGCAGAGCCAGAACGGGAGGCAGATCCTTTTCCTACATCGCGTCCAAGACCTAGAACAAACCCCCCCTCAGCATCAGACAAAGCCCCAAACTACAATCATTCAGAAAGAGTCTCAAGATCTGGCTGTTCGGATGACCGGAGCTGCCCGAAAACCCCCCTCCCCCAGCACCTTAAGACCCTCACGGGTTAGTAGTGCACTCTACAAATCCCTGGTTGATTGATTGATTGATTGATTGATTGACCCTTTCAGCTGCATCAGTCAATCCGTTTACTGGAAGTCTTTAAGATTAGCTTACGGACTCACCAGTGATTGGATGAAGAAAATAAAGAGCTTCCTTTTCTTAGACCTTTCCATGGTGAGTGTGAGTTTAGGATGGCAAGAGACACTACAGTACCAGGTTTCATGTCCTTTAAGAAGCCCTAAACAACTATGGTGATCACTGCCCTGGCAACAAGTCAGCGATAGGCTCCACTGTAAGCAGCTTAATTGGCAGAAACACATCATGATATTGTGCAAAAATACTTGTTATGCACTGATACTTCTGTTCCCCCCAGTAAACAAAGCTGTAAATAAATATACAGAGTTCTGTATTCTCTGATGGGAAGTCCTAATTTGATAACACTATTACCAAATACGGTAGTCAATCAATAAAAGTAGCCTGAATACAGCCATAATGAGAATAAGTATATTATACACATTTAAAAAACAGTTTTTTAATTTTAAACGTTTACTTGGCTGTGCAAACTATTCAGTTCTGGAAATAAAGCGTTTGTGGCATCACCCTAGTTGTGTTATTGTTGTTGAATTCCACTGAAACTAAATAAACTTCACTCGTTACTTTTGATAACGCCGGATTCTTTGAGTAAAATCTCCCTAAGAATCCTCAGCCAACTGGATCTTTGTTACCTACTGAAAAGTGTAAAGGGGAGAATACCAATACATTCAAATTTATACCGCATGGACCAATCAATTTAGGCTCGGAAAGGATCACTGACTCCGGACTCAAATTTAAGGGTTTTATTACAAAGCCAAAAATAACTGAACATACAAGCATCTCATGATGAGGTTGAAAAAATACATGGGCACTAATACAAAGTTCATTTTACGCACCAGTCTAATCCGGTTAAGCATGAAAAGAATAAGTAACTACAGAAATATTAAACTAGCAATGACTGCTCCAACATCTAAATCAGTCTTCATTTGGGCTGCAAAAGAAATCCGTTACTCTGTCCCTACACTATCACTAAAGTGGCATCCCTACTTAGCACCTCCCAGGCAAGATCAAGAAAAGGTGTCAGCTCGTGAAGTCTTCCTAAGAAGTACACTCACGTTGTAAGGGTCAGTAGCCAAAGCTACAGAGTTCGTTCTAAGTCTTCCTTCAAAGAATCGATCCCTTCCTTCTGCCTCTCTAACGGCTCTCTCTGCTAGCATCCGCTCTCTCATCCCTTGGGGCACTGTCCCTAATACAAAATACACTCTTAATAGAACATGCCCCTGAAACACCTCTTCTGGCCGGGCACATTTCGTAGGTAATTTTCCACCAAAACTTGTACTCAGTCCAGCAACGGTTGGTGTGTCCTTGGGTCTCAGGCTCCTTCAGCGCAAAAGAGTATCGGCTCCAAATTATCGACATTCCTGGATACACTGTAACGGGTCTCCTCCATACCTAACTTCTAAAACAAAACCGTTAGTCTTAGCTAACGAGGACAGGGTCCTTGCACCTGCAACAGAAGCATGAGAACAGTACATCCTTGCACGCACATGAATTTCGCTGACTACCTCCAAATGTGAGCCTCTCCAAGGAAAATGCATTTCAGGCCTACATAATTCAACTAACATAAGAAAACGAATAGGCCTTTCATAGCAAAACGTGAACACTCTTTGAGGCCTTTACAAGTCAAAAATATCAGGCATTAATAAATGTTACATTTGCAAGCACTACATTTCATTACATTTCAAAACACAATTAAATCACTTCTATGTGTGCAACTTTAATATGGTGCACGTTTAAATCTAATGCATTACATTATACATGAACTACTTCATTAAGCATTTGCAGTGAACATCGAAGATTACATAATTTCATCTAAATGCCACGTTACTTTCTTGAATGGCACGAAATAATTTTCTATCATTACACTTACACCTTTCGTTATTACCACGTAATGCCTGAGGACTGTGGAGCTGCCAGCCGTGACGGTGCGAGAAGCGTGGGCCGGACTGAGATTGAGAGGCGGATCTCGGCAGCTGGGGAGGCCCTCTGTGCGGAGTTCGCACGCTGCGGTCGGCTGCGGCACTGAGCACCCGTCGGTGCTGGTTGCGGTAAGTGCGGCTGTGGTCCGGCTGAAGCTCGGGCTGCGGAGGCGGGATCGGGCCTTGAGCCAGGGCCGCGTCCTGCGAGCAGCGGCCGGCACAGGGTGTGGGGTGTGTGGCCTGACTTGTGAGGGGCGGTGGCGGCCAGAGACGGCGACATCACGGCGCCAGCTGCCGATCGCTTCATAGGGGCCCTCTATCTTCCGGTCTCTTGCGCTGGGAATTATGTCAGCCTGTATTGCTTGCCTGGAAGCTGGTGGTTCTCATTGCGTGCTGCCAGTCTCTGCATATTGCTACGGCACATCTGGCCTGCTCCTACGATTATACGGCCTTGATTGAGTGTGGCAGTGTAGTTCTCACAGAGCGCGCTTGGTGGCAGTATGATTTCACAGTAAAAGATCGCCGCCCTGTAACTGCACAACCTGGTTTTGGGCCTGATATTTTATCAAAGTCATAGGTACCCACAAGAAGGCGTGCATCTGGATTCAAAAGATTGGACGCGGGGGGACAGCACGGAAGGCCGCTGGAAACCTGAAACCCGAAACCCGAAACCCGGACCCGGAGCTCGGAGACGTGGAGTGGAGTGGTTCCTTCTGGTCTCTTCGGGCGCTCTACCTCGCCATACCTCGCCGGGTCCCGCTTCGTCAAGAAAAATTAGTGGGAAACATTGGACTTTGTGCTGCTGCTGCTTGGAGGATTGCTGGGGTGTGCTGAGGGATAGTAGCAGGGCTGCGAGCGCTGCTGCCTGGCCAACCTGCTACACTTGGCCCGCTCTCCCTGCTTCCCCCGCCCCCCATGCGCCCTAAGTGATTAAGACTCCTTCGCTCCTTTGCCTGCGGGAACCCTTGTGTGTGGCGACCTTGCTTTTTGTGGATTGCGCCTTCTGGACCCTTTCAGCTCATCACCCTGTGCCATACCTCGTCGGACCTGCATCGTCAGGGAAATTTGGTGGGAGCACCGGACTTTGTGCTGCTGTTGCTTGGAGGACTGCTAGTAGCAGGGCTGCGAGCGTTGCTGCAGGGGCTCCATTTCCCAGGAGTCCCTGCCTGGCCAACTTGGCTCTCCCTGCTTGCCCCGCCCCCTGAGCACATTGAGCGCGTGGGAGGATCCCAGGCCAAGGACGGGACCGTCTGTGGCCGCCTGGGGCCATTTTATTTGGCAAAATATTGGTAAAAAAGTCGTAAGACATTATTGTAGATTTTGTGGGTGGTATTGAATAGGGAAGGTATTATATTTGTTAATTAGCCGAAAAGGGTAGGGTGTGTACGTTACGATGGCCTTATGCTCAGGGAAAACTAGAGTAGTTGCCATTAAAACAAACGCTGGGGTAGTGACGGGCACCATTGATGACTTTTTCACACGAACCACAAAAATCATAGAGAAAGAAATAGCACTTGCAGAAAAGCGCCTCTCACTAGATATTATTACGGGGAAGCGATCTTCTTTAGGGACAATTAGAGCTGCTGTAACCCCAGCTGAACGTATTGAGTTGGCCCCCTTAATAATCGCAAGTCCGATTCCCTGTCCGCTAGACGCAGTGGTGGATGACCCTCTTGCGGATGATGCACCAAATTTAATTGCTTCTAGTCCGTCTTTGGATCTAGTAAGTTTTGTAACCCAATCACCTAATTTATCCTCAACCCCCAATCATGCTTCTCAATTACAAGAAGATTCAGAGCTAGATCTGGTAGAGCAGATTGAAACTAGTTCAGTAAGCCCTAAACAGGTGAGAAAGAAGAGAAGGGGAGGTCAAATAAAGGGCAGGAATGCTAGGAGAATGAGGGCAAATAGACGGGCAAAAAAGCATATGTCTCGGGCTCTTTTAGGGCCATCAACTGAGGATGAAAACCAGACTAACCTAGTGGATAATACAATAGTTTCCCAGACTCAAGAACCCTTAACTGAGGGCATTCTTTCAAAAATGGAAATATTAGTTAAATCCCTATTATTGCCTGTGGTTAACCGAATGAAGTTAATCATGGGAAAGTTAGATAAATTAGAGGACATCGCTACAAGGAATATGTTGAAAATAGATTCATTGATTAAAAGTGGGAAGCAAAATAAGGGTATAGTTGAGACTGTGAAACAAGCTCCTAACATCTCCAAAGCGGTAACTCCAGTACTTACTGCTATGCCGAATGCCTTGCCAGCTTTAAAATCTAATGGCACGGCCCAGGGGTTAACTGTTGTACCTAACGCAACTCGGTTGGTTCCCGTAGAAAAACCTCCTATTTTAAAACAAGGGTTGACCACAACTCATACTGCCGCCCCAATGGGTACTCAGCACATTAAGAAGAAGTCATTATGTGTAAACCTCCCTCCAGATTCAATTCCTTTTGTGGTTATTTTAACAGGGGTTCCTGAACTTGGTCCAAATGCTAAAGAATCTGATGGGGATTTAAAAAATAAGGTTTTATACTGGCTCAGGAGAAATAGAAGGCTACCCCCGGGGACAAATACGGAGATTATAGGTGTAAGGAGAGTACATTGGATAGGGCATAGCACCAAGGATCTCGAGGGTGATTGTGTAATTGTTAACCTCAGAGATACTTGCGCTGTTAAATATATATGCAGGAAACCCAGATTTGGCCATCTGGGGGATATTCAGTCTATTGATCTACACTATTTTTATCCTCATTCGAATAATGACCATGGGCCAAAGACCCCTGCCTGGGGACCAGCGTTTGGGTCATATAGACCAGGGGGGGTACCTCATGCTGCACATTTTCCTCATTTCTTCCCGTTAATGAACTGGTTTGAGCCACTCACGGGCTTAGAGGGGGTGGATTGACTTCCTATGATGATTTCCACTCCTAGAGGGGTGGAGGATGAACATATAGACAATGTTAATGTTAATTTATTAAGTTTGGATAGGTTTGATCTGGTGAATGTTGTGACCCCTTGGGAAATGTCGGATAGAAACGAAACTATGCCTTTAAACGGGTTAATTGTTAAATTGCTATCCAACAGAGAATGTTTGTCTGACGGTGACCAACCTAATAAAGGGTTTGTTGGCAAGTCAAACCTCAACTCTACTTTAGATCTACCAGGAGGGGAAAACCCAACTAATTGCAAAGGCATTGTGGTCTTCTGCATTGAAGAAACTAGCCTTGTAAAGGAGACAATAACGACTGAGTCTGATGTAATCAAACTGTCTGGAAAAGGGCAACAGGGTGGAGGGGGGATTCTGGCGATGGAAGATAATTTTCGCATGATATCCTGGAATGTAGCTGGTCTTTCCTGGAGATTGGATGACCCAGTTTGGCTGCAATATATTAAATCTTTTGATATGGTATGCCTCCAGGAGACCTGGAGTACTGGAGATCCAATTCTGGATGGTTTTCAAATGTGGAATTTTCATGCAGAACCCTCACAAGCAGGGAGAGCAAAAGGGGGGCTTCTCACAGCTATCTCTGTAAAATGTAACCAAATTCAGGTGGTTAGGCTGGTTGAATCTGTTTGGTACCAGTTACTTATGATTAGGGGCTTGTTTTCTGTTCCCTTACTTTTGATAAACTGGTATTATAAAATATTTGACCAACATAACATTCTAGTTATAGAAAAATTACAGGAGGAAATTGTTGAGATAACAAATAAGGTTTTTCCCCTTTTTATTGTATGGATGGGCGATTTTAATTGTTTATTGTGCAAATTTAGTGGTACTAAAGCTTGTGGCTTGGTGGATAGTAACGACCAGCCCATGGCCCACTTTACCCATTCAAAGCAGGGGGATGCCTTGAATAGCATTATTATTAACAATGACCTATGTATTATGGAGATGTTGAGTTTTTCTGATCAGTTGGCCATCCCTACCTTCCATGGCTCAGGGGGTCGAGTAAGTACAATAGATTTTGGGGCCTATGCATCAACAATGCCATTTGCGATTCCTTATTAGCGAAAAATAAGGAATCGCTAATAAGGAATAGCAAAAGGCTATGCATGTAGGAATCGCTATTCAAATAGCGATTCCTTAATATTCCTTATTACCGAATCGGTAATACCGAATCGGTAATAAGGAATACCTACCCATTCATTCCTATGGGCTTGGAGGCCCATAGGAATGAATGTAAAGCCAGTCTGTATTAGCGATTCGGTATTACCGAATCGCTAATAGCGGGAGCACTTTCAAGGGTGCCAGGGTGTCAAAAGGACACCCTGTTGCACCCCTGAAAATGATATGTGCACATATGTTGCACACACACATGCTCTAAGGGCATGTGTGTGCGCAACATGAAACTTTGAAAAATGCACAAAAGTGCATTTTTCAAAGTTTTTGCAAATTACCATGCAGTTCATCTTCATGGTAATTTGCTCCCCCTATTAGCGAAATCGCTAATTTTTTAACTTTGATGCATTGCATTTAAGGAATCTCACTTTGGGATTCCTTAAATGCAATCGCTATTTAAGGAATC
Organism: Triturus cristatus; assembly: GCF_964204655.1. Classification (NCBI taxonomy): domain Eukaryota; kingdom Metazoa; phylum Chordata; class Amphibia; order Caudata; family Salamandridae; genus Triturus; species Triturus cristatus. The sequence goes on from NC_140594.1 coordinate 577,913,876, forward strand.
GGTATTTAAGGAATCCCTATTTAAAGAATCGCTATTTAAGGATTCCTTAAATAGCGATTTCTGCTTTTGGGTTGATGCATTGGGATTGGGTATTTTTTACTTAATACCGGGAGCTATTACCGAATCGGTATTTTACCGACTGGATTTTGGGTTGATGCATGAGGCTGTCTGTCATACTATCCATGGGTTATGCCCATTTTGTAAAGGATTTTAGTATCGTTGCAAACCCTGCCAGCGACCATAATCCTTTAATTGTGAACTTTTGCTCCCCCATTCGGAAAACTCAGCCCGCAGACCATGTGATAAAATATAATAAAAACCGGGGGGTTACGGTTAGGTGGGATAAGATAAATGTGGGGCTATTGGAGGCAGATATTTTTAAGGAAAATAAGATAGGGATTGAAATATGTTTAACGCCCATGTCTGATCCTTTCCTCATTATTGATAATTTGAAGGCTCTTTTGGGTAACATTGCTTCTCACCTGATAAAAACAATAGGCGGGGGCCAAAAAAGGGGGCTTAAATGGTTTGATGCAGAATGCTCTGCTGCCCAAACAAGCTTAACTAAGGCCTTACAACAAGTGCCGCTTGATAGAGACCTGGTTAGAGCGGCCAGGACGAAATATAAAGTTGTAATCAAGAAGCGGAAAAACGAATTAAAGACCAAGGCTTGGGAGGATCTTATTAGAGCTGTGGAGTTCAGGGATACTAGCCTTTTTTGGAAGGTTATAAACCGACCTTTTTTAAAATCTGATGATAAGGAGGTAATACAAGTGCAAATAACTGAAGACTCCTGGGTAGTACATTATAGCAAAATTTTTAATCCAAAGGAGGTAAAATTATCTGATATGGTGGATGTTGGTAATTTTAATAAGGAGACAGCCAAAGAGCTTAGTGCCTCACTGACTCTTGATGAGGTAAGGAGTGCTCTATGCAAGGGTTCCGCTTTAAAGGCCCCAGGGCCAGATGCAGTGCCCTTGGACTTCTTTAAATATAATTTGGATGTATGGGTGCCACTCCTACTAAATGTATTTAGAGCAATAGTGATTGGATTTATCCCAGCCTCTTGCAAAGATGCTGTAGTGGTTCCGATTTTTAAAAAGGGCAATAAATCGGACCCGTGCTGCTACAGGCCGATTTCATTATTAGATACGACCTGTAAATTAATGGGCAGGGTGATATTGGCACGTCTTGAAAGCTGGACGGATACAGCTGGTCTCATTGTAGACTCCCAATATGGGTTTAGAAGGGGCAAGGGAACCACCGAACAGTGCCTAAACCTGGCGCTAATTATGGGCAAGTACACGGGTGCCAAGCATAGTTCCATCCACTTGGCATTCATGGACTTGTCTAGCGCCTTTGACACGGTATGTAGGGCCAAGTTGTGGCAGATGATGGAGACTATGGGATTTGAAGAGGCATTGGTGTCTCATCTCCGTAGACTACACGCTGCTACTACAGTTAGTATTCGTTATGGCCCGGGTGGGGAAAAAACTAAACCCATTCCATCGACCGAGGGTGTGCGCCAGGGATGCATCTTGGCTCCCTTTTTATTCCTGGTCTATACTAACGGGCTGGAAAGTTTTTTGCTGGAGTCTGGTGCTGATTTTCCACAGGCCAATGGTAAAAGGTTACCAATGCTGTCATATGCAGATGACACGGTTTTAATGACATTGACTGCTAATGGCATGCAGCTCTGCTTGGATGCCTTTGAGAAGTTTATGGGGAGTTTAGACCTGAAAGTCAACTTTACTAAATCTTTCGCCATGACCTGCGGTTTGAAAAGTGTCAAAACACGTAGATACAGGGTGAGGGACTCTATTATATTGAAGGTTGACAATTTTAATTATTTGGGCAATTTATTTAATAAGAAATTGAATTGGGACACTTTGATAATAGCTCGGACCCAAAAACTTTCACAATCTGCTGAAGCCCTTTTTCGATTTGCCAACAAATTAGGACAAAAACCAGTAACTACCCTAATATCCCTATATAAAGCCAAGTGTGTCTCGGTTGCAACCTACGGTGCTGGAGTGTGGGGTTCTCATAATATTGGAAAGCTACAGGTTATGGAGAATACTTTTATTAAGCGTCTCCTAGCCGTTCCATCGGGAACCTCGAATAATTTCTGTCGTGGGGAGGCGGGCATTGAGTATCTCAGCGACATCATACATGTGTCTCCCCTATTGTTATGGGCTAAAGTTTGGCAGTCTGAATATTTAAAACTATCACAGCAAATTTTGCAGGACTGTCTTAAACTTGACCATTGTATGAAGATCCCTTGGCTTTTGTATGTTAGGGATACTTTTTATAAGATTGGGCTAAATAATATATTTGATAGCCCAAACCAGATTGGTAAGGACTTTAAGCCCCTGATAAAAAATGCTTATCGTCATAACCTTGGTACCTTACATTCTAGCAAGCATCAATTGTACCTGAGGGGTAAGCTGTCTTGTCCATTTTATTTATTTTATATTACTCAATCGCAATGGCGTTTCTATCTGACAAGGTTTTGCATTCGCACTTTACATTTTCTACTTGCATTTCCAAAGCAAGGGGGGTGGTTCAAGAGTTTGCCTCTGTGCCCTTGTAATAACAGAGTTTCGCAAAGCACCATCCATTGTATTTTATTCTGTGCACTGTATAAAGCTCCAAGAAATAGATTTCTTAAATCAGTCTTGGTATCTTTTGGTTCCAGTTTTTACAGAGAGGCCTATGAACATTTATTATCCTTGTCCACCCCAAGTATTTGTAATGCTGTATTGAGTTTTATTAGATCGGCTCTTGCCATTAGAAACCGTTACTGAAGTCAGCGAGTGATAATATTTTATAATGGATTTACCTGTCAAATGTTATTTTTAATGCACTGTTAAAAAAAAAATCCTTATTGTATTTGGGATTTTTGGGTATCTCTTTTAATATGTGTGTACTGTTTTTATTATATGTGTACACTTTTATGATTCCTTTTTGGATTAGAAATAAAGTTATTTGACTACCACGTTTCTAATAATCACATTTTTCTTAGTACAACACAAAATATATGCGGGTATCCATGATTATGATGCACCCCTACAATTTCAGAATATCATGACGCTCTATCAGTTTTAAATGTTTGGCTTCCCTATAACAATGGAAACCTTTTCTTGACAGCAATGCTCTATTTCTCCTTTCAGTACAAATCGTTCCTGCATGTCAACGTTTAAATTCTAAAACATCTTCTAGTAGTCACCATTTAAACGACAGTTGTACTTGTTTTCATGTTAATCAAGTTTTTTGTGTTCGGAATCAAATCAGTCTTTTTTATAAATGCATTCAAGTAAAAATAATATACACTTTTTTTGTTTTCGGTTTGTTTAACAGCAGCCCCTGATCGTCTCCTCAGCTAATCAAGTCAGTCTGAACCGGAAGCTCTTTTGTTAATCTCCGAGGCATGAGATGACACAAACCAGTTTGACAAAGTAACTACACTGACAGTTTTTGAGATTTTTTTCTAATCTCTTGGGGAAAAAACCTCTTTGCATGCATCCATACTGAACATTGTCTTTGATAATCTCCCAGCTCAATCCTCAACTTCAGTGGAAACTGAAATGAGATGTCTGAGGAGGTTTCCCTCCGTGCACTGTATAAGAACTGGTACAACATCACATACAGTCTTTGGATTTCCGTTTTGCATTTTTAAGGCCCAACAATGTTTCAGTCTGACTGAGCCGTTAAAATCTCGCTTCATCCATTCTTTGTGCTACACAAAACAGCACAGGAATTGGCATAGCCAATAGGTCTCGCTTTTGGGACCTTATAAGTATTTAGTTATGCAGCACAATATCCTTGGTGCCACAACATCAACTGTTGCATGGCTAAACACTTATAAGGTTGCAAAGGCGAGACCTATTGGCTATGCCAATGCATGTTGTTATTTGCAGTTTATAAGTTGCAGTCCTTCAAATACAGCACAGTGAGTTGCGAACCAGCATCACAGAACTGTATGCAGACTGCAGAAGGCATTGGTTTAGACCCTTATTGTTTTATTTCTCATTCTGTTGTTAATCTTAGGTTGATAAAAAAGGGTGCATTCGGGAGGTAATAAAGTCTAATTAATACAGATAACCCCAACTACTAGGTTATGTTTTAAATCCTGGTTTTGTTTCTCTCCCGACAATGCACTTTTAACAAAAAATGCCTCCCCGATGGATGATGCACGACTCGTACCCCTTGTAATCTTCATTATCTCATGTAACATTTCATATATATGTTTGCACACTTGCATGATGTAATGTATTTGTATTAGGCATGTGTTACGTAAAGTGCATTGCTATGGGAAGCGCTATAAAAAGAAAATTATAAAAAATGCATTCAAAAGTTCAAATGAAATGGGTATTCATGTAATTACTCAAACAAAGATACATCTGACATTCTTACAGTCCATGCATATCTCTTACGCACAGGGTTTGAACAAAGTCTTCCAAGCTCTTGAGCACCTGGCGCCAGATCCTAGTTTCTCTTTAGCTCTTGAACAGATAACAAGCTGTGTGCCTTTGTTTCCCTCCATAGTAGAAGCACCTAAGTGTTAGGCTCAGATAGCTACCAGCCAAGATAAAACTTAAACAAAAGGAGGTCTGATGGCCCTTTAAAGCAGGCTTTTAATTTGGGCCCACTGGAAGTGAAAATAAGAGCCCCTTCATATCCTCTAGAATGCTGCTCTGAATGGAAAGCAAGCTACATATGGGTGCTGCTGAATGCGTCCCAGTCTTAGCAAATTACATGGTGACATATTTCACTGAGGCCAACAATTTCTGATGTGGCTGGATCCCCTCATTTCCTGCACCGATCCAGTCAGACGCTCCAGACAACTGGATTTTTTCTTTAGATTTAAAGAGACACCTTAATGGTTGTTAAATCTGGGTATGATAAGCAGTCATGAAAATCTGTAAACAATGTAAATTATAGACACCTGCTAGCATGCCCAAGTACACATTAGAGAGCAGCAGTGTCCGCGCAGGCCACTGTGCAGCACCACCGGTCGTGTGATGCTTGAATGTGCATTCTGATGGGAATGCTACAGTTTGAGAGGAAATCCTATCCAGTGATCGTTTCCAAAGTATCTGGTTATCTCCAGTACCATGTGCTGCTACCAGGTCAAGAAAGAAGTGCTGCTTGTTGATCCTTACTAAGGCTAAGAGAAGTCTGTACACATGTCGGTCATTACAGACTTAATCCCATGCTCAGGTCTGAATCCTTGTGGCTGGTACAAAAGGATGCCCCGGCCTCACAAAAACATGCAACTGTATGGCTACCTGCTTTCCAGGACCATACCTGGAAAGACCACAAGTGGACAGAACACTCCCTGCCCCACTAATTTTAGAGTGGACACGCCATTCCCCTAAACCCAAGGCCAAGGGAGGTGTGAACATGTCTCTTTCGTTGTAAACGTACCTTTAGTTACTAAAGACTTGCAGTATAAAATTGCTTCTGCTCTATCAATACAGCTTTTCCACCCGCTGGAAATGTGACCTCACAGTGTTTGATTTTTTTTGTCTTGAGATAAGCGTTGGCGGTCTGAAATTGAATTTGTTTGGGCTCAGCTACTTCTCTACCAAGCATGAGGAGCAGCACATTCTGACAACATTTAACAGAGTGGAGAAAGAAGTGAACTGGGAAGTGCAAGATTTTTTATGGCTAACTTTGTTAGGTGTTTTTTTCGGCATGAGATAATTCTCAGTCTCCTGGAAGAACTTGCACACTATAAGGTTTACTTGTCTCATCAGTTGACTAAAACTTAATGAATGCGACTAATCAAAGTAATTGTGGAATTCATGAGGTAAAAAGAAATGCGGATGGGACGTGGAGACAAAAAGAATACCATCTGGCAGGGGTTTGTTGTAGGTGGATGAAGGCAAGTTAGGGTACAGTTTCAATTAAGTAGGAAGTGATTTCAAAGGCTCAATCATTTTGTATGTACAAGCATGTAGGTATGCGTGACCATGCCTGCGTGCTTCAAAAATGATACAAGTGTCTTTATTAATTCTTTTTTATTTGCCGAACGGAAACAGATTGGTAGATTTTAAATAAGTGCTTTCAAGCTGCTACCAGAAGCGGAGGAGAATTTGGGCGGAGAACCAATGGGGAGAGGCCGGAGGAGGGGAGCACTCAACGGAGAACATCACAGAGGAGAAGCACACTGGCGAGGGAGTGCAACAAGGAGCATGGGGAGGGAGAGAAGCACACAGGAGAAAGAGCAAAACAGAACACAAGGCAGTGGGAGAGGAATCCCAAATGAGAGATAACGCAGGTAAGAGGCACACCAAGGAGATGATTCGAAAACACATGCACTCTCGTGAAATGCATAAGCTAAAAAACAAGACGTGCGGCCGGCAGACACGCTCGGTGGTGGGGGAGGAGGCGGAACGTTGAAGGCAAGGAAGACGGAAAGGCGGAGGCGGAGTGAGGCGCGCACGCTTGTGCGCGTAACCGCACGCTCTATGCCTCACTAAAAGCTGTGGTCGGGCTTTTTGAAGCCCACTAACTAAAAGTCTTGCCAGAGCAGCGCATGCGCTGGCTCAGGCAAGACCTAAAAAAAGATGCTGAGTAGTGGAGTGCAGAACCTATGCTAGTGCCAGCGCGAGGCATAACATTTAACATGCAACGAACATTGGAATGGTTGCCACATTTTTCCGTTTCTCTTGCGAACATCAAAGGTTTACAGATTAATAATTAAACTATCAAATTGAATAGTTTCCAGGCCAATCCATATTTTTAGATCTACCTGGAACAGGACCGGCTCTAATTTCTCGTACAAGTTCAACCTGTCATGCAGGAAAAGGAAAGTGTCTAAAGCTGTTTTGTCTGGTGACATGATGCCAAAGGCAGGCGCAACCTGCGAGGTGGGTTAGCACTCTAATTCTTTGTTAGAGCTTTCTAGCTCTAGCCAGATTGCTACGGGCCATGGTCTAATTAAGGGGAGAACGAAGGCACTGACATTACACCTACTCCTTGGTTTATGATCTGCAATTGAACCAGATGGCTCACCACTGCTCTGTTAAATCACTCCATAGAGTGGATGATGGCGGGAATCACCCTAAGAACACCCCTGTTTGGCACACAAGGTGCATCATCGTCACAACAACGAACTACTGCAAAAATGGAAACCATCAAAGTTGGCTACGAACATATTCTTGTTACGGCTTCAATATTATGTTCTACTTTTCCTAGGTGCTGTCTCGGACAAAACGGCTTGTGAACATAAAATCTGTACCGGGTATATTTGTTTCACCCTAGAAACAATTTAGTGTCTCTCGGACCAGGCGATATAGATTTTTTACAAAGTGCAGTGTCTACACACACACACACCAATATTAATGTTTGTTTGCTGTGCGGTGCCAGCACACTGCACATTAAACATAACCTCTAAACAACCAAAATACAATGTGCTCCTAAATGCCAAATGCCATAAAACATAGAGGCACTTTAAAACTGTACTTGTAAAGCTTCCCTGCCCAGTGGATTGTGTGCTGACCCTCCAAATTTACCAGCAACGGACACTACAGCCTGAAAGGCAGTGTGCTCACCAAACCAGAGCCGCGTTTCCTTATTCATTGTTTTTGACGTCTGTGGAGCAGTAGGGGAGGTGGGTTCTCTAATGCTGCTTCCTTCATAACTATCAAAGGCCACCCACAAATTACATCTTCTTCGCGAGTAAAGGGAGGGTCTGCTTGGTGAAAAATACTTTATTTCATCAAATATTTAAAAAACAGCTCATGAGAAGCCCAGTGCCCCCCATCTGCCTCCAGTTGTGTATTCTACCTCCCACCATTTGCAATCTACCACAACACCAACATTCTCTGGCCTACTCACATTAGGCGTGCTGACTAGACACACATATTTGCAGGCAGAAGTATTAGGGCATTTGGTTCTGAGGCCCAGCAAATACTACATACATTTATATACATAGTTCTCTGTCCCACATTTAGGGCCCAGACATGGTACTTGACCAATCGTGTAGCTGAATCCTGACAGGGTGGGCCTAAACATTTTGTGCCTTAGGCCAGGCTCAGCGAGGGATTCCAGGAAGGGGGGTAGACACCTTGGCTTCTGGTACTAATGAAGGATTCAAATTAAAAATAAGAGGAGGTTTGTGCCACACCTTTTTAGGTGTCTGTTGTTGAAGACGTTTTGTAGACAATACTAATACTAACAAGACTTTGGGGAAGCCGATTGCTAACCACTTGTAGTTTTTTGTCATTCTCATTTGCTTGCATCCTATTCAATGGTTTTCCTTCCTCTTTTTGTGTGTGTCCCTCACCTAGAACATGGCTTCTTTACCATCTTTTTGGTTTTATGACTTGTATCCCACAGCTCCACATAGGGAATGCTGTTTTTCTTTTGTTTCGAACGCTCCATGGGAGTGCATATTTTTTGTTGCTCTCTCTCTGTTGTGCTGCTTCTATCTTCACAACTACGCTTCTCCAACACACTCTCTCATTGTTGCTCCCTGCCCCAAACTAGTCCATTGCTTCCCCACCCGTCCAAATCTATTTAGGCTTTGTTTCTTTTTTATTTAAACACTCCCACCTTGCTTCTGTATTGTTCTCACCCGCCAGTTGTTCCTGTCGCTCATCAGTGTTTACTTCCTGAACACCCCCGAGACCGCTCCACTGTTGCGTCCCCGTCACATTTTTTATAAAATCTATTTTTGCTCTCTTTTTTGGAGGGCCTGGCCATTGCAATTTGCTGCAGGTAAATTTTTTATATTTTTTAATTTATGGCTCCAAAATGCGTGTCTGTCATCTTGGAACGCAAAATATAAACAAATATCAAAATGGCTGCAGCGTCATGAGATATGTGCACGCATGCATACATGACCTGGAACTGGTGTCGCCGCTGCTTGAATACGAGCATACTCATCACTGTGCCTTTTTAATTAATTTTCTTGCCTATGCTGTTCCGCAACTGCAGACAGTTATTTTTCATTTTTGCAAATGGGGAAAAGCATCAGCAAAAAGCACTGGCAAAGTCAAAAGGATGAGTAACGCCACTGAAAGGTAAGCTTTTTAGCTTTGCCAAAGTTTGTTTGGTTTTGCTGAATCTATCTTGGGATATTGAGCGATTAAGAGATGTGGACTTAGGAGGGATTTTTCATCAACTCAGTTACCCTTTTGAAATTAGGTCACAGTAAGAGATAGTTAATCACTTAAACCTTTCAGGCTGGGATAGGAATCATTACTCTTAATTCTAATGATCTGTTCAGATATTCATTTTTCTGCTTTTGCTTCACTCAATATGTGCCACAAAAAGATATCCTCATAAAAATGCTATAAAAAATATTTATGTTGAATAGACACTTTGGTAAGACTTATAAGGATCGATTGCCCATTACTCTATAAGTATTTGTTGTTACCAAATACTAGCAAAGTTGAAAGTTTATAAGAACAAATGCGAAGTATAAAAGAGCATATTATAAAAAAAAGGTTTTTGTGGTTCATCAAAAAATAATTTTACAAAGGATCAGATGAGCAAATTAAAAAACAATTGGCCAGGGGCGACTCCTCTGTTTGAGCGGAGGAGTGTCGCCCCACAAACAAAAGCCCCAGGCCAGAGCTGAAAAATAAAATGGCAATAAAGTTTATTTATTACCATTTTATTTTTCAGCAACCGACACAACCCACACTGAGCGCCAGGGTGGGGTGGGCCATTGCTGCTGAGTGGCAGCAGGGAGCTTTGTGCTCTCAAGTTTAAAATGTGCATGTCTCTTTGGCCGGCCGTCTTGTGACTGCCAGACAGGAATGCACATTTTAAGCCTTTCTAACCCAGCTGTCTTAAGACAGCTGGGTTAGAAAAAGCAAAGGCCTCCAGTGCTCTTGTGAGCGCTTATAGAGGCAGCTCCCACCAATCCAAACGCTGCTCTCATGGTGCATGAGAGCAGCGTCAGGATTGGCTTGGGAGTCAGGAGCCTGCCTTTGAGAAGAGAAGGATTGAGGAGGACATCGGCTGGTAGACAAGGCAAGTGCCTTTTATTTTTTTAATGTGTCCCCTGCCTCACCACCCTCGGGACATGCCAGCCACCACTGCAATTGGCACCAATTTGTTCCAATAACATAAATATGACTAGCAAAAAGGAGGAGATTGTTTAGGTCCTTTCACAAAGAATGTTTTTAAAAAAAACTTTCAACATGGGGCACTTTGCAAAGCATGTATGGGCCAGTAATGGTATGAATGTTTGAACATGTGTATGTATGCCGTTGATCACAATGGTACATGTGAAAATGCTGTGTGTGAGGGGAGTCGGTTTGTGAAGGTTTTGTATGCAAATTGAGCCTCTTTGTGAACATTTTGTGTAGATTCTTTGCTTAGTTACAGGCAATCTCACTACTCTAATTTTACTTCCTCCTCCCAGTCCTTACACCATTAGGTGTGTCCAAATCCTGGAGGCAGGCACCTTGCTGCCACCTAAAAGAAAAACATTTGTCATACATATTCACATATTAAAGTGAACCATTACACAGCGCATACAAGAGCCTGTGTGCATTTCTGCTGAGTAATTACAAGGTGTAAACATGTGGTATCTCTGATGTTCCCCACTCTTCTTTCTTTTTTTCTTTGTGTGTTGCAGCTGAACTCCAGGGTGGTGAGGTAGTCTAAGTCATATGGGGACATATCCCTAGGTTCTGCACTCTAACTATGCTTCTGTACTTGACACCAATAGGCCTCTGTATGTGAAAGGGTTGGGGTGGGGTTAAATCGGAGGGAGGGGTTTGAAGGAGTCTGGGAAGGCTAAGGTAAGCAGCTAATAGCTATTTTTGGATTCTCGTGTTGCCCCTGCTATTGACACCAGCTATTGCAATAAAGCCTCCCATCTCTTGTTTCAACTACCTCTTAACCTTATTTCTGAAATATAGGATCTTCATTGATAGTCATAAATGCTTGAATAATCTCCCGCTATCTGGGTGGACCCCAAACACTGTACCATGGATATGTTGCTCATATAATATAATACAGGGTTTGAAGAATTCATTTGTCCATAGGATGAAAATGCCCTCCTGAACCAGTCGATCAAAAGTGGAATTTGTTTATGAAAAACCAACAGGTTCCTCCTGACATTTTCAGACTACATTTCAAAATCTTAGGTGCAAAAGCCGGTTAAAATGTGAAAGGGTCAGTAAAAAATGTAGCTTGACAGACTTCTAATATAAAACCGAGTGAAGAGTCCTGTGTCCCTTTAAGAACTCCAGAACACCCCTCTACCCATGATGATTTGTACTAGCAGTTTAGCTTAACAACTCAGTTCTTTTTTCTGGCTCCTGTAAGAAGGATCTAAGAGCATGTGTGAAGCTTTATACCTCATTTTGTTTTCTTAAAACCCTAGTCCTTGAGACAAGATTTAATTTCCACTCAACATCTTATACAACGGTCTGTCGATTGAGATAATTGTTTTTCCACATTTAATGAGTATTTCCTCTTAAAATTCCTGTTCTGTTTGAAAAGTGTCCCCCCTGTGGCAGAAAAAATGCAGGCTCAGACCCTAGCAAGATCTATCTATGTAGTGTGTCTTCCCACACCTTACATGGTGAAAGACTATAAAGGAGAGGAAGACATCAGACAGACTTTGTGGAATACTTGAAAACATGAAGGCTGAAGAGGAGAGCAAGAATAGGAAGCAGCTTGATGAACAACCTCTCAAGGGATCTGCTTAAAAAATTGTGCTCTGACACAAAGTCCCAAAAAGGAGATCCTCAATGAAAAAGAGGGGTGAACACCGTTGAAATTATCACTCCAGTGATCATTCAAAATCGATTTCAAGAAGATCACCGTCATGTTCGATAGCCTTAGACCCAACATGTTTGCCATCTGTGGTGGATTCAATACCTTCCCACCTCAGGAATAGAGACATAAGTCAACGATCTCTGTTGCATATCGCTTCATTGACGTCAAGAATATCGACATCTGAGACAAGCAGATCAACATCTAAACAGCATCGTCAATCCCTGTCAGCATTGAATCATCAACAGAGATCTAACTTACAGTGACAACAACGTTTGACATCAACAGCGCTGGTAACTCCTGAAAAAATAAGGACTTGCCATTGAAATTACCCTGGTCGTCATTGAGAGGATTCACCAAGCATCATAGTGGGTTCTCCTCATTCTGCTTTAGACACCCAATCACACTCACTACCAATAGTGTGTCTTTCTCTTTCCCCTACCCACTCCTCTGTAGGAGCACCTATGGCAAGTTTGTCACCATCGCCAATGTCACCTCTGATGAGAAATCCAAATGGAACTGTAACCAAACCTTCTCAGAAGATGAGGCCTCCCCTAACACCAGACTCTTAATTTCTACCCTTTAAACCAATAACTCTGATAATGCTTTTTGACGATCTAGTTCAGGAACGACTTTGTTCTCTACAGTTATCTCCTTTGAGAATGGTATAAAAAACAACTTCTATTTTTCTGCCTTGTCTCCTTTGACCAAGACATACTCCTTAAAAAGAATTGAAAGCTCTCTATTGGGATGAAGACCTTCCTTTTCTCAGACAGGCGAAAACCATATGTGTAACACACCACCACGAGCATCCCCTTTTCATGCATCCCCTGTGGATGACAGTAATGCTTTCCACGAAGTCCTAGCTAGTGGTTCATCAAAACTACATATTGCAGTTGAAATTCCAAAACCAGTAGCCTCAGTTATCCTACAGACTCTTCAGCCAAGAGCTGTTACAAAACCCCTGCTCCTTTTAGTTGTGGGCCTTTTGGCTGGAGCCCAAAAAATGTTTTAACACCAGCAACAATAAAATCAGCCACTCTAAGGCTTTTAAAGAAAAATAAAGCCCCACAGCAAGACTCTGATTTACCACAAACAAAAGACCTGCAGCCTCAATCAGTCTGAGATATGCATTAGCCCTTGAATCTTCTGCACTTCTTTAGAAGGAAAGCAAAAAGTGGGATTGGCAGGAAAAAGGTATGTGGTACAGCTGCAGGTCACCTTAAAAATACTAGTGCCACTGCTCTTTTGGGTTGTTACAAAAGGGAGATAATTGACTGTATGAAGTTGTTTTTAAACGACTCACCTAAAAAACACCACCACCAAGGCTATTTATTCACTGGTTTCCAACCAAATTATTAGCGATGCCGTGGACTCAGTAGATCTAGCATTCACCTCTTATTGCCATGACGGGGCATCTTATCAGAAGATGTTCCAGGCTTCACTTATCTTCTTTAAAGCCAGACAAATTGAAGGTGGCTAACCTCCCATTCAACAGATCATTTAATTTCTCCAATATGCAGATGACGAAATACAGAAGATTACAAATAAAGCAGGAACCTTTTGTGCCGTTTGGAGAAAAATAAAAAAATCTTCAAGCAGTTTAAGCCCAGGGACAAAAGATTGTACCAAAGGAGGATTCAGTAACTAACTTCAGTGGCCCTAACAGCCTTACTGTCAATATGAGCAAGGGCACAAGTATCAAAATAAAAAAAGACAGGCAAGATTCAAAACTAGTACCACAAAACCATCAACACCTTCATTGGGAAGGCACTGACAACCTTAAATCCCTCTCCCTCTGTTTCCAATGCAGTGGGGGAGCGGTGTTTTTTCATCTGGAAGAGCGGCTCTCCATCCAATCTGAAAGACAGGTGCATGCTAAGCATTGTATCTCAGGGGCACTACCTTCATTTTAAAAAGAAGCCTCTGCCTGTGCCACCAAGACCTACAAAAAAGCACCAACTAGAATATTAAGAGAAGAAACGTCTGCATTACTATTGAAAAAAGGCGAGAAAAAAGTTTAAAATGTCAAGACATGTATTCAAGGTATTAGTTTATGTAAAAGAAAGTTTCGAAAGCAGAATTGAGACCAATTTTAGAGTAACGTCTGCTAAACAATTACATCAAAAAAGAAAACTTTTGAATGCTGGAATCACACCTAATTGTACCTCATTTACAAAGTAATGATTGGATGTGCTTGATAGACCTATAAGATGTGTACTTTCACCATCCAAAAAATACACATTACGGAAAATTTCTGAGATTGTAGTAGATCACCAAAATTAACAATACACACTGTTTCTTGATGGCCTATAGTCATCACTACAAATGTTTTAGAAATGCATCACAGTGGTTGGTGCTCACCTGGGAAAACAGGGCATACACATTTATCCGTACCTAGATGATTGGCACCTGAAAGCAAATACCCAGCAAAAGGTGAGAATAGACCTAAAGTAAGCGTGCAAACCCTTATGATGTCTAGGTCTACAAATAAATTATCCGAAGTCTCAGCTGCTCCCAGTTCAAAGACTAACCTACTTCGATGGAATACACTAAAACAAAGAGTGTATCCTTTGAAATAGAGTATTATCAATCTGGAAGAAATGCAATAACCTGAAAAACGCAGTCAGTTCAACTGCAAGAGAGATAGCATTGCTCCTGGGGTCTGTGGTGTCTTGTATCTACATTGTCCTGAATGCAAGGCTACATATGAGACTTCTCCTGTAATGTCTAGAAGAACAGTGGAGTCGGGCGTACAACAAACATGAAGATGATCTGACATTTTCAGTTGAAGCAAAACAATCTCTAAACGTGTTGTGTGTCAGGAACAATCTATTAGAAGGGGGTCCTTTACCAAAAAGAAATATAGCAAATAATTGTCACAGATGCTTACCTATCTGATGAGGAGCCCATCTGGATCATCTCACTATCCAAGGTCAATGGACGGAAAAGGAACAGAGTTATCATATCAATCTGTTGGATTGAGAGGAATCCATCTAGCACTTAAATCATTCTTTCCATGCCTGTAAACCAACACTACAATCTGAATTCAGACTGGCGATATGACCAGCATGTTTTACATCAACAAGCGTTGAGGCATCAGATTGAGAACACTGTCAATAGAAGCACAAGCAATCTGGCATTAACAAGGAAAATATCAATCACAGCAGTGGATATACCTGGTGCAATGGATTCTCAAGCAGACTTCCTAAGCAGAGACTACGAAGAAAGTGTGATGATAGACGAAGATCTGTACGATGTTGTCAAAGAATAGGCCCGCCATCTATAGACATTTCTTCAACAGCAGAAAACTGAAAATTCTGAGACTTGGCATCCAGATGCCCAGAAAAGGCAATGCTCCTTTTGATGACTTGGTGGCACATAAGGCAATGATGTTCTGCCTCTAAACCATCTATTGTTAGCTGGATAGTTTTATGTGCCACTGCTAATTATCAGTTAGAAAATAAGCTTCTCCCAGGCAGACCAAAACCTCTCTCTACTGGATTAAAGCGGCTTCCGCTGTTTGTTGTTGCTATTGCTGACATATCTAGAACAGCAACTTGGAAACTGATATGCACCTCCAAAGACATTATTACTTGAATCTTGATACTCAAGTAGAAGCTATCATAGGTCAGGAAACTCTAGAAAAATAATGTCAAATAGAAGGAGGATAGTGAATAATCTACTTTGTATTTATGTATATATATATTCACTGAAAAAACCATAGGTTTCATGCACGTTATAGTTAGGAATTGGAATTTAAAAAACCTTTGAAATTCACTGAAAAAAACAAAGGTTTCAGGGGCGTTATAGTTAGGAATTGGCATTTAAAAAACCTTAGAAATTCATTGAAAAAACCATAGGTTTCAGGGGTGTTATAGTTAGCTGGACATTTCCCTCGTACAAAACCCTAGAAATTCCCCTGTTATAGTTAGTTCAGCTAACTATAACTCACGCCCCCGCAATGCACTGCTGATGACGTCACATATTAGATCACTCATGACATGGTCAGTGACATCACTGATGACATCACTGATGACATCTCAAATGCCAGCAGTGGCAAGGACGTCTGCAGCATCACCATCAAGCACTCACCCGGACATACGTCCTGAATTTGGGAAACTAAAAATTAGTTACATTAAATGCAACAAACTTCTATGTTACGGCGAGCAGTCAATTGAACTAATCTGCCGAGCGCAGCAAAACCACAAGTGCTAAACTTGTGGTTTTTGTTTTTTTGTGCAGAAGTTGACTGTTTTGTTCCTCCTGTTGTCTTTTTTTCCTTTTGAAAAAAACAAATAAATAACAAAATTGTTCCAAAAAGTACAAAAAAATGAAAAAACAAAAAAGAAGAAAAAAAAAAGTTCTTCTAAGAACTAACTTTCCTGGTTTAAAAAAAGAGCTAAATTTCTTTGTTAGTGTGTGAAAGTTTAGATGAATGTATGTGTAATTGACTGAATGAATGCATTAGTAGCGTATGAGGAAGTGCTGCAGCATCACCTAGTAACCTCTTTAACTGCAGTGTGCTGTAGTACTTCCGAAGCACAGGGATGCAACATATGTACATAAATTTGTTGCAAATCTATGCTTCTCTCTGCACGGCTGCTTAAACTGCAGCCATGTGGTGACACAGGAACCCTTGTACCATAGTGCAAGGATATCTGTGTCATGTGCTGTTTGTTTTTCTACAGGAAGACGCACCTTCCTGCACAAAAACAATGAGAAAATGCATTTTTCTCCTTCAGTGTATGCTGAACATTTCAGCATGCATTGAAGATATAAAAATGTGGAGAAATTAAAACAATTCTCCTTGTTGTGCTTTCCTATACCAATTTTAGAATGGTGCAGCATACACACACATATCGAGATTTCTGATTTCTGATAAATCTAGACATGTATTAAGTGCAATCATGCACAACAACACTTATAGAACACCCTTTCAACACAAAGTGGTGTGCGTGATGAGGTTGTATTTACATGGAGTATAAAAAGTGCACAGGGTGCCTTTTCCTCTCTTTGTAAATATGAAAGAGTATCTTGCACAATAACTATGTTACAAAAAGTCCTTCAATAGCTAAAATGGGAAATATTATGAACCCCTCAAATCTCTTTTTTTGCAGGTCACATGATATCTGATTATGGTCAGATTTTAAAACTACATAAACAGAGTGTTTTTAGAAAGGTGTTTCAACTTTTTAGCTTCTTGCAGACCTCTTCATTCTGCATATTGAGACTTAGTTAAACTTACCTTTGCAGTAATAGGAATAAAAAATAGTATACATTTTTTTTCTGTTTTTCATTCCAATATAAATTCATATAAATTGCCTATTTTAAAATTTGGATCTGAGAAAAAAAACACAATCTCAAAGATTGTTAAAAAAACAACAACATGCTATTCTCATAAAAATAAAAAAGATACAAATCACAGATATATAAAATGCACACAGCTAACAAAATGTTTTAACTTTAACTTACAAAAACTGTAAATGATGTCGCTTTAAAATATTCATCAAATCTAAAGATGAATTTTTGGAGGATGCACCACGCCCACAACGTTTTCCTTCAGTGGTGTGGACATTTTTTACTTTTCTCGAGGGGCAAACAAAGACCAATGCCACCTTTGTCACGCGCAAGATTTTCAAAAGAGTTCTGTTACGAGGGGATCCTAACAAAAAATACTTGTGCGGCACAGCAAGTATGATGAAACACCTAAGGACTCTTCATCCAAACAATCTTGCACGAGAAGAGTGCAAACAGATGAGAAACACTCCTGTTCTGTATCTGTAAAAAAGAATCACAAATAAATATATATTAATACCTTTCAAATTTATACTATTCCATTACTGTACAAACACATTTTATATAAATACTGACTAAGAAACTATAGCCCTGAACCACAAGTGTGACGATGGTTAAAACACTACATGCATAGTGCATACTACTTTGAAGCAGTTCATGCCCTAAAGCCTACCTCACTAAAACACTACATGCTAACTGACTAAATGATTACAGTACTATAACGAGACACACTGGGTGAGTAACAGGGTGTTTGCTAGAAGTGTATGAATACTAACTAGGGAATTGAAGATGTGAAAGACAACTGTGTAGGTGATTAGAGGACTGCATCCATACTGGATAGGCATTTAAACCAGTCCATGTGCTAAGGCCTGGCTCACTGCATGACTACTTTGGTACTAACTGAATGATTAGAGTACAGCAAGGAGAGTGCCTAGGTGAATTTATAAGTGGTAGGCTTTTCGCACAGGGAAAGGATTAGTACTTGGTACTGAATGGGTCACTAGAGGAGTGCAAAGGAAGTGACAGGATGTTTGCTGGACTGTATGGATACTGACTAGGAAATTGAAAGTGTGAAAGACAAGTGTCTAGGTGGTTAGAAGACTGCATACATAGTGGATAGGGGTTTGAAGTAGTCCATGTGCTAAGGCCTGGCACAGTGCATGAATACTTAGGCACTGACTGAATGATTAGAGTAATGCAAAGATAGTATCTTGGTGAATTTATAAGTGTTTGAGTTTTCGCACAGTGAATGGATTAGTACATGATGCGGAATGGGTCACTAGAGGACTGCAAAGGGAGTGACAGGGTGTTTGCTGGAAGTGTATGGATACTGACTGGGGAATTGAGGGTGAGAAAGACAAGTGTGTAGGTGGTTAGAGGACTGCATACATAGTGGATAGGGTTTGAAGCAGTCCATATGCTAAGGCCTGGGTCACTGGGTGAGTACTTGGGTACTGACTGAATGATTTGAGTACTGCAAGGAGAGTGTCTTGGTGAATGTATAAGAGTTTGGGTTTTGGCACAGTGAATGGATTAGTACATGCTGTTGAATGGGTCACTAGAGGACTGCAAAGGGAGTGACAGGGTGTTTCCTGGAAGTGTATAGATACTGACTAGGGAATTGAAGGTGTAAAAGACAAGTGTATAGTATGTTAGAACACTACATGCATACTGCATAGACATTTGAAGCAGTCTATTTGGTACTTAGAAACTGACTAAATCATCAGACTACTTCTAGGACAGTGCTTGGATAAAACTTTTAAATGTTCAGTTCTGCCACAGTGAAGAGAATAGTACATGGTACTGCACCTTAGTGTCAAACCCTGACTCATTTTATCAATGCATAAGCAAAGATTAGCTTCTAATGCTACTAAAACTTTACAACATGACAGGTTTTAAAAGAGTTATCTGCTAAAAAATACACGATGTTACCAAATGCTTCTCTCACAGTGGTTCCCAAATGCACACAGACTCACAGTGTGATTCTAGACAACAACCACTATACCTAGGAGTTTACCAAAAATCATTCACTACTGTGGAAGTGGTAAGGGAACTGCACACAATCTACATATTTCAGGACTGCACTTTTGTGTCAAAGCCTGACTCATTTAATCAAAGCATAAGCAAACACTGGCTTCTAATGCTACTAAAACTTAACAACATGACAGGTTTTAAAACAGTTATCTGTCACCAAATACATGATGTTACCAAATGATTCTCTCACAGTGGTTCCCAAATGCACACAGACTCACTGTGTGATTCTAGACAACAACCACTATCTCTAGAAGTTTACCAAAACTCATTCACTACTGTGGAAGAGTTAATGGTACTGCACACAATCTACATATTTAAGTACAGCACATTAGTGTCAAAGCATGACTCATTTAATCAACGCATAAGCAAAGACTGGATTCTAATGCTACTAAAACTTCACAACATGACAGGTTTTAAAACAGTTATCTGTCAGCAAATACATGATGTTACCAATTGCTTCTCTCACAGTGATCCCAAATACACACTAACTCACAGTGTGATTCTAGACAAGCACCACTATCCCTAGGAGTTTACCAAAACTCATTCACTACAGTGCAAGTGGTAAGGGAACTGCACACAATCTACATATTTCAGGACTGCACTTTTCTGTCAAAGCCTGACTCATTTAATCAAAGCATAAGCCATAACTGTCTTCTAATGCTACTAAAACTTCACAACATGACAGGTTAAAACAGTTATCTGTCAGCAAATATATGATGTTACCAAATGCTTCTCTCACAGTGGTTCCCAAATACACACTAACTCACAGTGTGATTCTAGACAAGCACCACTATCCCTAGGAGTTTACCAAAACTCATTCACTACAGTGCAAGTGGTAAGGGAACTGCACACAATCTACATATTTCAGGACTGCACTTTTGTGTCAAAGCCTGACTCATTTAATCAAAGCATAAGCCATAACTGTCTTCTAATGCTACTAAAACTTGACAACATGACCGGTTTTAAAACATTTATCTGTCAGCAAATACACAATGTTACCAAATGCTTCTCTCACAGTGGTTCCCAAATGCACACATACTCACTGTGTGATTCTAGACAAACAACACTATCCCTTGCACTATACCAAAACACATTTCTTCATCTAGAAGAAGTACTACATTTTAGTATAGAAACATAACATAACTCATTTCACAAATTCATAAACAATGACTGGTTTCTAATTCTACCAAAATATAAAAACAGCACAGTTATCTGTCTGAAAACACAAGAAAAACACAAATGCTTATCACAGAATGGTTTCTACATGTACACACACTGTCAATAAGATTGTAGAGAAAAAAAGTACTCCCTACACTTTAGCAGGAGAAATACATTAGTCTGATTAAAATCAAAATAGTCTACATACATCCCCTCACAATTAAATAACTCATCTTTCAAGTTGTTTTGTAGATTAAGAAGTATATCAGTCACTCACCATATTTTCTTTTACAGAATTTCTGCACTGTGCACCTCTCAGCAAAAACAAAGAATGGAAAAGATTCCCTTTCATTTTCCACACATATACATGTAAACATCAAATCACAATCCTTCACACATAAACTCAAAAGCAAACACACATTTCTATTGGTTAAACATTTCAACCCTTTCCAGCTGAAATACATTTCAACCCTTCCCCCAATCTGCCTTCTGCCTGTTACCATAGAAACAGGTCATGGAACACTGCACTGAGCACACAGGTCAGAAGTTCAGCACACAATGTTGCTAAACAAGAGAGGAAGTGTGCTTCAGTTTTCAACATATCAGCTAATCATATATAATGTTCCTTACAATCTGTTTTTGTTAACCAATAAGAATCATACCTTTAAAAAACAGAAATATACACCCTACCTTTCAGTGTACAAAGTAGTCATACAACCAATGATTTCTTGTCTTTTTTTTTTTTTATTTCAGTGGATCCGCGCACCCAACGCGATAGGATGCGCGCACCATGCGCGCATTTAGTCGTTTTTTGTTTTTTTTTTAAAAGGGGGCCACAGGGGGTCCTTCTGGGACCCCCTAAGCACCTCTAGAGGGTCAGAGTATTTCCACTCTGCCCCCTTTATATGTTTTACACACTTATTCCCCTTGCTTCTTCAGCCTCGCTTCTACCGAGGCAGAAAATGGCCACCAACAGTTCCTGGTTTCGAATGTAGAGAAACAGTCGACAGCCAATTAGCATTCAGTGCACGATCGGGAAGGTGCGTGCTCGGTTCGGGGAGGGTGCGCATACGGTGCGGGTAGGGTCCGCGGATCCTCCCCGGCCATAGATATTTATGTACTTTTAACTCTAATTTTCTCAGGAACTACTGAACGAATTCACACCATTTATGCAAAAGGCACGATTCTGAACTGAGGACTACCTCTTTGCCAAATTTGGATGTCATTCCGTTCAGCGGTTCGGGCTGTAGCTGCGACAACAGATCGTATGGGAAATTGCATGGGGAAAACGTGTTTTGGGACCCCCTTTTTTCTCGGCCCCCGCTTGACCAATTACCACGAAACTTTCAGGGTAGGAGCGGAGCGGAGCTGGCCAAAAGTTTGAAAATTTCGCGAGGATTCGTCAACCGGCGCAAGACTTATTGGGAATAGAATGTTGCGGATTTCCTATGGAAAATAGGTCCTAACTATAACTACCTACTGGCGACCGCCAGTAGGTAATATATATATATATATATATATATATGGAATGTTTCTCTATATATAACTACTTATTTATGATAGCATAAAAATGTATTTATGTACATATATATAAGCCAGAGGGTACACAGATGAGTGCATCAAGTCAGCAGTCTTCAAGGCAAACATTTTTTTATTTTTATTTATTTATTAAGTTCTATATAGCGCTGGCTAGACCCAGAGGTATCAGAGCGCTTTACATGAGGAACATGGTTTCAAAGTTACATCAGTTTCTGGAGTTTAGTTACAGGAATTCTATGAGTACAAAAGCATAGATAGCATAAACAAGAGGAAAATAAATAGGCAAGGGGATAGAAGGATAGGGGAGAGAGGGAAGGAATAGGGGAGGTAGGGGAGAATAATGGAGGGAAGAGGAGGGGGAGGGTATAGGAGGCACAACGGGGAGACGAGGAAAAACAGTGTCCGACATCCGGCTGGGTAGGTGACGGCCGAGGGGTGAACCAAAGCTAAACTCCTCTATAGCTGCGTGGGACAGCTCCACCAGTCATCGGCCAAAGGTTGCTTGGGCACCACAGTACATACAAAGAAGGTTATAGTTTCCGCCTAGAGAGGCATAGTCCAAAAAGTTCCATTGAGCGCGCCAGTCACGGTGTACAGTGCTGTGCTCCCAGCGGTAATGGGGTAAAAACCCAGGCCTCCGCTGTGTGAGACCTCCTAGTCCCTGTGAACTCTCTTAGAGGGGTATCTGAGACTCCAGGCTATAAATGCTGGATCCCTCCCCAACAAGGGGAGAAGGAGTACTTTGGAAAGGGGCCCACTCATTGTGGCCATTATTAGAAAATTGGTGTGTCAGATGTCCCAGAGGCGGCCATAATGACCTAATTTTGTTGTCATAGAGGATATATGTATCCTCTATAATGTATATGTTATCGGAGCAAGCCATTCAGATGCAGTTTTCACTAGTCCACAGACTGTCTCTCAGCCTCCAGATCCTGGTTTCAAAGTGCGACTCCCACCCCTCCCCCGCTGGCGTCTCTCCGGTGTGCTCACTTATCTTGGTTTCCTTCATTAACTCAGGCTGTTGTTCTATCTCATGGCGTCCTTCACAAGCAGTCATGTCAGGGTCAGGCACCGGGGACACTGACTTCATTTAGGCTTTCAAGTGTGTCAGCAGGGTTGATTGCCTATGGGGCCACCCGCATTCAGCTGAGCTGGTCTCCCCCCAGGAGCATCCTGCCACCCGGATCTACATCGTCACACTCACTGCCTCTTCACGGGCCACCCAGCCACCATCTTAGGGTCAGGTGCGGCTTTAGTACTGACGGAAAGTAGCCCAGGCAGCTTCCACTTCTCACAGTACCTCCGCGTTGCGCAGCTGAGATGTGCACGAGGGAACACTGCCAGTCGTGGCTCCTGAACGCTAGGTACTTGAGGGCCGCCTTTTCCCGGTTTCCAGCATGTTCACGGTATGGTCCGCCTATTCCGGTACAGCCAGGGGGACACCCATAATGAGGCAGTCATTCCAGAGCATCGGTCCCTGCCAAATAAAAAATCGAGGGAAGAAATTATTTTCAGTTAAAGTAGGCCGAGCGAAAAACTTAATAAGAATACCAAAGACCAATGCAGAATAATAACTACGTATACTAAGAAGGAGGGCAATTTAAGGAACATTCTAAATAAACATTGACATATTATTCGTAATGATCCTATTCTAGGCAAAATAGTACCACGCAAACCACAGGTAACATTCAGGCGTGCAAAATCCCTCAAACAAGCACTCGTCAGCAATATGTTAAAAGCAGTGAAACCAATAAAACCCAAATTATAATGGCTGAATCGAAAGCAAGGTTTTCTTAATTGCTCCAAATGTAAAGCCTGCCTCCATGGGAAAAACACTACATCTTACATGTCAGGCCTGTCAAATAAAGTGAAGAAAATCAAAGGACAGTTTAATTGCAAGACGGAGTTTACTGTCTACGTACTCCAGTTCCCTTCTGGCCTGAGATTAGGGGTGGGCGGAATTTGCGAAATTAACTTTCGCAAATTATCGCGAAAATGTTTAAAATTATCGCAAACAAGCGGAAATATCGCGAAGATGCGAAATTTTTTTTCTGGCATATTCGCGAGATTTTCTGCATGGTTGCGGGTCGCCAACTTACCCATGTGGTTGCTTGCGGGCGCGGCCATCTTGTTTTGAGTTTTCTCGCGGTGCATGATCGCGAGAAGAAAGACGTGATCGCGCGACGCATGACGTCACTGCGGGCGCGAACTGTCGCGAGACAGCGCAAATGGCTAAAAACAATACAACATCTCATGGAGAACGCGACCGGATCAAGAAAACTTGTCGGCGAACGCAGGGATTCAGGTAAGGCGATCGCGCGCGCGCGAGAATGTATTATTTTATAGCGCGAGCAAGAAACAAATTATCGCCAAGCTGCGGAAACCGGAATTTTTGACATTTTCGCGCTCCCCGCGGAACGCGAAAATGTCAAATTATCGCAATTTCCGCGAACGGAACAAAATTTCCGCCCAGGCCTACCTGAGATACGTGGGCAGTCCAATTCTGCCCGTCCATAAGCGCATACTACAGCACTTAAGGACGACAAATCACACCCAGTTGCACGCCATTTTGAATATTCCCACAACAAAAATGAAAAAGGTTTGATCTATTATGTAATTGATGCAGTCCCACCCAATATTAGGGGAGGCAACCGGGAAAAGATATTAAGAAAGCTGGAGTCTTGTTATATTACCGAATTAGACACCAGGATTCCGGAAGGATTGAATATGGAATAAGACTTCCATACTCATTTATGATGAATATGTGCTACATTTATGATGAATATGTGCTATTAATGAACTTCCTCAGTTTCGCAGAATGTTTACATAGATAGTTTTTATGTTCCTTCTTCTCTATAGTGTATTGTTTATTATTTTGTTGTTATTAGTCATCACAATTGCACCGTACACTTTTTTAGACAGCTATTTTAATAAGAAATCTAGTACTGACAAATTTGCCCACTTTGGCTGGAGTGCAATAGCAGAGTGTAATAATTTCATGCCGAAAATTGCCCACTTAGCGGAATGTTATCCAAATGCATAGATGAGGCATTCGAGACAAGGTAATACTGGTCAAGATATTAGGAGTGTAGTACATGATTGTTTGGTACAACGTCCTATGTTTAATTGGAAGTGTTGTCGTATTTTACCGATAGTTGAAATCAACGTTTAATTAATGTGCATGAATTATCAAGATGCATTGAGTTTCATTTGTGAGCACTTAAATGAGTTTGTCAAAAATCACTGCGATTGAATAATGGATTTATAATAGTATATGAAAAACTACTAGTCTGTCTTCACTGGTAATCACATGGTAGTTTTCACGTGACACTCAGCAAAAAAGTTGTTTTAAAGTGATTGAAAACCTTACTTCGGCGTTGGTGAACAAGCCTGGTGGGCAGGCGAAACGTGTCAATGGTGGCTCGCAAATAAACCATTTTTGCATCTATACACGGCATCGTCATCCTTGTTGTAACGAGGCAAACAGAGATAATTAAGCAGACATTGCTTGGGTGGTCCAACCCGACGATGCGCCCTCTGTATATATATCAGGATTGTTTCTCTACATATATCTACTTATTTATTATAGCATAAAAATGTATTTATATACATAGATAAATCTATTCATATAAATGTTTCTTTTTTTATACGTATGCATACTTTATGATACTTACAAATGCATATTTATTAATTGTTTAACAAAGGATAATTATTATTTTATTCTTTTTTTCTGCCCAACAGCCACAGGTGGATCATTAACGTTTGTAACTCAAAGGAAAAGGTTACTTACTTGTAGTCTGAGTTCTAAATTGTAGGAATCCTCACTGTAGTCCTAAATGACTCACCTGTCTCCGCCACTCTCTGGAGTTAGTCATTGGAAAGTTAGATATTCTTGACCTTTTCATAAAAAAAGAACTGTGTGGATGAGACAAGCTGCTAGTACAAAGCATCATGAGTTCAGGGACCTTCTGAAGTTCTTCAAGGGACAGGACTCTTTTCCCCCTGTTTTACTTCAGAAGGATTATCAAGTTACAATTTTTATTTTCACATTTTTAACCTGTCTTTGCACCGAAGATGTTGAATTGTAGTTTTAAAATATTAAAGTGAGGAGAGAAATATCCACTCCAGTCCGGTGCACAGCCTTTAGCGTCATTCACCATATGTCTTCGTCTAAAACTCCAGATTTAACCAAATGATCGTTCCAGAATATTCCAAATGAATTTCAAGCGTGGTTTTTATTTCACCTTGACAAACACACATGCGGTGCAGTGGCATTTACATTGCTTCTTATGCTGCAGATATACCCATCCGGGCCTTTTTCTGAGCACGTAATAAATACTCAATACATCCTCAGTCACAGAATTTCATGTACCCAATGCATTTCGGGCCGACTTTGGCCCTTCTTCAGGGGTTAACTATGAGTAAAAAGAACAATGTGTTAAAATGCCATCTTAAAAAAGAACTGTTTGTGTATATACCATATTATGTTCAGTTAACCCAATTCAGCGTTCTCCCTCTAATAAAATACACTCCAACAACAAAACTGTCTGTGCCAACCTCATTATCACTATCTCATCCACAGGTAAAAGCCCAAGCATATGAACCCTCACTTTATCTTATACTCCTGTACTAATGATACACATTACTAGATCAGAGCAAGCCTTAAACCACCCATTGTACCTTCGTGATTTCAAGCGATGTGGTCTGTTTCCCTGCAAGATCTTAACTGCTGAAAGCGGCGCTTCAAAAGCGTTACTCCTGCTTCCCATTAATTAAATTTAAACATCGTGACTCCACCCTTCTTCAACACCCAATCACGTTGCTCACGGTCGTACTCTGTGGTTCTTGAAAACTTCATTACCAATAATGCACAGCTTTAAACCTCCAAAAATGTGGACCCACCTCATTCATAATGATGACTATACACGATAACAAGAGCTTCAATACAACCTCCCTTCAGACAGTGATGTCCCTGTACCTTGCCCTCCCTAAAGATGTTAAAGACGCTGATACTGAAATGTAACCATTACGTAGCTCTTGTTATCGTGTATAGTCATCATTATGAATGAGGTGGGTCCACATTTTTGGAGGTTTAAAGCTGTGCATTATGGGTAATGAGGTTTTCAAGAACCACAGAGTACGACCGTGAGCAACGTGATTGGGTGTTGAAGAAGGGTGGAGTCACGATGTTTAAATTTAATTAATGGGAAGCAGGAGTAACGCTTTTGAAGCGCCGCTTTCAGCAGTTAAGATCTTGTAGGGAAACAGACCACATCGCTTGAAATCACGAAGGTACAATGGGTGGTTTAAGGCTTGCTCTGATCTAGTAATGTGTACCATTAGTACAGGAGTATAAGATAAAGTGAGGGTTCATATGCTTGGGCTTTTACCTGTGGATGAGATAGTGATAATGAGGTTGGCACAGACAGTTTTGTTGTTGGAGTGTATTTTATTAGAGGGAGAACGCTGAATTGGGTTAACTGAACATAATATGGTATATACACAAACAGTTCTTTTTTAAGATGGCATTTTAACACATTGTTCTTTTTACTCATAGTTAACCCCTGAAGAAGGGCCAAAGTCGGCCCGAAATGCATTGGGTACATGAAATTCTGTGACTGAGGATGCATTGAGTATTTATTACGTGCTCAGAAAAAGGCCCGGATGGGTATATCTGCAGCATAAGAAGCAATGTAAATGCCACTGCACCGCACGTGTGTTTGTCAAGCTGAAATAAAAACCACGCTTGAAATTCATTTGGATTATTATGGAACGATCATTTGGTTAAATCTGGAGTTTTAGACGAAGACATATGGTGAATGACGCTAAAGGCTGTGCACCGGACTGGAGTGGATATTTCTCTCCTCACTTTGATATTGTAACACAAACGTGGGATGCCAGGGTGGATCCTGCTGTCCTGGTTGCACGCCAAATCAGACAAGCAATGAACTAAGTTTGAATATGAAAAAGAGAAGCTTGAAAATACTGGTGTGCACTGTAACTTTTTTTCTTAAAATATTGTCAGGATGAACCTTCTGGTTATTCAGAAAACAAAATCCTCTTGTAATAG
This sequence comes from Triturus cristatus, assembly GCF_964204655.1. Taxonomy (NCBI): domain Eukaryota; kingdom Metazoa; phylum Chordata; class Amphibia; order Caudata; family Salamandridae; genus Triturus; species Triturus cristatus. Next base: position 577,941,726 of record NC_140594.1, read on the forward strand.
ACTGCCTCAGGGTGATGTTTTCATCATATGGACAAATAGATTCTTCACACCTGTGCTATATTATAGGAACAACATATCTAGTACAGTGCTCTGGGTCCACACAGACAGTGGGAGATCATTAAAGTGTTCATGACTTCAATGAACATTTCTACAATGCAGATCTGCGACTACAAGTTAATAACCTTTTCTATTTATGCACATGTATGCAATGTCTATATTCTGTGCTCCTATTGTTTTGTATTACTCAGGTTCCTGCATCTTGATATTGGCCCTGTCTCTGGGTTCTACTTCTACCAATGACTTAAGTGTCCTGTTATTGTCCATTCCCTGTTCCCTTCTTCTTCTGCTGCCCCGGCCTTTGTGACAGGCTCTCCTTGTCTTACAGGGTGTCCGAAAATGGCGCTCCTCTCCACTCCGCACAGCATCCACATTTCAGACATC